>NC_142087.1:73271638-73875075 GCF_054644295.1 Miniopterus natalensis | reverse complement strand
AGCTACTGAAAGACAAGGCGCACAGATTCCCACAGAACAGGGTGATCCCTGAGGTTTGCGGGTCCTTTGCTGCGCATCAGCTCTGGCCTGGGCGCTCCGGAAACAGAAGCAAAGGAATCGCAAACATCAGGACCCACTTTGTTTGGCGTTTGTGCGCTTTCTTTCCACAGCTGCCCCCGATTCATTGACTGTTGCCGGGTTTGAGCCGTAAGCTTGATATTTTATGAATCCCCATAAGAGAGTTTAGTGGATAATTTTTCATTGTTCAAAGCTTAGTCTGGCTTCACCCATTGTTCCAAACTTGTTAAACCTGAAAAGGAGTGAAAATTAAGGGAGTTACCAGCTCTGAAAATTTACGTACATTTTTGGGAGACACCCTGTAGATCACCCTCAAAATACATGCATTGCACAAGTGTGTGCACACCTCTGTAATAGATTATAGGCAATGCGGTCACTATCCCCAGGACTTATTCATAAAGCATAAGTCAACATCTCACCCACGATGGGGACACTGGGG
Organism: Miniopterus natalensis; assembly: GCF_054644295.1. Classification (NCBI taxonomy): domain Eukaryota; kingdom Metazoa; phylum Chordata; class Mammalia; order Chiroptera; family Miniopteridae; genus Miniopterus; species Miniopterus natalensis. The sequence continues at coordinate 73,874,558 of NC_142087.1, read as the reverse complement.
ACCTACACCCACTCCCAAATCAGGCGTGTACCTCATCTCAGACACACTCCCCTCAACACACTATGTACACTTGCTGGGGTCTGCCCAGAGACAGGCTCTGGGGAGGCTGGGTCAGCCTCAGGGGGTGCTGGGTGGGGCCTCGCCTCAGCAGGTCTCAAGCTGGGCTTCACACAGGCCCTGGCTTCAGCAGCTTCCCCTCGGAGGTGCTGACAGCCATGTTCATGGTGGGGCCGCAGAGCTGGTGGGTATCCTGGTCCCTTCTTTTCTGGTAGGGGGTCCTGGCTAAGATATGATGGTTCGGGCATCATTGCCCTTGCTCAACAGGTAATTCAGCAGGTCATCCTGGTAGGTGGAATATCCTACAGAGAAGAGAGAAAGAAGGGAGAGGCGAGGGTGAGGGACACGAGGGTCCTCAGAGAGCCCTCTCCCGGTCAGGACGTCCCCTGTGCAGGCCACTTGGCCAGGACTGAAGTTTCCTGCTCCTGTTGGGCCTTTCACAGCCTAACTGGGCCCCACCACACACCCGGCCCGTGGTTGAGATGGGGAGGCCGGGGCCCCACATGGGTCAGGGAGAAAAGCCAGGCGTCCGTCACTCAGGCAGCTCCCTAGCTTCACCAGCAGGAAAACAGACCCAGAGGGAGATGCCGTTTCCAAAAACACATCCACTGGATGGGAGGGTCGGGGCTGGGAGCCTGGGCACAGCCAAAGCTTTCCATCTGTCCTCATTCCCACCAAGCTCAGTGGGAGGCAGAGACCGGCTGGGCACATTGTCCTCTCTTCCTTCCAGGCCACCAGCTCAGACACCTGGTGAGGGCTTCATCTTAGGCCACAAGAAACAGAAATGACGCCAGCAGCTCCTATATGCCAGCCTGACCTCACTCGAAACCCTCACTGACACCTACACCTTTCTTTTGATCTGACAAGGGGGATGTAGGAACAACGAGGTGGGCCACCAAGGGTAACTCAAGACTGTGCAGGGGACAGCCACCCCACCATTGTTCCCTTTAAGCCACTGCCCTGGCACAGCAGCTGTGCTGGGCCGGCCTTCCCCTGTCCAGGGAACCACTGTCCTTTCCCACCATGCGGGCAGCAGGCCTAGGCCCCCAGACCGAAGTCTGACCCTGCTCTGGAACCTGCAGCCCTCTGCCAGCACCTCACAGCCTGGAGGAGCCGAGTGCAGGTGTCCCCTGAGGCGGATGGACACCATGAGGAGAGGAAGGAGTGCATGCAGAGGAGCCAGGGGTCACCAGCACTTGGAGTCAGACCCCAGGCAGCTAGACATTTGAGGGACCGTCAGTCTGCGGGACAGCTCAGCAGCCCGACACACCCCTACACCTGCCAACAATGCCTGACCCAGGATTCCGACATCTGGACCCACAACTAGACACACACTCATCCCCAAAGGCAAAAAAAATCAACCTTCTCAGTGACGAGTGTGGGGGAAACACCCTCCCGGCTGCCGTGTACCTGCATGCGAGTGTCCACCACAGCCCTCGGGTCTGAGGGTGAGAGCGGCTACAGGGAGGGGACACTGCCCTGGCCGAGGGCAGGCTGCCCCTTCCAGGCCTGCAGACCTCCCCTCCTGGCCCATTCCTCTAGCACATACAGTATCCGGTCCCTGTTCCCGGGATCATCAGTGTCCATCCCGCTCCACACTAACAACTGTGGGACAGGGACGTGTTTTCGTGGTCCCAGCTCACAGCTGGTGAGCAGCTGAGCTGCACTGAGAACCGGGGACACACCCGGACATGCTCTGCTTCCCGCCCCGCCAAGCCGTCTGCTCCGGATTCACCGGGTCCACAGGGCACCCAGGTCCCAAGTGCTGGCGCGGGCCACAAACAGCAGCAGCTGGAAAACACCACTTGGCAAGGGCATGTGGGGTGAGCCACAAATACTTGGTTTTTCTGAAGGCACAGAAACAGGACCTGCTTTCCACAGTGACGTACAGGTCAGAGCCACCCACGGCCTTGCTCACAGCCTTGCTGAAGACCCTGCGTATGTCCATTAGGTATTTAATGCACCGGGATCTCCCTATAGAAATGGCTTCTTCTAGGCCTGACAGCTACAAGGAAACCCAAACATAGGCTATGGTGCTTTTCCGTGCTGGCTGTGTGGACATCAGCTCTGGAGATTTGCGTCCCTCTCACCACACACACGATCTGCGAGGCTTCTCATGCTTAAGTGACTACATTGTTCTGGGACAAAACTACCACAACACTGCCTGGGTTTGTATTTTCTACTTGATTGGTAACATACCTAAGGAGGCGGAGGTGTGTGCATGGAGCATGCCCCTCAGGCTCCTACACACTCGTGTGCACATCCAACACTCCTTCTGGCTGGTTCTACCTTCCCAGGAAGGAGACCGGAGATCCCACCCTTTACTACCCACCTGCAGCCAGTCGCCCTCCTACCTTTCCTGGGAGCCTGCTGTGGGCGTACTGGTCTTTCACCATTGGGAGCAGGATGGGATGGGCTCCCGGGGATCCAGTGGACAGGCACCTACAATCGATACCTCTCCTTTTTTCGATCCCTTTTTATTGGTTTTAAAAAGGTTGAGGATCCATTTGGGTCCAATCCAGCGTTTTTTCCTAGTTTGAAGGAGATTTTTAGGGCACAGTTACACTCACTGCCCCCTCCAGCAGGTTTCGGGTGCCCTACCGTGACCTGGGATTTCCATCACTTGCCTGTGAAGTTGCCCATTAACTTGGGGATCAGAATTCGGCTTCTTTTTGCCATCACCAGGATCACTGGATCTGGGGTTCAGGAGGTAAAACAGAATTTGCAGTTAACGTGCACAGACTCGGGGATGGTAGAAGTGTCGGTCTTGGCAGAAGCCCACACTAGCCTTCGGGGAAACAGAACTTCAAATACCGCCCTCAGCCCGTGGCTGTCTGCCGAGCACAGGAAGCGGTGCTGCGTGAACCTAACCTATGTTTCCTAGAAAGTTCACATGAAAATGCCATTTTCAGGAAAAGCCAGGGACCTTCTCATTTTCTGCTAGAGTCAATAATGAGTGAAATAGGCTGGGATACTTTGCCATTCCCGGCACTGGGGAATCTGGGTGAGGGGAAGAGGGCAGGGCAGAGTGGGTCGTTTGAATGAAAAACACTGAGGCCTGGTCACTGTGGCTCTGTGCTTAGAGTGTCAGCCTGAGCACCAGGGTTGCAGGTTCGATTCCCAGTGAAGGGAATCGAACCTCTGTTGCAGGTTTAATCCCCAGCCCCAGTTAGGGCACATGCAGGAGGCAACCAATCAATGTGTCTCTCTCATATCCATCTCTCCCTCCCTACCTCCCTCTCTCTCTCTCACACACACACACACACCCCTGCCTTCTTCCTTCCCTTCTACTTTCTATAAATCTCAATGCAAAAAATATCCTCAGGTGAGCATTAAAAAAATAAATAAGAAAATACATAAAAACAGGGAATTGAAAGGGTAAGTAGTATGTGTGGTATCTGAGCAGAAATGGAGGCATTCTAACCTAACAGAAGAACCCCATCTGGGTTCTAATCTTGCCTCTGCCCTGAAACAGCACTGTGCTCACACAAATCACTCCAGTTCCTCATGGGTGACTCAATTCCTCGCAACAGAAGGGTCAGAGGGAGCTTCTGAAATCTTGTGGTTCTGTGATTTGAACAGGGAAGCCTTGCAGGATTCATGGGGATGTGACTTCAAGGCTGGGCTGGCGCAGGACAGCCTGAAGGGCCAGCTCCTGGGGCTCAGGCCCGGGACTAGGGGAAGCCCTGCTGAAGGGGACTTAGCCAGCCACCAACTGCAGCTGCTGCTCTCTGGAGAAGGGAAGTGGTTCTGCAAGTGCCTTGAGGTCCAGTGGCTCCAGAGGAATTTCGCCTGTGTTTGAAGACCATGGGTGCTGGTCTAGGTGTCTGATCCAAGCTTCCTTGCCAAGACAGAAGCATGGCTTCCTATGTCCTGAAATCTTCAGGCAAAACATGACCCTCCTGCTTCAATGGCTCTAAAACCAGACTCTCTGTGCCCTTACACAGGCTCATGGCCAGCTGTCATTTGCCATCCCTCATAGGATAACCCTGAGTCCAGAGGGCAGGACTGAAAGAAAATCTAAATTCTGTCCGTACTGGGAGGGACCTGCACACACATGACCTGCTCAACAGTGGAAGACACAGGCCCACCAACGGGCCCCTGCTCCAGGTGGCTACAGCCTTCCCTCCTCCTGAGAGAACAAGCTCTCTGTTCTCTTTCAGTCACTGAAGCTTAAGGCAACTCACTTCTTTGGACCAGGATGAGAGCGCTTGAGCGGAGCTTTGGATTTTTCTTTCAGGTTGTCATTTTCTCTCTGAAAGTCACTTAAGTCGTCTCTAAAAACAGAGGAGAAAGGATAAACAAGCTCGTTTTTTAAATGTAACATGTAACTTCTCCCTTCAGCCCAGCCCAGAAGGGTCGGTGGTTTTCTGGGATTCACACATCACGGTGCTCACGAACATCGCGGTCGCTCAGGTGGGAATGTGTGAACACAAGCATTGGATGTGGGTCCGGGAACACTAACACCTCAAGGAGACCTGCGGAAGCACCTAGGACCAGGCTGTACATCATCTCAGGAGAGCAAACTCTGGTCCATCTGAAACTCAAGCCCAGAAACCCCAAGGAATTTCCGGCCAGGCCAATTCAGGACGGGAGGCTCTCGGGGTCAGACACAGGGCTAGGCTGGCTCCTGGGGGGCAAACTAACAAGACCCCCAGTGCTGAGGAGACATCTGCCTTCAGCGCGTTAGATGGGCAGCAAGGTTTCAAAGTCACTTGAGCAAAGTCAGACCTCTGACCTCCACCCATTCCATTGTTGGTTTTTGATAACACGTGCAGGGAAGCAAACTCTAAGCCTTTCAGGGCCCAGACAGAGAAAATCAGGAGCAAAGCTGGCCTGGAAGGACCAGAGGGAGTGGCCGGGCCTGGGGCTGCTGAGCGCATGGTGCCGCGGGGAACCGCACCGGGCCCTGCACACGGAGGGCTGCTGGCCAGGGGGCGGAACTTCTGATTGTTTTCCCAAAGGACCCAGAAACCCAGGTTGTGACGCAAAATCTCTTAATTTCTAATTGTTGGAAATCAGTTCACATTTTGAAAACCACAAAAAGGACCCCAGAGAAACTCTTGAACCTCGGCCTCCAGAGGGCACCCCGACCTTGAGGAAAGGGCGCCCGGCCTTCCTGTGCCAGGGGCCTGCTTCTGTTCTCTCCTGGCCCCTAGGGCTGTGCTGGGTGCTCTCTATACAATGCTGCCCAGGGGGCCCGCTGGCTCCTGTCCTGTCGCTGCCTCTCACAGTGTCTGTGGCCTTGACAGCTTGATCCCTGGTTTCCTTGCTTGGCAATGAGTCCTCTGGATCCCGGCAGCTGCTCAGGCTCCTTGGCCATGAAGCTGCCGAGGTCCCACCTAAACCGAGGGCTTTTGCGGGAGTTCACCGTGAAGTGGGGACCCAGGCAAAGTGCTAGCTTGCCAACCAGTAAGGCCCCAACCACTGCCCCTGCTCAACATCCCAGTGCCATCAGCTCAACATCTTTGATTCTAGACTTTGTGATTCTGCCCCCACAGCCGTGCTGCTTGGCCTTATGCTAGGGTGCTTTCCTGTCTGCATGTGCCCCCTCGTCCTATGCCAGCAGCAGAACCCAACTCCCAGCCCCATGCCTCCATCTATGCCTCCAGGGAGCCCCTCAACATCCGTGTGCTATGCATGTAGCTCCGCTCACATCCCATCTCCCCGACTAGTCCCTGCTGACCAGGGAACTGGTGCTCTGCACCTCGCGGGGCCTCCGCCGAAGTCCGGACCCTGTAGATATTGGCAGAGGGAGGGCAACCACGCGCACAACAACCCACTCTCCAAGACAGACAAGCTCAGCCTTTGACCTGAATTCTTTCCCTGAGGACTTCTCTTTACCACTATCATATTTTTTTCAGTGAAGTTCATTCCAGAGGCAGATCAAGAAGTGTTTGGCAGTGGGCACTGTCTTTGAAAAGCAAACAAAGGCCAACCACCCTGCTTGCAGAAATCTAGAACCACCCCAGGGAAAATGAGAGGACATGCTGGTAAGGTGGCCTGTCCCCTCGCCCTGGGGACACCAATGTTCCCCAGGGCTTCTCTCCCCGAATGTTGGGCTCTAGGCTGCAGCTGGAAGCCAGGACCCTTTGTGGACAGGCGTCAGCCATCCCACACCCCTTACAGGGAATCCTCCTGCTCCTTGACGTTCCAGCACTGATCTTGGTAACACAAGTTCTGCTCTAGAAGCATCAGCTGGTCATGGTCCAAATTCTGGATCCGCTCCAACATCTCAACCCGGCCCGCAAGGTGGTAATTGGCTTCCTCCATGTTGCCCTTGAGTCGAGACAGCACCTAGAACACAGATGGACAAAGTCTCGACCACCCCAAGCCCTGCGATTCCACTGCTTCGAATCTAATTCCGAAGGAAGAAAAAGGCGACGGGCACACAGATGGCCACTGCGTTATTATCTAGACCAGTCGGAGTGACCAATACTGCCAATGTCATGGGGACGGCCAAGCCTTCTGCCACTGCTCCGTCTGATCAGGCAGCCACTGGCCACATGTGCCCACTGGGCACTGATAACTAGCCAGTGTGAGCTGAGTCGTGCCATAGGTACAAAAGAGACAACAGAGTCCGAGGAATTAATAACCATTTTTAAAAATATGATATATCTCATTAATTAGCCCGCTTCTTGGTGTGGCTCTGTGGCTGAGCATCGACCCATGAACCGGGACGTCACTAGCTCCATTCCTGCTAAGGACATGTGCCCAAGATGCGGGCTGGATCCCCAGTAGGGAGCCTGCAGGAGGCAGCCGGCCCAAGTTTCTCCATCATCAGTGATGTCTCTGTCTCTCCCTCTCCCTTTTATTCTCCCTGTCAAAAGAATCAATAAAAATATTTTTTTTTTCAAATAACTCATAAAATCTATCATTAAAATTAATCCCACCTCTTTCCTTTTACTGTTTGAATGTGGCTACTAGAAAATTTTGTATTACGTGGGGCGGCCTGCATTATATTCCTATTGGACACCTCTGCTTTACATGAGGGTTGGCACTTTTTCTGTCAAGGGCGAGATGGTGACTGTTTTAGGCTTTCCAGCAGGATGGTGGTCTCTGTGGCAACTATTTAACTCTGTTATTACAGCAGGCAAGTAGCCAGAGATAAAATGGACATGCATGGGTGTGGCTGTGTTAAAAAAGAGACAAAAAAACAAGTTTACTTGTGGACACAGACATCTAAGGTTCCTATTTCACTTGCCACCAAATAGTCTTCTTCTCGTGATTTCCCCAACCACAGACGTACAAAAAGAGGCAGTGAGTGGGGGTTGGATCTGAACTTGGGGCTGAGGTGGACCAAGTCCTGCTCTAGGATATCATCGCGGTTGGTGCAGCAGGACAGTCAAAAGCTCCGGCTTCAATCAAACTGGGTCCCAAGGCACCACTTAAGAAGGACAAGGACAGGAGCCCCGCTCACGAGGTCATCGTGAGAACTGAGTGAGAGGACCCCGGGGAGCACAGGGCAGAGTGCACAGCAGCAGGAGGGACATGAACAGGACTCGGCTGTTTCCACGCACCGCCCGACCCTGCAAAAGCCGAGGTCAGACGAAAGGTGCTTCCTGACACATCCCTGACAGTCAGGGTGTTCGTCCCCTTCAAATGCCTCTGGCTTCCCCTCGGCCTCTGGGTGACATTCACATACAGTCTCTGAGCAAGGACGCCAACGAGGACCCATTCGGACCCGGCCCAGCCCAAGGCTCTCAGCCCAGGGAGCACCGCCCGCTGTCCTGGGCCCCCCAGGCCTCACCTCGCACTGTTTGCGCAGCTGGGCCAGAGAGGCGCTGGCTGCCTGGTGCTCCTCCTCCAGCTGGCAGAACCGGGCCTGCCAGTGGTCCGCCTCCACCTGCACCTTGACAAGGGCGCTTCCCAGCTCCGTGCTGCGGGCTCGCAGCTCCTCCTGCTGCCCCTTCACCTGCTGGTGCAGGATGCTGACTCTAGGGGTGGACAGACACAGGGCCAAGGGCTCAGGGACACTCCCAGGCTCTGTCCCGGCTCTGCAGCCTTAGCAAAATCACCGCCTCTCGGGGCATCAGCTTTCCCATGTGTAAGTGAAGGCTGAACAAAATCAGTAGTTCTCACACTGTGCCTGTTGGGTTCTATGAGGCTCCCCATGGCCCCCCACTGTGCGCTGGGGGGACAGGACAGGCAGCCTTGGACAAGACTTCAACAGAGCATCACTGTTAACATCCTTTATACTTATGGCTTTGCTTCCCTGCTTCCTTGGAAAAAAGGCTTCTTCTAGTAAAATACTTTCAGAAATCATTGAATCACAACATTTTGCTCTAAAATTCTATGCCTCTGCCCAGCTCTGCTCCTCAATTCCAAGCCTCTTTCTAATTTCAACTCTGGAAGGAAATATAATACGAGATTCTGGGGTTCTTGTCAATCCACTGAAATGATCGTCATCACCAGGATTGCCTGATTGGGTTTCCTAAGAAATATTTATGCCAGAAAGCTCCAATTGCCACAGGCTCATGGACTCAGTGAGAACACAAATAGGTCTAGCTTGGCCCACACAGTTCTGTTTCTAAAAGTAATGAGTATGTCATCATTTAAAAATGTTTAGGTTTCACATCAACATTCAGATGTCTCGCTTCTGAGAAGAAAGTACACTCAACAAAACATAACCAGGATCCCCTGGATCCACCTCCCAGGTCTTACATTCAGATGCTGTGTGTTCTTTACCAGGGCCTGGTCTTTTACTGACACTCCTTCCCCACGTCCAGGGCCTGCCGGGCCACCACAGGCACCTGACTTTGCAGCCCCCCAGGACCTGCTAAAACAAGGCTGTGGGGAGGAAGGCTTCCTACGGTCACGCCTCTAGGTTGAGACAAGCCCTGGCCTCAAATCCTGACTATGCCACTCAGTAGGAGCACTGAGCTTCAACAAGGGTCTAAATCTCTTTGAGCCCGATTCCTCATGTGTTAAAGAAGTCAGTCAATTCCCATGGTCCGCAGTATGTTCTATGGTCACAGGGAAGACGGAATCGGTGTACGCTGAACCTGATGCCAACGTTCCTGTGAGTCTCAGGCCACACTTTTGGCAACTGATCAAGACATAAAGATGCCTGTGTAACATCCTCACAGCAACAGCACCGTGACTCCTGCCAGAAGGCGCCTTATCTACCACTTGCGTACTCCCCGTGAGGCCCAGCGCAGCCCTGCACATGGGAACGCTAGGGAGCACACAGCACGGCACGTGGGGGCCATTTCAAACAGAGAAATCGCCGCCAAAGAGCACAAAACTAGAAAACCATGGCACCAACTGGGCCACAGGAAGGGCGCTCGTTTACAGCATGAGAGCTGGAACAAGGCAGGAGTCAAACGCCTCATTGACCGCAGATGCGAAAGTGCACATCAGATGACGTCAGTATCCCGCACTCAGGGACAGTCCACAACCGGCCACACGTGCACATAGGGGGTTCCAAGTACATTTCAGCCAGTAGATGAGTCACAAACAGGGAATGCATGAATGAAAATTGACCTTACCTCCACCACTGGTGTTAGGGGATGAAGGTGCCCGGACCCCATGCCATCATCACGATCGACAGTGTGGGAGGTGAGGCTATCCAAACCCAGACAGTGCACCATCCCAGGTGTCCCTAGTCCTTCCATCCCAGCTACCAGCTGCGGTCCCCTTTTACCCTATTCCCATCCTGCAGTTAACATGACAGCGTTTGTAAGAATGCATCATTGCCAGGGGACTCTCTTGAGTTTCACTCGGTGGGTGCTTAGTCCGTTGGTCTGAATGACATCCTGGCAGATGCCGCAGCATTGGGGTGGTGGCGGTTACCTGTCCAGCTCTTCCCTCAGCTTCTGGTTCTCATTGGTGAGGATGGCGTTGGACCTCTGCTGTTCTTGGAGAGCCTCCCGCTGGGTGTTCAGGAGCTTTTCCAGCTGCTCCACTGCCTCGCTGTGCACCATCTTGTCTTCCTGCCTGTGGGAGGGAAGACACCTGCTAGGAAGGGACACCCCTGAACACTGCAAAGCCTCCTCTGGGGGGCTGCTCTATGGAGAGCTGAAGGGGAGGGCGATGGGCAGGGAGTGGGCTGGACAGCTGAGAAATCGGAGAATGGCAGTTGGCACAGACATGGGGCTAGCTCTGGGGGATCTCCTCCAGCCACAGAGCCGAGTCCACCTTCCCCCATCCGATGTATCTCCACAGTCCCTTCAATTCCCTGTCATTCCAGCCCTTCAAAATGACACCACAGCATACACAGCTGAAGTCCACTCTACCAAACACTCTACTTCTGATTACAGCAGTCCCTTTAATATTTCTTGCAACAACATTTGGTGGTGAGAAACTTTTAGCCTTTTTTTTGTCTGGAAAGCCCCTTATTTCACCATCTATTTTGATTGATAGCCTTGCTGGGTAAAGTCGTCTTGGTTGCAGATCCTTGCTTTTCACTTCCTTGAATACTTCATGCCATTCCCTTCTGGCCTGTAGAGTGTCTGATGAGAAATCAACAGACAGCCTTATGGGAGCCCCTTTGTAGGTAGGTAACACAACGCTCTTCTCTTGCTGCCTTTAACACTCTGTCTGTCTTGAATTTTTGGCATTTTCATTAACTGTCAAGGCCTGGGCTTCTTTGCAATTTTTGTGCTTGGCACTCTGTGTGCCTCCCAAATTTGTGTGACTTTCCTTCACCAGGTTCGGCAAGTTTTCCGCCACCATTTCTTCAAACAGGTTCTCTATCCCTGGCTCACTCTCTTCACCTTCTGGGACTCCAAGGATGTGAATACAGTTATGCTTCACGTTGTGCCACAGCTCCGTTACACAATTCCCTTCTCTGTTCTTTCTGGATCTCTGATTCAGTATTTTTTCCACCCTGTCTTCTAATTGGCTGATCTCATCCTCAGCTTACAACACTCTGCTGTTTATCCCGTCCAGTGTATTCTTTTTTGATTTAAATCCTCATGCAAGGATATGATTTCCATTGCTTTTCAGAGGAAGTACGAGAGAGAGAGGGAGACAGACAGACAGACAGACATCAATATGAGACACACTGATTGGTTGCCTCCCACTCATGCTCAGAATGGGGCCGGGGATCCAGGCCAACACTGAGGTATGTGACCTTGGCCAGAATCAAACCGGAGGCCCTTCAGTCCTCATGCCAACTCTCTGACCACTGAGTCAAACCGGCTAGGGCCCAATGTAGTCTGTGTTTCTGCTAGGTCAGTCTTAATAGCCTGCATAGTTTCCATATCTTTTCTTCTGCTGTTAGGGCAATCCTTACAACCATTATTCTGAACTCTGGATCTGATAAGATTGCGTATCTCCATTTCCTTTAGTTCTTCTTGTGGGGGGTTGTTCGTCTCCCCATTTTGGTCGCCTGTTAGGTTTTGTGTGTATGTATTAGGTAGATGTGCTAGGAGTCCCATTCTTTTTGAAGGGTCTCTGGTGCAGGCCAATGTCAAACTCTCTTTGTGAATGGCCTTGGGTACGCTCTGTTTGGAGCTACACGTGATCCACAACCTGTGGCGGCTGGCTCTCTCTGCTGGGGCTGGGTGCCCCTGGGAAAAAACCGACATGCACACCAGGGTTTGATGTTCCAAACCCTGGGTCCAGAAGCAGATCAGGCAGACCAGAATCACCCACAGTCCACCTCTAACTGCAGGGTGATTGTTATTCTTAGTCTCTTAGTCACGTTCAGGCTGTAGACCACAGGGTGGGGTGAGAGGATTGCCAAAGGGTGGGGCAATTGTCCCCCCTTCCCCCAGGCAAAAGCTGCCTGGGAAGTACAGGTCTACCTGAGAAAGACAGCCTCTGCATCTGGGGGAATGACTCAGCACAGGAATTCAGATGGCCACCCTCCAGCTCTAGCCCCAGAGCTAGCATTTTCCTCACACAGCTCTAGTCTACTCTGCCCTCCCTCCACCAGAGCTCTCAAAATGAGTAGCTGACACAAAACTTTGTGCACTGGCCTTTTAAGAGGCTGCCAGCATTTCCAGCCATCACTCCCTGGCACACAGAAATCTCGGTGCTTTTCACAGCTACATCGTATATGGTCACCTTTCTTACTTGTGCTGCTCTGTGCTGAGGAGCCCAGCTTCATGTTTCGAATCCAGACTTCACACTGGGAACACCCCACAACTGAGATAGCCCTCCAGACCTCCAGCTATTACCTCTTGGTGCACAAGTAGCCATCTCTAGCCTCCATACTTTCTACCAGTCTCTAGGCGCTCTCTGCTTTAGGTCCTTGGTTATAAGGGTGCTCTCTAGCTAGTCTTCCGTTGATTATTCAGGATAATGTTTTCCATATTTTACTTGGAATTCCAGTTATGTCCTGGGAGAGTGTCAGTGTAGCTTCCACTTAATCCATCGCCATCTTGGAATCCCCCACTTTTAATGACTCTTCTCAGACTACACCCACCAGACACTGAGTTTTCCTCTGAGTGTGTGGGACAGGTCAGGGGACTCCAGGAGGCACTGTGCCACTCCAGAGTCAGGTAGGCAGTGAAGCCACCTGGCGGGGAGGGGAAGGAGGGCAGCACCCGAGATGATGGGCAAAGTGACATCATCAGCTTCAGGAAAGGGGAACAGGCTCACCAGATGGGGTGAGACACATCCTCCCTCCGGCCAAAAAACCACCCCAGTGTGTCACCACTTGAGCCTCACACTAGGCCTGAGGGTAAACAGCAGGCGGCCTCTCTAAGCCTATAGTGACTGCACTGATAGGAGCCCTAAAGCACCAGAAGAAACCCTCCTGTGTGGACCAGGCTGGGAGTGGACTAGTCCAGGAACAAACAGGGATCAAGCTCAGAGCAGAGCCCAGGGACTCCACGGTGCAAATCAGAGCCCTCCCGTCTGATGCACCTCATGGCAATGAACCACATGTGCTAGAAATGGCTTGGTAACACGTGGGAGAAGAACAAAAAGAAGGGCCACAGGAGGACTCACAGCTCTTGGCTCACGAGGCACAGTCTGGCCTTGGTGTTCTCTAGCTCCTCGACCAAGTGCTGCTTCTCCTCCATGGAGAGGCTACTGGTCAGGCAGAATGTTGAGTCCACGCTAGAGACCTGGAAAGGACTAGGCGGCTGTTGCACTTGGAGGTGCTCCTGCTCCTGAGACAGGTGGGCAGAGAGGGGGGTCTCATCAGCAGGCTCCTGTGCCCAGCATAGTGCCCTCACTAGTACTTGTTGAAAAAGAACCAAAAGATGGAAAAATGTAAAAGAGAGGATGTCAGCTAAGACTGTAAAACCAGCAGGGAGCCAGGAGAATGGTGCTATGTTAGTGAAAACCAAGGATATAGTTAGTGAGACAAAAAGGGGAGTGTGAATGGAGCAGTGTCCCCAAGCTGAACTTCTACCCTGACACAGGTGTCTTGGAGGTGACTGTGCAGTGCAGGGAAAATCCCATGTCCTGACACCCGGGGAACATCCGAGAGGAGGACGGGGTGGTCTGCAGGATTCAGAGGGCGAGTCAGGATGAAGGCAGCCGCCCAGCACTCGGGCCCCAGGCCCAGGCCCCTCCTCAACCTGTCCCAACAGGCCACTTGGTCATCAGCAAACACACCTCCTGGCATTGGTCTCGCTCACGTAGCAGCCTCTTCAGGAGAAGCAGCGTGTTCCTGGAGAAGGCCGCTAACTCCTCTGGGATCACGTCTGGAAGTCTGAAATTCTGCAAGTCCAGCACATTCTCCGGACTGTGGGTCACCTGAGGGCACACACGGGTAGGGTGCTGCAGAGGCCGCACAGGGAGCAGCTCCCGGGAAACCTGAGAGCACCCACCCGCCATGGCCATGCCACGGGGCCTAGGCGCACTCTCCCACAGCGGACCCATGGCACTGACATTAACAGCTCTCAGCCACAAATTTCCTATGGCCGGCAGGGGGCTCCTGAACAAGTGCTTTCCCAGGCTCTACCCTCACAAACCACTTTTCCCTTCATCACCAGCTCAGAGAGGACACTGATGTTAACACCAGAAAGCTCCTTACAATGCAGTAGTTCCCTCCACAGTCCTCAGGTGTTCTCAGTGGAGCACCATCCATTTACCACACAAAGAAGGTCAATCTTGGGTGTGGGAGAGTCCAAGAGGAATACTATCTTAGTACGCAAAATCTAAGGCAAACATGGCCCCATATTCAAAGACTTAGGTCAGAATGTTGGTACACAACAATCTTCTGTTATTTTTCGGGGAAATATTTCATGATCTAAAATAATTTTCAGGTAAGCCTGTATCTCAGTCCCACTGGCCACTCGCACCACCTGCTTTTCCCCTTCAGCTGGCTCGGAACGCAGGCCCACGGCCACGGCCTTGCCGGGCCACCTCTCCACCGATTGCCAGCCTCTCCTTCTCAACCTGACCCCCCAGAGCAGCCAGAGGCACAAGGTCTCGTTCATGTCCTTGTCATCTCAGTTTGGGAAGATGACTATTCGAGGACTCACGCCACAAAAGGGGAAGACACTCAGGAAACGCACCCAAAAGTTCTTAACTATTAGAGAGGAGTAAATGGAGGTAGAGAATAACTTAAACAACAAAACCCACATGAAAACGGGGCCTTCCGGTTTCTCAAATGGCACCCACTTCCTTACTTCTCTCCACCTCACAAAGGAAAAGACGGGAGTCAGACGACCTCAGGGAATTAGGAGAAATCTCAGCCAATGATACGGGGCACCCCAAAGGCCAGGATCTGGGACTCAGGGGCTGGGTTCTAGGCCTGCTCCACACCAGGGTCTGGGAAACGCCCTTCCTGTCTGAAAAGGGGCTCCCGGGACACAACCCCAGCTGCACATCACTCAATCGAGCAGCTCAAATTAAAGGCTCATGTCGCTCCTCCCGAATTCTCACTCAGTGGGTCTCTTGTGGATCCGGGGCACCTGACTGCCTGAGAAGCACGCAACTAATTCTCAAGTCCCTGCAGCCAGCACTGAATCTGACCATCGCTCAGGATTCTTTCGGCTGCATTCCACCCCCTCTCATTTTAAATATCCTGCTGGTTGAGCAGGACAGACAGCGAGTGGCAAGGACCTAGTCCCCAGATACATACATTTTCAAAACATGGGGACACATAAGGAAAATCAAAAGGCAGAATGATTCTCAGGCCAAGAGGAGGCCACGCACTTACAGGAATGGCTGAGTGTGTTTCTGACAATGCTGAGTTTCCCCTCGACTGCAACAAGCCGCAGCCAGGTCCTGCTCCGGGGCTGACTCCGAACCCAGCCCCGTGGTGCCTGGAGGCCGGGAAACCATCCCACAGCCTGTCCCCGGCATCGGCGTGGGGAGCTCTGTTCACCTGACCCTGCCAGTCACACACCTGCTCCTATGTGCTCCGGCTCCCGTCCTTCTCATGCCTTTATCTAATCTGTCCCATCAGACTAAAGGCCGAACCACATCTCCTAAGACACTTAAACATACAAGGCTTCTTCTGGACGGAGGGTGGGGAAGGCTGTCAGGGAAATAAATTTTCAGGTCGGGGATTGCCCTCACAGGCCCGGTTTCTAGGGAAACCACTTCCCTGACGTTACCACCTCTGCCAAGGTCCATGTCAGAGGGGCTGTCCTCAGTACAGAGCCCTCCGGACCCAACCCCAGGGGCTGAGTCTGCAGTGACAGCCCTTCAGGGACCTGGTGCTTTCTCACTTCCTAAGTGGTGCCAGCTTGTTTCTCTGCCATGTCACCAACAGAAACAAAGAATCTTTCTCGAACATCAACCATCTGAAGCGGGGTGACATGTGCCAGAATACAGTCTGTAAAGGAAACTCTGAGCCCAAAGCACTTCAGAGTCATCTGAGAGCACTTAAAAGTAGTCTGAGTCCACATTAGGCAAGAAGACTAGGCAATGGCAGACTTGATGAAG
This sequence comes from Miniopterus natalensis, assembly GCF_054644295.1. Taxonomy (NCBI): domain Eukaryota; kingdom Metazoa; phylum Chordata; class Mammalia; order Chiroptera; family Miniopteridae; genus Miniopterus; species Miniopterus natalensis. The sequence goes on along the minus strand of NC_142087.1, from coordinate 73,858,700 downwards.
GTGTTGTGAAGAAATTGTTTCCATTTTTAGCCCCATTTCATTTTAGCTTGCTAAGGACTACCTGTGGGGTCAAGCAAGTGAGGATACACCCCAATCCCCCTCCCGGGCAGTGGAAAGGTGTCCGCCTGGCCAGCTGCCACGAGGAGCAGGGCACCACATACCCAAGGGTTTCCATGTCCTTGAAGGCTAACAAGCCTCACCAGGCTCTGCTTGTCCTGGGTCTGCAAGCAGGCCGTTCCCAGCATGGGTCCCTCCCGTCCCCTCTCTTCTGCTAGGTAAGGCCCTAGCCTACCCTGGCCGAGTGCAAGTAATAAAGGCGACATCTCTCCACGCTGCTCCACCGACTGCTGTTTGCAGACTAGCAAAGAACAGAGTGGCAATCTGGGGTTGGAGCTCCGACAAGACCCTACCTTTATAAACAGGGTCCATATTGCTGTGGTGTCTGAACCCTAAAATTAGTAAAATCACCAACAGGTGACATAGGCTTTAAACTTTTCCCTCGTGGAGACAGCCTGCCTCCTGGCTGCAATAGGAGTGGGGGTCCACGGCTCAGCCCCACAAAGCCAGCCACACACCTACCTCCATAATATGGGCCACGAGCCCGGCCTGGGTGGCCATGTCCAGCTCTTGGATCCGGTTTATATACTCCACTCTCCTCTCGCACTGCAGAGGGGAACACGTGTTAATGGAAGCATTTGCCACTGAGGCAACCTGGGCCCTTCCCACCCACAGGAATAGTTTCCAAACGAACTGCCCACCCAGCCCCTGGCTTCCTCCTTTGTAACCAACAATTTGTCCCTTGTCCTCCCTACGGTCCCTTACCCTGGGGGTTTCTCTAGAACTTGCTCTGACCACCTACATCAGAATCACCTGAGGAGCCATCAGGCAGAAGACACTGGAGGTGAAACACAGAAATCTGCACCTGAAACAAGCTCTCTAGGGCATCTTAAACAAGTAAAGATCAACAACACCTAGTGTGCCTGAGCAACACGGTGCTGCTCAGTGCCTGACTGTTGTCCCAGGCACCGCAAGGTCTTGGGTTCAAATGCTGCTCAGGGCACACACCTGGGTTTCAGGCTCCATTCCCAGTAGCAAGCATGCAGGAGGCTGCTGATCAGTGTTGCTCTCCCATCCATGTTTTACTCTCTGTCTCCCTCTCCCTTCCTCTCTTTGAAATCAAGGAAAAAACACAAAAAAGGAAATAAAATAAAATGAAGAACACCTGCTTCAAGCCAGAGTGTGGCAAACTATATCTTCACAGGGCTGCATGGTAAGAATATCTTAGAGTCTGCCGGCCATTTGGTCTCACCTGTGCCACTTTGGTGTGGGAGTAGCCAGAGGTAACACACAGAGAAACAACTGAGGCTCTGTTCCTGTGAAAGCCTATTTTCTTTTTAATATTTTTAAAAATATACCTTATTGATATTGAGAGTGAAAGAGAGAGAAAAAAATATATCAATGGAGAGAGTCATTCATGCCTGCCTCCTGAATGCTCCCCACTGGCCATTGAGCCTGCAACTTAGGCATGTGCCCTGACTGGGAGTAAACAGCCATCTCATGGACTATAGGTTAATGAAAAGCTCATTTCAAACACAGGGGGTGGGTCACACTCAGCCCCCAGGCTGTGTGTGGTTTCTGACCTTTGCTCTAGGCGTCCCCACACCAGGGACCATTTGCTAATGGCACCTTGGGCTGAGGAAACCCCACCTGCTTCTTGCCAAAGGTGCCCTGGGACAAGCAGTGGCTACCACCTAATGAGTGGTCCCTTTTCTCACGAAGCCAGGGATGAGTCACCTTGCGCTTCAGGCAGCTTCCCTCCTGCCTCACTAAGGTGGAGTCTAATCCCCACAAACCCCAACACGAGATGGCTGAGGGCAGGCCTCCTCCCCCCTTGCCCAAGCCCTACCTGCACAGCGCAGCCCAGCATCAGCACCAGCAGTTTCCTGACTTCCTCGATACTTCGGCCTACATTGAAACAGCAACATATTTAATTAGGCTCATCTGATTATAAAATCTCACTGGTGAGACACTGGTTGGTTGTAGGGGGGAAAATCAGGTAAGAAAAAAAAAATCCTTTGTCTACTCAGTGCTTCCTACCTGTGTGCACACAATGCATCTGTTTTCTACTTGTGCGTTTGTGTATTATTTAAGGCAAGCGAGAATTCTGTGCACAGCTTTCACTCACCAGATAGCGGATCTTTGCCAATCATCATGACCTTCGGTAAACGCATGACTACGAGCTGCTCGAGAACATCCTACAGAAACAAAGAGGAAAAGTTACCATTGAGAACAGGAAACAAAACTAAAGAGACATTAAGAAAATGACAGGATGAGCGTGCGGCCACTACACGGTCAATATGAGCAAGCCACGTGCGAGGAAGGAAAACTTAGTCTAGAAACCATGTGAAAAGTCCAAGCTAATTGCACTTCTGCCTGGATCAGAACCAAATACGCATCATGTCTGCTTATGGACAGAGACCTGGGGTCAAAGAAGATGTGTTAATGCCAGGACCAGAGGGTCAGCTGTGAGTGTCTTTTTAAAAGATGTCTTTATTTATATGCTATGGTTTGCTTGTGCAATTGAAAATACAGAATGAAAATGAAAGGTGCTGCTGGGTGTCTATAACCGATCATGCAGGACGCTGGCGCTCAGCAGGTCTCCGGGACACGATGTGAATCAGGAGGCTTCTCTCCTGTACAGCAGCCCCTTCCCTGGGAGAGGGATAAGTCACAGCTAATCTGCACCCATCGCAGAGCTGGTGTGGGAGACCAGCTGCCTTCTGGCCCTCAGACCAAGGGCCTTTGACAGCGGGCCCAGCCATCAGCCATCAGCCAAGCCCCTTGCCGGGGTGTCTCTGACAAGCCCTCCTGGCACTGTGGCAGCTCACACCGCACCCACCCCTGCGTTCCCGAGGGCCTCAGGCCAGGTCGTCTTCCCTGAGCAGATGGGACTTGGATCTTACAAATCAGAAGATACAAATTAAATTTTACGGAAGACGAGGAAGGAGGTAGGTTCCATAAGCATTCCTGGCCTCACGAAATTGGTTGTTATAGAAATCTTCACTGACAAAGCAACCTTAAACCTTTTAAAAACAGGTTTCCAAATTTTCTCAGGAGTCTCTCTATTGCATAGCTCGCGGAAACTCTACATTCAGTATCCTGCCAGCAAGCACTGATAAAGGAAAAGGGGATGATTACACAGCAGGGCCAATGGAACACCCTACAGTTTACTCTTGTCAACGATCTAGAGGCTCGTCGATGACCGCCCTGGCCCAACATAACCCTCGTGTGCTCCCATATCTCCTTCAACCCCTTGAATTGCTGCTGTACAAAGACTCGCTGAGCTGTGGCCAAGAACATCCTCCAGGTTCCCCACGAATTCCAGCCACTCCCAGTGTGACTGGTGCTGGAGGCCACACTGGCGACCCAAGGCTCATCTCTGGGGCTCTCACAGCACCAGACACCCGTGCTTTGCACACCACACAGCTCAAACAACATATGCTGGAAAAGTAAAGACATCGAACATCTGAACCTTCTCACAAGGTAAAAAGAAAAAGATGAAAATGACAAAAACACACCAAGTGTCAGCAAGGAGATGCCTAAATGTGAATACCATTTCCTCCAGGATTCCCGTGGGGAAAGGTTTGAGTGAAGACATTGCTAGGGGCAAAGAGCAACTGTTTGAGTGAAGTCGGTGTCAGGGGCACAGAACACCTGGGGCACCAAGAGCTGCCCTCACCTGGTAGAAGGTCTTGATATTTGTGACCAGGATGCTTAAGTTCTCAGTCCGGAGGTTAATATCACTGTTCACCTGCTGGTTGATGGGTTTATATCCAGGCCTGGGATCGCTAGGGAAAGAAACATGGCAATGGAAATGGCGTCTCCCCACATTGGCCACACCTTCCTTCCAGTGGCATGTAGTCCTCTCCAAGTCTAGGCTAGTGTGAGGCTGTAAGGAGTGTGGCTCAAAAACACAGGCGTCCTTACCGAGGAGGAAACCTTAGTCACTCACAGATGCTCCCGACCAACCCCTGACACATTTTGTAAGCAGACACTGTCCCTTATAGTTCCTTGATCCCCAAAAAGTGTGATTTGTGTTTATTTTTTTCATTTCATTGCTTAAACCACATGAAATAGCTGATTTTGAAGTTAATTGCACCATCTACAGTTCTAAATGTCCTTCATCAATCAAGCTACTAACACACTGTCCTGCAGTTCTTCCCACCCCAACGAAGGGTGGCAAAGGCCCTTATACTGAGATATCACTGGCCCAGGGGCAAGGATCCTCCCAGAGCAACTGCAGGTCTCCTTTTATAACCTGAAAACAAACTTGAAGACAACTTACATTTCTACCATGATCTGGTTAAGAAAGATGCCATCGACCAGACTCATGTAAACCCTCAGGTTGTCATCGTTGCTGCCTTCAAAGGGTCCCAAGGTTTTGACCTGCAAGGACCAGGATGCAGAAAGGCAGGAAAAGTCACCCCGCACACATTATGAAGCTCTTCAGGACAACCACGGCCTGCGGGCTGAAGGGTCACCCAACGCCCACCCATGCTTCAGTAGGCTCCAAGCCCACCTTTCTTCAGGGCCCCTCTCCCTGCCCTACTCCAGGCAACAGATTCGAGACAGCGGGAGGGAAACTTTCTCCCCACTTTTTCCCAGTGTCCCAGAACAGGAAAGAAATGAAAAATAAAAGGAACTTTTCAACAAATTACTCACATCTGATCTATTACAAATCACTGTGCCCACCGCAGATTGTATACATTCCCACTCAGACGTGCCCCAAGGCCCGCCCGTCACCACCATTCACCACCTGGACTCAGTTCAAAAACTACACAAGGATATTTTCTGGGGAGTCCTTTACGTGAATGGCCAAGCGACAGGCCTGGGGTGACCACTCAGACCTTGTCTCCTCCTGGAACGGCAGCCCAGCACCCTGATGGGAACAGGCCCACCCTCTCCCAGCCCAGGGCCGGGACGCTACAGGGGGCACACGCTCCCGAGTTGGAAACGCCTCCCGAACCCAGGCCCTGGTCTGGACCCCACACCTGCTAAGACCCCGGCGTGCTGGGACTTCCCCGGGGTCCCAAGGGGCAATAGTCGGGTCTTGTGGGACCACAGGCAGGCGGGAGAAGGGCCGGAGCACCAACGTAGTAGGGAGCCTGGCTACTCACCCACGCGATGAGGGGGCCGTGAAGAAAGAGCTCCAGGAGCTCCCTGCTCGCATCATCCATCCTCAGGCTTCGCCCACTGTGTTGGGCCCAAGGTCTCTGTACCAGAGTCTCTGCGCCCGACGTCTCTGCACCAACTGGCTCTGCACCGACTGGCTCTGAGCCCAACTGCTCTGTGCCCCACCTTCCACTGTTTCTATGGCCACTGTCCCCATGCCCGCATCCCATAAGCCTCTGCCCCCACATTCCGACTGGCCCTGGCACTCAATGCTGCCCGGCCCGGGCCATGGGGGCTCACGCCCCATGCTAAGCACCGTGGGGTACATAAAATACTGGGCTCTCCCCATGCAACTTAAAATCTATATGCGCACATAAAATACAAAGAAATAGAAAAATTATACATCTACATTATAGAATTATAAATGGACAATAGCCATTTAAACCTAATCTTGTCCATCCCCATTTTTAAAAATTATTTTTTCTATCAGCCGAATTACAGAAATGTGATCAGTTCCTTTAAGGCAAGAGTGTATTCATTTGATTTTGCTAAGTCTTGCTAGTATCTCAGCTTGGGCTTGCTGCTCCCCATCGACTGTGAAAGGGGACGCTCCAGTTAGTAGTTCATACATCGGACACCTAAACTCCACCAGTCAACTGCCTGCAAAACAACTTTATAGAATATTAATTAACATGCAATTTATAGGTAGAAAAATGAGCAAAATAAAGCTGCATATTTAGAAGATATTTTAACGAAAAGATTTTGTACATGGCTTTCTCTCCCAGGAGTATTAAATGAGCATAAGCAAGAGAAACATTTGGAGAACAAATATGCAGGTATCCTCAGAAAGGAATTTAAACATTTAGTCTGTCAATCAATGAGCTAAAAGTGTTGTCATTATTTTCTAAACTAGTAATGGTTCTCCTTTAGATAATTAAAAATGAATATTTTAAAAGTTTTTAATTGATTTCAGACAGAGGAAAGGAAAGAGCAGAGAGACAGAAACATCAATGATGAGAGAGAGTCAGTGAACCTGCACACCCCCTGCTGGGGATCCAGCCTGCAACCCAGGCATGTGCCCTGATTGGGAATCGAACCTCCATCTCCTGGATCAACCTCTGAGCCACGTTAATGAGACAGAAATATATATTTTTCATTTAAAAGAAATTAAAATTTTTTAAGTACATCAAACCTTTGGACTCATGATGGGGGGAGGGAGGGAAGTACCGATTAGCATTTTTATTAATTATCCAGCTGCAATAAATATTATAAAATTATTTAAAGTCAAAGAACAGAAATGAAAATGTAAAAAATCCCACTTATAGGTGTTACTTTTTTCACACCAACCTAAATCAGTTCTTATAGAGCCTATCTCATGAACGGAATGGCCTTCATTTGCGGAAAGCATGCTGAGATTTCAAATAATGGAAAACAAAATGGGAACTACCTGGGAAACAAATTTATAAATGTAGTTACCAGGAATGAGAACTGAACAAATTATATATAACTGAAGGAATCCTGATATACTGAAAAATACTTCTTTTATAATTATGCAAAACAAGATTTCAATAATGGTTGAGTATGTGAGCTCATGCCAGTGAGAAAATATTAACTGGATGCTAAAACATTATTTTATTTATCTATTTTTCAATATGTCTTTGTTGATTTGAGAGAGAGGAAGGGAGAGAGAGAGAGAGAGAGAAACATCGATGACCAGAGTCCCTGATCGGCTGCCTCCTGCACGGCCCCTGCTGGGGATCGGGACTGCAACCCGGGCATGTGCCCTGACCAGGAATCGAACCTGCAGCTCCTGGGTCACAGGTCGATGCTCCACTGCTGAGCCACGCCAGCCGGCCGGGCTCCATGCTAACATCTTCAACTCTCTGCTTCCAAATGTCAGGGCCAAGGCTTCAGAGAAATGATGCAAAACCCATGAGCCTAGACCTATTTTACAGAGAAAACATATCAATGACATAGAAAACAGGCTCAGGCCGACTGAAACCACAGGAAGTGAGTGCAAGGCAGGCGCGGTGACCAGCGCGCTGCACACTGTGTGTCTCACGGAAGCAGCTCAGAGCCATCGCGGTGCTCCATGGGCTCCCCGTAACTTAGCTGTATTCTGGCCCTCAGTGTGCACAAATTCTAGGAGCAATATAACGTTTTCTTTCGTAAAAATGGGTGGCATGCCTTGGCCTGTGTGGCTCAGTTGGCTGGAACATCATTGCCTACACCCAAAGGTTGTGGGTTCAATTCCCAGCCAGAGCACCTATCTAGGTTTGGGTTCAATTCCCAGGTTGGGGTAAGTCCGGGAGGCAACCCAAGGATGTTTCTCTCTCGCATGAATGTTTCCTTCTCTCCCTTTCCCTCTCTCTTCCCTTCTTTCTAAACTTAACGAGCATATCCCCGGGTTAGGATTAGGAAAAAAATTGGTTCCATTAGGTCTTAGAAGGTAATTTTCCAAATTGAATAGTTATCAATTCTTACCAAATTTCCCAAGAGTTTCAAAGAATCCCTTGAAGCGAACTAAACCAACAATTGAATTATTTTCTTTATATGAGCACTTTTTCTCCCCAAAAAGGTACACACAGGGGAGATTTTTGATGGAACATAAATATAGGGTGTTCCCCGAAAGTTACACACATTTTGACAGCTGATAACATTATTTTCACTCTCTTCAAGTTTAAGGGATTTGAAGCAATGGGTGAAGCCACACTAAGTTTTGAACAAAGAAACCATGTCCACTAGACTCTTTATGGGGATACGTAAAAGAAAGTTTACGGTACAAAACCAACAACACTTGGGAACTGAGGGCAGCTACTGAAAGACAAGGCGCACAGATTCCCACAGAACAGGGTGATCCCTGAGGTTTGCGGTTCCTTTGCTGCGCATCAGCTCTGGGCCTGGGCGCTCCAGAGACAGAAGCAAAGGAATCGCAAACATCAGGACCCACTTTGTTTGGCGTTTGTGCGCTTTGTCTTTCCACAGCTGCCCCCGATTCATTGACTGTTGCCGGGTTTGAGCCGTAAGCTTGATATTTTATGTATCCCCATATGAAAGTTTAGTGGATAATTTTCATTGTTCAAAGCTTAGTCTGGCTTCACCCATTATTTCAAACCTGTTCAACCTGAAAAGGAGTGAAAATTAAGGGAGTTATCAGCTGTGAAAGTTTATGTACATTTTTGGGAGACACACTGTAGATCACCATCAAAGTACATGCATTTCACAAGTGTGTACAAATATATTTAATATATTGCCAGAAATTTGATTACTATCCCATGGAGTTATTCAGAAATCATGTCAACATCTCACCCACCATAGGGACACTAGGGCACTACACCCACTCCCAAATCTGGCGTGCACCTCATCTCGGACACACTCCCCTCAAAAAATATGGATACTTACTGTGGGCGGGTTGCCTTCTCAGTGCCCCACACCCCAGGCCTGGCATATCTAGTATTTGTAGAAAAGTGAGCCAGGGCAGGTAGGTCCCTGTGTGGGCCCAGGAGCCAGCTAGAGAGAGAAAAAGGCCTGAGGCCACCTACCAGGAAGGCCACCTTGGCCCTGGGTGAAGGGAAGTACATGGGAGCCCAGGAGTGTCTCAGCAACACTCTTGGTTTACAGTGAGCCTGACTCCAGGTTCTGCCAAGGCCTCAAGATCTCTGTATTCTGGCGGATCTGGTCTTCAACTAGGATGATATGGCTTCTAGGAAACATGGTAGAGTTTCCGCCCTGTGAGCCTGTGTGCCCTTGAGTATCTGCACACGCACACATGCTTTAAAGGTGGTCAACAAGTTGTAAACAAGTGCTCCGCAGGGGCGTGCTGAAATAGCGTCTGCTTTGGGGGCCCAGTTTTGTCCCTGCATTACGAACATCCCCAGGTCAGAGTAGATTTGTTCAATAGAAAGCAGTGCCTGGAGGCTGTAGATTCATGTCCCACACCTGGGAGTGTCACCCTTTAGGGCTTGGCACAGTGTCTTCACTGACAAAAGCAGGAGAAACGCAGGGGAACCCCATTCCTGCCACCACGGGAGGACAGAGAGAAGGGCGGCGGCGTCAGGAGGCAGCGGTGCGTTTAGGGCTCCGCAGCTGCTAGTCCAGGAGACCAGGCACAGGCAGCCACGGTCCACACTCGCACCACAGGGTGTGCTGGGCCCGCCCGGCTCAAGGAGGAGCTCCAGCTGGCAGGTGTGCGGGAGGCTGGGGGCATCGTGCCTTGCTGGGGTCTGCCCAGAGACAGGCTCTGGGGAGGCTGGGTCCGCCTCAGCAGGTCTCAAGGTGGGCTCGCACAGCCCTGGCTTCAGCAGCTTCCCCTCGGAGGTGCTGACAGCCATCTTCATGGTGGGGCCGCAGAGCTGGTGGGCATCCCGGCCCCTTCTCTCCTGGTCAGGGGTCCTGGCTGGACTCTAATGGTTGGGAGATCATTGGCCTTCCTCAAGAGGTCACTAACCAGGTCATCCTGGCAGCTGGGAATGTCCTACAGAGAACAGAGGAAGAAGTGAGCAGCCGGAGTGAGGGCCACCAGGGTCACCAGAGAGCCCTCTTTTGCCCAGGATGTCCCCTGTGCAGGCCACTTGGCGAGGACTAAAGTTTCCCACTCCTGTTGGGCCTTTCACAGCCTAGCTGGGCCCCACCACACACAAAGCCCTTGGTTGAGATGCTGAGGCCGGGGCCACACATGGCTCAGGGAGAAAATCTGGTGTCACTCAGGCAGCCCCCTAACTTCACCAGCAGAAAAACAGACTGAGAGAAGGAAGACATTTCCAAAAACACATCCACTGGATGGGAGGGTGAGGGCTCGGAGCATGGACACAGCCAACGGTTTCCAACTGCTCCTCATTCCGACCAAGCTCAGTGGGAGTCAGAGAGCTGCTGGGTAGACTGACCTGTGTTCCTTCTCAAGCCACCAGCTCAGACACCTTGTGAGGGCTTCATCTTAGGCCACAAGAAATAGAAATGACGCCAGCAGCTCCTAAATGCCACAGTGGCCTCACTCGAAGGCCTCATTGCCACCTACACCTTTCTCTTGATCTGACAAGGGGGATGTAGGAACGGAGCCACCAAGGGTAACTCTGGACTGTGCAGGGGGCGGCCAACCCACGTTTGTTCCCTTTAAGCTGCTATCCTGGCTGAGCAGCTGTACCCGGGCCAGGCTTTCAGTGTCCAGGAACCAGTGTCCTTTCCCACTCTGTGGGCAGCATGCCAAGGCCCCCAGTCCGAGGTCGGACCCTGCTCTGGTACCTGCAGCCCTCTGCCAGCACCTCACAGCCTGGAGGAGCCGAGTGGAGGTGTCCCCTGAGGTGGATGGACACCATGAGGAGAAGAAAGGAAGGAGTGCATGCAGAGGAGGCAGGGGTCACCAGCAAGTGGAGTCAGACCCCAGGCAGCTAGACATGTCCAGAAGCGTAAGTCTGTGGACAGCTAAGCAGCCCAGGAACCACCTGCACGTGCGAACAACTCCTGACCCAGGAAGACATCTGGACCCACAATTGACACACACACACAGTCTGCACCAAAGGAGGAAAAAAATCAACCTTATCAGTGACAAGTGTGGGGCAACCACCCTCCAGGCTGCTGTGTACCTGCATGCGAGTGTCCACCACAGCCCTCGGGTCTGAGGATGAGAGCGGCTACAGGGAGGGGACACTTCCCTGGCCGAGGGCAGGCTGCCCCTTCCAGGCCTGCAAACCTCCCCTCTTGGCCCATTCCTCCAGCACACGCAGTACTGGGGCCTTTTCCCGGGGATCATCAGTGTCTATCCAGCTGCACACTAACAACTGTGGGACAGGGACGGGTTTTCGTGGTTCCTGCTCATAGCTGGTGAGCAGCTGAGCTACACTGAGAACCGGGGACACACCGGGAGGTGCTCTGCTTCCCTCCCCGCCAAGCAGTCTGCTCCGGATTGAGTGGGTCCACAGGGCACCCAGGTCCCAAGTGGTGGCGCGGGCCAGGGCAGGTAGGTCCCTGTGTGGGCCCAGGAGCTAGCTAGAGAGAGGAAAAGGCCTGAGACCACCTGCCTAAAAGGCCACCTTGGCCCTGGGTGAAGGGAAGTACATGGGAGCCCAGGAGTGTCTCAGCAACACTCTTGGTTTACAGTGAGCCTGAATCTAACGTCTGCCAAGGCCTCAAGATGTGTGTAGTCTGGCGGGTCTGGTCTTCAACTAGGATCATATGGCTTCTAGGAAACGTAGAGTTTCCGCCCTGTGAGCCTGTGTGCACATGAGTATCTGCACAGGCACACATGCCTTAAACGAGGTCAACAAGTTGTAAACAAGTGCTCTGCAGGGGCGTGCTGAAATAGCGTCTGCTTTGGGGGCCCAGTTTTGTCCCTGCATTACGAACATCCCCAGGTCAGAGTAGATTTGTTCAATAGAAAGCAGTGCCTGGAGGCTGTAGATTCATGTCCCACACCTGGGAGTGTCACCCTTTAGGGCTTGGCACAGTGTCTTCACTGACAAAAGCAGGAGAAACGCAGGGGAACCCCATTCCTGCCACCACGGGAGGACAGAGAGAAGGCCGGCGGCGTCAGGAGGCAGCGGTGCGCTTAGGGCTCCGCAGCTGCTGGTCCAGGAGACCAGGCACAGGCAGCCACGGTCCACACTCGCACCACAGGGTGTGCTGGGCCCGCCTGAAAAGGAGTGAAAATTAAGGGAGTTATCAGCTGTGGAAGTTTATGTACATTTTTGGGAGAGACACCCTCTGGATCACCCTCAAAATACCTGCATTTCACAAGTGTGTACAAACCTCTGTAATATAAGAAATGCGGTTACTATCCCAAGGAGTTATTCAGAAATAAGAAGTCAAGATCTCACCCACGATGGGGACACTGGGGACCTACACCCACTCCCAAATCAGGCGTGTACCTCATCTCGGACACACTCCCCTCAACACACTATGTACACTTGCTGGGGTCTGCCCAGAGACAGGCTCTGGGGAGGCTGGGTCCGCCTCAGGGGGTGCTGGGTGGGGCTTCGGCCTCAGCAGGTCTCACGGTGAGCTCACACAGGCCCTGGCTTCAGCAGCTTCCCCTCGGAGGTGCTGACAGCCATCTTCATGGTGGGGCCGCAGAGCTGGTGGGCATCCCGGCCCCTTCTCTCCCTGTAGGGGGTCTTGGCTAAACTCTAATGGTTGGAAGATTATTGGCCTTCCTCAAGAGGTCACTGAGCAGGTCATCCTGGCAGCTGGGAATGTCCTACAGAGAAGAGAGCAAGAAGTGAAAGGCCCGAATGAGGGCCACGAGGGTCCTTAAACAGCCCTCTTTCACCCAGGATGTCTCCGATGCAGGCCACTTGGCCAGAACAGAAGTTTCCCGCTCCTGTTGGGCCTTTCACAGCCTAACTGGGCCCCACCACACACAAAGCCCTTGGTTGAGATGATGAGGCCGGGGCCACACATGGGTCAGGGAGAAAAGCCAAGTGTCACTCCAGCAGCCCCTCAACTTCACCAGCAGAAAAACAGACCTAGAGAGGGAAGCCGTTTCCAAAAACACATCCACTGGATGGGAGGGTCGGGGCTGGGAGCCTGGACACAGCCAACGGTTTCCAACTGCTCCTCATTCCGACCAAGCTCAGTGGGAGGCAGAGAGCTGCTGGGCACATTGTGCTCTCTTCCTTCTCAGGCCACCAGCTCAGACACCTGGTGAGGGCTTCATCTTAGGCCACAAGAAACAGAAAGGACGCCAGCAGCTCCTAAATGCCAGACTGACCTCACTCGAAACCCTCACTGCCACCTACACCTTTCTCTTGATCTGACAAGGGGGATGTAGGAACGGCGAGGTGGGGCACCAAGGGTAACTCTGGACTGTGTAGGGGACGGCCACCCCACAATTGTTCCCTTTAAGCTGCTATCCTGGCTGAGCAGCTGTATGTGGGCCAGGCTTCCGGTCTCCAGGGAACCAGTGTCCTTTCCCACCAGGTTAGCAGCATGCCAAGGCCCCCAGACCAAAGTCTGACCCTGCTCCGGTACCTGCAGCCCTCTGCCAGCACCTCACAGCCTGGAGGAGCCGAGTGGAGGTGTCCCCTGGGGTGGATGGACACCATGAGGAGAGGAAAGGAAGGAGTGCATGCGGAGGAGACAGGGGTCACCAGCAAGTGGAGTCAGACCCCAGGCAGCTAGACATGTCCAGAGCGTAAGTCTGTGGACAGCTCAGCAGCCCAGGAACCACCTGCACGTGCGAACAACTCCTGACCCAGGAAGACATCTGGACCCACAATTGACACACACACAGTCTGCACCAAAGGAGGAAAAAAATCAACCTTCTCAGTGACAAGTGTGGGGCAACCACCCTCCAGGCTGCCGTGTACCTGCGAGTGTCCACCACAGCCCTCAGGTCTGAGGATGAGAGCAGCTACAGGGAGGGGACACTTCCCTGGCCGAGGGCAGGCTGCCCCTTCCAGGCCTGCAAACCTCCCCTCCTGGCCCATTCCTCCAGCACATTCAGTATCCGGTCCCTGTCCCCGGGATCATCTGTGTCTATCCAGCTGCACACTAACAACTGCAGGACAGGGACTAGTTTCCACGGTCCCTGCTCACAGCTGGTGAGCAGCTGAGCTGCACTGAGAACCGGGGACACACCCGGAGATGCTCTGCTTCCCGCCCCGCCAAGCAGTCTGCTCCGGATTGACTGGGTCCACAGGGCACCCAGGTCCCAAGTGCTGGCGGGGGCCACAAACAGCAGCAGCTGGAAAACACCAGTTGGCAAGGGCATGTGGGGTGAGCCACAAATACTTGGTTTTCCTGAAGGCACAAAAGCAGAACGAGTCCCCTCTTTGAGAAGGGAAAACTTGAACTTAAAAGCCACCTCTGCCTTTGAAAAGGATGTGTCCCTAAGAGGCAACTGCGATACAAATCAACGGCCTCCACACCACCCCTGTATCCTGGAGCCCTCGCTGCACACTCCTCGCCTCCTCCTCGGGAAGAGGAGCTCGAGGAGCCAGAGCCCTCAGGAAGGAAACCCTCTCGTCCGAGGGTGAGCCTAAGTCGGGCTGCCAGTGAAACTTTCCGAGAGTGGTGGCCGACCCCTCCTGTCGTCATCCTCCCCCAGGGCGAGGAGAGAGGGCTCCGCGGGTCCAGCTGTGTCACCCCAGCCCTGTCTCCACCCGTCAGCTAGAAGCGTCTATGTCTGTGCGGATCAGTGCCAGCACCATTCAATATTTTACGCAGTGGAGAGGGCAGGAGACCACCCTCACTCCTACACTTACTGCTGATCAGTTCAGACACTGGGTCCCATTTGAACTCTCTCAGTCTTTGTTTTAATTAAAAATTGAGTTTCCCACCATTCTAGGAGCTTGTGTTTCAGGAATTACAAAAACCCAGAGCAACTTTTAATTTTTGAGAGGGGTGGCATAATTCACTGTTTCCCTTCTGGAGACATTTGTAATAGGCCTAAATCAGATGCAAGTGTTTCTAACAATCTCTGAGATGAAATTTACATCTTGGAGCTGCTCTGGGCAACTAACCTCCAGGTGAGGACAGCGAGACCTTCCTGCAGTCAGTGCTCTCTGCATGGGTCGCCAGGCCTTCCTTCAAGCAAGGACAGCCAGAGCCTCCAGAAGGAGGGCACTCCATAGGTAGTGACTTCCCCATCACTGGAGGTATGTAAGCAGAAGCTGCATGTTTAGGCCCCTCGGAGGTCAGGGAAGGAGTGTGGAGGAACTGTGGGTCCCCCGTTCCCACTCTAGCATTACAACTCTACTTGTACCCATTGTGTCAGTGGAACTTCCACACAGGAATTAACAGGAAGGACAAGTCCTGTGAATGAAAACAGGCATGAGAACCGAGGCTGAAGGGCACAGCACACCACCCACTCACCATGCTGCCTGCAGTTGGTGAAGTCGAGCTCCAGGAAGCGCTCACAAAGCTGTCATCTGAAGTCTAGCCTATGGTGAAAATAAGGCTGTGAGACAGGGGACCGGGGATACCCATGGCGAAACAGGCCTTTTGCCAAACGGCCACCTCTGACTCGGCCCAGCGCCTGAGTGGTGGTGGGGTCCAGCACCTGGAGGAGGGAGGGACGTGTGTACCGTCCCTTAGGACCTGCCTGTACTCTCCATCCCCCCATTTCTCCTGCTGGGACAGCCTCAGTCTCCAGACTTCTATTTGACTTAACTTTAAACCAGGCTTCTTTCTGCCTGTGCAATGACTGGGACTCCAAACGGAGGCAGAGTCCAACCTGAGGGTAATGCACCAAAAGCAGAGGTGCTCCCCCGGGGCCTTGTTCTCTCAGGGGCCCGAGGAAGGACAAGGAAAGAATCCAGCACCTGGGAGAGGAAGCTGACTCCCTAGAGACTGAGCCCTGCACCAGCAGCTCCTACCAGGAACAGCGCACAACCCCTGGGCCACCAGTCACTACTCTTTCCCCGAGAAGGGCTACAATTCCCTGGGCCTCAAACGTGCTAGTTTCTCTCTGACAGCAGCCCCAGATCCCTTTCAAAATGACTCTAGGGCCTTCCCTTAAGCTGCTCAGGACCGGCCTCTAGACAGTGACGTCATCTGTCCAAAAACAGTTGCAGGCAGAGCTGAGTCGGAACCTGTGTCTGTGTGATGCCAGGGCCTTTCCACAGCTGAGCCTATCTGCTGACCACAGCTTAGTTTCAGAGGCCCCTCCTGCTTCCAAGAGTAGGGGTCCCCAAGGACCCTGGGCTCCAGACGCTCATCCCTTCTGGTTGGACGGACCCATCACTCACTTGGGGTGAGGCCTGGGGCCAGGAGATAGGGTGTAGTGATGGCTGTAGACAAACAGTCTGGAAGCCCAGCTCTGATGACCAGGGCTTCATGGCTGGGCAGTGGCCGCCTCCATGTGGTCAAGGCTGCCTCCACGCAGGAGCCTCGCTTTGGTATTTGGTCCCGAGGGCCTGAGGCAGAGGAGGACAGTGAGAAATGGAGCTGCAGGGTGCCATGCCATGGCGAGGCTGTCACACTGAGGCCTAGCAGCATGGGCAGCGAGGCGCACGCACCACAGGAACAAAAGCTGAGCTCGCGTCTCGCAGGCTGTGCCCTGCAAAGGAGCTGTGTGGACATCAGCTCTGGAGATTTGCGTCCCTCCCACCACAGACACGATCCGTGAGGCTTCTCATGCTAAAGTGACTACATTGTTCTGGGACAGAACTACCACAACACTGCCGTGGGTTTGCATTTTCTACTTGATTGGTAACATACCTAAGGAGGCGGAGGTGTGTGCATGGAGCATGCCCCCTTCAGGCTCCTACACACACGTGTGCACATCCAACACTCCTTCTGGCTGGTTCTACCTTCCCAGGAGGGAGACGGGAGACCCCACCCTTCACTTCCCACCCGTAGCCAGGTCGCCCTCTGACCTTTTCCTGGGGGCCTGCTGTGGGTGTACTGTTCCTTTACCAGTGGGAGCACGATCGGATGGCCTCCAGGGGATCCAGTGGACTGGACGACACCTGTCATTCTCTGGACCCCCCTTTGTTTGTTTTAAAAAAGTTGAGTATGGCTTTGGCTGTGTCATATGACTCCTCCCAATGGAACAAAGGTCTGAACTGTCGTGCAGACATATTAAGCAGGGATAAAGAATTCCTGTTTAATAACACACATCCATATGGCTATGTATGAAACTTTTATAGGCACTTTGGTGCCATTCAAATACTTTTACAGAATTATTTTAGGGGAAGCTCTTCAATTTTACACTTACTCTTCCATTAGCGAGGGTTAAGAAACAAAAGCATTCCTCTGATTTACCATTGTTTAAATGTTTTTATTGATTTCAGAAAGGAAGGGAGAGGGAGAGATAGAAAAATCAATGATGACAGAGACTCACCATTGGGCTGCCTCCTGCAAGCCCGCTACTCGGGATCGAGCCTCAAACCCGGGGATGTGCCCTGACCATGTATCCAGCCATGACCTCCAGGTTGCCGTAGCGATGCTCAACCACTGAGCAACACTGCCTGGGCCTACTTACCGCTTTTTAATGTAAGAATACTATTCTAACAATGTTATAGAAGTGGTAGAAGTACCCCACTCTGTTAGCTCAAAGCTAAGCCCAGAAACAATGAATGTAACAAATTTACTTAAACACTGTGATCATAATTGTATTAAAACTACTTAATTAGCCTTGGCTGGTGTGCTTCAGCAGTTCGAGCATCGGCCCATGCAATGAAGGGCTCTCAGGTTCAATTTCTGGTCAAGGGCACGTACCTGAGTTGGGGATCCCTCCCTACCCCCAGTTGGGGCTCATGTGGGAGGCAACAAGTCCATGTATGTCTCTCACACCCATGTTTCTCTCTCTCCCTCTGTCTCTCCCACTCCCTCCTTCCCTGCCACTCTCTTTGAAAAGTAATGGAAAACATATTCTTGGGTGAGAATTAACAAAAAACCAAACAAAATTTAAAAAAAAAATCAAAATGTCTACTTTATTATAATGTGTACATATATTTAAACAAAAATAAAAGGTGGTATATCTATAATTCATTTATTTCTTCTTAAGTATCATGTAAACTTAGATTACTATCCACCTAGAAACTGAAAGTAGCAATTCAATTATGTGTAGACCTGCAAAAAATTGCTCTTTGCTGGCAGAGCGTTATTGCATAGCTAATAAAAATCATATAACAGATGTCATAATTTCTCTGCTTCCTCATTTCCATACTAAATGCTAATTTTGCATCAAACTACTGAAATAATGAAAGTTAAATAAAATTTACTTCATACAAATTTGTGTATAAAAAGTGAATAATCTGAACATGGTTGGACATGTTTAGACACAAAAAATGAGTGTATCAGAAAGCATTAATCTGTTCACTGAACTATTTAAAAAGATATACTACAAAATTACTTTTGAAAAAACCACCAAACTGGTCACCAGGCGTGGCTGAGCGGTTGAGCATCAAACCCATGACCCAGGGGACTGGGGTTTGATACCCAGTCAGGGCACAGGGCTGGGTTGCAGGCTCGATCCCCAGCAGGGGGCGTTCAGGAGGCAGCCCATCAGTGACTCTCATCATTGATGTTTCTCTCTCTCTCTCTCCATCTCCCTACCTCTCTGAAATTTAAAGACAAAATTAAAAATTAAAAAACAAAAAAACCCCAAACTTCACAAAACTGGAGTTTAATGGACAAAGCATCCAGAGGGCTCCTTGCTCTGGCAGAAGTCTCAGGGGATGCCATCAGCTGAAGCACCATAACGACTTCCCTGGAACAAGTCATTTCTGGCCTCCTTCATGCCATTAGTGAAGGTTTAAGTGAGAAGTGCACCAATAGCCTCATACCTCCAAGTCCAGTACATTCCTGACATGCTGTAGGTGCTTGGGGTCTATGGCTTTTGCTACAACTCTGTGATATTCTGTCGGAGCCAAACCATGTGGTTTTGGAGGATCCTGGTGTGGCACAGGAGGACTGGGCGGGGGGCTGGGAAAGCCCTGTAACAGCGCCGAGTTGTGGCAACACAAGGAACGAGGAACAGTGCCCACGGCTCCATCACACTGCAGGGAAGAGTGGGACTCGGCTCTGTGTGAGGGTGAGCGTGCCTCTCAGAAATAAAACCCTTACTGCGAAGGCTGACTCCCTAAGCAGCGGGTGCGTGCAGGGCCGGGAGACCCGAAGCACAGAGGACCCAGAGCCTGAGCCTGTCCTCTGTCCCTGCCCCCAGTGCCCAGTATGTCCTGCACTTTCCACTTGCCGGGCAGAAGGTAACTAACTAACCTGTAATGAGCTCCTGAGGACACTGGCTACTTGCAAAACTCACTAGAGCAGCTGCAGAGGCCACCCGGTGGCAGCTGGAAAGTGGAGCCGAGCTGCAGACGCACAGCGTCTACCCCACACTGCTGTCGCTGCGGGACCCTCACACCACAAAGGAGGACTCATTTGGGCGAGTGCGTGCATCGGAAAGCACGAGTCCCACGTGTAAAAGCCCCAGTGAGGCGCCAGGCTGACGGGAGCAGGCACTGGAGCAAGGACATGCTGGAAGGCCAGGCCAGTGGAATGAGCACCGGCCCAGGGGACGAAAACACGTCCCAGAGCCCTTCCACCGCCCATGGTCTGGGGACCCTCACACAGCTCCTCAGGCTTTGCTGAACTTGCAAGGTGGGGTTCAATCAACATCTGTCCCACTTACCGGGCTGGGAGACCGCGAGGACCGCCATGGTGACGACATGGAGCCTGCGGACCACACGGGGGGGGGGACCTGCCACACAGCTTTGTGGCCCGGCCAGTTCTCGGGAGTGGGGCTATCAGAAGGCAAGAAACAAAACCTCACCATTAAGGTTCTGGACCATGTAAAGATCCAAAGGCATCCCCAAGTTCTTCCTCAAACAGCAATACCATCCGCTATGTAAGCGTCACTGGCTCACATGCTGATCATGCACCTCCCTTCGTCTACACTCCCCGAATTAGACCTGTTCCTCCAACAACCCTGGGATCAGCTACAAGGAGGGAGCAGATACCGACTGGGAAGGTCATGATCTCATCACAGCGGCCTCCCTGACGCTGACAAGAGAGAGGGTCTCCATGCAAGGACAGAGTACAGAAGAGGCGATAGTGTTCTCTTTTCATTTTTAAAAAAATTTTTGAAAGCAGTGTGTGGGGGGGGGGGGTGACTACAAGGGGTAGTGGAAGAGCCTTGTGGCACTGGCCTGTTCTGTCCTGACTGTGGGGGACCATGCAGAGCTGCACACAGGCAGAGAGGGGAATGAGCCTGGGGATGGAGGACCATGCTCGGCCCGAGGGCCACCTTGGGCCTCTGCAGGGAAGAGAGCCAGTTCTGCTCACCCTGCTCCTGGGACTTCTCAGATTAACCACGTGGGCACCTGCGTTGCTTTCAAGCTCTGAAGGGCTCAATATACCAAAGAGAAAAGGTAGGCACCCTGCTCATCAGCGTCTGGGTCTGGCTGCATCAAAATGGGAACAGAAAGGGGCCAATCAGCAGCCACAGCCCGGCCCCCTTACTGGGTTTTAATTCCGGGGATAGTTTCTATATTTTTACAAAACAGACCATTTCCTTAAGTGACAATGTAACAGCACTGCCACGTTACCTGTTCGCTAGGCCTTGGATATGCGCCTTTAGCCTGTCTCTCTTCCATTTTCTGGCATCCACTGTCTCCTCAGCTTGCTGCACGAGAGGCTGTTCACCAAGACTCTGCTGGAAAGGATAGATATAAATCACAAAAATCGACACTGAACAAATCCCACTTTCCTCTTGCTTTGTGCACCATTAGACGTTCAATCCTCGGGAACTGGCAGAGCTGAAACCACCGACTGTGGCAGCTTGGTAGACATGGGGCACTTGCTGAGTGCCCAGAACAGCCTGCATACACGCTCCCCTCAGGATCTGTGGGCTCACCATTTGCGTTGATGTCAATACAACTCCACATCCCGTTTTCCCCTCTGTAGTTCTGCGACTGGGCTGTGTCCCTCCTGGATCTGCTGACAGAGCCCCATATTCTACACGTTGCCCAGCTTTGCTTTCCTGGAGTACAGTGGCACAAACACCAAATGTACCACCAGTTTTTGGAGGGAAAGTGTCCTAAAATAATTTCAAACTTGTTGAAAACTAGTATCTAAATTTACATGCTAACATCAAAATCAATCCACTGCTCACTAGCTCCTAGATTATCAACTGCAAGGATCACAAATCGTCATCACTGGCCCACACTCCCTGGACACCTGAGTGACGACAGGCCTTTAGGGAACATTGGTAAGCGCCATCCTTGCTGTCAGGGACTTTAAACCTGGTTGGAGAAAGCACACCAGTGGACATGGAAACGGCTACTCTTGAGACACCCTTAGTTCACACTGCATGTCAGTTACCTCAACAGGCTGTGATAGGAAACAAGGAAGAGTCAAAAAGAATGTTCTAAGAAAAACTAGAGCACTCAGGAATTGCTCACACAGTGCCGGGTGCAACGGCACCAGGCAGAGAAGTGAAGGCGGCTCCTTTACCTAAGATGGGAAGAGTCCCTGAGCTGACTGACACGGACAGACAAACACCACAGCGAGCAAAGGAAAAGAAGCCTTGGAAGCAGAAGTAATAGATCTAGAGGCAGAAGATAAAATACAGCAGCCCCCCTTTATCTGCAGGGGTCCATTCCAAGCCCCCATAGATGCCTGAAACTGTAGATAGTACTGAGCTTTACACACAGACCATTTCACTTAAAGGAAGCACCTGACAGCTTCCTTTTGGCAGATCCAAATGGCCAGCTTACGTTTTAGGGCCATTAGAAGTGAAGTAAGGGCTATTTCAACACCAGCAGTGCAATGCTATGACAACTGGTCTGAAAACAGACGTCAAGGGCAGGTGGCAAGTAAAGCATCCTGGATGGAGCAGGACAGCCCGAGATTTCACCAGGCTTCTCAGAACATCGCACCATTTAAAACTTCTCAATTGTTTCTTTCTGTAACTTTTCATTTAATTATCTTTGCACCATGGCTGACAGCAGGTGACAATCCACAGAGAGCAAAGTGGGGATAAAGGGGACCATGGTGGTGGGAAGTTAACTAGCAATTCCATTGGCTGCCTTCAAGGTGCCTGTTGGGGTGAAGCTGGTTTCAGGGGCAGGGGAAGGCCCTGCAGGCCTGCACTGCTGTGTCCTGGCTTATGACCTTGACCTTCCATGTGAGGCTCTTCAAGCCAGTGTTGCAGACTAGCTTAGTGCTTCAGAAAGGCTGGCTCCAGGAGCAGGTGCACAGAAAAGGCCAAGGTAAGGGGAAGGGGTCCAGGACAAAGCAAGGGCGAGGGGAGTGGCAGTCAGGTTTGGAGCCTGAGGCAGTAAATGCTGAATGCAGGTGTCCCCTGAGGACAGCGGTGGGAATGGCCACTCAGTCCCCGGGATGAAAAGCCTCCAGAGCTTTCCCCCTACTCTTCATCATGGGAATTTCAAGACATGAAAGTAGAAGAATAGCCGATTCACCACGCGCAGCTCCAACAGGAACCCACCACTGTGCCCAGTTTCCAGCCCTATGTCCTCATCATTTTGCGGGAGCCCCTGGGGACTGAGGCCCTGCACAGGATTCCTGATCTGCGGGCAGCATCCTCCAGGAGTTTCACTCCTTCCCGCACCCTCCGCAGAGACTCTCTCCCGCTCCCCCCACCCCCCTGCCCCCCTTGTTCTTCCCACTTTCCTCCCTTCCTGGGCCTCCTGCTCCCCTTGCTCTGCGCTGGGTGCAGCCTCCGCTCGCCCTCCCGGGGCCTCCTGGGCGCCCGACTCCCCTCGTCCCTTTCATGGGCGGCCTGTCCTCCCTCCGCCTCCCCGCTGCTGTCCCACCAGCCACTCCCGCGCCCCCCCAGGGCTCCCAGGACACCGTGGGCATCCCGCGGGGGACCGGAGCCTCTGGAACTGGCTCACCTTCCTCCAGGCTGTTCGCGCCCAGGCGGGATCCAGCCCCTGGACCTGTCGCCCCCCCGCACTCCCCGGGAGCGCCCGTTTGGGGGGCGGGGGGCCGGGGGCCTTTTGGGGGTGGCCCTGGATGGGGCAGAGCTGGGCCCTCAGAGGCGGTGGGGCCTGGGGTGGCCTCGGGGCGCGACCCTCGGGGCCCTGAAGGGGTCCGCTGTGCCTGGGCCCGCGGGCCTTCCTCAGCAGGAGCTTCTCCTTCCTAGGACCCTGGACGCTTCCTCCCACCTGCATGGGTCTGCTCCCCAGGTCCGCTCATGGCCTCGGAGGCAGGGGGACTGTCCCTGGGGGGTCTCCTGCAGAGCTCCCCCGGCTCCAGCTTCAGCTGCTTCTGGCTCCACTGGCCCCTGCAGGCCCGCGCCTGCCCTGGAGCTTCCTGCAACTCCTGCAGGCAGGAGGGCGGGAGCCAGGGAACCAGGCAGCCCCACCACGTCCCTCCCAGAGCTCGGTCCCCTCCCTGGGAGCTGAGCCCAGACACCTGCTCACTGAGCCCATGACACCCCCATTTATGGTCAAGGGGCCTCTTCACCACCCGCCACAGGAGGAAGCCGCTTGTGTGCTGGGAGCCCGTGACCTGTCTGGACATGGTCCACCCACCTGAGGGTCTGCGGTCGGGGACTGACCCTCCCCCCAATTACCCTGGATGCTGGGAGCCGGCTACCTGTCTGGACATGGGGCACGGAGCCTGAGGGCCTGGAGCCAAGACTCAGCCCTCCCCACAAGTTCCTGTGAGGAGCCGAAATAAAGGTAATTCCCAAGGTCTGGGCCCATGCAGGAGGCAGGATGTTTACTCTGAAAGTGTGTTTGTGCAGCTTGAAGGAACTACTTTGTATCGGCCTCACCTCCTTACCAGTTGTTTCTTACTCACTAGTAATAAAGGCCCTGGAGCCATTTGGGGCTGCACCTCATTCAGGGCAGTCCTCCTGATCCCATAACTTTGTTTGTCTCTTTAATTCACCCCCCCCCCCCAAACTCAGGTTTGTTCAGCCTTCAGGCTGCTTCCTGACATTTGTGGGCAGGGCGTGAATCTTTCACCAGTGGGTGCATTTACCTGGGTGGGAACCTACCCACGAGAAAATGTGCGGTGGTGTCTCTGGGTGTATTTCTGGGGAATTTCATACTCAGCTTGCTGGTCTGAGACTCGTGTTTCTGCTCAGCCTGGGAGACACCTGGACCGATTTTCTCCTGCAGCCCAGAAGGAAGCCACCCTGCCCGCACCTTGATTTCTGGGAATGAGTATTTCACAGGCTGAGGTGGGAGCCCTGTAGGCTGACCAAGCTTCAGTGTGGAGAGCTCTGATCACTGCCCACCTGCCTGGCCAAGGTCTCCTAAGCCCCTGGAGAGAAGCAACAGGAGAGGAAGGGACCCCCAGCTGCAGCCCCCAGTCTTGGGGTGAGCAGCAGGAGGAGGGGGTGCCTGGGGCACTGGCCCATCCCTGCCTCCCTGGCCAGGGCTGATTTCGGGCCTGGGGCCCTGGGGGTCCAGTGTGCAGCACTGTGCAAAGGAGAGGCAAGAGCAGGCATGACAGAGTTCGTCTTCTGTCTGTCCCCACCTCCTCCACGGCTGCATATACTCAGCACCCCCCCCACCCCCCACCCTAGTGTCTGCAGGGTCTGGCTTCTCTTGTTCCCCCTGGAGCCCATGCCTTTCTCTCATTCAATGATTTCTCTGGTGCAAATTGGGAAGAGGGAGTCAGTCACCCTTTCCACCACCCCATTTAACAGGAACCAAGTGAATTAACTCCATTTATTCCCACAGAGCTGTGAGAAGGGGTCTGGCCTGGACAACTCTCCTCCCACCAGGGGCAGAGCTCCTGAGTCTGCCCCAGCCTGTGATCCCAGGAAAAGGGGATCAGTGCTGGGTTGGAAATCAGAGCCCGACCGCTCAGAATGACAGTGCAGAGGTCTTAGATATTCGGCCCTGTTGGAGCCTGGGCCATGGCCCTGCACAGCCCCTGGCCAGCTGTGTGAAGAGATTGGACTGCCAAGGAGAGCTGATATGTAGATGTATTTTTGATCCCCAACTACTTGGTGTGGCAGCCAGGGGGTGACAGGGAGCCAGACAGAGCTGAGGTATTAGGATTGTGTCTTTGGGTGAGCATCTATCCGGGAGACAGGCAGGCATGTGTGGGCGCTACAGCTGCATTGTGGGGAAGCAGGTCCATGTGAACTCCCCAGTGAGTTGAGTCAGCTCAGCCCTGGGAAGGAGAGGAAGCACCCGCCACCCCTTCTACAGGGTAAGGGCACTATGCCCAACTTGGGGCTGAGTAAACCACCTCTGCAGAGTGCAGCTCCAGGGGGAAGGGAGAGCAGCTCAGAGCAGAGACACCCAAAGGCAAGACCCAAGGCAGACTCAGCCCTGGGGCTCCAGAGGCCCTGCCCACCACAATGCTTGGGGTTCCCCCTGGGAAGCTTCAGACAGGTTGCCAAAGGCCAGGGAGGTGCCTGGGACTGACGATGGAGGCTCTTTTAAAATCATTTTCCCAATTGGGTCAGTGTCTGATTTCCTTCATTTTAAGTACTTTTCACCGGTCTTGGAAAAGCATGCGTCTCATGGGTTTCAAGAAAGTCTCCATATCGGAGGAACTGGGGCCACTTTGACCAGTAAAAACACAGGTTGCCCTATAACCTTCCCTAGGCGGAAGGACACAGCTTCTCATTTAAAAACACCCAGTGTTGAGTAGCTCTCCCTTTCATTCTCACAGAAGCTTAACGCTGAGGGAGGAGGCAGGGAGTTGGGGATGGTGAAGGAGAGAGAAAGTAGCCCAGCAGCTACAAGGGCCTTAGTAATGTCCCCTTTGGGGTAATTTCAGTTTCTTCTAAACTATTAGTAAGCAGAAGGGAATGTGTCCTCATAGTCCTCAGAGCAGCCATGTGCTTGCCTCTGTTTCTTTTCTCTTTCTAAATCCCGCGTCAGTTTTCTGTAGCCCCTCTCAAGTTGAACAGACTCCTCTGCCGGAGTTCCCAGCAAAGCTCATTTAGTAATTCTGTTGCTTTGCTCCCAGAAACCAGTAGGTACATTAATTAGAATAGGTCAGAATAGCCAGAATCACATGTTCTAACAGTTAAATAGTTTTGTGAACCCCTCAGAGACCCAGAGAAAATTGGGTCGGTCTTTAGGGACATTCCTTAATCCTGTTCTAGTCCAAGGAATATATATAATCATTGGTTCCCTCTGCTTGAGGTTGGCTTTTCCATGAAAGGCGCTCATAGAATTCCTGGATTATCCTTGTCTGAATTTCTATTCTCATTTTTCCTTAGGCCAGTAGGCAGTGGCAGTAGAGAAGTTAGAAGGCAAGAAAGAAGGGAGGGGAGGGCAAGTCCAAACAAGAAAGCTCAGAAAGCAAAGGATATAGGGCAGGAGCTGCAGAAAGGGGAAGAATGGGTTGTTGGCACTTATTAGCTTCAGAAGCCTTCCTGAGTTCAGACACAGTCTCTAAAATTTCTTATTAACTTCTTGTGAAGAAGAGATTTTATCTTTGCTCCTCCTAAATTCTTCTAATTTCCAATCAAGATATGCTTCCAATTCATTCAGTTTCACTTTTCTCATTTTGCATGCAAAAAAAAATTAATTTAGTCATCCACAGAGTTCCGTTTTGGCCATCTTAAGTTGATATCACTTCTAGTTAAATCTTCTCATTTCTGTAAGTACTTGCAAGTAAAGCCTTTCTATTTATTGTATATGTGTAGAAGAAGTACTAATAGGGGCTGGGGCTGGAACTTTTCAGCCTTGGAGGCACAATTTCCCATGTTAATTTTAGTTTCCTTTGGATATTTGCAGAGTCTGAGCAAATTTCTAGGGATATCGTGTGATGGGTTGAAGTATGCTGCTTATGGGTTGAACTGCAAGAGGCTATTACCTCCCAAGTAGCACCAACCCCTCTTATGTGTCTCAGTTTCTCCCCCAGCTGTCTAACACAGCCTTGAGGACTCAGAGCACTAGGTAACCAACATTTATGTGCACATCCCCGGACTTAGTTTTCCTATGGGACTCCTGCATGTCATGAGGATGCCCTCTGACACCTCCACAGAGATTCTTAGTCACCTAAGAATACCCAAGATTAGAGCTGGAGCCCAAAGAGTTCAGACTCTCCTCTACCCAGCAAAAGCTTTTCTTCAGACTCACAATGATTTCAATCGAAAAGCCAAAATTAAAAGGAGTCTCCCATCTCAACTCCTATCCTGAGGTTTCAAGTCATCTCTAGCTTGGTCCTCTCAACCCTTAACCTTCAGCTCCACATTGAGGATTTTTTTTTAAAAACAGCTCAAATAAAGTCAGACCTCTTACTCTAAAACGGGGGTTCCAGAATTTTGAGAAAATCTCATGCAAGTTCACTTGATGCAAAGCAAGAAACCGGTGGGGCCCAGTGGGCCCCTGTTGATAACTAGCATGAGCCCAGGTCTTCAAGCTGGTCCCGCGTGGGCTTCTCTGGAATTCTTTGCCCTATGCCAAGGAAGTGTCCATGTAAGAAATGTTTAAAGCTGTAGAGAATTTTTATGAGTTTATTTGAGCCAAACTGATGACAATTGCCAGGAAGCAAAATCTCAGTGGAATGAGAAAATGCTCCTGAGAATTGCAGTTTGGCACCTTATTTTATACATTACATTCAAAGGAGGGGGCAGAAGGGGTCACATGAAATCCACTGGCGCCAGTTTAGGGAGGCAGAAGAAGGCAAAGTGGGGACCTCTCTGGAGTTGGATAAAAAGTAAAAGAAACAGACACATATTCTTTTACACAGGTGGGTAGAGGAGAGTTTGCAGGGGACAATGAACACGACAACCACAGCAACGCGGGCTCTGTGGGCTCCTGCTCTGCTGGGAGGTTGTACCCTGAGGGTCTGGGGAAAGGAAATTACCCTGATGTTCCAAAGCTATGTTATTGTACATGGAAAAAGGACAGGCTCAGTTGAGGTGTAGACTGACCTTTCTCAGGAAAGATACCAGTCTAGGCCGTGACCACCAGCCATGACTCGCTTTCAGTTAGAAAGTTTAATTTCAGACCGTCCTATGTGGTTACTTCAGGTCTCTGAGTTTTTGTGTTTTTTTATTTTTTAAAAAAATATTACTGATTTTAGAGAGAGAGGAAGGGATAGAGAGTGGGAGAGAGAGAAACACTGATTTGTCCCACTGATTTGTGCATTCACTAGTTGATTCTCCTATGTGCCCTGACTGGGGATGGAACCTGCCTCTTTGTCGCATCTCGATGATGCTCTAACCGGCTGAGCTACCAGCCAGGCTCTGACTCTGAGTTTGTGAGCCCCCCCGTGCTGGCCTCCATTGAGCTTGTCAGCTTTAGTGTGTTGCCCCTTTTTCGCCCACCCTGCCTGTGAAGGTGTCAGAGGAACTGGGTGATGGCTTTGAGAACCTGCCCAAAGCCTCCTTGCACATGACAGTAATGAAAGGAAGTCAGGGCTCATTCCCAGTGTTGGGTGTCTTGAGGGTAGTGGTGCAAGTCAGCTCTGCGGGTCTAGCACAGCTTAGAGTGACTCCGTTGCTGCTGGAAATGGGCTCCTTTCATGAAGTCATGAGGAAACATTCACGGGAGGTGAGGTGTGGTTAAGTCTATTGAAGCTGGAACAAGCACAAAGGACTGTCCTGGGTTCTGCTCTGTCCCACTGTGGAAAAAGTCCAGACTTTCCTTCATCTGGCCCAGAAATGGGGCCAGTGTCTAGAAATTCTGAGTCATGCCAAGTCTTAGTCCAGTGTGGTCTCTGTCCCCATCTGGCTGGCTTAGTCTGTCCCCACTGTGCTCTGGGTAGCACAGGGCCCAGGCTCGGGCTTGGAGCCCACACTCGGAGGCGGTGCGGCTGTTGGACCCCAGGTGCTGCTGGGCCTGCTGACTGCTGGTGAGAGAGACGGCGTGGCCAACCCGGTGAAGGAGCGTTACCCGTTGTGGGAGGACAAGCGGGAGCGAGCTCTGTTGAGCTTGGATTGTACTGTCTCCCCTTGGACAGGACCAGGTGCTTTTTCAAACTAACCACTCACTTTCCCAATCCTTTCGCAGGATTGCACTGGGCCCTTCCCAACCAATCCATTCCCTGGATCTCCTGGGGCTGTGTCCCCACCCCATCTGATCCTTTCCCCAGCCTAGGCCCCCCCCTTTATGGTCAGCACCTTAGTTCCTAGCGTGCATGCCCTATAGAAAAACCACGTCCCCACACCATCGAGGCTTAGGGCATGCACCCGACAGAGAAATGTCCCCCTTAGTGTATATTCTTCCCCCTATAGTTTGGACACACCGACCGGTTGTGCCCTGGGGAGACTGGAAGGCTGATCCTTTCTCCCTACACAGGCAGGGAGGGGTGTTAAATGCCCAGGCGACACTGTGATCCCCAGGGGTGCCTATGAATGCTGGGGCTTCCTTGCAATACAGGCCAATATTTGATTGAGCTCCTACTTTATTATGCTCACGTCTGAGTCCCTCTGCTCTCCTCATTAATGTCTAGCTACCGACGCCAACAATCCCACAGCCCAATCTGCACCCCTCAGTCACGCTGAGGAAATGGGAGAACTCACTCTATTTTCTTCACCAGAAATGCAGCTGTGGTGTGTGAACCAGGGATGGTGTGAGCCTGAATTACCTCATGATGTATTTTCTATATTTATTATTTTTTATAGTATACCTTTATTGGTTTCAGAGAGAGGAAGGGAGAGGGGGAGAGAGAGAGAGAATCATCTATGATGGCAGAGTCGCTGACGGGCTGCCTCCTGCCCTGGGGATCGAGCCCGCCACCCGGGCAGGTGCCCTGACCAGGAATCGAACCGCCATCTCCTGGGTCATAGGTCGATGCTCCCCTGTTGAGCCACAATGGCTCTGCTCGTGATTTACTTTTAATGTTCTACACATCACAAACGTTAGCCATGATTTCTTTTTTCCATTTTTCTATTTCATATGAACATATTTCCCTTTGGGAATAAATCATGTTGAAAGCTGAATTTTCCCTTTGAGCATAACAAGCTTTGTGGATTCTTTTAGCCACTTTAAAAGACAATTTTTCTTAAAAGGCACTGCCCAATCCTTCTCTGAGTATGGACTCAGTTTGCCTTGGGGACTTAGGGGTTATTCTGAATGTCATCTCATGGTGTCCTGAGATGTACGTAATGTTCACATTAGCTGTCTCTGAATTCGGTCAATACGTTCCCTGCTTTTCTGGAGCTGCCTGCTCTTCTCTCTGCTCCTCAGTCGCACTGACTTGGGTCTTGGTCAGGGTGTTTCAGTTAAGACAGAAAAGCCAAAGCAGGAAGTGGAGTCTGGGCTCGGGGGGGCCTGGTACAGCTTGGCCAGGCCTCCATGCATCTCCCCTGGGCTTCATGTCTTCTCTCCTGCCCTGTTCCCAGGCATGCCTTTCTCTGTGGTGACTAAAGGCTACATTCGCTCATCTCTGTGTCCTGTCTTGTCTTGTGGGTACATGGGGAACAGCCCCTTTGCCAATGGTGTCCCTGTGTCTGCCTCCTAACGGGACTGATTACGTTGCACGTCCAGGCATGAACTTGTCACTTAGGCCAGGGACCGTGGTTTTGGGGATATCCATCCCAAACCACCCAGCAGCCAGGGTGGGTACCTAAAAAAGTAGGGGACAGGATGGTCCCCCAAATAAATCAGGACGGCTTTACCAGGGCGGGGTGGTAAGGACAACCTAACCTGTTAACAGTCTATCTGTAAGCCTCTTGCAATGCCCCATCTAGCAGGGTGTAGATACAGACTTTTTCAGTAAAAATCATTCCTGCTGTGACTTCCCACAGCACCCAGAG
Source organism: Miniopterus natalensis (assembly GCF_054644295.1). Classification (NCBI taxonomy): domain Eukaryota; kingdom Metazoa; phylum Chordata; class Mammalia; order Chiroptera; family Miniopteridae; genus Miniopterus; species Miniopterus natalensis. The sequence goes on along the minus strand of NC_142087.1, from coordinate 73,828,435 downwards.
GTGCACGAGTGTGTCCTTCCCAGTAGTTGCCTTTCTGTGCTTTCAGACTACCTCAGGTGGGCACCTGGGAACCCCCCAGCTTCCCTTCCCAATCTCCAGGCACAAGAACTAACACCGTCCCTGGGAACAGCCATTCCCAGCTCCTGCTCTGGAGGCAGCAGTGGGTTCAGGCTTCGTGGGAGTGAAACCAGCCTCTCACATCTCACGTCTCACGGCACCAGCTCAAGGTATCCTTCTGTCCCTGTCTAGTGAAGGACACGGCCAACCTCATCCAGCCACAGCCAGTGTAAAGGCCACGTGGGCATATGGGCGGTCTCCCGGGCAAGTTGGTGCCCCGTTTGCATCTGTGACGCCCAGTCAGCTGCCTAGAGATCTCTCGGTGTCCTCATTGTCATCTGTGCTCCAGGTCAGCCCTCCAGACCCTGTGTGATGACTGCGATGTTCCCATCCACGTGTCCAATATGGTAGCTGCTGACCACGGGTGGCTCCTGAGCACTGAGCTGTGGCCCCTGCCCTGGAGGAACTGAATATCCTGTTCCGTTCTGTTCACTCCATTCTAGTCTGTTGTCTTCATTTACATTTAAATAGTCACATGTGACCAGTGTATGTGACCGCACAATAATCTAGAGACAGGTAACCTTACCGACTAAGTCTAAGACGGGTGAGCTCTTCCCTGCATTTCCTCCGTCAGGCGACAGCTTCTTTGTGTGTGTTCTCTTTTGAGTGTTTCTGGATCTATTTTCTTCATCAGTTTATTTTGTTCATTAGATTCCACCTATAAGTGAGCTCATGTGATATTTGTCTTTCTCTGACTGGCCATTTCCCTTAGCATAATCATCTCCAGGACCATCCACGCTGTCTCAAAGGGTAGGAGATCCTTCTTTTTCACCGCTGCATAGTATTCTGTTGTGTAAATGTTCCAAAGCTCTTTTTTCCACTCATCTACTGATGGGAACTTGGGTTCTTTCCAGATCTTAGCTATTGTAAATAGCGCCGCTATGAACATATCCTGTATTGTGCAGAAGCTACTTAGTTTGATGTGGTCCCATCTGTTTACTTTCTCCATTGTTTCCCTTACACTAGGAGATGTATCTACAAACATCTCTACGAGATATGTCTAATATTTTGCTGCCTACATTTTCTTCTAGGATTTTTATGGTTTCACAAGTCACATTTAAGTCTTTCATGCATTTCGAGTTTATTCTTGTGTATGGTGTAAGTTGGTGGTCTAGTTTCAGTTTTTTGCATGTACCTGTCCAGTTTTCCCATCACCATGTATGGAAGAGACTGTCTTTACTCCATTGTATAGTCTTGTCTCCTTTGTCAAACATTTGTTGAGCATATGGCTTGGGTAGATTTCTGGGTTCTCTGTTCTGTTCCACTGATCTCTATGCCTGCTCTTGAGCCAGCACCAGGCTGTTCTGATTGCAGAGGCTTTGTAGTATCACTCGGTATGTGGTATTGTGATCCCTCCAACTTTGTTCTTTCTCAGGATTGCTGAGGCTATTTGAGTCTTTTTTTTTTTTTTTTTTTTAACAGGTCTGTTGTTTAATCAGGTTCTTCGTAAGAAACTGAGAACACCAGTTTGCGAGGGTCAAGCCCTCTGGCCAGAGCAGGCCGAGCAGAGGCAGCCCTGGGGCTGAGGGCAGCTTTGGTTTCAGGCAGAACCTGCGAGTCCGGCTCTGTCTCGGCCTCGCCCTGCTCTGCCAGCTCCTGTCTCTCTCTGTCTGTGCGGAAGGTGCCACCCTCCTGGGGCTGGGCCTGCGGAGCTGCTTCTGCTGGAAGGAAGCCTCGGGGAGATGCTGGGGGATCCTCACGCCACGGCTGTCACTTTTGGCGGGGATGGTGATGGCAAATTTCTGGTGTGTTCTCCGCAGAGGGACTCGATTAAGGGACAGGGGTCCAGGCCCAAGCAGCCAACCACTGCTCAGCTGCTTCAGGGAAACCTCCCTCTGGCCTCTGTGGCGCCCTGAGGGTGACAGAGCGCCCCGGGTGGCGCTGGCCCGCGATGTCCTCACGTGCTGGGCGGAGGGTGACCTGCTCTGGCTCAGCAGCTTCCGAGGCGCGTCTCAGGAGGAAACACCGAGGCATGTGGCGCAGTTTGCCACTCGGTACCGCCATTCTTGTCACCACCGACTGGTTCTGTGACAGTAGCGGGGACGGTCTCCTTCTTCTTTTCAGTCCGGGGTTTAGCAGCTGAGCGCCGCCCCTGTGCAGGGCTCTCGGGAGTCACAGCCGCGGGCCACCTGCCGCGTCCTGGGCCAGGCCGGGCTGCGGGCAGCGGGGCTTCCCCTCGGGCGCCCGGCCTGCGGTCGCCCCTCTCAACCTGGCCGCCGCCCAGCCTCCTTGGCCTCAGGGTTCCCTCCTTAGCGCCAGCTTTCTCCTTAGTATCCGGATGGCTCCTCGGCTTTCTTGGCACCCACCAGCTTGCAAGATGGGAAAGAGAAGGAAGGTCCCCTTTGGGGTCTTTTTTGGTTCCATATAAATTTTTGGAGTGTTTGTTCTAGATCTGTGAAATGTGCCATGGGTATATTTGCATTGAACCTATACATTGCTTTTGGTAGGATAGACATTTTAATGATGTTAATTCTACCAATCCATGAACACGGTATATTCTTCCACTTGTTTATATCTTCTTGTAGCTCTGTTTTAAACATCCTGTAGTTTTCTGCGTACAAGTCTTTTACCTCCTTGCTTAAACTCATTCCTAAGTATCTTCATTTTTTTGTTGCAATAGTAAATGGGATTCTTTTTTATGTTTCTCTTGATGAGAGTTCAATATTGGTGCATAAAAACACAATAGATTTTGGAATGTTAACTTGTATCTTGCCACATTGCCAAATTCATTTATTAAATCTAGTAGTTGTTTGGTGGAGTCCTTATGATTTTCTATGTACACTATCATGTCATCTGCAAATAATGACCATTTTACTTCTTTGTTTCCAATTTGAATGCCTTTTTGTTTTCTTCTTGTTTGATGGCTGGGGCTGGGACTATTTTGATTAAAAGTGGTGAAAGGGGCACGCACTATGGGACCCCTTCGGTAAACTCAAGTTGACCTAGGCTTCTGTGCCCAAGGCACTAGGACCCAGGGCTCCCTACCCCAGGAGACAGGCCCTCCAGGGCTGCATGCAGGGGATAAGCCAGGCTATTTTGATCACTTCCTTCCTCCCTCTCAAGCTGTAGCTACCTTCAGCCGCTTTACATAGGACTGCCACTCCAGCCTCAACCAGGACAGTTCAGGTCACAGAAAGGGAACTGCTCTGCAGGCCTGGAAGGTAAGTAGCCCTCCTTATTACCAGTACTGCCTCCTACACCAGGGCTCCTCCCAGGCGGTGGGGAGGTGGGCTGTCAAGTCTCACCTCTATGCCTCCTTTGGCTCTCCCTTCCAGAAGATGGGGTTGGGTGGGGCCATTCACTCAGAGACACCTGCTCCTAGGCTCAGTCAAAATTCATTGGTTTATTCAACAAATAGTCTTTGGGAGCCTGCTATGAGCCAGGCCCTGGGGTGTGGAGGGGTGGGGACTTGGGAAGAGCTTGTCTTAGAAAGGGGGAAAACAGTTGTGGAGGGAAGGCAGGGAATCAGGCAGAAAACTGCGGCTCATGAGACCTGAGTTTGAGTCTGTTTTCTGACACAGACTACTGGGTGACCCCGCACAAAACACTCTGTCTCTGAGCCTTAATTTCCCAAAACCTGGATGAGTGGCTTTCCAGAGGGGGCCCCCTTTGGGTTCCCTTTCTTGCCCCCAGCTGCTTGTGTTGTTTTCTATATCAAGCATCAAATAAGAGTTGACTTTGCCATAGCAAGTGTTTGAAATTGGTGGGATGACAGGTGGTCTGTGAAAGCCACGCCATCAGCCTAACCCCAGCCTTAGGCAGGGAGACTGGGAGCAGCCTTTCCTGGCTCTGAGGCCAAGTGCCAGGACTGTAAACCATGGAGCAGAGACCTGCTGTCCCCACCTTCTGAAGCCATATCCTCTTCTGAAGGTCCCCTGCTTCCTCCCCACCTCAGCCACCCTCACTGTCTTGCCTCCTGAGTGTTCAGCGAGGGTCTGCCAGGCCCAAGTTGGGCACAGTTCACTTCCTTCAGTCTTCACCGCTGCAATTTCATAGACAAGAAAGCTGAGTCCTGCCAAGGTGTGGCTCAGCGGTTGAGCATTGACCTAGGATCCAGGCAATCGGGTTTGATTCCCGGTCAGGACACATGCCCAGGTTGCGGGCTCGATCCCCAGTCGGGGGTGTTGCAGGAGGCAGCAGATCAATGACTATTCCTCTCCTTACCTCTCTGAAATCAATAAAGGTATATTTTTTTAAAAAGGAAAGCTGAGGCCCTAGAAGGTAATTGTCCCCTGATCAAGGTCAGAAACCATTGTTCCCATGGTACCCACTGGTTCTTGGGATGGGGTGCAGGCTACTAGTCCCTCCCTCACCCCACACTCACTCTCCCCACAGCCAGCCTGCACAATGCCTGCCTGGGGGACCCTGCTCCTGCTCTGGGCTACAGCAGAGGCCACCAAGGACTGCCCTGAACCTTGCACCTGCCAGGCCCTGGAAACCATGGGGCTGTGGGTGGACTGCAGGGGCCGAGGGCTCACATCCCTGCCTGCCCTGCCAGCCCACACCCGCCACCTCCTGCTGGCCAATAACAGCCTTCGTTCCATGCCTCCCGGCACCCTCGATCACCTGGTCCAGCTGCAGACGCTTGATGTGACACAGAACCCCTGGCACTGTGACTGCAGTCTCACTTACCTGCACCTCTGGCTGGAGGACCACACACCTGAGGCCCTGCTGGATGTCCACTGTGCCAGCCCCAGCCTTGCCACCATCCACCCACTGGGCCATCTCACAGGCTATGAGCTAGGCAACTGTGGCTGGCAGCTACAGACATCCTGGGACTACCCAGGGGTCTGGTGGGATGTGGCACTGCTTGTTGTGGCCACAACAGGCCTGGCTCTCCTGGCAATTCTGCTGTGTACTGCCAGAGAGCCCGTGCTCCCAGGGTCACCCTCAGGCCCACCTGAGCTCCTCCCCAGACTCCATCAGCCCTGATTAGCCAGAACCACCAGTAACTCAAAATAAACTGGCTGCTCAGCCATTTCATCCAAACTCAGAGATTTTCTTTTTCCCTCTCAGTACATTCTGGAAACCTGGGTTCTTTTTTATATTAACTGGTGCTTTTCTGTCCCCCAAGTTCCTAGTAAAAGGGGCTGTCCCACTTCCTTCCAACCAGCCACCCCCAGTTTCACAATTTGGAAATCCAGAGCCCTTCCCCAGTGTCTGCCAGGTCCCAGGTCATCAGTTCTCCTACCCTCCCCTGTCTATAGTACCAGCTTCCCACAGGGACCATCCTAGGGAGCCCAGGCCAACTGCACATCAAATTCCAAAAACAAGAAAAAACAAAAACTTTCTCTCAAGTTTTTGAAGAGGGCATGGTTATCTCTGCAACAGACATACACAAAAAGGCACTTCACCATTCCCAAATGGCCCTTGGTCAAAATGTCTGGCCCTGAGGCCATCTGGGCTCACCCGCCCCTTTGTTTCTCTTCTCTTGAACTAGTTTCTCTCTCCTTTACTTCCCCTCTACCCCTCTTCTTCAGAAACAGCACATTAAATTACTCCATTTCTTACGGAAACAACTCCCCTCCAAGTGCTGACATCAGACATCTGCAAACTCTGGGGTTCAACTTCTACCGCATTCACCAGATTCTTCAAAGAAGACACGTCTCTTCTCAGAGGAATTCTGGTGCCAACAGTTAAGTTAAACTTTTCTCAACTGTACGAGCTAACATTTAGGTCTGTTACTGGCCAAGCCAAATCCAAATATAATTACACCAAGGTCCTTGCCTCAAGGAGTTCCCTGTGGTGGTCCTATGGCTCAGGAGGTGCCACGAGGAAAGCCAAGTGGGCACAGTGTGCCCCTGAAGGGCACTGGTCCACAAAAGAGAGGCAGGACCAGGACCCCCAAACTCAGGATGAGGGATGGACACTTGAGACTGGTGGAGACTGTGGCAAATCAGAGAGCCCGTGTTCCATCCAAAGAGGTCCAGCCAAATGCTGCCATCTGGAGTTGTGGACCCAGGGGCCCCGTGTTCAATTCTGCTAGAGAAAGAGGAACTCTAGATTTTTATGTGAAATCTCTGAATTATTCAACTGTTGGCAATTAAATAAAAACTGTAACTGATATATCAATAAGGCAAATAGAACATATATTATCAACTAGCTGGAGTCCATAGACTGAGAGTCTGTAATTTGTGCCTTAGGAATCAGCTGTAACACTGCTCCCTAATGACAACAATGGTCAAAGCTGGCATCTGCTTACTGGGCACATGGCATGTGCAAGGCCCTATATGAAGCACCTCACAGTGGTCATCTTCCTGCACCCTGTCGAACCCAGAGAGGAAAATACTGCTCTCCCTGCAGGGCACGGAGGCGAACACAGGTCCAGGCCCCCACAGTCACTTCATAGGCATGATCCCAGACAGGTCCCCTTCCACATCTGAAAAGTGCTCCCTTGAAAACTTCCTAGGCCCCCTAGAACTCAGGCTCTTCTACCTCCAAGTCCCCACATGAGATGTCCATAAATTCTGCCCCTTTTCCTTCCTGAGCCCGACGTGTGCAGCCACAGGCCTGGTGCAGTGATGGTTATAGGCCTTGATCCTAGGGACTGAATGGCTTGGTCCAGTGAGAACCTGTTAGCAGCCTGGGAAGCCCAGTGGCACCAGTGCAGCTGATGATTCCACTGAGAGTGCAAGGAATGAAGGGAACTTCAGTGGCCATGCAGGGCTTTCCCAAGGTGGACAGAGAATTTCCACAAAAGCCTTAGGAAAACAGGGCCACTGGGAGCATGGATTTCCCTTTTCCATCATCGCTCATGCTCCATTTCAGGCCAGCAAGGCTTTCACCACAGAACCACCCAGTCCACAGTCACCAACTCCATCATCAATGCCTCCCACCGCCACCAGCAACCATCCCCTACCAGCCACCATTGTCCCCTTTAGAACCACACTCAGCCACAGAGCCAGCTCTCCATGGCCACTGACAAGTCTCTCCTCCCCACACAGCCATCAACACCACCCTTGGTACCCATCACGGCCTGCACACTAGCATCACATCTGCCACCTCCCCGTTCTCTCCATCACAGCTACAGACATTAGCCCCATGAGCTGACACTGTTCCCCACCACCATTCCCCCATTACTGCTGTTACCACTAGCACCAAACAGCCATGGACCTTATCCCCATTATAAGCCAAATGCCAGCTCTGTCATTGCCATCAATCTATGCAAACAGTCACCATGACATGATCCTCCTCACTACCACCTTCATGAGTATTTTCAAAACCCAGCTGCAAGTGAAAAGTTTATCGAGGTAATTTTTTCTAGCTGCTCTGACAACCAATACACCCTGCTTGCCCAAAGGGAGGTTTGGTCCCCCTGACACCTTGGTGTGATCAGCGGTTCACAAGGAGGCCTTCCACAGGACTCCTCCCTCCTACTCAGCCCATTCTCTCAGGCCTGCTCTCTCTAGAGCCTTCTGCTGGGCTCCTGACTTCTTCTGGCCACTGGGTAAGCAGGGACAGCACAGACAAATGTCCACATGCTCAGGGCTAGGACTAGAAATGTACAGATGACCCTCACAAGCAATCATTGTCTCAAACCCAGTCTCGGGCGCCACAGCTGCAGGGGGGGGCCGGGAAACATGGTCTTCCAGTGCGCCCAGTAACAGGCACCAGGTGGGCATGTAGCAATGGTCGGCCCCCGGGGGTCTCTGCTAAGGTAATATGTGCCTCGTCAGAAACAGGACATGCCATAGCAAGGGCATTTGTGAAGAAATGGGCACTCTTAGGGGTCACATGCTGAGTCATGTCCCTGAGACATAGCAGACCCAGTTCCTAACACTGTCCATCTCGTGTGTTTTGCACACACACTTACCCACACCTCCTGTGAGCAAAAATGAGTGCACACACAGACACGCACACACACACAGTCTTCCAAGGACTCCATGCTGACCCAGACAGGATCCCCACGGGTCCCAACACTGGCAATGTCTCATTAAACTAGATGAGAGCAAATTCTGTTTTGGGGCAAACATGCAGGGCAGCCCCTGTGTGTGCCTGAGGGCAAAGAGCAGGAGGCAGGCGGCTCTGTCCTGACTCAGCTCCGCCCAACTTGGGGACCAGTCTGGGGCCTGGGAACCTCCTAAGAACAGAGTCTAACTTGACAGACACCCCAGCGTCTGACTGTCAGTTTCCTAAATGGCCCTGGAGCTGGCATCCTCATTTTAAATCGCACTGCATAATAAGCAGTGATGACACCACTTCAGGCTTGAGGAAATATCTCAAAACCTTGGGGGAGTTTTATTTTTTAGGTAGGTGTCTAATAAAGTGGGCAAAATAAAGAGACAGAGCTAAACTATAGTACTTTTTAATTACAAATTTTAAAAAGGTACAAACTCTACTGATTCTAGTGGCCACTGCTATCACTTTGATGTGGACTCTTCTAGACATTTTCAAGCATTTATAAATATGTGTATGTACCACCAAAAATTTGGTCATCTTATGGCAGTTTTCTACAGAAATAACACATTTATGTAATATTCTGAAGCTGGCTCTTTTTCCCATGGCCATGTAATTTAGAGATCCATCTGTCTATCTGAGCCACCTCTCAACCTCCCGCCCTCCCTCTTTCTACCACAGGATCAGCACAGTATTTCACAGCATCATGTCCTCCAGTTTATTTATCCTTTGTTGACAAAGATGTAATTGCTCCAATGTTCTCCGTTAGCAACAGTACTGAAGGGAACAACCTGTGCACCTGTGTGCATATTTTGCTAGACCACTAGTTCTCAAAGTTGGTTCCAGGAACCCCCGGGGTCCCTGAAACTCTTTCGGGGGTCTACAAGTTTAAAACTATACTCATAGGACCGGGGGCAAGGTGGCTATGGCATAAAAGGAGGCTGTGTGCCTTTCTCCCAGCCACGGACTGGATTTCCAGCCAAAATCTGTGCGGTCAGCTTGAAAAAGAGAAGTGTAACTCATTGGACATATTTTGTCTAAGGAGCACTGAAGAAAGAATGGAGAAAGTGGAAAGACAGAGGGAGTCCTGGAGAGGGGGAGCCCCACTGTCGTTGATGCTTCGCTGAGAGGCCCCAGTGATATGGGGTGCAAAGCTCCCTCCCCTTGGAAGTGTGGGGTCACATCCCCACGCAGGGCTCCCAAACCTAGAGCAGCAGAGACTAGAAGGAGGGCCCCGTGGCATCGGGAGAGGGACCCGGGGACCTGTCTGTCTGGGCGGCCAGGTCCTTTCCTTCCCGGGAGGGAGCGGGCCGACTAAAGGCCGTCCCCGGGGAGTGGCTCGCCCTGGGTGCTGGCTGCTGGAAAAGCTGCGCTGCCGTGTTGGGGTCCGAAGAAAGAGGGGGGCTGACGGCTGCACCCAGAGGAACTCTGAGAGACCCTCTGCTTTCCCGAAAGGCAATGTGCAGAGTCCCAGACACCGACTAAACCCTGTTGCCTGAGGAAGGTGGAGGGATTATCCCACCTCCAGTGCAGGACTGGAGCCCCCTGCCCCACCTCTGGAGCACAGGGACTGATCCTGCCTGTGGAGGGGGTGCAGGGAAGGTGGGGGATTTTTGACTCTCACTGAAGAGAGTTGGAAGTGAGAGCAGAGCAGAGACTCTGGGTCCCAGCTTCACTGTCACCAGCCAGCAGAGAGATCAGAGTCCTGCCTCGGATGATTTTATAACCCCTTCTGCTTGCATCTGTGGCTCAAGGGTGCTGGATCCTCAGAGAGCAAGGGTGTGTTTTTTATTTTGTGTTGTTTCAGGCACCCCCCAGCATCCCTCAGGAAGGCTTATATTGGAGAGACAGATGAGTGAGAGTGGGCTTTGGGCCTGATTCTTGGGGGCCAGATCCCTGTGTCTTGTGAGTTCAGCCAGCCAGTGCCAGGAAGGAGGGGTGGAGCATGTCTCCACCTCCTGCAGGCTGGGACACCACCCCAATAGGAAAGAGTTTGGATCAGCTCTCTGAAGCCCCAGACACCGCGAGGGGCACAGACTGTGGGGGTCAGAAGAACAGCTCAGAGCAGGGCACTTCAAGAGTTAGACCCTCACAGGCTGTTGTCTGGGACCAGAAGGGCCGCAGAACCTCCTGCGGGCTGGGCAGGCACTGTTCTCAACCAGAATCTCTTTGGAGCAGTCCCACCAAGCCCAGGGCAACTGAAGCTTTTCCAGAAAAGGCAGGAGGCTGGATGCAAGCCGCCCCCGCACCAGGCCGCCTCAGGGGAACTGGATTGCACCGTAAGCTGGACACTGAGCAGTTGCTCTTCGAAGTGCAGATTAGTTACCCCTGGGGCCCTCTGGCCCTAGCTGGGCTGCCTGGCTCCACCCAGACGGCTCATCAGAAGGCACTGCAGGCCCAGGCCACCTCCAGGGCAGGCGGCTGAGGGGGGAGGCGACCTCAGAGAGCCTCAGACCCGCCTCAGCTACTGTGGGACACCCCGAGTCAGCCTACACAGCTGGGGACATTAGCTGAGAATAGCACCCCGGCAGGAAGCCTGAAATCAGCGCACAAAGCAAGGAGCCTCGCGCAGCAGGATCTGCCCAGGCGACCTTTCCTGGGCTGTTTTGCTGCTGTTCTGTTCCAGTACTTTCCTCTGTATTGCGCTGGCCGCCTTCTCACCTGTCCTGCTTTTGCTCTTTTCTCCCTGTTCCTTTCCCGTCTCCTGCCGCCCCGTCCTCATCTTTCTCCATCAGTTCCTTCCTTTCCCTTTTCCGTTCTTTCTCTCACTTTTGCTTTCTCTCTCTTCCTTTTACCTCTGCATAACTTTTTTTAGTAAGAAAATTATAGGCCTGTATCCCTGATGAACAGAGATGCTAAAATCTCAACTAAACATTAGCAAATAATATCCAGAAAGAAATTAATAAGATCATACAACATGGCCAAGGGGGATTTATTCCGGGGATGCACAATAGATGCAGAAAGAGCATTCGATAAAATCCAGCACCCATTTTTTATAAAAACGTTTCGTAATCTGGGAATAGAGGGATCAGACCGCAGCATAATAAAGGCCATATATGGCAAACCCACAGCCAACATCATAATCAATGAGCAAAAAAGGAAAGGCATTTCCCCTAAGAAGAGGAACAAGACAGGGGTGTCCGCTTTCAACACTTATTCACCATGGCACTGGAAGTGCTAGCCACAGCCATCAGACAAGAAAAAAGAATAAATGCATCCAAACTGGAAAGGAGGAAGCGAAACTGTCACTATTTGCAGATTACATGATATTGTACATAAAAACATACAGAATCCACCTGAAAACTAACAGAGTAAATGAATGAATTTGGGAAAGTAGAAGAATACAAAAGCAACATCCAGAAATCGATGGCGTTTTTATACACCAATAACAATCTCTCTGAAAGAGAAACCAAAAAAGCAATGAATTTTACCACTGCAACAACAATAATAACAACAAGGTGCCTAGGAATAAACTTACCCGAGGCTGTAAAACACCTGTACTCAGAAAACTATAGAACAGTCATGAGAGGAAAAGGGAGACAGAAACACGTGGGAGCAAGTTCCGTGATCACGGATTGGAAGAATTAACGTCATTAAAATCTCCACACTACCCAAAGCAACCTATAGAGTCAACGCAATCCCTATGAAAATAGCAGTGGCATATTTCACAGATCTAGAACAAATATTTCAAACACTTATATGGAACCGAAAAAAACCCCGAATAGCCTGAGCAATCTTGAGAAAGTCAAACAATTTGGAAGTATCAAACTACCTGATATCAAACTATACTACACGGCCACTATAGTGAAAACAGCCTGGCCCTGGCATTAGAACAAGTATATAGATCAATAAAACAGACGAGAGCCCAGAAACAAACCCACACCTTTATAGCCAATTACTCTTTCACAAAATGGGCAATAACATACAAAAGAGTAAGGACAGTCTCTTCAAAAAATGGTGTTGGAAAATTGGAGAGTTATATATATTTAAAAAAAAAGATAGTAGACCATCCGTTTACACCTTACATTGGAATAAACTCAAAATGCATAAAAATGTAAATGTTAGTTGATGAACCATAAAATTCCTAGAAGAAAACATAGGCAGTAAAAACTCAGACATCTCTCGTAAGAATATTTTTGTAGGTATATCCTCTTGAGCAAAAGAAACACAGGAAAAAATAAACCAATGGGACCACATCAAAATAAAAAGCTTTTACACAGCAAAAGAAACCATCAACAAAATGAAAAGGCAACACATTGCACAGGAGAATATACTCACCAATGATACTTCTGATAAAAGGTTAATTTCTAAAATATATTGAAAATGTATACTACTCAATAACAAAAAGACAACTAACCCAATTTAAAAAATGGACACATGTTCAGACGGCCTGGTTCAGAGGCTGAGCATCAACCTGTGGTCCAGGAGCTCGCTGTTCGATTCCCGATCAGGGCACATGGGGGGGTTGCGGGCTCGACCCGCAGTGGGGAGCGTGCAGGAGGCAGCTGATCAACAACGACTCTCCCATCATTGATGTTTCTCTCTTTCCCTCTCCCTTCCTCTCTCTTTGAAATCAATAAAGATATATTTTTTTTAAAAAGAAATCAAAAATTGAAAAGGCAACCCATTGCACCAATGATACTTCTGATAAAAGGTTAATTTCTAAAATATATTTAAAATGTACACTACTGAACACCAGGAAGACAAACAACCCAATTTAAAAAATGGACACATACTCACCGGCTTGGCTCAGTGGTTCAGCATCAACCTATGGTCCAGGAGCTCGCTGTTTGATTCCCGCTCAGGGCACATGCCCGGGTGGTGGGCTTGATCCCAAGCAGGGGACGTGCAGCAGGCGGCCAACCAATGACTCTGTCATCACTGATTTTTCTTCCTCTATCTTTCTCTCTCTTCCTCTCTCTGAAATCCTGGCTCTAGCCCTAACCATAACACTATAGCTAGTTCTCATTTTAACCCTAACTCTAGCCTTACCCGTAAACTTAACCCGAAACTTAGACCTAGCCCTAGGCCTACAACTAACTTTAACCCGAGACCTAACTGGACCCTAGCTTTAACACTAACCCTAACTTTAGCCCTAACCCTAAACATAGTCCCAAAACGAACACTAACCCTAATCCTAAACCTAAGCCCAGTTCTAGCCCTAGTCCTATCTTGAGCCCTAATCCTAACCTAAACTTTAGCCCAAGACCTAAACCTAAACCTAGCCCTCGTTTTTGCCATAACCCTAACTGTAAACTTAGCCCTAACCTTAACACTAACCCTAACAATAGCCCTAGCCCTAGCCCTAGCCCTAACCCTAATTCTAAACTTAGCCCTAGAACAAGCCCTACCTCTAGACCTAACCCTAATCCTAAGGCTTCCCCTGCAACGAGTCCTAAACCTACATTTAACCATAACCCTAAGCTAATTGTAGCTTTATCAATAACCCTAACCACATGCATAGCCATAACCCTAGCCCAAACCATAACCCTCATGGTAACTCTAAACCTAACCCTAGAGCTAGTCCTAAGCATAACCTAACCTTAACCCTAGCCATACTCCTAACACTAAACCAAACCAAACCAAACTTTAACCATAAACCTAAAGCTAACCCTAACCCTTACCTTGTATCCAATTCTTGTCCTACATTCAGCACTAGTCCTAGCTGAAAACTGATTCTAGACATAACTGTGGCCTTGGGCCTAATCCTAACACTCTTCCTAAGCCTAACCTGAATATTAAACCTAATTCTAAGTCTAACCCTAGCCCGAACCCTAAACCAAATTCCAAAGCTAACTCTAAATTGATCCCTACATCTAAAACTCACCATAAATTAACCATAACCCTAGACCTAGACTTAGGCCTAGTCCTAATTCTAACCAAAACCCTAATCCTAAACCTAGCTTCAATCCTAACCCTAACACTAGCTCTAGCCCTATCTTAATACCTAACCCTAACCCTAAATCTAGGCCTACATCGAATCCTAAGCCTGACCCTAACCCTAATTCTAACCCCAATGCTAGTACTAAACCCCAAAACTAATTCTAAAACTAGTTCTGGCACAAGCCCTAGCTCGAAACGGAAACCTAATCACAACATTAGCACTTGCCCTAAACCTGAACAAATGCTACCCTAATGCTAATAACACCACATCTAGCCCTAGAGAAAAACTCAAACCTAACCCTAAATGGAACCCTAATTCTAGCACTAGACCTATCTCTAACTTTAACACTAAATTGAACCCCAAACCTAGCCTTCTTCTTAAAACTAAACTAACCTAACCCAATCCCAAATGTGGGGAGCCGCTGTGGCCCCAGGCACGGAGGAGCTGCCTGGGTGAGCTGCAGAGGTGCTCTCCTGCTCCCTGACCCAGTCCTTGAGGCACCAAAGCAATACTAATTTAGCTTGCGGCCATAAATTCTAGAAAGGCTAATTAGGAAGCTGGCCCTGGCCTGAAGGGTTAAGGGATAGTTAAGCCACATACCAAGCCAAGGACTCAATCCTCCCCAAAAGTTCCCATTAGAAGCAGAGAGAAAGATAGTTTCCAAGGTCTGATCTCATGCAGGAGGCAGGGTGTTTACTCTGAAAAAGCATTCGTAGGAGCTTGGAGGAATTACATTGTATCGGGCAAGGGGCAGAAATGCGGGGCTGGGGGCTATTCAGCACAATCAACAGTGCCTGTACATATTGAGCTGAGAAAATAAACTCGGGGCTGCGGCAGTTACGAGCTCCAGTCCTCCCGATCCCATCTTTTTTGTGTCTGTCTTTTCTCCATCCTCACCCCTTCCCTCAGGACTGTTCGACTCTGCCAGCGGGCTCCGGCACCCAAATTGTAATGCTAAACTTTAAACTTACCTCCAAATCTAACCCTAACCTTAACCATAATTTTAGCTCTAACTATAACCCTAACACTAAAACGAAACCTAATCCTAACCCTAGATTTACCCTAATCCTAAACCTAACCATAATTTTAAAACTAGCCTCAGCTCTAGCCTTAATTTAACACTAACTTTAGCCATAGAGTCAGCCGTAACCCTGATTCAAACACTAACCATAACCATGAACTTAACCATAGCTTTGATTGAAAATATACCCTTCCACTAATCCTAAACTTAGCATTAGCCATAGGCCTAGTCCTAAGGCTAACACTAAACCTAGCTCTAATTCTAACTCTAGCCCTAGCCCTAACTTGAACTTTAAACTTACCCGAGAACGAAACCTAGCTCGAACCCTAACTATAACACTAGCCCTAACTCTCACCATAGCCCTAACCTGAACCCTAACACTAGCCCTAGCCCTACCCTTTTTCCTAGTGCTAATATTAACCTCAACCCAAACCCTAACCCTAAACTTAACTCTAAAATTCACCCTAACACCTAACCCTAACCCTAACCATAGCCATAGGCCTAGCCTTAAACTGAACGCTAAACCTTGTCCCAGCCCTCTCCCTAACCCTAAACCTAACCTGGGCCCTGGGCCTAATTCAAAAGGCAACAACCAACCACCAACCAAACCAACGGAAAAACTTAGCCTTAGTTTCTCCCTATACCTAACCCTAACGTAATTTACCCATTACCTTAGCCTAAACTTAACCCTAAACGTAACTTTGATCTTAAAACTAGCCCTGGACATAGCCCTAGCTCTAGCCCTGAATCTCACCTACAACTCGCCCGGGCCCTAGGTCTGCTTGACATGATATTGTGCATAAAAACATGCAGAATCCACTAGAAAACTAACAGAGTTAATGAATGAATTCGGGAAAGTAGCAGGATACACAATCAACATCCAGAAATCAATTGGCATTTTTATACACCAATAACAATCTCTCTGAAAGAGAAACCAAAAAAGCAATGAATTTTACCACTGCAACAACAACAACAAGGTGCCGAGGAATAAACTCACCCAGGCAGTAAAACACCGGCACTCACAAAACTATGGGACAGTGATGAGAGGAAAATGGGAGACAGAAACACGTGGGAGCATGTTCCGTGATCATGGATTGGAAGAATTAACGTCATTAAAATCTCCACACTACCCAAAGCAACCTATAGAGTCAACACAGTCCCTATGAAAATAGCAGTGGCATATTTCACAGATCTAGAACAAAT
Source organism: Miniopterus natalensis (assembly GCF_054644295.1). Lineage (NCBI taxonomy): Eukaryota > Metazoa > Chordata > Mammalia > Chiroptera > Miniopteridae > Miniopterus > Miniopterus natalensis. The sequence goes on along the minus strand of NC_142087.1, from coordinate 73,812,314 downwards.
ATTTCAAACACTTATATGGAACCAAAAAAACCCCCGAATAGCCTGAGCAATCTTGAGAAAGTAAAACCATTTGGAAGTATCACACTACCTGATATCAAACTATACTACACGGCCATTGTGGTGAAAACGGCCTGGCCCTGGCATAAGAACGGGCATATTGATCAATAAAACAGACGAGAGCCCAGAGACAAAGCCACGCCTTTATGGCCAATTCCTGTTTCACAAAGGAGGCAAGAACATAGAAAGGAGTAAAGACAGTAGCTTTAATAAATGGTGTTGGAAAATTCGACAGGTATATATATTAAAGAAAGGAAATAGACCACCAACTTACACCTCACACACTATACTCAAAATGGATAAAAATGTGAATGTCAGTTGATGAACCATAAAATTCCTAGAACAAAACATAGGCAGTAAAATCTCTGACGTCTCTCGTGAGAATATTTTTGTAGGTGTATCTTCTTGAGCAAGAGAAACAAAGGAAAAATAAACCAACGGGTCCACATCAAACTAAAAAGCTTTTACACAGCAAAAGAAACCATCAACAAAATGAAAAGGCAACCCATTGCACAGGAGAACATACTCACCAATGATACTTCTAATAAAAGGTTAATTTCTAAAATATATTAAAAATGTATACTATTCAATACCAAGAAGACAACCAACCCAGTTTAAAAAATGGACACACACTCACCGGCTTGGCTCAGTGGTTCAGCATCAACCTATGGTCCAGGAGCTCGCTGTTCGATTCCCGCTCAGGGCACATGCCCGGGTCGTGGGCTTGATCCCAAGCAGGGGACGTGCAGCAGGCGGCCAACCAATGACTCTGTCATCACTGATTTTTCTTCCTCTATCTTTCTCTCTCTTCCTCTCTCTGAAATCCTGGCTCTAGCCCTAACCATAACACTATAGCTAGTTCTCATTTTAACCCTAACTCTAGCCTTACCCGTAAACTTAACCCGAAACTTAGACCTAGCCCTAGGCCTACAACTAACTTTAACCCGAGACCTAACTGGACCCTAGCTTTAACACTAACCCTAACTTTAGCCCTAACCCTAAACGTAGCCCCAAACCGAACACTAACCCTAATCCTAAACCTAAGCCCAGTTCTAGCCCTAGTCCTATCTTGAGCCCTAATCCTAACCTAAACTTTAGCCCAAGACCTAAACCTAAACCTAAACCTAGCCCTAGTTTTTGCCATAACCCTAACTGTAAACTTAGCCCTAACCTTAACACTAACCCTAACAATAGCCCTAGCCCTAGCCCTAACCCTAATTCTAAACTTAGCCCTAGAACAAGCCCTACCTCTAGACCTAACCCTAATCCTAAGGCTTCCCCTGCAACGAGTCCTAAACCTACATTTAACCATAACCCTAATGCTAATTGTAGCCTTATCAATAACCCTAACCACATGCATAGCCATAACCCTAGCCCAAACCATAACCCTCATGGTAACTCTAAACCTAACCCTAGAGCTACTGCTAAGCATGACCCAACCTTAACCCTAGCCATACTCCTAACACTAAACCAAACCAAACCAAACCAAACTTTAACCATAGCCCTAAAGCTAACCCTAACCCTAACCTTGTATCCAATTCTTGTCCTACATTCAGCACTAGTCCTAGCTGAAAACTGATTCTAGACATAACTGTGGCCCTAGGCCTAAACCTAACACTCTTCCTAAACCTACCCTGAATATTAAACCTAATTCTAAGTCTAACCCTAGCCCGAACCCTAAACCAAATCCCAGACCTAACTCTAAATTGATCCCTACATCTAAAACTCACCATAAATTAACCATAACCCTAGACCTAGACTTAGGCCTAGTCCTAATTCTAACCAAAACCCTAATCCTAAACCTAGCTTCAATCCTAACCCTAACACTAGCTCTAGCCCTATCTTAATACCTAACCCTAACCCTAAATCTAGGCCTACATCGAATCCTAAGCCTGACCCTAACCCTAATTCTAACCCCAATGCTAGTACTAAACCCCAAAACTAATTCTAAAACTAGTTCTGGCACAAGCCCTAGCTCGAAAGGGAAACCTAATCACAACATTAGCCTTAGCACTAGCCCTAAACCTAAACAAATGCTACCCTAATGCTAATAACACCAATTCTAGCCCTAGGGAAAAACTCAAACCTAACCCTAAATGGAACCCTAATTCTAGCAATAGACCTATCTCTAACTTTAACACTAAATCTAACCCCAAACCTAGCCTTCTTCTTATAACTAAACCCAACCTAACCCAATCCCACAATGTCATGGTAAACTTTAACCTTACCTCCAAATCTAACCCTAAACTGAAACATAATTTTAGCTCTAACTATATCCTTAACACTAAAACGAAACCTAATCCTAACCCTAGACTTACCCTAATCCTAAACCTAACCATAATTTTAAAACTAGCCTCAGCTCTAGCCTTAATTTAACACTAACCTTAGCCCTAGAGTCAGCCCTAACCCTGATTCAAACCCTAAGCCTAACCATGAACTTAACCAGAGCTTTGATTGAAAATATACCCTTCCACCAATGGTATATGTGACATTAGCCATAGGCCTAGTCCTAAGGCTAACACTAAACCTAGCTCTATTTCTAACTCTAGCCCTAGCCCTAACTCTAACTTTAAACTTAGCCCTAGAACGAAACCTAGCTCGAACCCTAACTATAACACTAGCCCTAACTCTCAGCATAGCCCTAACCTTAACCCTAACACTAGCCCTAGCCCTACCCTTTTTCCTAGTGCTAATATTAACTTTAACCCAATCCTTACCGTAAACTTAACTGTAAAATTCACCCTAACCCTCACCCTAACACTAACCATAGCGATAAGTTTAGCCTTAAACTTAACCCTAAACCTTGTCATAGCCCTCTCCCTAACCCTAATCCTAACCCGGGCCCGAGTCCTAATACAAAAGGCAACAACAAACCTACCAACCGAACCAACCAAAAACTTAGCCTTAGTTTATCCCATACCTAACCCTAACCGTAATTTACACATAACCATAACCATAACCTAAACTTAACCCGAACCCCAACCCTAGCCTTTTCTCTAACCCAAACCCTAACCATAACCCTAAACCAAGCCTTAACCCTAAAACCTACACCTAACTCTAAGCCTAACCCGAACCCTACCCCGAGCAACAATAACAACCACGGTTCTGGCCTCACCTGTTCAAGACCTGCAGGCAGCTCCAGTTGGGGCACCGGCCTGGCCGCAGTGTCCGTCCCGCCGTCAGAGCAGCCACCCAGGAAACCCGTGGGGGAGCCTGAGCTCTTCTCGCCCCGCTGGGTGGACAGCTCTGGGGCTGCCCAGACAGCACGCGTGGTGGTGCCAACAGTGAAGACGTCACGTTGTGGGAACCATTCTTGTCATTCAGACCGCGGGCGGCATATACTCTGGTGCTTCCGGCGCTTCCAGAGGCCCCGTGGCGCTCGGCAGCAATCACCGGGCACTGACGCGCCACACACGGGACACGGAGGAAAACCCTGCGGGGCGCTGTGCTGGCCGCGTCTTTCCGCCTGTGCGGGCCCTGCCCCGCCTGGGGCTTCTGCTCCTGCTCCCGGGCCCCCTGCCCAGGCTCTGCCAAGGCCGCCCCTTCTTCTCCTCTGGGTCTCTGCTGACATGTCAGGTCTTCAGTGAAGCTTCCCGGCCCCGCACACACAGGATGGGGCTGCGCCCAGAACCCCTGCCTTTCCCGCTCTGTTTCCTCAAGGGCTGGTTTCCTGAGCTGCCAGCCTGCGGGGGGTGAGAGGGGCACTGACCTCTCCCTGGGCCACCAGCACCTGGCACAGTGACTGGCACAGGGCAGGCGGGATCCAGGCTGCGGACTGGCTGAGCTGGCGGGGCCCCCGGGGCGGTCTAGCCCTGCCCCCCGCCAGCCCAGCTCCCGCCGCGGTTCCTGAGCGGGCGGCACCCGGGCGGTGAAGACACGGGAGCCGCGGGCTGGGGGCGCAGGGACTGGACCCCGACGGGGGGCGGGCCGAGACCGAGGCAGCAGGCCGAGCCCCGCCCGCGACATGGCCAGGCCCGCAGGGCTGTGCGGGGGCAGCGTCTCCCCGCCCCCAGGGCAGGGGCGCAGGCTCCGTCCTCCAGCTTGTTCCCGGGGTCAGAGCAGCTGCCCCAGAGGCCTTGGGAGGCGCGGCTTCCAGAAGGCTCCTGAGGGCCATTGCTCCCCCGGGGCCAGAGGGACCTGGGGTTTATGGCGCCCTGTTTCCTGGGAGTTTGGGCGGCGGGAGGGGGGAGGGGGCGGGTCGGGGTCAGTGCTGGTTACCCCCCCACCCCCACCCCCGCTCTCAGCCTGCAGCAGGAGCACAGGCAACCCAACCCCAGGGGGCTGGGCCCTGAGCCCCACTTGGAGAGGGAAGGGGGTTTCTGAGCCCTGCTAGAGCCCCAGCCCTCCCCAGGCCCTGCCGGCCCTGCGCGGACCCTGCACCCCTGCAGGCTCCTGCACGACCCCCTGGGGTCCACTGTGCCCCACTTTACAGATGGGGAGGCCGGGGCTTCCAGGGCCCACTCTTTCCGCTCTACCCCCTGGAAAAGGTCAAGGAGGGAGAGAGAGAGAAGCCCGGGCAGTCTCCAGCCTCCAGACAGCCCCTGGCCTCTCTGTGCCCTGTGTGGGGACAGCACTGTGGGGACACATTCCAGCCTGGACCAGGGGGGCAGGTCCCTAAAGCTCCCAGGGCCCAGCTGCGCTGCTCTTGGCGTCACCTTCCTCTTTGGCCCCTTCTTCCTTCTTGTCCTTCCCTTTAGCCCCCCTCAAAGGCGGGCTCCCCTTGCTGAGCGGGGGCCCTGTGAGGGCACATCCCTGAGTTTCCAGGGACTTGGCAGGCCAGGCGTTAAACGCAGCCGCCGTCAGCAGTGAACTGTGCAGCCCCGCGATCACATGATTGACAGCAAACACCTGCCGCCTGGAATTATGCTCCTTACCTATGCTCTTGGGGCTGTTTCTACCCATTGCATCTGCAGGGAGGGGATATTATAGAGCAGGTGACGCCACACAGCTCTTCCCATGGCTGTGGGGAGTGACACCATGTTGGCAGCTTGAAATGGGCCGTGGTGAGAATATTGACAGCACAGGAACTGGCAAATGTACCAAATCAGGGCTTGATTTGTTTTCCGCAGCGCCTGCTGTCTCCAGACTTAAGACAGTGATGGGGAAGATGTTAATAGCAGAGGTTAAACTTAAGAGTGTGTCTTGGGTGAATATTATGGTATGTAAATTGTGTCTGTTTTTAAAAAACTGCCTGCAGCCATTACAATGTGAACACATTACGGGAAACTGAGGAATGCCATCTGGCATTCAGAAAACGAGCACCTGATAAGGAGCCACTCGCATCGTTAACGAGGGACTGACGTTCCCACAAACATCTTCAGCTTGTTTTCCTTGATAACACAAGGAGAACATCACCCGACATTCCCGTTGGAGCTACGCTCATCCGTCAGCTGAGGGCAAGCATAGGCGGCTATAAATACACCAGTTTGGCCAAATGCAAGGAGCGCTTCCTGAGGACCCATTGCTGTGCATAGACATGTATATGTGCATGTGTAGGTGCATGTGAATATGTATGCATGTGTACCTGTGTACGTACGTATGCATACATGTAAATACATTCCCTCCTGTGCCGCTGGCTGGTTGAGAAACATTTGGCTGGGTGCTTCCCAGGGTCCGTCCGACCTTTTCTAATATTCTCACTTGACTGTTCTGCCCAGGGTGAGCCCCTCCTGTCCCACAGCTGACCCCAAATCTCCCTCCAGGCAAACCTCAGCCCTGAGCTGTGGGCATGAATACCCAGCTGTCGCTTGGATATTTCCCACCCAGCAGGTCGCACACCTCCCAGGCCAGTGCAGAGAGGGGGGGCCCTGGAGCTCAGCAGAGTCATGATTTGGGGGCCCCCTCAGCAACAGGACACGTGATACTGCTCAGGGGACCATCACCTGGCCTGGCTGGGTGTGTGAGCAAGATGTCAGGGTTGGAACCAGCTGATGCAGTAATGGATAGGACACAGTGGGAGAGAGCGATGCCAAACATGGTCTGAATGGAAGGGGACAGATGTGATGAGATGAGGGACACAGCGGCTTGGGTGGAGGGAGGATGGTGAACCTCGATTTTGAGTTGGAGGTGTCTTTGGGACATCCAAGCTGGAAACAGATCTGGAGATTCCCGAGGAGAGGCTGGGGCTAGAGGTGTTGGAATCTTCTGGGAAGGCTGCAATTAAAGGTCTGGGTGTGAGCCCGGCTGGCACGGTCAGTGCCTGGGCTTTGACCTATGAACCAGGTGTTCAGGGTTCAATTCCCATCAGGGCACACGCCCCGGTTGTGGGCTCAATCCCAGAAGGGGGCGTGCAGCAGGCAGCCGATCAATGACTCTCTCGTCAGTGATGGATCTATGTCTCTCTCCCTCGCTCTTCCTCTCTCTGAAATCAATAAAAAACATCGATTGTTTAAAAGCGGTGGGCTTATTTGAGCTTGTCTGGGGTTGGAGGGGGGTGAGAGAGTGCAGGGTGCAACCCGATGTGAGCCATGTAGGGACCCTAGACCACAAAGGGATGGGCGTAGCTCGTGTGGAGGCTGAGGGAGGGGAATGTTCAGAAAGGAAGGTCACCCGGGGTGAACGCCTGACAGGCGTCATGGGGCTGAGAGGTTGTGTGAGGCAGGCAGAGCAGTTGACAAGCCCCTGCCAAGACGCAAGTCAGGCGAGGGGGGATGTCACCTAGGACAAGAACAGAAAGTTAAGATGACGTGGCAGGTTCCAGCCCATTCTCAGGATCAGGTGACATATCAAACGTGGGAAGTGGGGATAGGAGGGGTCAAGCCTCTACCACAGGCTCCTGTGCTTGACAGCTGCTGTCCTTGGATTAAGGGGGGAGCCCTGAGGAGCCAGGGGGCGGGGAGGAAGCCTGCAGTCCAGACAGCGGGCGTAACAGGCAGCGCACCTCAGGCCTGCAGCTCAGGAGAGGTCAGTGCTGGGGAGGAGGGTGGGGTCAGCCCTGAGGGGGGCATGGAGGGAGGTGCCTCAAAGGGGAACTCAGGAGTGAGCACACGAGCTTCCATGAGGGTTTGTGGGAGGAATGACTGACTGAGGGACTGGCAAGTGTGAGCACTGGAGAGCTGTCCCACGGGGGAGAGAACCACGAGCCAGAGGCTGAGAGCTCCAAGGAGTGACTGGCCAGGGTCAGATCCTGCAAAAGCCAAGGACCCAGGACACACAGCCTGCAGGTGCCGCTGCTCAGTTTGGCTCTAAGCATTGCGGGTGGCAGCTCCCACTGAGTGGTCGGCTAGGACAGGCTGCCGAACCTGGGGAACAGGGGACAGGAGGCTCGAGGACACACTTGTACAGAAGAGGTTTGGTGGGAAGGCAGGGCCATGGAGGCAGCAGCTGCACAGAAAACCATTAGAAGACTGGGTCAGGTGGGGACACTTCCATGCCTCCTTCCTGCCTCCCTCTCTCACCTTCCAGCCTCTAGTCTGAGGCCTCCAAGATCTAAACTCCAGATCGGGCTCTTCCTAGTGCAGTAGCCTTGGAAAAATCCAAAGGATCGCTGTAGGCTGAGCTCCTTTGTGATCTAAACCCCACATCAAAACGGGATTCAACTTATACAAACTTAACATAAATACAGGTCTGGAAAAAGCTGCTGCATGGTGAAGAGGAACCAGGCTTTCCCAGTCTCTGACCTCGTGGCAAAGGGAGCTGTGGATTCCAGGGGGGGGGGACTGGGGGGCTAATGCAGGGAACCCCGAGGGGCCGGCGCTCTTCGAGGCTGCCAGGGAGGAGCGGTGAAGAAAACTAGGACTCAATTCTACTCCAGCTCATTTTATTGCAACCCCATCCCCGTGTCCAGAATCAATGGCTATTTAATACACATGCAAAGCACTCCTAAAATCGACCACGTGAACATGCCCATTTCTTTACCAGTATATGAACTCAAAAGGGAAAAATCTTTATAAGACCAAAATCAACAGGTTTAGTACATCCAGGAAGAGCATCTTTAGTAAACAACAGGAAAGAAAATGTGTCAGGAACCAGGCCAAATACACAGAACAGGACGTGAGACTCCCATTGGCCACGATGACTCCCAAGGGAACATCAATATAGGGTGACCCCAAAAAGGTAGACAGACGTGAGACTCCTGATGGAACATAAACATAAGGTATTTCCAAAATGATATACCCATGGCAGATTATTGATAGAACACAAATATAGGTGTCCCCAAAATGGTACACACACGGGAGATTCATGATAGAACTTAAATATAGGTGTTCCCAAAACCGTACACACAGGGGAGATTCACAGTGGAACATACGTATTGGGTGTCACCACAAACGTACACACAGGCTAGACTTCCAATGGAACATAAATTTAGGTGTCCCCAAAAAGGTACCAATAGGGGAGATACCCGATAGAAAATAAATATAAGAAGGTGTCAACCGAAAGGTACACCAGGGAAGACTCCTGATGGAACATCAATACAGGGGTCCCCAAAGAGGTACACACAGGTGAGACTTCTGGTGGTACATATATATTGGGTGGCCCCAAAAAGGGACACAAGGGGAGATTCCTGATGGAACACAAATACAGGGGGTCCCCAAAAAGGTACACAGAGGTGAGATTCTTGTTCTAACAAATACTGGGCTTCCCCAAAAAGCCACACAGAGGGGAGACTCCTGATGGAACATAAATATAGGGTTTTTCCAAAAAGGTACACACATGGGAGATTCGTGATAGAACATAAATATAGGTGTCCCCAAAAACGTACACACAGGGGAGATTATCGATGGAACGTATGTTTTGGGTGTCACCACACAGGTACACACAGGCTAGACTTCCAATGGAACATAAATTTAGGTGTCCCCAAACAGGTACCAATAGGGGAGATGCCCAACAGAACATAAATATAAGAAGGTGTCAACTGAAAGGCACACAAGGGAAGACTCCTGATGGAACATTTATACAGGGGTCCCCAAAAAGGTACACACAGGTGAGAATTCTGATGGAACGTAAATATTGGGTGGCCCCAAAAAGGGACACAAGGGGAGATTCCTGATGGAACATAAATACAGGGTGTTCCCCAAAAGTTACACACATTTTGACAGCTGATAACTCTTATTTTCACTCTCTTCAGGTTTAAGGAATTTGAAGCAATGGGTGAAGCCACACTAAGTTTTGAACAAAGAAACCATGTCCACTAGACTCTTTATGGGGATACGTAAAAGAAAGTTTACGGTACAAAACCAACAACACTTGGGAACTGAGGGCAGCTACTGAAAGACAAGGCGCACAGATTCCCACAGAACAGGGTGATCCCTGAGGTTTGCGGGTCCTTTGCTGCGCATCAGCTCTGGCCTGGGCGCTCCGGAAACAGAAGCAAAGGAATCGCAAACATCAGGAACCACTTTGTTTGGTGTTTGTGCGCTTTCTTTCCACAGCTGCCCCCGATTCATTGACTGTTGCCGGGTTTGAGCCGTAAGCTTGATATTTTATGAATCCCCATAAGAGAGTTTAGTGGATAATTTTTCATTGTTCAAAGCTTAGTCTGGCTTCACCCATTGTTCCAAACTTGTTAAACCTGAAAAGGAGTGAAAATTAAGGGAGTTACCAGCTCTGAAAATTTACGTACATTTTTGGGAGACACCCTGTAGATCACCCTCAAAATACATGCATTGCACAAGTGTGTACACACCTCTGTAATAGATTATAGGCAATGCGGTCACTATCCCCAGGACTTATTCATAAAGCATAAGTCAACATCTCACCCACGATGGGGACACTGGGGACCTACACCCACTCCCAAATCAGGCGTGTACCTCATCTCAGACACACTCCCCTCAACACACTATGTACACTTGCTGGGGTCTGCCCAGAGACAGGCTCTGGGGAGGCTGGGTCAGCCTCAGGGGGTGCTGGGTGGGGCCTCGCCTCAGCAGGTCTCAAGCTGGGCTTCACACAGGCCCTGGCTTCAGCAGCTTCCCCTCGGAGGTGCTGACAGCCATGTTCATGGTGGGGCCGCAGAGCTGGTGGGTATCCTGGTCCCTTCTTTTCTGGTAGGGGGTCCTGGCTAAGATCTGATGGTTCGGGCATCATTGCCCTTGCTCAACAGGTAATTCAGCAGGTCATCCTGGTAGGTGGAATATCCTACAGAGAAGAGAGGAAGAAGGGAGAGGCAAGGGTGAGGGACACGAGGGTCCTCAGAGAGCCCTCTCCCGGTCAGGACGTCCCCTGTGCAGGCCACTTGGCCAGGACTGAAGTTTCCTGCTCCTGTTGGGCCTTTCACAGCCTAACTGGGCCCCACCACACACCCGGCCCGTGGTTGAGATGGGGAGGCCGGGGCCACACATGGGTCAGGGAGAAAAGCCAGGCGTCCGTCACTCAGGCAGCTCCCTAGCTTCACCAGCAGGAAAACAGACCCAGAGGGAGATGCCGTTTCCAAAAACACATCCACTGGATGGGAGGGTCGGGGCTGGGAGCCTGGGCACAGCCAAAGCTTTCCATCTGTCCTCATTCCCACCAAGCTCAGTGGGAGGCAGAGACCGGCTGGGCACATTGTCCTCTCTTCCTTCCAGGCCACCAGCTCAGACACCTGGTGAGGGCTTCATCTTAGGCCACAAGAAACAGAAATGACGCCAGCAGCTCCTATATGCCAGCCTGACCTCACTCGAAACCCTCACTGACACCTACACCTTTCTTTTGATCTGACAAGGGGGATGTAGGAACAACGAGGTGGGCCACCAAGGGTAACTCAAGACTGTGCAGGGGACAGCCACCCCACCATTGTTCCCTTTAAGCCACTGCCCTGGCACAGCAGCTGTGCTGGGCCGGCCTTCCCCTGTCCAGGGAACCACTGTCCTTTCCCACCATGCGGGCAGCAGGCCTAGGCCCCCAGACCGAAGTCTGACCCTGCTCTGGAACCTGCAGCCCTCTGCCAGCACCTCACAGCCTGGAGGAGCCGAGTGCAGGTGTCCCCTGAGGCGGATGGACACCATGAGGAGAGGAAGGAGTGCATGCAGAGGAGCCAGGGGTCACCAGCACTTGGAGTCAGACCCCAGGCAGCTAGACATTTGAGGGACCGTCAGTCTGCGGGACAGCTCAGCAGCCCGACACACCCCTACACCTGCCAACAATGCCTGACCCAGGATTCCGACATCTGGACCCACAACTAGACACACACTCATCCCCAAAGGCAAAAAAAATCAACCTTCTCAGTGACGAGTGTGGGGGAAACACCCTCCCGGCTGCCGTGTACCTGCATGCGAGTGTCCACCACGGCCCTCGGGTCTGAGGGTGAGAGCGGCTACAGGGAGGGGACACTGCCCTGGCCGAGGGCAGGCTGCCCCTTCCAGGCCTGCAGACCTCCCCTCCTGGCCCATTCCTCTAGCACATACAGTATCCGGTCCCTGTTCCCGGGATCATCAGTGTCCATCCCGCTCCACACTAACAACTGTGGGACAGGGACGTGTTTTCGTGGTCCCAGCTCACAGCTGGTGAGCAGCTGAGCTGCACTGAGAACCGGGGACACACCCGGACATGCTCTGCTTCCCGCCCCGCCAAGCCGTCTGCTCCGGATTCACCGGGTCCACAGGGCACCCAGGTCCCAAGTGCTGGCGCGGGCCACAAACAGCAGCAGCTGGAAAACACCACTTGGCAAGGGCATGTGGGGTGAGCCACAAATACTTGGTTTTTCTGAAGGCACAGAAACAGGACCTGCTTTCCACAGTGACGTCCAGGTCAGAGCCACCCACGGCCTTGCTCACAGCCTTGCTGAAGACCCTGCGTATGTCCATTAGGTATTTAATGCACCGGGATCTCCCTATAGAAATGGCTTCTTCTAGGCCTGACAGCTACAAGGAAACCCAAACATAGGCTATGGTGCTTTTCCGTGCTGGCTGTGTGGACATCAGCTCTGGAGATTTGCGTCCCTCTCACCACACACACGATCTGCGAGGCTTCTCATGCTTAAGTGACTACATTGTTCTGGGACAAAACTACCACAACACTGCCTGGGTTTGTATTTTCTACTTGATTGGTAACATACCTAAGGAGGCGGAGGTGTGTGCATGGAGCATGCCCCTCAGGCTCCTACACACTCGTGTGCACATCCAACACTCCTTCTGGCTGGTTCTACCTTCCCAGGAAGGAGACCGGAGATCCCACCCTTTACTACCCACCTGCAGCCAGTCGCCCTCCTACCTTTCCTGGGAGCCTGCTGTGGGCGTACTGGTCTTTCACCATTGGGAGCAGGATGGGATGGGCTCCCGGGGATCCAGTGGACAGGCACCTACAATCGATACCTCTCCTTTTTTCGATCCCTTTTTATTGGTTTTAAAAAGGTTGAGGATCCATTTGGGTCCAATCCAGCGTTTTTTCCTAGTTTGAAGGAGATTTTTAGGGCACAGTTACACTCACTGCCCCCTCCAGCAGGTTTCGGGTGCCCTGCCGTGACCTGGGATTTCCATCACTTGCCTGTGAAGTTGCCCATTAACTTGGGGATCAGAATTCGGCTTCTTTTTGCCATCACCAGGATCACTGGATCTGGGGTTCAGGAGGTAAAACAGAATTTGCAGTTAACGTGCACAGACTCGGGGATGGTAGAAGTGTCGGTCTTGGCAGAAGCCCACACTAGCCTTCGGGGAAACAGAACTTCAAATACCGCCCTCAGCCCATGGCTGTCTGCCGAGCACAGGAAGCGGTGCTGTGTGAACCTAACCTATGTTTCCTAGAAAGTTCACAGGAAAATGCCATTTTCAGGAAAAGCCAGGGACCTTCTCATTTTCTGCTAGAGTCAATAATGAGTGAAATAGGCTGGGATACTTTGCCATTCCCGGCACTGGGGAATCTGGGTGAGGGGAAGAGGGCAGGGCAGAGTGGGTCGTTTGAATGAAAAACACTGAGGCCTGGTCACTGTGGCTCTGTGCTTAGAGTGTCAGCCTGAGCACCAGGGTTGCAGGTTCGATTCCCAGTGAAGGGAATCGAACCTCTGTTGCAGGTTTAATCCCCAGCCCCAGTTAGGGCACATGCAGGAGGCAACCAATCAATGTGTCTCTCTCATATCCATCTCTCCCTCCCTACCTCCCTCTCTCTCTCTCACACACACACACACACCCCTGCCTTCTTCCTTCCCTTCTACTTTCTATAAATCTCAATGCAAAAAATATCCTCAGGTGAGCATTAAAAAAATAAATAAGAAAATACATAAAAACAGGGAATTGAAAGGGTAAGTAGTATGTGTGGTATCTGAGCAGAAATGGAGGCATTCTAACCTAACAGAAGAACCCCATCTGGGTTCTAATCTTGCCTCTGCCCTGAAACAGCACTGTGCTCACACAAATCACTCCAGTTCCTCATGGGTGACTCAATTCCTCTCAACAGAAGGGTCAGAGGGAGCTTCTGAAATCTTGTGGTTCTGTGATTTGAACAGAGAAGCCTTGCAGGATTCATGGGGATGTGACTTCAAGGCTGGGCTTGCGCAGGACAGCCTGAAGGGCCAGCTCCTGGGGCTCAGGCCCGGGACTAGGGGAAGCCCTGCTGAAGGGGACTTAGCCAGCCCACAACTGCAGCTGCTGCTCTCTGGAGAAGGAAAGTGGTTCTGCAAGTGCCTTGGGGTCCAGTGACTCCAGAGGAATTTCGCCTGTGTTTGAAGACCATGGGTGCTGGTCTAGGTGTCTGATCCAAGCTTCCTTCCCAAGACAGAAGCATGGCTTCCTATGTCCTGAAATCTTCAGGCAAAACCTGACCCTCCTGCTTCAATGGCTCTAAAACCAGACTCTCTGTGCCCTTACACAGGCTCATGGCCAGCTGTCATTTGCCATCCCTCATAGGATAACCCTGAGTCCAGAGGGCAGGACTGAAAGAAAATCTAAATTCTGTCCGTGCTCGGAGGGACCTGCACACAGATGACCTGCTCAACAGTGGAAGACACAGGCCCACCAACGGGCCCCTGCTCCAGGTGGCTACAGCCTTCCCTCCTCCTGAGAGAACAAGCTCTCTGTTCTCTTTCAGTCACTGAAGCTTAAGGCAACTCACTTCTTTGGACCAGGATGAGAGCGCTTGAGCGGAGCTTTGGATTTTTCTTCCAGGTTGTCATTTTCTCTCTGAAAGTCACTTAAGTCGTCTCTAAAAACAGAGGAGAAAGGAAAAACAAACTCGTTTTTTAAATGTAACATGTAACTTGTCGCTTAGGCCCAGCCCAGAAGGGCCGGTGGTTTTCTGGGATTCAGACATCACGGTGCTCACAAACATCGTGGTCGCTCAGGTGGGAATGTGTGAACACAAGCATTGGATGTGGGTCCGGGAACACTAACACCTCAAGGAGACCTGCTGAAGCACCTAGGACCAGGCTGGACATCATCTCAGGAGAGCAAACTCTGGTCCATCTGAAACTCAAGCCCAGAAACCCCAAGGAATTTCCGGCCAGGCCAATTCAGGACGGGAGGCTCTCGGGGTCAGACACAGGGCTAGGCTGGCTCCTGGGGGCGAACTAACAAGACCCCCAGTGCTGAGGAGACATCTGCCTTCAGCAAGTTAGATGGGCATCAAGGTTTCAAAGTCACCTGAGTAAAGTCAGACCTCTGACCTCCACCCATTCCATTGTTGGTTTTTGATAACACGTGCAGGGAAGCAAACTCTAAGCCTTTCAGGGCCCAGAAAGAGAAAATCAGGAGCAAAGCTGGCCTGGAAGGACCAGAGGGAGTGGCCGGGCCTGGGGCTGCTGAGCGCATGGTGCCGCGGGGAACTGCACCGGGCCCTGCACACGGAGGGCTGCTGGCGAGGGGGCGGAACTTCTGATTGTTTTCCCAAAGGACCCAGAAACCCAGGTTGTGAAGCAAAATCTCTTAATTTCTAATTGTTGGAAATCAGTTCACATTTTGAAAACCACAAAAAGGACCCCAGAGAAACCCTTGAACCTCGGCCTCCAGAGGGCACCCCGACCTTGAGGAAAGGGCGCCTGGCCTTCCTGTGCCAGGGGCCTGCTTCTGTTCTCTCCTGGCCCCGAGGGCTGTGCTGGGTGCTCTCTATACAATGCTGCCCAGGGGGCCCGCTGGCTCCTGTCCTGTCGCTGCCTCTCACAGTGGCTGTGGCCTTGACAGCTTGATCCCTGGTTTCCTTGCTTGGCAATGAGTCCTCTGGATCCAGGCAGCTGCTCAGGCTCCTTGGCCATGAAGCTACCGAGGTCCCACCTAAGCCGAGGGCTTTTGCGGGAGTTCACCGTGAAGTGGGGACCCAGGCAAAGTGCTAGCTTGCCAACCAGTAAGGCCCCAACCACTGCCCCTGCTCTATTCCCAGTACCGTCAGCTCAACATCTTTGATTCTAGACTTTGTGATTCTGCCCCCACAGCCGTGCTGCTTGGCCTTATGCTAGGGTGCTTTCCTGTCTGCATGTGCCCCCTCGTCCTATGCCAGCAGCAGAACCCAACTCCCAGCCCCATGCCTCCATCTATGCCTCCAGGGAGCCCCTCAACATCCGTGTGCTATGCATGTAGCTCCGCTCACATCCCATCTCCCCGACTAGTTCCTGCTGACCAGGGAACTGGTGCTCTGCACCTCGCGGGGCCTCCGCCGAAGTCCGGACCCTGTAGATATTGGCAGAGGGAGGGCAACCACGCGCACAACAACCCACTCTCCAAGACAGACAAGCTCAGCCTTTGACCTGAATTCTTTCCCTGAGGACTTCTCTTTACCACTATCATATTTTTTTCAGTGAAGTTCATTCCAAAGGCAGATCAAGAAGTGTTTGGCAGTGGGCACTGTCTTTGAAAAGCAAACAAAGGCCAACCACCCTGCTTGCAGAAATCTAGAACCACCCCAGGGAAAATGAGAGGACATGCTGGTAAGGTGGCCTGTCCCCTCGCCCTGGGGACACCAATGTTCCCCAGGGCTTCTCTCCCCGAATGTTGGGCTCTAGGCTGCAGCTGGAAGCCAGGACCCTTTGTGGACAGGCGTCAGCCATCCCACACCCCTTACAGGGAATCCTCCTGCTCCTTGACGTTCCAGCACTGATCTTGGTAACACAAGTTCTGCTCTAGAAGCATCAGCTGGTCATGGTCCAAATTCTGGATCCGCTCCAACATCTCAACCCGGCCCGCAAGGTGGTAATTGGCTTCCTCCATGTTGCCCTTGAGTCGAGACAGCACCTAGAACACAGATGGACAAGGTCTCAACCACCCCAAGCCCTGCGATTCTACTGCTTCGAATCTAATTCCGAAGGAAGAAAAAGGCAACAGGCACACAGATGGCCACTGCGTTATTATCTAGACCAGTCGGAGTGACCAATACTGCCAATGTCATGGGGACGGCCAAGCCTTCTGCCACTGCTCCGTCCGATCAGGCAGCCACTGGCCACATGTGCCCACTGGGCACTGATAACTAGCCAGTGTGAGCTGAGTCGTGCCATAGGTACAAAATAGACAACAGAGTCCGAGGAATTAATAACCAGTTTTAAAAATATGATATATCTCATTAATTAGCCTGCTTCCTGGTGTGGCTCTGTGGCTGAGCATCGACCCATGAACCAGGACGTCACTAGCTCCATTCCTGCTAAGGACATGTGCCCAAGATGCGGGCTGGATCCCCAGTAGGGAGCCTGCAGGAGGCAGCCGGCCTAAGTTTCTCCATCATCAGTGATGTGTCTGTCTCCCCCTCTCCCTTTTATTCTCCCTGTCAAAAGAATCAATAAAAATATTTTTTTTCAAATAACTCATAAAATCTATCATTAAAATTAATCCCACCTCTTTCCTTTTACTGTTTGAATGTGGCTACTAGAAAATTTTGTATTACGTGGGGCGGCCTGCATTATATTCCTATTGGACACCTCTGCTTTACATGAGGGTTGGCACTTTTTCTGTCAAGGGCGAGATGGTGACTGTTTTAGGCTTTCCAGCAGGATGGTGGTCTCTGTGGCAACTATTCAACTCTGTTATTACAGCAGGCAAGTAGCCAGAGATAAAATGGACATGCATGGGTGTGGCTGTGTTAAAAAACAGACAAAAAAACAAGTTTACTTGTGGACACAGACATCTAAGGTTCCTCTTTCACTTGCCACCAAATATTCTTCTTCTCGTGATTTCCCCAACCTTTCAAAACTGTAAAAGGTATTATCGGTTCACAGACGTACAAAAAGAGGCAGTGAGTGGGGGATGGATCTGAACTTGGGGCTGAGGTGGACCAAGTCCTGCTCTAGAATATCATTGCGGTTGGTGCAGCAGGACAGTCAAAAGCTCCGGCTTCTATCAAACTGGGTCCCAAGGCACCACTTAAGAAGGACAAGGAAAGGAGCCCCGCTCACGAGGTCATCGTGAGAACTGAGTGAGAGGACCCCGGGGAGCACAGGGCAGAGTGCACAGCAGCAGGAGGGACATGAACAGGACTCGGCTGTTTCCACGCACCGCCCGACCCTGCAAAAGCCGAGGTCAGATGAAAGGTGCTTCCTGACACATCCCTGACAGTCAGGGTGTTCGTCCCCTTCAAATGCCTCTGGCTTCCCCTCGGCCTCTGGGTGACATTCACATACAGTCTCTGAGCAAGGACGCCAACGAGGACCCATTTGGACCCGGCCCAGCCCAAGGCTCTCAGCCCAGGGAGCACCGCCCGCTGTCCTGGGCCCCCCAGGCCTCACCTCGCACTGTTTGCGCAGCTGGGCCAGAGAGGCGCTGGCTGCCTGGTGCTCCTCCTCCAGCTGGCAGAACCGGGCCTGCCAGTGGTCCGCCTCCACCTGCATCTTGACAAGGGCGCTTCCCAGCTCCGTGCTGCGGGCTCGCAGCTCCTCCTGCTGCCCCTTCACCTGCTGGTGCAGGATGCTGACTCTAGGGGTGGACAGACACAGGGCCAAGGGCTCAGGGACACTCCCAGGCTCTGTCCCGGCTCTGCAGCCTTAGCAAAATCACCGCCTCTCGGGGCATCAGCTTTCCCATGTGTAAGTGAAGGCTGAACAAAATCAGTAGTTCTCAAACTGTGCCTGTTGGGTTCTATGAGGCTCCCCATGGCCCCCCACTGTGCGCTGGGGGGACAGGACAGGCAGCCTTGGACAAGACTTCAACAGAGCATCACTGTTAACATGCTTTATACTTATGGCTTTGCTTCCCTGCTTCCTTGGAAAAAAGGCTTCTTCTAGTAAAATACTTTCAGAAATCATTGAATCACAACATTTTGCTCTAAAATTCTATGCCTCTGCCCAGCTCTCCTCCTCAATTCCAAGCCCCTTTCTAATTTCAACTCTGGAAGGAAATATAACATGAGATTCTGGGGTTCTTGTCAATCCACTGAAATGATCGTCCTCACCATAATTACCTGATTGGGTTTCCTAAGAAATATTTATGCCAGAAAGCTCCAATTGCCAGAGGCTCATGGACTCAATGAGAACACAAATGGGTCTAGCTTGGCCAACACAGTTCTGTTTCTAAAATTAATGAGTATGTCATCATTTCAAAATGCTTAGGTTTCACATCAACATTCAGATGTCTCGCTTCTGAGAAGAAAGTACCCGCAACAAAAGATAACCAGGCGCCCCTGGATCCACCTCCCAGGTCATACCTTCAGATGCTGTGTGTTCTTTACCAGGGCCTGGTCTTTTACCGACACTCCTTCCCCACGTCCAGGGCCTGCCGGGCCACCACAGGCACCTGACTTTGCAGCCCCCCAGGACCTGCTAAAACAAGGCTGTGGGGAGGAAGGCTTCCTATGGTCACGCCTCTAGGTTGAGACAAGCCCTGGCCTCAAATCCTGACTATGCCACTCAGTAGGAGCACTGAGCTTCAACAAGGGTCTAAATCTCTCTGAGCCTGATTCCTCATGTGTTAAAGAAGTCAGTCAATTCCCATGATCCGCAGTATGTTCTATGGTCACAGGGAAGACGGAATCGGTGTACGCTGAACCTGATGCCAACGTTCTTGTGAGTCTCAGGCCACACTTTTGGCAACTGATCAAGACATAAAGATGCCTGTGTAACATCCTCAGAGCAACAGCACCGTGACTCCTGCCAGAAGGCGCCTTATCTACCACTTGCATACTCCCCGTGAGGCCCAGCGCAGCCCTGCACATGGGAACACTAGGGAGCACACAGCACGGCACGTGGGGGCCATTTCAAACAGAGAAATCACCACCAAAGAGCACAAAACTAGAAAACCATGGCACCAACTGGGCCACAGGAAGGGTGCTCGTTTACAGCATGAGAGCTGGAACAAGGCAGGAGTCAAACGCCTCATTGACCGCAGATGCAAAAGTGCACATCAGATGACATCAGTATCCCGCACTCAGGGACAGTCCACAACAGGCCACACGTGCACATATGGGGGTTCCAAGTACATTTCAGCCAGTAGATGAGTCACAAACAAGGAATGCGTGAATGAAAATTGACCTTACCTCCACCACTGGTGTTAGGGGATGAAGGTGCCCGGACCCCATGCCATCATCACGATCGACAGTGCGGGAGGTGAGGCTATCCAAACCCAGACCGTGCACCATCCCAGGTGTCCCTAGTCCTTCCATCCCAGCTACCAGCTGCGGTCCTTTTACCCTATTCCCATCCTGCAGTTAACATGACAAGGTTTGTAAGAATGCATCATTGCCAGGGGACTCCCTTGAGTTTCACTCAGTGGGTGCTGAGTACGTTGGTCTGAATGACATCCTGGCAGATGCCGCTGCATTGGGGTGGTGGCGGTTACCTGTCCAGCTCTTCCCTCAGCTTCTGGTTCTCATTGGTGAGGATGGCGTTGGACCTCTGCTGTTCTTGGAGAGCCTCCCGCTGGGTGTTCAGGAGCTTTTCGAGCTGCTCCACTGCCTCCCTGTGCACCATCTTGTCTTCCTGCCTATGGGAGGGAAGACACCTGCTAGGAAGGGACACCCCTGAACACTGCAAAGCCTCCTCTGGGGGGCTGCTCTATGGAGAGCTGAAGGGGAGGGCGATGGGCAGGGAGTGGGCTGGACAGCTGAGAAATCGGAGAATGGCAGTTGGCACAGACATGGGGCTAGCTCTGGGGGATCTCCTCCAGCCACAGAGCCGAGTCCACCTTCCCCCATCCGATGTGTCTCCACAGTCCCTTCAATTCCCTGTCATTCCAGCCCTTCAAAATGACACCACAGCGTACACAGCTGAAGTCCACTCTACCAAACACTCTACTTCTGATTACAGCAGTCCCTTTAATATTTCTTGCAACAACATTTGGTGGTGAGAAACTTTTAGCCTTTTTTTTGTCTGGAAAACCCTTTATTTCACCATCTATTTTGATTGATAGCCTTGCTGGGTAAAGTCATCTTGGTTGCAGATCCTTGCTTTTCACTTCCTTGAATACTTCATGCCATTCCCTTCTGGCCTGTAGAGTGTCTGATGAGAAATCAACAGACAGCCTTATGGGAGCCCCTTTGTAGGTAGGTAACACAACGCTCTTCTCTTGCTGCCTTTAAAATTCTCTCTGTCTTGAATTTTGGGCATTTTCATTAAGTGTCTAGGCCTGGGCCTCTTTGCAATTTTTGTGCTTGGCACTCTGTGTGCCTCCCAAATTTGTGTGACTTTCCTTCACCAGGTTCGGCAAGTTTTCCGCCACTATTTCTTCAAACAGGTTCTCTATCCCTGGCTCACTCTCTTCACCTTCTGGGACTCCAAGGATGTGAATACAGTTATGCTTCATGTTGTGCCACAGCTCTGTTAAACAATTCCCTTCTTTGTTCTTTCTGGATCTCTGATTCAGTATTTTTTCGACCCTGACTTCTAATTGGCTGATCTCATCCTCAGCTTACAACACTCTGCTGTTTATCCCGTCCAGTGTATTCTTTTTTGATTTAAATCCTCATGCAAGGATATGATTTCCATTGCTTTTCAGAGGAAGTAAGAGAGAGAGGGGGAGACAGACAGACTGACAGACATCAATATGAGACACACTGATTGGTTGCCTCCCACTCATGCTCAGAATGGGGCCGGGGATCCAGGCCAACACTGAGGTATGTGACCTTGGCCAGAATCAAACCTGAGGCCCTTCAGTCCTCATGCCAACTCTCTGACCACTGAGTCAAACCGGCTAGGGCCCAATGTAGTCTGTATTTCTGCTAGGTCAGTCTTAATAGCCTGCATAGTTTCCATATCTTTTCTTCTGCTGTTAGGGCAATCCTTACAACCATTATTCTGAACTCTGGATCTGATAAGATTGCGTATCTCCATTTCCTTTAGTTCTTCTTGTGGGGGCTTGTTCGTCTCCCCATTTTGGTCGCCTGTTAGGTTTTGTGTATATGTATTAGGTAGATGTGCTAGGAGTCCCATTCTTTTTGAAGGGTCTCTGGTGCAGGCCAATGTCAAACTCTCTTTGTGAATGGCCTTGGGTACTCTCTGTTTGGAGCTACACGTGATCCACAACCTGTGGCGGCTGGCTGTCTCTGCTGGGGCTGGGTGCCCCTGGGAAAAAACCAACATGCACACCAGGGTTTGATGTTCCAAACCCTGGGTCCAGAAGCAGATCAGGCAGACCAGAATCACCCACAGTCCACCTCTAACTGCAGGGTGATTGTTATTCTTAGTCTCTTAGTCAGGTTCAGGCTGTAGACCACAGGGTGGGGTGAGAGGATTGCCAAAGGGTGGGGCATTTGTCCCCCCCCCCCCGCCCCAGGCAAAAGGTGCCTGGGAAGTACAGGTCTACCTGAGAAAGACAGCCTCTGCATCTGGGGGAATGACTCAGCACAGGAATTCAGATGGCCACCCTCCAGCTCTAGCCCCAGAGCTAGGAGTTTCCTAACACAGCTCTAGTCTACTCTGCCCTCCCTCCACCAGAGCTCCAAATGAGTAGCTGACACAAAACTTTGTGCACTGGCCTTTTAAGAGGCTGCTAGCATTTCCAGCCATCACTCCCTGGCACACAGAAATCTCGGTGCTTTTCACAGCTACATCGTATATGGTCACCTTTCTTACTTGTGCTGCTCTGGGCTGAGGAGCCCAGCTTCATGTTTCGAATTCAGACTTCACACTGGGAACACCCCACAGCTGAGATAGCCCTCCAGACCTCCAGCTATTGCCTCTGGGTGCGCAAGAAACCATTTCTAGCCTCCATACTTTCTACCAGTCTCTAGGCGCTCTCTGCTTTAAGTCCTTGGTTATAAGGGTGCTCTCTAGCTAGTCTTCCGTTGATTATTCAGGATAATTTTTTCCATATTTTACTTGGAATTCCAGTTATGTCCTGGGAGAGTGTCAGTGTAGCTTCCACTTAATCCATCGCCATCTTGGAATCCCCCACTTTTAATGACTCTTCTCAGACTACACCCACCAGACACTGAGTTTTCCACTGATTGTGTGGGACAGGTCAGGAGACTCCAGGAGGCACTGTGCCACTCCAGAGTCAGGTAGGCAGTGAGGCCACCTGGCGGGGAGGACAAGAAGGGCAGCAGCCGAGATGATGGGCAAAGTGACATCACCAGCTTCAGGAAAGGGGAACAGGCTCACCAGATGGGGTGAGACACATCCTCCCTCTGGCCAAGAAAACCACCCCAGTGTGTCACCACTTGAGCCTCACACTACGCCTGAGGGTAAACAGCAGGAGGCCTCTCTAAGCCTATAGTGTCTGCACTGATAGGAGCCCTAAAGCACCAGAAGAAACCCTCACGTGTGGACCAGGCTGGGAGTGGACTAGTCCAGGAACAAACAGGGATCAAGCTCAGAGCAGAGCCCAGGGACTCCAGGGTGCAAATCAGAGCTCTCCCGTCTGATGCAGCTCATGGCAATGAACCACATGTGCTAGAAATGGCTTGGTAACACGTGGGCGAAGAACAGAAAGAAGGGCCACAGGAGGACTCACAGCTCTTGGCTCACGAGGCACAGTCTGGCCTTGGTGTTCTCTAGCTCCTCGACCAAGTGCTGCTTCTCCTCCATGGAGAGGCTACTGGTCAGGCAGAATGTTGAGTCCGCGCTAGAGACCTGGAAAGGACTAGGCGGCTGTTGCACTTGGAGGTGTTCCTGCTCCTGAGACAGGTGGGCAGAGAGGGGGGTCTCATCAGCAGGCTCCTGTGCCCAGCACAGTGCCCACACTAGTACTTGGTGAAAAAGAACCAAAAGATGGAAAAATGTAAAAGAGAGGATGTCAGCTAAGACTGTAAAACCAGCAGGGAGCCAGGAGAATGGTGCTATGTTAGTGAAAACCAAGGATATAGTTAGTGAGACAAAAAGGGGAGTGTGAATGGAGCAGTGTCCCCAGGCTGAACTTCTACCCTGACACAGGTGTCTTGGAGGTGACTGTGCAGTGCAGGGAAAATCCCATGTCCTGACACCCGGGGCACATCCGAGAGGAGGACGGGGTGGTCTGCAGGATTCAGAGGGAGAGTCAGGATGACGGCAGCCGCCCAGCACTCGGGCCCCAGGCCCAGGCCCCTCCTCAACCTGTCCCAACAGGCCACTTGGCCATCAGCAAACACACCTCCTGGCACTGGTCTCGCTCACGTAGCAGCCTCTTCAGGAGAAGCAGCATGTTCCTGGAGAAGGCCGCTAACTCCTCTGGGATCACGTCTGCAAGTCTGAAATTCTGCAAGTCCAGCACATTCTCCGGACTGTGGGTCACCTGAGGGCACACACGGGTAGGGTGCTGCAGAGGCCGCACAGGGAGCAGCTCCAGGGAAACCTGAGAGCACCCACCCGCCATGGCCATGCCACGGGGCCTAGGCGCACTCTCCCACAGCGGACCCATGGCACTGACATTAACAGCTCTCAGCCACAAATTTCCAATGGCCGGCAGGGGGCTCCTGAACAAGTGCTTTCCCAGGCTCTACCCTCACAAACCACTTCTCCCTTCATCACCAGCTCAGAGAGGACACTGATGTTAACACCAGAAAGCTCCTTACAATGCAGTAGTTCCCTCCACAGTCCTCAGGTGTTCTCAGTGGAGCAATATCCATTTACCACACAAAGAAGGTCAATCTTGGGTGTGGGAGAGTCCAAGAGGAATACTATCTTAGTACGCAAAATCTAAGGCAAACATGGCCCCATATTAAAAGACTTAGGTCAGAATGTTGGTACACAACAATCTTCTGTTATTTTTCGGGGAAATATTTCATGATCTAAAATAATTTTCAGGTAAGCCTGTATCTCAGTCCCACTGGCCACTCGCACCACCTGCTTTTCCCCTTCAGTCGGCTCGGAACGCAGGCCCACGGCAACGGCCTTGCCGGGCCACCTCTCCATCGATTGCCAGCCTCTCCTTCTCAACCTGACCCCCCAGAGCAGCCAGAGGCACAAGGTCTCGTTCACGTCCTTGTCATCTCAGTTTGGGAAGATGACTATTCGAGGACTCACGCCACAAAAGGGGAAGACACTCAGGAAACGCACCCAAAAGTTCTTAAATATTAGAGAGGAGTAAATGGAGGTAGAGAATAACTTAAACAACAAAACCCACATGAAAACGGGGCCTTCCGGTTTCTCAAATGGCACCCACTTCCTTACTTCTCTCCACCTCACAAAGGAAAAGACGGGAGTCAGACGACCTCAGGGAATTAGGAGAAATCTCAGCCAATAATACGGGGCACCCCAAAGGCCAGGATCTGGGACTCAGGGGCTGGGTTCTAGGCCTGCTCCACACCAGGGTCTGGGAAACGCCCTTCCTGTCTGAAAAGGGGCTCCCGGGACACAACCCCAGCTGCACATCACTCAATCGAGCAGCTCAAATTAAAGGCTCATGTCGCTCCTCCCGAATTCTCACTCAGTGGGTCTCTTGTGGATCCTGGGCACCTGACTGCCTGAGAAGCACGCAACTAATTCTCAAGTCCCCGCAGCCAGCACTGAATCTGACCATCGCTCAGGATTCTTTCGGCTGCATTCCACCCCCTCTCATTTTAAATATCCTGCTGGTTGAGCAGGACAGACAGCGAGTGGCAAGGACCTAGTCCCCAGATACATACATTTTCAAAACATGGGGACACATAAGGAAAATCAAAAGGCAGAATGATTCTCAGGCCAAGAGGAGGCCACGCACTTACAGGAATGGCTGAGTGTGTTTCTGACAATGCTGAGTTTCCCCTCGACTGCAACAAGCCGCAGCCAGGTCCTGCTCCGGGGCTGACTCCGAACCCAGCCCCGTGGTGCCTGGAGGCCGGGGAACCATCCCACAGCCTGTCCCCGGCATCGGCGTGGGGAGCTCTGTTCACCTGACCCTGCCAGTCACACACCTGGTCCTATGTGCTCCGGCTCCCGTCCTTCTCATGCCTTTATCTAATCTGTCCCATCAGACTAAAGGCCGAACCACATCTCCTAAGACACTTAAACATACAAGGCTTCTTCTGGACGGAGGGTGGGGAAGGCTGTCAGGGAAATAAATTTTCAGGTCGGGGATTGCCCTCACAGGCCCGGTTTCTAGGGAAACCACTTCCCTGACGTTACCACCTCTGCCAAGGTCCATGTCAGAGGGGCTGTCCTCAGTACAGAGCCCTCCGGACCCAACCCCAGGGGCTGAGTCTGCAGTGACAGCCCTTCAGGGACCTGGTGCTTTCTCACTTCCTAAGTGGTGCCAGCTTGTTTCTCTGCCATGTCACCAACAGAAACAAAGAATCTTTCTCGAACATCAACCATCTGAAGCGGGGTGACATGTGCCAGAATACAGTCTGTAAAGGAAACTCTGAGCCCAAAGCACTTCAGAGTCATCTGAGAGCACTTAAAAGTAGTCTGAGTCCACATTAGGCAAGAAGACTAGGCAATGGCAGACTTGATGAAGGTGTTGTGAAGAAATTGTTTTCATTTTTAGCCCCATTTCATTTTAGCTTGCTAAGGACTACCTGTGGGGTCAAGCAAGTGAGGATACACCCCAATCCCCCTCCCGGGCAGTGGAAAGGTGTCCGCCTGGCCAGCTGCCACGAGGAGCAGGGCACCACATACCCAAGGGTTTCCATGTCCTTGAAGGCTAACAAGCCTCACCAGGCTCTGCTTGTCCTGGGTCTGCAAGCAGGCCGTTCCCAGCATGGGTCCCTCCCGTCCCCTCTCTTCTCCTAGGTAAGGCCCTAGCCTACCCTGGCCGAGTGCAAGTAATAAAGGCGACATCTCTCCACGCTGCTCCACCGACTGCTGTTTGCAGACTAGCAAAGAACAGAGGGGCAATCTGGGGTTGGAGCTCCGACAAGACCCTACCTTTATAAACAGGGTCCATATTGCTGTGGTGTCTGAACCCTAAAATTAGTAAAATCACCAACAGGTGACATAGGCTTTAAACTTTTCCCTCGTGGAGACAGCCTGCCTCCTGGCTGCAATAGGAGTGGGGGTCCACGGCTCAGCCCCACAAAGCCAGCCACACACCTACCTCCATAATATGGGCCACGAGCCCGGCCTGGGTGGCCATGTCCAGCTCTTGGATCCGGTTTATATACTCCACTCTCCTCTCGCACTGCAGAGGGGAACACGTGTTAATGGAAGCATTTGCCACTGAGGCAACCTGGGCCCTTCCCACCCACAGGAATAGTTTCCAAACGAACTGCCCACCCAGCCCCTGGCTTCCTCCTTTGTAACCAACAATTTGTCCCTTGTCCTCCCTACGGTCCCTTACCCTGGGGGTTTCTCTAGAACTTGCTCTGACCACCTACATCAGAATCACCTGAGGAGCCATCAGGCAGAAGACACTGGAGGTGAAACACAGAAATCTGCACCTGAAACAAGCTCTCTAGGGCATCTTAAACAAGTAAAGATCAACAACACCTAGTGTGCCTGAGCAACACGGTGCTGCTCAGTGCCTGACTGTTGTCCCAGGCACCGCAAGGTCTTGGGTTCAAATGCTGCTCAGGGCACACACCTGGGTTTCAGGCTCCATTCCCAGTAG
Source organism: Miniopterus natalensis (assembly GCF_054644295.1). Lineage (NCBI taxonomy): Eukaryota > Metazoa > Chordata > Mammalia > Chiroptera > Miniopteridae > Miniopterus > Miniopterus natalensis. The sequence goes on along the minus strand of NC_142087.1, from coordinate 73,785,561 downwards.
CAAGCATGCAGGAGGCTGCTGATCAGTGTTGCTCTCCCATCCATGTTTTACTCTCTGTCTCCCTCTCCCTTCCTCTCTTTGAAATCAAGGAAAAAACACAAAAAGGAAATAAAATAAAATGAAGAACACCTGCTTCAAGCCAGGGTGTGGCAAACTATATCTTCACAGGGCTGCATGGTAAGAATATCTTAGAGTCTGCCGGCCATTTGGTCTCACCTGTGCCACTTTGGTGTGGGAGCAGCCAGACGTAACACACAGAGAAACAACTGAGGCTCTGTTCCTGTGAAAGCCTATTTTCTTTTTAATATTTTTAAAAATATACCTTATTGATATTGAGAGTGAAAGAGAGAGAAAAAAATATATCAATGGAGAGAGTCATTCATGCCTGCCTCCTGAATGCTCCCCACTGGCCATTGAGCCTGCAACTTAGGCAAGTGCCCTGACTGGGAATAAACCGCCATCTCCTGGATTATAGGTCAATGAAAAGCTCATTTCAAACACAGGGGGTGGGTCACACTCAGCCCCCAGGCTGTGTGTGGTTTCTGACCTTTGCTCTAGGTGTCCCCACACCAGGGACCATTTGCTAATGGCACCTTGGGCTGAGGAAACCCCACCTGCTTCTTGCCAAAGGTGCCCTGGGACAAGCAGTGGCTACCACCTAATGAGTGGTCCCTTTTCTCACGAAGCCAGGGATGAGTCACCTTGCGCTTCAGGCAGCTTCCCTCCTGCCTCACTAAGGTGGAGTCTAATCCCCACAAACCCCAACACGAGATGGCTGAGGGCAGGCCTCCTCCCCCCTTGCCCAAGCCCTACCTGCACAGCGCAGCCCAGCATCAGCACCAGCAGTTTCCTGACTTCCTCGATACTTCGGCCTACATTGAAAAAGCAACATATTTAATTAGGCTCATCTGATTATAAAATCTCACTGGTGAGACACTGGTTGGTTGTAGGGGGGAAAATCAGGTAAGAAAAAAAAAATCCTTTGTCTACTCAGTGCTTCCTACCTGTGTGCACACAATGCATCTATTTTCTACTTGTGCGTTTGTGTATTATTTAAGGCAAGCGAGAATTCTGTGCACAGCTTTCACTCACCAGATAGCGGATCTTTGCCAATCATCATGACCTTCGGTAAACGCATGACTACGAGCTGCTCGAGAACATCCTACAGAAACAAAGAGGAAAAGTTACCATTGAGAACAGGAAACAAAACTAAAGAGACATTAAGAAAATGACAGGATGAGCGTGCGGCCACTACACGGTCAATATGAGCAAGCCACGTGTGAGGAAGGAAAACTTAGTCTAGAAACCATGTGAAAAGTCCAAGCTAATTGCACTTCTGCCTGGATCAGAACCAAATACGCATCATGTCTGCTTATGGACAGAGACCTGGGGTCAAAGAAGATGTGTTAATGCCAGGACCAGAGGGTCAGCTGTGAGTGTCTTTTTAAAAGATGTCTTTATTTATATGCTATGGTTTGCTTGTGCAATTGAAAATACAGAATGAAAATGAAAGGTGCTGCTGGGTGTCTATAACCGATCATGCAGGACGCTGGCGCTCAGCAGGTCTCCGGGACACGATGTGAATCAGGAGGCTTCTCTCCTGTACAGCAGCCCCTTCCCTGGGAGAGGGATAAGTCACAGCTAATCTGCACCCATCGCAGAGCTGGTGTGGGAGACCAGCTGCCTTCTGGCCCTCAGACCAAGGGCCTTTGACAGCAGGCCCAGCCATCAGCCAAGCCCCTTGCCGGGGTGTCTCTGACAAGCCCTCCTGGCACTGTGGCAGCTCACACCCGCACCCACCCCTGCGTTCCCAGAGGGCCTCAGGCCAGGTCGTCTTCCCTGAGCAGATGGGACTTGGATCTTACAAATCAGAAGATACAAATTAAATTTTACGGAAGACGAGGAAGGAGGTAGGTTCCATAAGCATTCCTGGCCTCACGAAATTGGTTGTTATAGAAATCTTCACTGACAAAGCAACCTTAAACCTTTTAAAAACAGGTTTCCAAATTTTCTCAGGAGTCTCTCTATTGCATAGCTCGCGGAAACTCTATATTCAGTATCCTGCCAGCAAGCACTGATAAAGGAAAAGGGGATGATTACACAGCAGGGCCAATGGAACACCCTACAGTTTACTCTTGTCAACAATCTAGAGGCTCGTCGATGACCGCCCTGGCCCAACATAACCCTCGTGTGCTCCCATATCTCCTTCAACCCCTTGAATTGCTGCTGTACAAAGACTCGCTGAGCTGTGGCCAAGAACATCCTCCAGGTTCCCCACGAATTCCAGCCACTCCCAGTGTGACTGGTGCTGGAGGCCACACTGGCGACCCAAGGCTCATCTCTGGGGCTCTCACAGCACCAGACACCCGTGCTTTGCACACCACACAGCTCAAACAACATATGCTGGAAAAGTAAAGACATCGAACATCTGAACCTTCTCACAAGGTAAAAAGAAAAAGATGAAAATGACAAAAACACACCAAGTGTCAGCAAGGAGATGCCTAAATGTGAATACCATTTCCTCCAGGATTCCCGTGGGGAAAGGTTTGAGTGAAGACATTGCTAGGGGCAAAGAGCAACTGTTTGAGTGAAGTCGGTGTCAGGGGCACAGAACACCTGGGGCACCAAGAGCTGCCCTCACCTGGTAGAAGGTCTTGATATTTGTGACCAGGATGCTTAAGTTCTCAGTCCGGAGGTTAATATCACTGTTCACCTGCTGGTTGATGGGTTTATATCCAGGCCTGGGATCGCTAGGGAAAGAAACATGGCAATGGAAATGGCGTCTCCCCACATTGGCCACACCTTCCTTCCAGTGGCATGTAGTCCTCTCCAAGTCTAGGCTAGTGTGAGGCTGTAAGGAGTGTGGCTCAAAAACACAGGCGTCCTTACCGAGGAGGAAACCTTAGTCACTCACAGATGCTCCCGACCAACCCCTGACACATTTTGTAAGCAGACACTGTCCCTTATAGTTCCTTGATCCCCAAAAAGTGTGATTTGTGTTTATTTTTTTCATTTCATTGCTTAAACCACATGAAATAGCTGATTTTGAAGTTAATTGCACCATCTACAGTTCTAAATGTCCTTCATCAATCAAGCTACTAACACACTGTCCTGCAGTTCTTCCCACCCCAACGAAGGGTAGCAAAGGCCCTTATACTGAGATATCACTGGCCCAGGGGCAAGGATCCTCCCAGAGCAACTGCAGGTCTCCTTTTATAACCTGAAAACAAACTTGAAGACAACTTACATTTCTACCATGATCTGGTTAAGAAAGATGCCATCGACCAGACTCATGTAAACCCTCAGGTTGTCATCGTTGCTGCCTTCAAAGGGTCCCAAGGTTTTGACCTGCAAGGACCAGGATGCAGAAAGGCAGGAAAAGTCACCCCGCACACATTATGAAGCTCTTCAGGACAACCACGGCCTGCGGGCTGAAGGGTCACCCAACGCCCACCCATGCTTCAGTAGGCTCCAAGCCCACCTTTCTTCAGGGCCCCTCTCCCTGCCCTACTCCAGGCAACAGATTCGAGACAGCGGGAGGGAAACTTTCTCCCCACTTTTTCCCAGTGTCCCAGAACAGGAAAGAAATGAAAAATAAAAGGAACTTTTCAACAAATTACTCACATCTGATCTATTACAAATCACTGTGCCCACCGCAGATTGTATACATTCCCACTCAGACGTGCCCCAAGGCCCGCCCGTCACCACCATTCACCACCTGGACTCAGTTCAAAAACTACACAAGGATATTTTCTGGGGAGTCCTTTACGTGAATGGCCAAGCGACAGGCCTGGGGTGACCACTCAGACCTTGTCTCCTCCTGGAACGGCAGCCCAGCACCCTGATGGGAACAGGCCCACCCTCTCCCAGCCCAGGGCCGGGACGCTACAGGGGGCACACGCTCCCGAGTTGGAAACGCCTCCCGAACCCAGGCCCTGGTCTGGACCCCACACCTGCTAAGACCCCGGCGTGCTGGGACTTCCCCGGGGTCCCAAGGGGCAATAGTCGGGTCTTGTGGGACCACAGGCAGGCGGGAGAAGGGCCGGAGCACCAACGTAGTAGGGAGCCTGGCTACTCACCCACGCGATGAGGGGGCCGTGAAGAAAGAGCTCCAGGAGCTCCCTGCTCGCATCATCCATCCTCAGGCTTCGCCCACTGTGTTGGGCCCAAGGTCTCTGTACCAGAGTCTCTGCGCCCGACGTCTCTGCACCAACTGGCTCTGCACCGACTGGCTCTGAGCCCAACTGCTCTGTGCCCCACCTTCCACTGTTTCTATGGCCACTGTCCCCATGCCCGCATCCCATAAGCCTCTGCCCCCACATTCCGACTGGCCCTGGCACTCAATGCTGCCCGGCCCGGGCCATGGGGGCTCACGCCCCATGCTAAGCACCGTGGGGTACATAAAATACTGGGCTCTCCCCATGCAACTTAAAATCTATATGCGCACATAAAATACAAAGAAATAGAAAAATTATACATCTACATTATAGAATTATAAATGGACAATAGCCATTTAAACCTAATCTTGTCCATCCCCATTTTTAAAAATTATTTTTTCTATCAGCCGAATTACAGAAATGTGATCAGTTCCTTTAAGGCAAGAGTGTATTCATTTGATTTTGCTAAGTCTTGCTAGTATCTCAGCTTGGGCTTGCTGCTCCCCATCGACTGTGAAAGGGGACGCTCCAGTTAGTAGTTCATACATCGGACACCTAAACTCCACCAGTCAACTGCCTGCAAAACAACTTTATAGAATATTAATTAACATGCAATTTATAGGTAGAAAAATGAGCAAAATAAAGCTGCATATTTAGAAGATATTTTAACGAAAAGATTTTGTACATGGCTTTCTCTCCCAGGAGTATTAAATGAGCATAAGCAAGAGAAACATTTGGAGAACAAATATGCAGGTATCCTCAGAAAGGAATTTAAACATTTAGTCTGTCAATCAATGAGCTAAAAGTGTTGTCATTATTTTCTAAACTAGTAATGGTTCTCCTTTAGATAATTAAAAATGAATATTTTAAAAGTTTTTAATTGATTTCAGACAGAGGAAAGGAAAGAGCAGAGAGACAGAAACATCAATGATGAGAGAGAGTCAGTGAACCTGCACACCCCCTGCTGGGGATCCAGCCTGCAACCCAGGCATGTGCCCTGATTGGGAATCGAACCTCCATCTCCTGGATCAACCTCTGAGCCACGTTAATGAGACAGAAATATATATATTTTTTTCATTTAAAAGAAATTAAAATTTTTTAAGTACATCAAACCTTTGGACTCATGATGGGGGGAGGGAGGGAAGTACCGATTAGCATTTTTATTAATTATCCAGCTGCAATAAATATTATAAAATTATTTAAAGTCAAAGAACAGAAATGAAAATGTAAAAAATCCCACTTATAGGTGTTACTTTTTTCACACCAACCTAAATCAGTTCTTATAGAGCCTATCTCATGAACGGAATGGCCTTCATTTGCGGAAAGCATGCTGAGATTTCAAATAATGGAAAACAAAATGGGAACTACCTGGGAAACAAATTTATAAATGTAGTTACCAGGAATGAGAACTGAGCAAATTATATATAACTGAAGGAATCCTGATATACTGAAAAATACTTCTTTTATAATTATGCAAAACAAGATTTCAATAATGGTTGAGTATGTGAGCTCATGCCAGTGAGAAAATATTAACTGGATGCTAAAACATTATTTTATTTATCTATTTTTCAATATGTCTTTGTTGATTTGAGAGAGAGGAAGGGAGAGAGAGAGAGAGAGAGAAACATCGATGACCAGAGTCCCTGATCGGCTGCCTCCTGCACGGCCCCTGCTGGGGATCGGGACTGCAACCCGGGCATGTGCCCTGACCAGGAATCGAACCTGCAGCTCCTGGGTCACAGGTCGATGCTCCACTGCTGAGCCACGCCAGCCGGCCGGGCTCCATGCTAACATCTTCAACTCTCTGCTTCCAAATGTCAGGGCCAAGGCTTCAGAGAAATGATGCAAAACCCATGAGCCTAGACCTATTTTACAGAGAAAACATATCAATGACATAGAAAACAGGCTCAGGCCGACTGACCCACAGGAAGTGAGTGCAAGGCAGGCGCGGTGACAAGCGCGCTGCACACTGTGTGTCTCACGGAAGCAGCTCAGAGCCATCGCGGTGCTCCATGGGCTCCCCGTAACTTAGCTGTATTCTGGCCCTCAGTGTGCACAAATTCTAGGAGCAATATAACGTTTTCTTTCGTAAAAATGGGTGCCATGCCTTGGCCTGTGTGGCTCAGTTGGCTGGAACATCATTGCCTACACCCAAAGGTTGTGGGTTCAATTCCCAGCCAGAGCACCTATCTAGGTTTGGGTTCAATTCCCAGGTTGGGGTAAGTCCGGGAGGCAACCCAAGGATGTTTCTCTCTCGCATGAATGTTTCCTTCTCTCCCTTTCCCTCTCTCTTCCCTTCTTTCTAAACTTAACGAGCATATCCCCGGGTTAGGATTAGGAAAAAAATTGGTTCCATTAGGTCTTAGAAGGTAATTTTCCAAATTGAATAGTTATCAATTCTTACCAAATTTCCCAAGAGTTTCAAAGAATCCCTTGAAGCGAACTAAACCAACAATTGAATTATTTTCTTTATATGAGCACTTTTTCTCCCCAAAAAGGTACACACAGGGGAGATTTTTGATGGAACATAAATATAGGGTGTTCCCCGAAAGTTACACACATTTTGACAGCTGATAACATTATTTTCACTCTCTTCAAGTTTAAGGGATTTGAAGCAATGGGTGAAGCCACACTAAGTTTTGAACAAAGAAACCATGTCCACTAGACTCTTTATGGGGATACGTAAAAGAAAGTTTACGGTACAAAACCAACAACACTTGGGAACTGAGGGCAGCTACTGAAAGACAAGGCGCACAGATTCCCACAGAACAGGGTGATCCCTGAGGTTTGCGGTTCCTTTGCTGCGCATCAGCTCTGGGCCTGGGCGCTCCAGAGACAGAAGCAAAGGAATCGCAAACATCAGGACCCACTTTGTTTGGCGTTTGTGCGCTTTGTCTTTCCACAGCTGCCCCCGATTCATTGACTGTTGCCGGGTTTGAGCCGTAAGCTTGATATTTTATGTATCCCCATATGAAAGTTTAGTGGATAATTTTCATTGTTCAAAGCTTAGTCTGGCTTCACCCATTATTTCAAACCTGTTCAACCTGAAAAGGAGTGAAAATTAAGGGAGTTATCAGCTGTGAAAGTTTATGTACATTTTTGGGAGACACACTGTAGATCACCATCAAAGTACATGCATTTCACAAGTGTGTACAAATATATTTAATATATTGCCAGAAATTTGATTACTATCCCATGGAGTTATTCAGAAATCATGTCAACATCTCACCCACCATAGGGACACTAGGGCACTACACCCACTCCCAAATCTGGCGTGCACCTCATCTCGGACACACTCCCCTCAAAAAATATGGATACTTACTGTGGGCGGGTTGCCTTCTCAGTGCCCCACACCCCAGGCCTGGCATATCTAGTATTTGTAGAAAAGTGAGCCAGGGCAGGTAGGTCCCTGTGTGGGCCCAGGAGCCAGCTAGAGAGAGAAAAAGGCCTGAGGCCACCTACCAGGAAGGCCACCTTGGCCCTGGGTGAAGGGAAGTACATGGGAGCCCAGGAGTGTCTCAGCAACACTCTTGGTTTACAGTGAGCCTGACTCCAGGTTCTGCCAAGGCCTCAAGATCTCTGTATTCTGGCGGATCTGGTCTTCAACTAGGATGATATGGCTTCTAGGAAACATAGTAGAGTTTCCGCCCTGTGAGCCTGTGTGCCCTTGAGTATCTGCACACGCACACATGCTTTAAAGGTGGTCAACAAGTTGTAAACAAGTGCTCCGCAGGGGCGTGCTGAAATAGCGTCTGCTTTGGGGGCCCAGTTTTGTCCCTGCATTACGAACATCCCCAGGTCAGAGTAGATTTGTTCAATAGAAAGCAGTGCCTGGAGGCTGTAGATTCATGTCCCACACCTGGGAGTGTCACCCTTTAGGGCTTGGCACAGTGTCTTCACTGACAAAAGCAGGAGAAACGCAGGGGAACCCCATTCCTGCCACCACGGGAGGACAGAGAGAAGGGCGGCGGCGTCAGGAGGCAGCGGTGCGTTTAGGGCTCCGCAGCTGCTGGTCCAGGAGACCAGGCACAGGCAGCCACGGTCCACACTCGCACCACAGGGTGTGCTGGGCCCGCCCGGCTCAAGGAGGAGCTCCAGCTGGCAGGTGTGCGGGAGGTTGGGGGCATCGTGGCTTGCTGGGGTCTGCCCAGAGACAGGCTCTGGGGAGGCTGGGTCCGCCTCAGCAGGTCTCACGGTGGGCTCGCACAGCCCTGGCTTCAGCAGCTTCCCCTCAGAGGTGCTGACAGCCATCGTCATGGAGGGGCCGCAGAGCTGGTGGGCATCCCGGCCCCTTCTCTCCTGGTAAGGGGTCCTGGCTGGACTCTAATGGTTGGGAGATCACTGGCCTTCCTCAAGAGGTCACTAACCAGGTCATCCTGGCAGCTGAGAATGTCCTACAGAGAACAGAGGAAGAAGTGAGCAGCCGGAGTGAGGGCCACCAGAGAGCCCTCTTTTGCCCAGGACGTCCCCTGTGCAGGCCACTTGGCGAGGACTAAAGTTTCCCACTCCTGTTGGGCCTTTCACAGCCTAGCTGGGCCCCACCACACACAAAGCCCTTGGTTGAGATGCTGAGGCCGGGGCCACACATGGCTCAGGGAGAAAATCTGGTGTCACTCAGGCAGCCCCCTAACTTGACCAGCAGAAAAACAGACTGAGAGAAGGAAGACATTTCCAAAAACACATCCACTGGATGGGAGGGTGAGGGCTCGGAGCATGGACACAGCCAACGGTTTCCAACTGCTCCTCATTCCGACCAAGCTCAGTGGGAGTCAGAGAGCTGCTGGGTAGACTGACCTGTGTTCCTTCTCAAGCCACCAGCTCAGACACCTTGTGAGGGCTTCATCTTAGGCCACAAGAAATAGAAATGACGCCAGCAGCTCCTAAATGCCACAGTGGCCTCACTCGAAGGCCTCATTGCCACCTACACCTTTCTCTTGATCTGACAAGGGGGATGTAGGAACGGAGCCACCAAGGGTAACTCTGGACTGTGCAGGGGGCGGCCAACCCACGTTTGTTCCCTTTAAGCTGCTATCCTGGCTGAGCAGCTGTACCCGGGCCAGGCTTTCAGTGTCCAGGAACCAGTGTCCTTTCCCACTCTGTGGGCAGCATGCCAAGGCCCCCAGTCCGAGGTCGGACCCTGCTCCGGTACCTGCAGCCCTCTGCCAGCACCTCACAGCCTGGAGGAGCCGAGTGGAGGTGTCCCCTGAGGTGGATGGACACCATGAGGAGAAGAAAGGAAGGAGTGCATGCGGAGGAGGCAGGGGTCACCAGCAAGTGGAGTCAGACCCCAGGCAGCTAGACATGTCCAGAAGCGTAAGTCTGTGGACAGCTAAGCAGCCCAGGAACCACCTGCACGTGCGAACAACTCCTGACCCAGGAAGACATCTGGACCCACAATTGACACACACACACAGTCTGCACCAAAGGAGGAAAAAAATCAACCTTATCAGTGACAAGTGTGGGGCAACCACCCTCCAGGCTGCTGTGTACCTGCATGCGAGTGTCCACCACAGCCCTCGGGTCTGAGGATGAGAGCGGCTACAGGGAGGGGACACTTCCCTGGCCGAGGGCAGGCTGCCCCTTCCAGGCCTGCAAACCTCCCCTCTTGGCCCATTCCTCCAGCACACGCAGTACTGGGGCCTTTTCCCGGGGATCATCAGTGTCTATCCAGCTGCACACTAACAACTGTGGGACAGGGACGGGTTTTCGTGGTTCCTGCTCATAGCTGGTGAGCAGCTGAGCTACACTGAGAACCGGGGACACACCGGGAGGTGCTCTGCTTCCCTCCCCGCCAAGCAGTCTGCTCCGGATTGAGTGGGTCCACAGGGCACCCAGGTCCCAAGTGCTGGCGCGGGCCAGGGCAGGTAGGTCCCTGTGTGGGCCCAGGAGCCAGCTAGAAGAGAGGAAAAGGCCTGAGACCACCTGCCTAAAAGGCCACCTTGGCCCTGGGTGAAGGGAAGTACATGGGAGCCCAGGAGTGTCTCAGCAACACTCTTGGTTTACAGTGAGCCTGAATCTAACGTCTGCCAAGGCCTCAAGATGTGTGTAGTCTGGCGGGTCTGGTCTTCAACTAGGATCATATGGCTTCTAGGAAACGTAGAGTTTCCGCCCTGTGAGCCTGTGTGCACATGAGTATCTGCACAGGCACACATGCCTTAAACGAGGTCAACAAGTTGTAAACAAGTGCTCCGCAGGGGCGTGCTGAAACAGCGTCTGCTTTGGGGGCCCAGTTTTGTCCCTGCATTACGAACATCCCCAGGTCAGAGTAGATTTGTTCAATAGAAAGCAGTGCCTGGAGGCTGTAGATACATGTCCCACACCTGGGAGTGTCACCCTTTAGGGCTTGGCACAGTGTCTTCACTGACAAAAGCAGGAGAAACGCAGGGGAACCCCATTCCTGCCACCACGGGAGGACAGAGAGAAGGGCGGCGGCGTCAGGAGGCAGCGGTGCGTTTAGGGCTCCGCAGCTGCTGGTCCAGGAGACCAGGCACAGGCAGCCACGGTCCACACTCGCACCACAGGGTGTGCTGGGCCCGCCTGAAAAGGAGTGAAAATTAAGGGAGTTATCAGCTGTGAAAGTTTATGTACCTTTTTGGGAGAGACACCCTCTGGATCACCCTCAAAATACCTGCATTTCACAAGTGTGCACAAACCTATGTAATATAAGAAATGCGGTTACTATCCCAAGGAGTTATTCAGAAATAAGAAGTCAAGATCTCACCCACGATGGGGACACTGGGGACCTACACCCACTCCCAAATCAGGCGTGTACCTCATCTCGGACACACTCCCCTCAACACACTATGTACACTTGCTGGGGTCTGCCCAGAGACAGGCTCTGGGGAGGCTGGGTCTTCCTCAGGGGGTGCTGGGTGGGGCCTTGGCCTCAACAGGTCTCACGGTGAGCTCACACAGGCCCTGGCTTCAGCAGCTTCCCCTCGGAGGTGCTGACAGCCATCTTCATGGTGGAGCCGCAGAGCTGGTGGGCATCCCGGCCCCTTCTCTCCTGGTAGGGGGTCTTGGCTAAACTCTAATGGTTGGGAGATTATTGGCCTTCCTCAAGAGGTCACTGAGCAGGTCATCCTGGCAGCTGGGAATGTCCTACAGAGAAGAGAGCAAGAAGTGAAAGGCCCGAATGAGGGCCACGAGGGTCCTTAAACAGCCCTCTTTCACCCAGGATGTCCCTGATGCAGGCCACTTGGCCAGAACGGAAGTTTCCCGCTCCTGTTGGGCCTTTCACAGCCTAGCTGGGCCCCACCACACACAAAGCCCTTGGTTGAGATGCTGAGGCCGGGGCCACACATGGGTCAGGGAGAAAAGCCATGTGTCACTCCAGCAGCCCCTCTACTTCACCAGCAGAAAAACTGACCTAGAGAGGGAAGCCGTTTCCAAAAACACATCCACTGGATGGGAGGGTCGGGGCTGGGAGCCTGGACACAGCCAACGGTTTCCAACTGCTCCTCATTCCGACCAAGCTCAGCGGGAGGCAGAGAGCTGCTGGGCACATTGTCCTCTCTTCCTTCTCAGGCCACCAGCTCAGACACCTGGTGAGGGCTTCATCTTAGGCCACAAGAAACAGAAAGGACGCCAGCAGCTCCTAAATGCCAGACTGACCTCACTCAAAACCCTCACTGCCACCTACACCTTTCTCTTGATCTGACAAGGGGGATGTAGGAACGGCGAGGTGGGCCACCAAGGGTAACTCTGGACTGTGTAGGGGACGGGCACCCCACAATTGTTCCCTTTAAGCTGCTATCCTGGCTGAGCAGCTGTATGTGGGCCAGGCTTCCAGTGTCCAGGGAACCAGTGTCCTTTCCCACCCGGCTGGCAGCATGCCAAGGCCCCCAGACCAAAGTCTGACCCTGCTCCGGTACCTGCAGCCCACTGCCAGCACCTCACAGCCTGGAGTAGCCGAGTGCAGGTGTCCCCTGAGGTGGATGGACAGCATGAGGAGAAGAAAGGAAGGAGTGCATGCGGAGGAGACAGGGGTCACCAGCAAGTGGAGTCAGACCCCAGGCAGCTAGACATGTCAGGGAAAGTCAGTCTGTGGGACAGCTCAGCAGCCCAGGAACCACCTGCACCTGCCAACAACTCCTGACCCAGGAAGACATCGGGACCCACAATTGACACACACACAGTCTGCCCTAAACGGGGAAAAAAAATCAACCTTCTCCGTGACGAGTGTGGGGGAAACACCCTCCCGGCTGCCCTGTACCTGCATGAGTGTCCACCACAGCCCTCGGGTCTGAGGGTGAGAGCGGCTACAGGGAGGGGACACTGCCCTGGCCGAGGGCAGGCTGCCCCTTCCAGGCCTGTAGACCTCCCCTCCTGGCCGATTCTTCCAGCACGTTCAGTATCAGGTCCCTGTCCCCGGGATCATCAGTGTCTATCCAGCTGCACACTAACAACTGCAGGACAGGGACTAGTTTCCATGGTCCCTGCTCACAGCTGGTGAGCAGCTGAGCTGCACTGAGAACCGGGGACACACCCGGAGATGCTCTGCTTCCCGCCCCGCCAAGCAGTCTGCTCCGGGTTCACCGGGTCCACAGGGCACCCAGGTCCCAAGTGCTGGCGCGGGCCACAAACAGCAGCAGCTAGAAAAGACCAGTTAGCAAGGGCATGTGGGGTGAGCCACAAATACTCGGTTTTCCTGAAGGCACAAAAGCAGAACGAGTCCCCTCTTTGAGAAGGGAAAACTTGAACTTAAAAGCCACCTCTGCCTTTGAAAAGGATGTGTCCCTAAGAGGCAACTGCGATACAAATCAACGGCCTCCACACCACCCCTGTATCCTGGAGCCCTCGCTGCACACTCCTCGCCTCCTCCTCGGGAAGAGGAGCTCGAGGAGCCAGAGCCCTCAGGAAGGAAACCCTCTCGTCCGAGGGTGAGCCTAAGTCGGGCTGCCAGTGAAACTTCCAAGAGCGGTGGCCGACCCCTCCTGTTGTCATCCTCCCCCAGGGCGAGGAGAGAGGGCGCCGCGGGTCCAGCTGTTTCACTCCAGCCCTGTCTCCACCCGTCAGCTGGAAGCTTCTATGTCTGTGGGGATCAGTGCCAGCACCATTCAATATTTTACGCAGTGGAGAGGGCAGGAGACCACCCTCACTCCTACACTTACTGCTGATCAGTTCAAAGACTGGGTCCCATTTGAACTCTCTCAGTCTTTGTTTTAATTAAAAATTGACTTTCCCACCATTCTAGGAGCTTGTGTTTCAGAAATTACAAAAACCCAGAGCACCTTTTAATTTTTGAGAGGGGTGGCATAATTCACGGTTTCCCTTCTGTAGACATTTGTAATAGGCCTAAATCAGATGCAAGTGTTTCTAACAATCTCTGAGATGAAATTTACATCTTGGAGCTGCTCTGGGCAAGTAACCTCCAGGTGAGGACAGCGAGACCTTCCTGCAATCAGTGCTCTCTGCATGGGTCGCCAGGCCTTCCTTCAAGCAAGGACAGCCAGAGCCTCCAGAAGGAGGGCACTCCATAGGTAGTGACTTCCCCATCACTGGAGGTATGTAAGCAGAAGCTGCATGTTTAGGCCCCTCAGAGGGCAGGGAAGGAGTGTGGAGGAACTGTGGGTCCCCCGTTCCCACTCTAGCATTACAACTCTACTTGTACCCATTGTGTCAGTGGAACTTCCACACAGGAATTAACAGGAAGGACAAGTCCTGTGAATGAAAACAGGCATGAGAACCGAGGCTGAAGGGCACAGCACACCACCCAGTCACCATGCTGCCTGCAGTTGGTGAAGTCGAGCTCCAGGAAGCGCTCACAAAGCTGTCATCTGAAGTCTAGCCTATGGTGAAAATACGGCTGTGAGACAGGGGACCGGGGATACCCATGGCGAAACAGGCCTTTTGCCAAACGGCCACCTCTGACTCGGCCCAGCGCCTGAGTGGTGGTGGGGTCCAGCACCTGGAGGAGGGGGGACGTGTGGACCATCCCTTAGGACCTGCCTGTACTCTCCATCCCCCCATTTCTCCTGCTGGGACAGCCTCAGTCTCCAGACTTCTATTTGACTTAACTTTAAACCAGGCTTCTGCCTGTGCAATGACTGGGACTCCAAACGGAGGCAGAGTCCAACCTGAGGGCAATGCACCAAAAGCAGAGGTGCTCCCCGGGGCCTTGTTCTCTCAGGGGCCGGAGGAAGGACAAGGAAAGAATCCAGCACCTGCGAGAGGAAGCTGACTCCCTAGAGACTGAGCCCTGCACCAGCAGCTCCTACCAGGAACAGCGCACAACCCCTGGGCCACCAGTCACTACTCTTTCCCCGAGAAGGGCTACAATTCCCTGGGCCTCAAATGTGCTCTTTTCTCTCTGACAGCAGCCCCAGATCCCTTTCAAAATGACTCTAGGGCCTTCCCTTAAGCTGCTCAGGACCAGACTCTAGACAGTGACGTCATGTGTCCAAAAACAGTTGCAGGCAGAGCTGTCGGAACCTGTGTCTGTGTGATGCCAGGGCCTTTCCACAGCTGAGCCTATCTGCTGACCACACCTTAGTTTCAGAGGCCCCTCCTGCTTCCAAGACTAGGGATCCCCAAGGACCCTGGGCTCCAGACGCTCATCCCTTCGGGTTTGGACGGACCCATCACTCACCTGGGGTGAGGCCTGGTGCCAGGAGATAGGGTGTAGTGATGGCTGTAGACAAACAGGTCTGGAAGCCCAGCTCTGATGACCAGGACTTCATGGCTGGGCAGTGGCCGCCTCCATGTGGTCAAGGCTGCCTCCACGCAGGAGCCTCGCTTTGGTATTTGGTCCCGAGGGCCTGAGGCAGAGAAGGACAGTGAGAAATGGAGCTGCAGGATGCCATGCCATGGCGAGGCTGTCACACTGAGGCCTAGCAGCATGGGCAGCGAGGCGCACGCACCACAGGAACAAAAGCTGAGCTCGCGTCTCGCAGGCTGTGCCCTGCAAAGGAGCTGTGTGGACATCAGCTCTGGAGATTTGCGTCCCTCCCACCACAGACACGATCCGTGAGGCTTCTCATGCTAAAGTGACTACATTGTTCTGGGACAGAACTACCACAACGCTGCCGTGGGTTTGCATTTTCTACTTGATTGGTAACATACCTAAGGAGGCAGACGTGTGTGCATGGAGCATGCCCCCTTCAGGCTCCTACACACACGTGTGCACATCCAACACTCCTTCTGGCTGGTTCTACCTTCCCAGGAGGGAGACCGGAGATCCCACCCTTTACTACCCTCCTGCAGCCAGTCGCCCTCCTACCTTTCCTGGGAGCCTGCTGTGGGCGTACTGGTCTTTCACCATTGGGAGCAGGATGGGATGGGCTCCCGGGGATCCAGTGGACAGGCACCTACAATCGATACCTCTCCTTTTCTCGATCCCCTTTTATTCGTTTTAAAAAGGTTGAGGATCCATTTGGGTCCAATCCAGCATTTTTTCCTAGTTTGAAGGAGATTTTTAGGGCACAGTTACACTCACTGCCCCCTCCAGCAGGTTTCGGGTGCCCTACCGTGACCTGGGATTTCCATCACTTGCCTGTGAAGTTGCCCATTAACTTGGGGATCAGAATTATTTTAGGGGAAGCTCTTCAATTTTCCATTAGCGAGGGTTAAGAAACATAAGCATTCCTCTGATTTACCATTGTTTAAATGGTTTTATTGATTTCAGAAAGGAAGGGAGAGGGAGAGATAGAAAAATCAATGATGACAGAGACTCACCATTGGGCTGCCTCCTGCAAGCCCGCTACTCGGCATCGAGCCTCAAACCCGGGGATGTGCCCTGACCATGTATCCAGCCATCATCTCCAGGTTGCCATAGCGATGCTCAACCACTGAGCAACACTGCCTGGGCCTACTTACCGCTTTTTAATGTAAGAATAGTATTCTAACAATGTTATAGAAGTGGTAGAAGTACCCCACTCTGTTAGCTCAAAGCTAAGCCCAGAAACAATGAATGTAATAAATTTACTTAAACACTGTGATCATAATTGTATTAAAACTACTTAATTAGCCTTGGCTGGTGTGGTTCAGCAGTTCAAGCATCGGCCCATGCAATGAAGGGTCTCAGGTTCAATTTCTGGTCAAGGGCACGTACCTGAGTTGGGGATCCCTCCCTACCCCCAGTCAGGGCTCGTGTGGGAGGCAACAAGTCCATGTATGTCTCTCACATCCATGTTGCTCTCTCTCTCTCTCTCTCTCTGTCTCTCCCACTCCCTCCTTCCCTGCCACTCTCTTTGAAAAGTAATGGAAAACATATCCTTGGGTGAGAATTAACAAAAAACAAAACAAAATTTAAAAAAAAAAAATCAAAATATCTACTTTATTATAATGTGTACATATATTTAAATAAAAATAAAAGGTGGTATATCTATAATTCACTTATTTCTTCTTAAGTATCATGTAAACTTAGATTACTATCCACCTAGAAACTGAAAGTAGCAATTCAAGTATGTGTAGACCTGCAAAAAATTGCTCTTTCCTGGCAGAGCGTTATTGCATAGCTAATAAAAATCATATAACAGATGTCATAATTTCTCTGCTTCCTCATTTCCATACTAAATGCTAATTTTGCATCAAACTACTGAAATAATGAAAGTTAAATAAAATTTACTTCATACAAATTTGTATATAAAAAGTGAATAATTTGAACATGGTTGGACATGTTTAGACACAAAAAATGAGTATATCAGAAAGCATTAATCTGTTCACTGAACTATTTAAAAAGATATACTACAAAATTACTTTTGAAAAAACCACCAAACTGGTCACCAGGCGTGGCTGAGTGGTTGAGCATCAAACCCATGACCCAGGGGACTGGGGTCTGATACCCAGTCAGGGCACAGGGCTGGGTTAGAGGCTCGATCCCCAGCAGGGGGCGTTCAGGAGGCAGCCCATCAGTGACTCTCATCATTGATGTTTCTCTCTCTCTCTCTCCATCTCCCTACCTCTCTGAAATTTAAAGGCAAAATTAAAAATTAAAAAACAAAAAAACCCCAAACTTCATAAAACTGGAGTTTAATGGACAAAGCATCCAGAAGGCTGCTTGCTCTGGCAGAAGTCTCAGGGGATGCCATCAGCTGAAGCACCATAACGACTTCCCTGGAACAAGTCATTTCTGGCCTCCTTCATGCCATTAGTGAAGATTTAAGTGAGAAGTGCACCAATAACCTCATACCTCCAAGTCCAGTACATTCCTGACATGCTGTAGGTGCTTGGGGTCTATGGCTTTTGCTACAACTCTGTGATATTCTGTCGGAGCCAAACCATGTGGTTATAGAGGATCCTGGTGTGGCACAGGAGGACTGGGCGGGGGGCTGGGAAAGCCCTGTAACAGCGCCGAGTTGTGGCAACACAAGGAACGAGGAACAGTGCCCACGGCTCCATCACACTGCAGGGAAGAGTGGGACTCGGCTCTGTGTGAGGGTGAGCGTGCCTCTCAGAAATAAAACCCTTACTGCGAAGGCTGACTCCCTAAGCAGCGGGTGCGTGCAGGGCCGGGAGACCCGAGGAACAGAGGACCCAGGGCCTGAGCCTGTCCTCTGTCCCTGCCCCCAGTGCCCAGTATGACCTGCACTTTCCACTTGCCGGGCAGAAGGTAACTAACTAACCTGTAATGAGCTCCTGAGGACACTGGCTACTTGCAAAACTCACTAGAGCAGCTGCAGAGGCAGAGGCCACCCGGTGGCAGCTGGAAAGTGGAGCCGAGCTGCAGACACACAGCGTCTACCCCACACTGCTGTCGCTGGGGGACCCTCACACCACAAAGGAGGACTCATTTGGGCGAGTGCGTGCATCGGAAAGCACGAGTCCCACGTGTAAAAGCCCCAGTGAGGCGCCAGGCTGACGGGAGCAGGCGCTGGAGCAAGGACATGCTGGAAGGCCAGGCCAGTGGAATGAGCACCGGCCCAGGGGACGAAAACACGTCCCAGAGCCCTTCCACCGCCCATGGTCTGGGGACCCTCACACAGCTCCTCAGGCTTTGCTGAACTTGCAAGGTGGGGTTCAATCAACATCTGTCCTACTTACCGGGCTGGGAGACCGCGAGGACCGCCATGGTGACGACATGGAGCCTGCGGACCACAAGGGGGGGGACCTGCCGCACAGCTTTGTGGCCCGGCCAGTTCCCGGGAGTGGGGCTATCAGAAGGCAAGAAACAAAACCTCACCATTAAGGTTCTGGACCATGTAAAGATCCAAAGGCATCCCCAAGTTCTTCCTCAAACAGCAATACCATCCGCTATGTAAGCGTCACTGGCTCACATGCTGACCATGCACCTCCCTTCGTCTACACTCCCCGAATTAGACCTGTTCCTCCAACAACCCTGGGATCAGCTACAAGGAGGGAGCAGATACCGACTGGGAAGGTCATGATCTCATCACAGCGGCCTCCCTGACGCTGACCAGAGAGAGGGTCTCCAAGCAAGGACAGGTTACAAAAGAGGCGATAGTGTTCTCTTTTCATTTTTTAAAAAATTTTTGAAAGCAGTGTGTGGGGGGGTGACTACAAGGGGTAGTGGAAGAGCCTTGTGGCACTGGCCTGTTCTGTCCTGACTGTGGGGGACCATGCAGAGCTGCACACAGGCAGAGAGGGGAATGAGCCTGGGGATGGAGGACCATGCTCCTGACCCGAGGGCCACCTTGGGCCTCTGCAGGGAAGAGAGCCAGTTCTGCTCACCCTGCTCCTGGGACTTCTCAGATTAACCACGTGGGCTCCTGCGTTGCTTTCAAGCTCTGAAGGGCTCAATATACCAAAGAGAAAAGGTAGGCACCCTGCTCATCAGCGTCTGGGTCTGGCTGCATCAAGATGGGAACAGAAAGGGGCCAATCAGCAGCCACAGCCCGGCCCCCTTACTGGGTTTTAATTCCGGGGATAGTTTCTATATTTTTACAAAACAGACCATTTCCTTAAGTGACAATGTAACAGCACTGCCACGTTACCTGTTCGTTAGGCCTTGGATATGCGCCTTTAGCCTGTCTCTCTTCCATTTTCTGGCATCCACTGTCTCCTCAGCTTGCTGCACGAGAGGCTGTTCACCAAGACTCTGCTGGAAAGGATAGATATAAATCACAAAAATCGACACTGAACAAATCCCACTTTCCTCTTGCTTTGTGCACCATTAGACGTTCAATCCTCAGGAACTGGCAGAGCTGAAACCACCGACTGTGGCGGCTTAGTAGACATGGGGCACTTGCTGAGTGCCCAGAACAGCCTGCATACACGCTCCCCTCAGGATCTGTGGGCTCACCATTTGCGTTGATGTCAATACAACTCCACATCCCGTTTTCCCCTCTGTAGTTCTGCGACTGGGCTGTGTCCCTCCTGGATCTGCTGACAGAGCCCCATATTCTACACGTTGCCCAGCTTTGCTTTCCTGGAGTACAGTGGCACAAACACCAAATGTACCACCAGTTTTTGGAGGGAAAGTGTCCTAAAATAATTTCAAACTTGTTGAAAACTAGTATCTAAATTTACATGCTAACATCAAAATCAATCCACTGCTCACTAGCTCCTAGATTATCAACTGCAAGGATCACAAATTGTCATCACTGACCAACACTCCCTGGACACCTGAGTGACAGGCCTTTAGGGAACATTGGTAAGCGCCATCCTTGCTGTCAGGGACTTTAAACCTGGTTGGAGAAAGCATACCAGTGGACGTGGAAACGGCTACTCTTGAGACACCCTTAGTTCACAGTGCATGTCAGTTACCTCAACAGGCTGTGAAAGGAAACAAGGAAGAGTCAAAAAGAATGTTCTAAGAAAAACTAGAGCACTCAGGAATTGCTCACACAGTGCCGGGTGCAACGGCACCAGGCAGAGAAGTGAAGGCGGCTCCTTTACCTAAGATGGGAAGAGTCCCTGAGCTGACTGACACGGACAGGCAAACACCACAGCGAGCAAAGGGAAAAAAGCCTTGGAAACAGAAGTAATAGATCTAGAGGCAGAAGATAAAATACAGCAGCCCCCCTTTATCTGCAGGGGTCCATTCCAAGCCCCCATAGATGCCTGAAACTAGATAGTACTGACCTTTACACACAGACCATTTCACTTAAAGGAAGCACCTGACAGCTTCCTTTTGGCAGATCCAAATGGCCAGCTTACGTTTTAGGGCCATTAGAAGTGAAGTAAGGGCTATTTCAACACCAGCAGTGCAATGCTATGACAACTGGTCTGAAAACAGACGTCAAGAGCAGGTGGCAAGTAAAGCATCCTGGATGGAGCAGGACAGCCCGAGATTTCACCAGGCTTCTCAGAACATCGCACCATTTAAAACTTCTCAATTGTTTCTTTCTGTAACTTTTCATTTAATTATCTTTGCACCATGGCTGACAGCAGGTGACAATCCACAGAGAGCAAAGTGGGGATAAAGGGGACCATGGTGGTGGGAAGTTAACAAGCAATTCCATTGGCTGCCTTCAAGGTGCCTGTTGGGGTAAAGCTGGTTTCAGGGGCAGGGGAAGGCCCTGCAGGCCTGCACTGCTGTGTCCTGGCTTATGACCTTGACCTTCCATGTGAGGCTCTTCAAGCCAGTGTTGCAGACTAGCTCAGTGCTTCAGAAAAACTGGCTCCAGGAGCAGGTGCACAGAAAAGGCCAAGGTAAGGGGAAGGGGTCCAGGACAAAGCGAGGGCGAGGGGAGTGGCAGTCAGGTTTGGAGCCTGAGGCAGTAAATGCCGAATGCAGGTGTCCCCTGAGGACAGCGGTGGGAATGGCCACTCAGTCCCCGGGATGAAAAGCCTCCAGAGCTTTCCCCCTACTCTTCATCATGGGAATTTCAAGACATGAAAGTAGAAGAATAGCCGATTCACCACACGCAGCTCCAACAGGAACCCACCACTGTGCCCCGTGTCCCGCCCTCTGTCCTCATCATTTTGTGGGAGCCCCTGGGGACTGAGGCCCTGCACAGGACTCCTGATCTGTGGGCAGCATCCTCAGGGAGTTTCACTCCTTCCCGCACCCTCCGCAGAGACTCTCTCCCGCTCCTCCCCCCCCCCCCCGCCCCCCTTGTTCCTCCCACTTTCCTCCCTTCCTGGGCCTCCTGCTCCCCTTGCTCTGTGCTGGGTGCAGCCTCCGCTCGCCCTCCCGGGGCCTCCTGGGCGCCCGACTCCCCTCGTCCCTTTCATGGGTGGCCTGTCCTCCCTCCACCTCCCCGCTGCTGTCCCACCAGCCACTCCCGCGCCCCCCCAGGGCTCCCAGGACACCGTGGGCATCCCGCGGGGGACCGGAGCCTCTGGAACTGGCTCACCTTCCTCCAGGCTGTTCGCGCCCAGGCGGGATCCAGCCCCTGGACCTGTCGCCCCCCCGCACTCCCCGGGAGCGCCCGTTTGGGGCGGCGGGGGGCCGGGGGCCTTTTGGGGGTGGCCCTGGATGGGGCAGAGCTGGGCCCTCAGAGGCGGTGGGGCCTGGGGTGGCCTCGGGGCGCGACCCTCGGGGCCCTGAAGGGGTCCGCTGTGCCTGGGCCCGCGGGCCTTCCTCAGCAGGAGCTTCTCCTTCCTAGGACCCTGGACGCTTCCTCCCACCTGCATGGGTCTGCTCCCCAGGTCCGCTCATGACCTCGGAGGCAGGGGGACTGGCCCTGGGGGGTCTCCTGCAGAGCTCCCCCGGCTCCAGCTTCAGCTGCTTCTGGCTCCACTGGCCCCTGCAGGCCCGCGCCCGCCCTGGAGCTTCCTGCAGCCCCTGCAGGCAGGAGGGCGGGAGCCAGGGAACCAGGCAGCCCCACCACGGCCCTCCCAGAGCATGGTCCCCTCCCTGGGAGCTGAGCCCAGACACCCCCATTTATGGTCAAGGGGCCTCTTCACCACCCGCCATAGGAGGAAGCCGCTTGTGTGCTGGGAGCCCTTGACCTGTCTGGACATGGTCCACCCACCTGAGGGTCTGCAGTCGGGGACTGACCCTCCCCGCAATTACCCTGGATGCTGGGAGCCGGCTACCTGTCTGGACATGGGGCACGTAGCCTGAGGGCCTGGAGCCAAGACTCAACCCTCCCCACAAGTTCCTGTGAGGAGCCGAAATAAAGATAATTCCCAAGCTCTGGGCCCATGCAGGAGGCAGGATGTTTACTCTGAAAGTGTGTTTGTGCAGCTTGAAGGAACTACTTTGTATCGGCCTCACCTCCTTACCAATTGTTTCTTACTCACTAGTAATAAAGGCCTTGGAGCCATTTGGGGCTGCACCTCATTCAGGGTAGTCCTCCTGATCCCTTTGTCTCTTTAATTCCCCCCCCCCCCCCAAACTCAGGTTTGTTCAGCCTTCAGGCTGCTTCCTGACATTTGTGGGCAGGGCGTGAATCTTTCACCAGTGGGTGCATTTACCTGGGTGGGAACCTACCCACGAGAAAATGTGCGGTGGTGTTTCTGGGTGTATTTATGGGGAATTTCATACTCAGCTTGCTGGTCTGAGACTCGTGTTTCTGCTCAGCCTGGGAGACACCTGGACCGATTTTCTCCTGCAGCCCAGAAGGAAGCCACCCTGCCCGCACCTTGATTTCTGGGAATGAGTATTTCACAGGCTGAGGTGGGAGCCCTGTAGGCTGACCAAGCTTCAGTGTGGAGAGCTCTGATCACTGCCCACCTGCCTGGCCAAGGTCTCCTAAGCCCCTGGAGAGAAGCAACAGGAGAGGAAGGGACCCCCAGCTGCAGCCCCCAGTCTTGGGGTGAGCAGCAGGAGGAGGGGGTGCCTGGGGCACTGGCCCATCCCCGCCTCCCTGGCCAGGGCTGATTTCGGGCCTGGGGCCCTGGGGGACCAGTGTGCAGCACTGTGCAAAGGAGAGGCAAGAGCAGGCATGACAGAGTTCGTCTTCTGTCTGTCCCCACCTCCTCCACGGCTACATATACTCAGCACCCCCACCACCCCCCACCCTAGTCTCTGCAGGGTCTGGCTTCTGTAGTTTCCCCTGGAGCCCATGCCTTTCTCTCATTCAATGATTTCTCTGGTGCAAATTGGGAAGAGGGAGTCAGTCACCCTTTCCACCACCCCATTTAACAGGAACCAAATGAATTAACTCCATTTATTCCCACAGAGCTGTGAGAAGGGGTCTGGCCTGGACAACTCTCCTCCCACCAGGGGCAGAGCTCCTGAGTCTGCCCCAGCCTGTGATCCCAGGAAAAGGGGATCAGTGCTGGGTTGGAAATCAGAGCCCGACTGCTCAGAATGACAGTGCAGAGGTCTTAGATATTCGGCCCTGTTGGAGCCTGGGCCATGGCCCTGCACAGCCCCTGGCCAGCTGTGTGAAGAGATTGGACTGCCTAGGAGAGCTGATATGTAGATGTATTTTTGATCCCCAACTACTTGGTGTGGCAGCCAGGGGGTGCCAGGGAGCCAGACAGAGCTGAGGTATTAGGATTGTGTCTTTGGGTGAGCATCTATCCGGGAGACAGACAGGCATGTGTGGGCGCTACAGCTGCATTGTGGGGAAGCAGGTCCATGTGAACTCCCCAGTGAGTTGAGTCAGCTCAGCCCTGGGAAGGAGAGGAAGCACCCGCCACCCCTTCTACAGGGTAAGGGCACTATGCCCAACTTGGGGCTGAGTAAACCACCTCTGCAGAGTGCAGCTCCAGGGGGAAGGGAGAGCAGCTCAGAGCAGAGACACCCAAAGGCAAGACCCAAGGCAGACTCAGCCCTGGGGCTCCAGAGGCCCTGCCCACCAGAATGCTTGGGGTTCCCCCTGGGAAGCTTCAGACAGGTTGCCAAAGGCCAGGGAGGTGCCTGGGACTGACGATGGAGGCTCTTTTAAAATCATTTTCCCAATTGGGTCAGTGTCTGATTTCCTTCATTTTAAGTACTTTTCACCGGTCTTGGAAAAGCATGCGTCTCATGGGTTTCAAGAAAGTCTCCATATCGGAGGAACTGGGGCCCCTTTGACCAGTAAAAACACAGGTTGCCCTATAACCTTCCCTAGGCGGAAGGACACAGCTTCTCATTTAAAAACACCCAGTGTTGAGTAGCTCTCCCTTTCATTCTCACAGAAGCTTAACGCTGAGGGAGGAGGCAGGGAGTTGGGGATGGTGAAGGAGAGAGAAAGTAGCCCAGCAGCTACAAGGGCCTTAGTAATGTCCCCTTTGGGGTAATTTCAGTTTCTTCTAAACTATTAGTAAGCAGAAGGGAATGTGTCCTCATAGTCCTCAGAGCAGCCATGTGCTTGCCTCTGTTTCTTTTCTCTTTCTAAATCCCGCGTCAGTTTTCTGTAGCCCCTCTCAAGTTGAACAGACTCCTCTGCCGGAGTTCCCAGCAAAGCTCATTTAGTAATTCTGTTGCTTTGCTCCCAGAAACCAGTAGGTACATTAATTAGAATAGGTCAGAATAGCCAGAATCACATGTTCTAACAGTTAAATAGTTTTGTGAACCCCTCAGAGGCCCAGAGAAAATTGGGTCGGTCTTTAGGGACATTCCTTAATCCTGTTCTAGTCCAAGGAATATATATAATCATTGGTTCCCTCTGCTTGAGGTTGGCTTTTCCATGAAAGGCGCTCATAGAATTCCTGGATTATCCTTGTCTGAATTTCTATTCTCATTTTTCCTTAGGCCAGTAGGCATTGGCAGTAGAGAAGTTAGAGAGCAAGAAAAAAGGGAGGGGAGGGCAAGTCCAAACAAGAAAGCTCAGAAAGCAAAGGATATAGGGCAGGAGCTGCAGAAAGGGGAAGAATGGGTTGTTGGCACTTATTAGCTTCAGAAGCCTTCCTGAGTTCAGACACAGTCTCTAAAATTTCTTATTAACTTCTTGTGAAGAAGAGATTTTATCTTTGCTCCTCCTAAATTCTTCTAATTTCCAATCAAGATATGCTTCCAATTCATTCAGTTTCACTTTTCTCATTTTGCATGCAAAAAAAAATTAATTTAGTCATCCACAGAGTTCCGTTTTGGCCATCTTAAGTTGATATCACTTCTAGTTAAATCTTCTCATTTCTGTAAGTACTTGCAAGTAAAGCCTTTCTATTTATTGTATATGTGTAGAAGAAGTACTAATAGGGGCTGGGGCTGGAACTTTTCAGCCTTGGAGGCACAATTTCCCATGTTAATTTTAGTTTCCTTTGGATATTTGCAGAGTCTGAGCAAATTTCTAGGGATATCGTGTGATGGGTTGAAGTGTGCTGCTTATGGGTTGAACTGCAAGAGGCTATTACCTCCCAAGTAGCACCAACCCCTCTTATGTGTCTCAGTTTCTCCCCCAGCTGTCTAACACAGCCTTGAGGACTCAGAGCACTAGGTAACCAACATTTATGTGCACATCCCCGGACTTAGTTTTCCTATGGGACTCCTGCATGTCATGAGGATGCCCTCTGACACCTCCACAGAGATTCTTAGTCACCTAAGAATACCCAAGATTAGAGCTGGAGCCCAAAGAGTTCAGACTCTCCTCTACCCAGCAAAAGCTTTTCTTCAGACTCACAATGATTTCAATCGAAAAGCCAAAATTAAAAGGAGCCTCCCATCTCAACTCCTATCCTGAGGTTTCAAGTCATCTCTAGCTTGGTCCTCTCAACCCTTAACCTTCAGCTCCACATTGAGGATTTTTTTTTAAAAACAGCTCAAATAAAGTCAGACCTCTTACTCTAAAACGGGGGTTCCAGAATTTTGAGAAAATCTCATGCAAGTTCACTTGATGCAAAGCAAGAAACCGGTGGGGCCCAGTGGGCCCCTGTTGATAACTAGCATGAGCCCAGGTCTTCAAGCTGGTCCCGCGTGGGCTTCTCTGGAATTCTTTGCCCTATGCCAAGGAAGTGTCCATGTAAGAAATGTTTAAAGCTGTAGAGAAGTTTTATGAGTTTATTTGAGCCAAACTGATGACAACTGCCAGGAAGCAAAATCTCAGTGGATTGACAAAATGCTCCTGAGAATTGCAGTTTGGCACCTTATTTTATACATTACATTCAAAGGAGGGGGCAGAAGGGGTCACATGAAATCCACTGGCGCCAGTTTAGGGAGGCAGAAGAAGGCAAAGTGGGGACCTCTCTGGAGTTGGATAAAAAGTAAAAGAAACAGACACATATTCTTTTACACAGGTGGGTAGAGGAGAGTTTGCAGGGGACAATGAACACGACAACCACAGCAACGCGGGCTCTGTGGGCTCCCGCTCTGCTGGGAGGTTGTACCCTGAGGGTCTGGGGAAAGGAAATTACCCTGATGTTCCAAAGCTATGTTATTGTACATGGAAAAAGGACAGGCTCAGTTGAGGTGTAGACTGACCTTTCTCAGGAAAGATACCAGTCTAGGCCGTGACCACCAGCCATGACTCGCTTTCAGTTAGAAAGTTTAATTTCAGACCGTCCTATGTGGTTACTTCAGGTCTCTGAGTTTTTGTGTTTTTTTATTTTTTAAAAAAATATTACTGATTTTAGAGAGAGAGGAAGGGATAGAGAGTGGGAGAGAGAGAAACACTGATTTGTCCCACTGATTTGTGCATTCACTAGTTGATTCTCCTATGTGCCCTGACTGGGGATGGAACCTGCCTCTTTGTCGCATCTCGATGATGCTCTAACCGGCTGAGCTACCAGCCAGGCTCTGACTCTGAGTTTGTGAGGCCCCCCGTGCTGGCCTCCATTGAGCTTGTCAGCTTTAGTGTGTTGCCCCTTTTTCGCCCACCCTGCCTGTGAAGGTGTCAGAGGAACTGTGTGATGGCTTTGAGAACCTGCTCAAAGCCTCCTTGCACATGACAGTAATGAAAGGAAGTCAGGGCTCATTCCCAGTGTTGGGTGTCTTGAGGGTAGTGGTGCAAGTCAGCTCTGCGGGTCTAGCACAGCTTAGAGTGACTCCGTTGCTGCTGGAAATGGGCTCCTTTCATGAAGTCATGAGGAAACATTCACGGGAGGTGAGGTGTGGTTAAGTCTATTGAAGCTGGAACAAGCACAAAGGACTGTCCTGGGTTCTGCTCTGTCCCACTGTGGAAAAAGTCCAGCCTTTCCTTCATCTGGCCCAGAAATGGGGCCAGTGTCTAGAAATTCTGAGTCATGCCAAGACTTAGTCCAGTGTGGTCTCTGTCCCCATCTGGCTGCCTTAGTCTGTCCCCACTGTGCTCTGGGTAGCACAGGGCCCAGGCTCGGGCTTGGAGCCCACACTCGGAGGCGGTGTGGCTGTTGGACCCCAGGTGCTGCTGGGCCTGCTGACTGCTGCTGAGAGAGACGGCGTGGCCAACCCGGTGAAGGAGCGTTACCCGGTGCGGGAGCGAGCTTTTTGAGCTTGGATTGTACTGTCTCCCCTTGGACAGGACCAGGTGCTTTTTCAAACTAACCACTCACTTTCCCAATCCTTTCGCAGGATTGCACTGGGCCCTTCCCAACCAATCCATTCCCTGGATCTCCTGGGGCTGTGTCCCCACCCCATCTGATCCTTTCCCCAGCCTAGGCCCCCCCCTTTATGGTCAGCACCTTAGTTCCTAGCGTGCATGCCCTATAGAAAAACCACGTCCCCACACCATCGAGGCTTAGGGCATGCACCCGACAGAGAAATGTCCCCCTTAGTGTATATTCTTCCCCCTATAGTTTGGACACACCAACCGGTTGTGCCCTGGGGAGACTGGAAGGCTGATCCTTTCTCCCTACACAGGGAGGGAGGGGTGTTAATTCCCCAGGCGACACTGTGATCCCCAGGGGTGCCTATGAATGCTGGGGCTTCCTTGCAATACAGGCCAATATTTGATTGAGCTCCTACTTTATTATGCTCACGTCTGAGTCCCTCTGCTCTCCTCATTAATGTCCAGCTACCGACGCCAACAATCCCACAGCCCAATCTGCACCCCTCAGTCACGCTGAGGAAATGGGAGAACTCACTCTATTTTCTTCACCAGAAATGCAGCTGTGGTGTGTGAACCAGGGATGGTGTGAGCCTGAATTACCTCATGATGTATTTTCTATATTATTATTTTTTATAGTATACCTTTATTGGTTTCAGAGAGAGGAAGGGAGAGGGGGAGAGAGAGAGAGAATCATCTATGATGGCAGAGTCGCTGACGGGCTGCCTCCTGCCCTGGGGATCGAGCCCGCCACCCGGGCAGGTGCCCTGACCAGGAATCGAACCGCCATCTCCTGGGTCATAGGTCGATGCTCCCCTGTTGAGCCACGATGGCTCTGCTCGTGATTTACTTTTAATGTTCTACACATCACAAACGTTAGCCATGATTTCTTTTTTCCATTTTTCTATTTCATATGAACATATTTCCCTTTGGGAATAAATCATGTTGAAAGCTGAATTTTCCCTTTGAGCATAACAAGCTTTGTGGATTCTTTTAGCCACTTTAAAAGACAATTTTTCTTAAAAGGCACTGCCCATTGCTTCTCTGAGTATGGACTTAGTTTGCCTTGGGGACTTAGGGGTTCTTCTGAATGTCATCTCATGGTGTCCTGAGATGTACGTAATGTTCACATTAGCTGTCTCTGAATTCGGTCAATACGTTCCCTGCTTTTCTGGAGCTGCCTGCTCTTCTCTCTGCTCCTCAGTCGCACTGACTTGGGTCTTGGTCAGGGTGTTTCGGTTAAGACAGAAAAGCCAAAGCAGGAAGTGGAGTCTGGGCTCGGGTGGGCCTGGTACAGCTTGGCCAGGCCTCCATGCATCTCCCCTGGGCTTCATGTCTTCTCTCCTGCCCTGTTCCCAGGCATGCCTTTCTCTGTGGTGACTAAAGGCTACATTCGCTCATCTCTGTGTCCTGTCTTGTCTTGTGGGTACATGGGGAACAGCCCCTTTGCCAATGGTGTCCCTGTGTCTGCCTCCTAACGGGACTGATTACGTTGCACGTCCAGGCATGAACTTGTCACTTAGGCCAGGGACCGTGGTTTTGGGGATATCCATCCCAAACCACCCAGCAGCCAGGGTGGGTACCTAAAAAAGTAGGGGACAGGATGGTCCCCCAAATAAATCAGGACGGCTTTACCAGGGCGGGGTGGTAAGGACAACCTAACCTGTTAACAGTCTATCTGTAAGCCTCTTACAATGCCCCATCTAGCAGGGTGTAGATACAGACTTTTTCAGTAAAAATCATTCCTGCTGTGACTTCCCACAGCACCCAGAGGTGCACGAGTGTGTCCTTCCCAGTAGTTGCCTTTCTGTGCTTTCAGACTACCTCAGGTGGGCACCTGGGAACCCCCCAGCTTCCCTTCCCAATCTCCAGGCACAAGAACTAACACCGTCCCTGGGAACAGCCATTCACAGCTCCTGCTTTGGAGGCAGCAGTGGGTTCAGGCTTCGTGGGAGTGAAACCAGCCTCTCACATCTCACGTCTCACGGCACCAGCTCAAGGTATCCTTCTGTCCCTGTCTAGTGAAGGACACGGCCAACCTCATCCAGCCACAGCCAGTGTAAAGGCCACGTGGGCATATGGGCGGTCTCCCGGGCAAGTTGGTGCCCCGTTTGCATCTGTGACGCCCAGTCAGCTGCCTAGAGATCTCTCGGTGTCCTCATTGTCATCTGTGCTCCAGGTCAGCCCTCCAGACCCTGTGTGATGACTGCGATGTTCCCATCCACGTGTCCAATATGGTAGCTGCTGACCACGGGTGGCTCCTGAGCACTGAGCTGTGGCCCCTGCCCTGGAGGAACTGAATATCCTGTTCCGTTCTGTTCACTCCATTCTAGTCTGTTGTCTTCATTTACATTTAAATAGTCACATGTGACCAGTGTATGTGACCGCACAATAATCTAGAGACAGGTAACCTTACCGACTAAGTCTAAGACGGGTGAGCTCTTCCCTGCATTTCCTCCGTCAGGCGACAGCTTCTTTGTGTGTGTTCTCTTTTGAGTGTTTTTGGATCTATTTTCTTCATCAGTTTATTTTGTTCATTAGATTCCACCTATAAGTGAGCTCATGTGATATTTGTCTTTCTCTGACTGGCCATTTCCCTTAGCATAATCATCTCCAAGACCATCCATGCTGTCTCAAAGGGTAGGAGATCCTTCTTTTTCACCGCTGCATAGTATTCTGTTGTGTAAATGTTCCAAAGCTCTTTTTTCCACTCATCTACTGATGGGAACTTGGGTTCTTTCCAGATCTTAGCTATTGTAAATAGCGCCGCTATGAACATATCCTGTATTGTGCAGAAGCTACTTAGTTTGATGTGGTCCCATCTGTTTACTTTCTCCATTGTTTCCCTTACACTAGGAGATGTATCCACAAACATCTCTACGAGATATGTCTAATATTTTGCTGCCTACATTTTCTTCTAGGATTTTTACGGTTTCACAAGTCACATTTAAGTCTTTCATGCATTTCGAGTTTATTCTTGTGTATGGTGTAAGTTGGTGGTCTAGTTTCAGTTTTTTGCATGTACCTGTCCAGTTTTCCCATCACCATGTATGGAAGAGACTGTCTTTACTCCATTGTATAGTCTTGTCTCCTTTGTCAAACATTTGTTGAGCATATGGCTTGGGTAGATTTCTGGGTTCTCTGTTCTGTTCCACTGATCTCTATGCCTGCTCTTGAGCCAGCACCAGGCTGTTCTGATTGCAGAGGCTTTGTAGTATCACTCGGTATGTGGTATTGTGATCCCTCCAACTTTGTTCTTTCTCAGGATTGCTGAGGCTATTTGAGTCTGTTTTTTTTTTTTAACAGGTCTGTTGTTTAATCAGGTTCTTCGTAAGAAACTGAGAACACCAGTTTGCGAGGGTCAAGCCCTCTGGCCAGAGCAGGCCGAGCAGAGGCAGCCCTGGGGCTGAGGGCAGCTTTGGTTTCAGGCAGAACCTGCGAGTCCGGCTCTGTCTCGGCCTCGCCCTGCTCTGCCAGCTCCTGTCTCTCTCTGTCTGTGCGGAAGGTGCCACCCTCCTGGGGCTGGGCCTGCGGAGCCGCTTCTGCTGGAAGGAAGCCTCGGGGAGATGCTGGGGGATCCTCACGCCACAGCTGTCACTTTTGGCGGGGATGGTGATGGCAAATTTCTGGTGTGTTCTCCGCAGAGGGACTCGATTAAGGGACAGGGGTCCAGGCCCAAGCAGCCAACCACTGCTCAGCTGCTTCAGGGAAACCTCCCTCTGGCCTCTGTGGCGCCCTGAGGGTGACAGAGCGCCCCGGGTGCCGCTGGCCCGCGATGTCCTCACGTGCTGGGCGGAGGGTGACCTGCTCTGGCTCAGCAGCTTCCGAGGCGCGTCTCAGGAGGAAACACCGAGGCATGTGGCGCAGTTTGCCACTCGGTACCGCCATTCTTGTCACCACCGACTGGTTCTGTGACAGTAGCGGGGACGGTCTCCTTCTTCTTTTCAGTCCGGGGTTTAGCAGCTGAGCGCCGCCCCTGTGCAGGGCTCTCGGGAGTCACAGCCGCGGGCCACCTGCCGCGTCCTGGGCCAGGCCGGGCTGCGGGCAGCGGGGCTTCCCCTCGGGCGCCCGGCCTGCGGTCGCCCCTCTCAACCTGGCCGCCGCCCAGCCTCCTTGGCCTCAGGGTTCCCTCCTTAGCGCCAGCTTTCTCCTTAGTATCCGGATGGCTCCTCGGCTTTCTTGGCACCCACCAGCTTGCAAGATGGGAAAGAGAAGGAAGGTCCCCTTTGGGGTCTTTTTTGGTTCCATATAAATTTTTGGAGTGTTTGTTCTAGATCTGTGAAATGTGCCATGGGTATATTTGCATTGAACCTATACATTGCTTTTGGTAGGATAGACATTTTAATGATGTTAATTCTACCAATCCATGAACACGGTATATTCTTCCACTTGTTTATATCTTCTTGTAGCTCTGTTTTAAACATCCTGTAGTTTTCTGCGTACAAGTCTTTTACCTCCTTGCTTAAACTCATTCCTAAGTATCTTCATTTTTTTGTTGCAATAGTAAATGGGATTCTTTTTTATGTTTCTCTTGATGAGAGTTCAATATTGGTGCATAAAAACACAATAGATTTTGGAATGTTAACTTGTATCTTGCCACATTGCCAAATTCATTTATTAAATCTAGTAGTTGTTTGGTGGAGTCCTTATGATTTATGTACACTATCATGTCATCTGCAAATAATGACCATTTTACTTCTTTGTTTCCAATTTGAATGCCTTTTTGTTTTCTTCTTGTTTGATGGCTGGGGCTGGGACTATTTTGATTAAAAGTGGTGAAAGGGGCACGCACTATGGGACCCCTTCGGTAAACTCAAGTTGACCTAGGCTTCTGTGCCCAAGGCACTAGGACCCAGGGCTCCCTACCTCAGGAGACAGGCCCTCCAGGGCTGCATGCAGGGGATAAGCCAGTCTATTTTGATCACTTCCTTCCTCCCTCTCAAGCTGTGGCTACCTTCAGCCGCTTTACATAGGACTGCCACTCCAGCCTCAACCAGGACAGTTCAGGTCACAGAAAGGGAACTGCTCTGCAGGCCTGGAAGGTAAGTAGCCCTCCTTATTACCAGTACTGCCTCCTACACCAGGGCTCCTCCCAGGCGGTGGGGAGGTGGGCTGTCAAGTCTCACCTCTATGCCTCCTTTGGCTCTCCCTTCCAGAAGATGGGGTTGGGTGGGGCCATTCACTCAGAGACACCTGCTCCTAGGCTCAGTCAAAATTCATTGGTTTATTCAACAAATAGTCTTTGGGAGCCTGCTATGAGCCAGGCCCTGGGGTGTGGAGGGGTGGGGACTTGGGAAGAGCTTGTCTTAGAAAGGGGGAAAACAGTTGTGGAGGGAAGGCAGTGAATCAGGCAGAAAACTGCGGCTCATGAGACCTGAGTTTGAGTCTGTTTTCTGACACAGACTACTGGGTAACCCCGCACAAAACACTCTGTCTCTGAGCCTTAATTTCCCAAAACCTGGATGAGTGGCTTTCCAGAGGGGGCCCCCTTTGGGTTCCCTTTCTTGCCCCCAGCTGCTTGTGTTGTTTTCTATATCAAGCATCAAATAAGAGTTGACTTTGCCATAGCAAGTGTTTGAAATTGGTGGGATGAGAGGTGGTCTGTGAAAGCCACGCCATCAGCCTAACCCCAGCCTTAGGCAGGGAGACTGGGAGCAGCCTTTCCTGGCTCTGAGGCCAAGTGCCAGGACTGTAAACCATGGAGCAGAGACCTGCTGTCCCCACCTTCTGAAGCCATATCCTCTTCTGAAGGTCCCCTGCTTCCTCCCCACCTCAGCCACCCTCACTGTCTTGCCTCCTGAGTGTTCAGCGAGGGTCTGCCAGGCCCAAGTTGGGCACGGTTCACTTCCTTCAGTCTTCACCGCTGCAATTTCATAGACAAGAAAGCTCGGTCCTGCCAAGGTGTGGCTCAGCGGTTGAGCATTGACCTAGGATCCAGGCAATCGGGTTTGATTCCCGGTCAGGACACATGCCCAGGTTGCGGGCTCGATCCCCAGTCGGGGGTGTTGCAGGAGGCAGCAGATCAATGACTATTCCTCTCCTTACCTCTCTGAAATCAATAAAGGTATATTTTTTTAAAAAGGAAAGCTGAGGCCCTAGAAGGTAATTGTCCCCTGATCAAGGTCAGAAACCATTGTTCCCATGGTACCCACTGGTTCTTGGGATGGGGTGCAGGCTACTAGTCCCTCCCTCACCCCACACTCACTCTCCCCACAGCCAGCCTGCACAATGCCTGCCTGGGGGACCCTGCTCCTGCTCTGGGCTACAGCAGAGGCCACCAAGGACTGCCCTGAACCTTGCACCTGCCAGGCCCTGGAAACCATGGGGCTGTGGGTGGACTGCAGGGGCCGAGGGCTCACATCCCTGCCTGCCCTGCCAGCCCACACCCGCCACCTCCTGCTGGCCAATAACAGCCTTCGTTCCATGCCTCCCGGCACCCTCGATCACCTGGTCCAGCTGCAGACGCTTGATGTGACACAGAACCCCTGGCACTGTGACTGCAGTCTCACTTACCTGCACCTCTGGCTGGAGGACCACACACCTGAGGCCCTGCTGGATGTCCACTGTGCCAGCCCCAGCCTTGCCACCATCCACCCACTGGGCCATCTCACAGGCTATGAGCTAGGCAACTGTGGCTGGCAGCTACAGACATCCTGGGACTACCCAGGGGTCTGGTGGGATGTGGCACTGCTTGTTGTGGCCACAACAGGCCTGGCTCTCCTGGCAATTCTGCTGTGTACTGCCAGAGAGCCCATGCTCCCAGGGTCACCCTCAGGCCCACCTGAGCTCCTCCCCAGACTCCATCAGCCCTGATTAGCCAGAACCACCAGTAACTCAAAATAAACTGGCTGCTCAGCCATTTCATCCAAACTCAGAGATTTTCTTTTTCCCTCTCAGTACATTCTGGAAACCTGGGTTCTTTTTTATATTAACTGGTGCTTTTCTGTCCCCCAAGTTCCTAGTAAAAGGGGCTGTCCCACTTCCTTCCAACCAGCCACCCCCAGTTTCACAATTTGGAAATCCAGAGCCCTTCCCCAGTGTCTGCCAGGTCCCAGGTCATCAGTTCTCCTACCCTCCCCTGTCTATAGTACCAGCTTCCCACAGGGACCATCCTAGGGAGCCCAGGCCAACTGCACATCAAATTCCAAAAACAAGAAAAAACAAAAACTTTCTCTCAAGTTTTTGAAGAGGGCATGGTTATCTCTGCAACAGACATACACAAAAAGGCACTTCACCATTCCCAAATGGCCCTTGGTCAAAATGTCTGGCCCTGAGGCCATCTGGGCTCACCCGCCCCTTTGTTTCTCTTCTCTTGAACTAGTTTCTCTCTCCTTTACTTCCCCTCTACCCCTCTTCTTCAGAAACAGCACATTAAATTACTCCATTTCTTACGGAAACAACTCCCCTCCAAGTGCTGACATCAGACATCTGCAAACTCTGGGGTTCAACTTCTACCGCATTCACCAGATTCTTCAAAGAAGACACGTCTCTTCTCAGAGGAATTCTGGTGCCAACAGTTAAGTTAAACTTTTCTCAACTGTACGAGCTAACATTTAGGTCTGTTACTGGCCAAGCCAAATCCAAATATAATTACACCAAGGTCCTTGCCTCAAGGAGTTCCCTGTGGTGGTCCTATGGCTCAGGAGGTGCCACGAGGAAAGCCAAGTGGGCACAGTGTGCCCCTGAAGGGCACTGGTCCACAAAAGAGAGGCAGGACCAGGACCCCCAAACTCAGGATGAGGGATGGACACTTGAGACTGGTGGAGACTGTGGCAAATCAGAGAGCCCGTGTTCCATCCAAAGAGGTCCAGCCAAATGCTGCCATCTGGAGTTGTGGACCCAGGGGCCCCGTGTTCAATTCTGCTAGAGAAAGAGGAACTCTAGATTTTTATGTGAAATCTCTGAATTATTCAACTGTTGGCAATTAAATAAAAACTGTAACTGATATATCAATAAGGCAAATAGAACATATATTATCAACTAGCTGGAGTCCATAGACTGAGAGTCTGTAATTTGTGCCTTAGGAATCAGCTGTAACACTGCTCCCTAATGACAACAATGGTCAAAGCTGGCATCTGCTTACTGGGCACATGGCATGTGCAAGGCCCTATATGAAGCACCTCACAGTGGTCATCTTCCTGCACCCTGTCGAACCCAGAGAGGAAAATACTGCTCTCCCTGCAGGGCACGGAGGCGAACACAGGTCCAGGCCCCCACAGTCACTTCATAGGCATGATCCCAGACAGGTCCCCTTCCACATCTGAAAAGTGCTCCCTTGAAAACTTCCTAGGCCCCCTAGAACTCAGGCTCTTCTACCTCCAAGTCCCCACATGAGATGTCCATAAATTCTGCCCCTTTTCCTTCCTGAGCCCGACGTGTGCAGCCACAGGCCTGGTGCAGTGATGGTTATAGGCCTTGATCCTAGGGACTGAATGGCTTGGTCCAGTGAGAACCTGTTAGCAGCCTGGGAAGCCCAGTGGCACCAGTGCAGCTGATGATTCCACTGAGAGTGCAAGGAATGAAGGGAACTTCAGTGGCCATGCAGGGCTTTCCCAAGGTGGACAGAGAATTTCCACAAAAGCCTTAGGAAAACAGGGCCACTGGGAGCATGGATTTCCCTTTTCCATCATCCCTCATGCTCCATTTCAGGCCAGCAAGGCTTTCACCACAGAACCACCCACTCCACAGTCACCAACTCCATCATCAATGCCTCCCACCGCCACCAGCAACCATCCCCTACCAGCCACCATTGTCCCCTTTAGAACCACACTCAGCCACAGAGCCAGCTCTCCATGGCCACTGACAAGTCTCTCCTCCCCACACAGCCATCAACACCACCCTTGGTACCCATCACGGCCTGCACACTAGCATCACATCTGCCACCTCCCCGTTCTCTCCATCACAGCTACAGACATTAGCCCCATGAGCTGACACTGTTCCCCACCACCATTCCCCCATTACTGCTGTTACCACTAGCACCAAACAGCCATGGACCTTATCCCCATTATAAGCCAAATGCCAGCTCTGTCATTGCCATCAATCTATGCAAACAGTCACCATGACATGATCCTCCTCACTACCACCTTCATGAGTATTTTCAAAACCCAGCTGCAAGTGAAAAGTTTATCGAGGTAATTTTTTCTAGCTGCTCTGACAACCAATACACCCTGCTTGCCCAAAGGGAGGTTTGGTCCCCCTGACACCTTGGTGTGATCAGCGGTTCACAAGGAGGCCTTCCACAGGACTCCTGCCTCCTACTCAGCCCATTCTCTCAGGCCTGCTCTCTCTAGAGCCTTCTGCTGGCCTCCTGACTTCTTCTGGCCACTGGGTAAGCAGGGACAGCACAGACAAATGTCCACATGCTCAGGGCTAGGACTAGAAATGTACAGATGACCCTCACAAGCAATCATGGTTTCAAACCCAGTCTCGGGCGCCACAGCTGCAGGGGAGGCCGGGAAACATGGTCTTCCAGTGCGCCCAGTAACAGGCACCAGGTGGGCATGTAGCAATGGTCGGCCCCCGGGGGTCTCTGCTAAGGTAATATGTGCCTCGTCAGAAACAGGACATGCCATAGCAAGGGCATTTGTGAAGTAATGGGCACTCTTAGGGGTCACATGCTGAGTCATGTCCCTGAGACATAGCAGACCCAGTTCCTAACACTGTCCATCTCGTGTGTTTTGCACACACACTTACCCACACCTCCTGTGAGCAAAAATGAGTGCACACACAGACACGCACACACACACAGGTTTCCAAGGACTCCATGCTGACCCAGACAGGATCCCCACGGGTCCCAACACTGGCAATGTCTCATTAAACTAGATGAGAGCAAATTCTCTTGTGGGGCAAACATGCAGGGCAGCCCCTGTGTGTGCCTGAGGGCAAAGAGCAGGAGGCAGGCGGCTCTGTCCTGACTCAGCTCCGCCCAACTTGGGGACCAGTCTAGGCCCTGGGAACCTCCTAAGAGCAAAGTCTAACTTGACAGACACCCCAGCGTCTGACTGTCAGTTTCCTAAATGGCCCTGGAGCTGGCATCCTCATTTTAAATCGCACTGCATAATAAGCAGTGATGACACCACTTCAGGCTTGAGGAAATATCTCAAAACCTTGGGGGAGTTTTATTTTTTAGGTAGGTGTCTAATAAAGTGGGCAAAATAAAGAGACAGAGCTAAACTATAGTACTTTTTAATTACAAATTTTAAAAAGGTACAAACTCTACTGATTCTAGTGGCCACTGCTATCACTTTGATGTGGACTCTTCTAGACATTTTCAAGCATTTATAAATATGTGTATGTACCACCAAAAATTTGGTCATCTTATGGCAGTTTTCTACAGAAATCACACATTTATGTAATATTCTGAAGCTGGCTCTTTTTCCCATGGCCATGTAATTTAGAGATCCATCTGTCTATCTGAGCCACCTCTCAACCTCCCGCCCTCCCTCTTTCTACCACAGGATCAGCACAGTATTTCACAGCATCATGTCCTCCAGTTTATTTATCCTTTATTGACAAAGATGTAATTGCTCCAATGTTCTCCGTTAGCAACAGTACTGAAGGGAACAACCTGTGCACCTGTGTGCATATTTTGCTAGACCACTAGTTCTCAAAGTTGGTTCCAGGAACCCCCGGGGTCCCTGAAACTCTTTCGGGGGTCTACAAGTTTAAAACTATACTCATAGGACCGGGGGCAAGGTGGCTATGGCATAAAAGGAGGCTGTGTGCCTTTCTCCCAGCCACGGACTGGATTTCCAGCCAAAATCTGTGCGGTCAGCTTGAAAAAGAGAAGTGTAACTCATTGGACATATTTTGTCTAAGGAGCACTGAAGAAAGAATGGAGAAAGTGGAAAGACAGAGGGAGTCCTGGAGAGGGGGAGCCCCACTGTCGTTGATGCTTCGCTGAGAGGCCCCAGTGATATGGGGTGCAAAGCTCCCTCCCCTTGGAAGTGTGGGGTCACATCCCCACGCAGGGCTCCCAAACCTAGAGCAGCAGAGACTAGAAGGAGGGCCCCGTGGCATCGGGAGAGGGACCCGGGGACCTGTCTGTCTGGGCGGCCAGGTCCTTTCCTTCCCGGGAGGGAGCGGGCCGACTAAAGGCCGTCCCCGGGGAGTGGCTCGCCCTGGGTGCTGGCTGCTGGAAAAGCTGCGCTGCCGTGTTGGGGTCCGAAGAAAGAGGGGGGCTGACGGCTGCACCCAGAGGAACTCTGAGAGACCCTCTGCTTTCCCGAAAGGCAATGTGCAGAGTCCCAGACACCGACTAAACCCTGTTGCCTGAGGAAGGTGGAGGGATTATCCCACCTCCAGTGCAGGACTGGAGCCCCCTGCCCCACCTCTGGAGCACAGGGACTGATCCTGCCTGTGGAGGGGGTGCAGGGAAGGTGGGGGATTTTTGACTCTCACTGAAGAGAGTTGGAAGTGAGAGCAGAGCAGAGACTCTGGGTCCCAGCTTCACTGTCACCAGCCAGCAGAGAGATCAGAGTCCTGCCTCGGATGATTTTATAACCCCTTCTGCTTGCATCTGTGGCTCAAGGGTGCTGGATCCTCAGAGAGCAAGGGTGTGTTTTTTATTTTGTGTTGTTTCAGGCACCCCCCAGCATCCCTCGGGAAGGCTTATATTGGAGAGACAGATGAGTGAGAGTGGGCTTTGGGCCTGATTCTTGGGGGCCAGATCCCTGTGTCTTGTGAGTTCAGCCAGCCAGTGCCAGGAAGGAGGGGTGGAGCATGTCTCCACCTCCTGCAGGCTGGGACACCACCCCAATAGGAAAGAGTTTGGATCAGCTCTCTGAAGCCCCAGACACCGCGAGGGGCACAGACTGTGGGGGTCAGAAGAACAGCTCAGAGCAGGGCACTTCAAGAGTTAGACCCTCACAGGCTGTTGTCTGGGACCAGAAGGGCCGCAGAACCTCCTGCGGGCTGGGCAGGCACTGTTCTCAACCAGAATCTCTTTGGAGCAGTCCCACCAAGCCCAGGGCAACTGAAGCTTTTCCAGAAAAGGCAGGAGGCTGGATGCAAGCCGCCCCCGCACCAGGCCGCCTCAGGGGAACTGGATTGCACCGTAAGCTGGACACTGAGCAGTTGCTCTTCGAAGTGCAGATTACTTACCCCTGGGGCCCTCTGGCCCTAGCTGGGCTGCCTGGCTCCACCCAGACGGCTCATCAGAAGGCACTGCAGGCCCAGGCCACCTCCAGGGCAGGCGGCTGAGGGGGGAGGCGACCTCAGAGAGCCTCAGACCCGCCTCAGCTACTGTGGGACACCCCGAGTCAGCCTACACAGCTGGGGACATTAGCTGAGAACAGCACCCCGGCAGGAAGCCTGAAATCAGCGCACAAAGCAAGGAGCCTCGCGCAGCAGGATCTGCCCAGACGACCTTTCCTGGGCTGTTTTGCTGCTGTTCTGTTCCAGTACTTTCCTCTGTATTGCGCTGGCCGCCTTCTCACCTGTCCTGCTTTTGCTCTTTTCTCCCTGTTCCTTTCCCGTCTCCTGCCGCCCCGTCCTCATCTTTCTCCATCAGTTCCTTCCTTTCCCTTTTCCGTTCTTTCTCTCACTTTTGCTTTCTCTCTCTTCCTTTTACCTCTGCATAACTTTTTTTAGTAAGAAAATTATAGGCCTGTATCCCTGATGAACAGAGATGCTAAAATCTCAACTAAACATTAGCAAATAATATCCAGAAAGAAATTAATAAGATCATACAACATGGCCAAGGGGGAATTATTCCGGGGATGCACAATAGATGCAGAAAGAGCATTCGATAAAATCCAGCACCCATTTTTTATAAAAACGTTTCGTAATCTGGGAATAGAGGGATCAGACCGCAGCATGATAAAGGCCATATATGGCAAACCCACAGCCAACATCATAATCAATGAGCAAAAAAGGAAAGGCATTTCCCCTAAGAAGAGGAACAAGACAGGGGTGTCCGCTTTCAACACTTATTCACCATGGCACTGGAAGTGCTAGCCACAGCCATCAGACAAGAAAAAAGAATAAATGCATCCAAACTGGAAAGGAGGAAGTGAAACTGTCACTATTTGCAGATTACATGATATTGTACATAAAAACATACAGAATCCACCTGAAAACTAACAGAGTAAATGAATGAATTTGGGAAAGTAGAAGAATACAAAAGCAACATCCAGAAATCGATGGCGTTTTTATACACCAATAACAATCTCTCTGAAAGAGAAACCAAAAAAGCAATGAATTTTACCACTGCAACAACAATAATAACAACAAGGTGCCTAGGAATAAACTTACCCGAGGCTGTAAAACACCTGTACTCAGAAAACTATAGAACAGTCATGAGAGGAAAAGGGAGACAGAAACACGTGGGAGCAAGTTCCGTGATCACGGATTGGAAGAATTAACGTCATTAAAATCTCCACACTACCCAAAGCAACCTATAGAGTCAACGCAATCCCTATGAAAATAGCAGTGGCATATTTCACAGATCTAGAACAAATATTTCAAACACTTATATGGAACCGAAAAAAACCCCGAATAGCCTGAGCAATCTTGAGAAAGTCAAACAATTTGGAAGTATCAAACTACCTGATATCAAACTATACTACACGGCCACTATAGTGAAAACAGCCTGGCCCTGGCATTAGAACAAGTATATAGATCAATAAAACAGACGAGAGCCCAGAAACAAACCCACACCTTTATAGCCAATTACTCTTTCACAAAATGGGCAATAACATACAAAAGAGTAAGGACAGTCTCTTCAAAAAATGGTGTTGGAAAATTGGAGAGTTATATATATTTTAAAAAAAAGATAGTAGACCATCCGTTTACACCTTACATTGGAATAAACTCAAAATGCATAAAAATGTAAATGTTAGTTGATGAACCATAAAATTCCTAGAAGAAAACATAGGCAGTAAAAACTCAGACATCTCTCGTAAGAATATTTTTGTAGGTATATCCTCTTGAGCAAAAGAAACACAGGAAAAAATAAACCAATGGGACCACATCAAAATAAAAAGCTTTTACACAGCAAAAGAAACCATCAACAAAATGAAAAGGCAACACATTGCACAGGAGAATATACTCACCAATGATACTTCTGATAAAAGGTTAATTTCTAAAATATATTGAAAATGTATACTACTCAATAACAAAAAGACAACTAACCCAATTTAAAAAATGGACACATGTTCAGACGGCCTGGTTCAGAGGCTGAGCATCAACCTATGGTCCAGGAGCTCGCTGTTCGATTCCCGATCAGGGCACATGGGGGGGTTGCGGGCTCGACCCGCAGTGGGGAGCGTGCAGGAGGCAGCTGATCAACAACGACTCTCCCATCATTGATGTTTCTCTCTTTCCCTCTCCCTTCCTCTCTCTTTGAAATCAATAAAGATATATTTTTTTTAAAAAGAAATCAAAAATTGAAAAGGCAACCCATTGCACCAATGATACTTCTGATAAAAGGTTAATTTCTAAAATATATTTAAAATGTACACTACTGAACACCAGGAAGACAAACAACCCAATTTAAAAAATGGACACACACTCACCAGCTTGGCTCAGTGGTTCAGCATCAACCTATGGTCCAGGAGCTCGCTGTTTGATTCCCGCTCAGGGCACATGCCCGGGTGGTGGGCTTGATCCCAAGCAGGGGACGTGCAGCAGGCGGCCAACCAATGACTCTGTCATCACTGATTTTTCTTCCTCTATCTTTCTCTCTCTTCCTCTCTCTGAAATCCTGGCTCTAGCCCTAACCATAACACTATAGCTAGTTCTCATTTTAACCCTAACTCTAGCCTTACCCGTAAACTTAACCCGAAACTTAGACCTAGCCCTAGGCCTACAACTAACTTTAACCCGAGACCTAACTGGACCCTAGCTTTAACACTAACCCTAACTTTAGCCCTAACCCTAAACATAGTCCCAAACCGAACACTAACCCTAATCCTAAACCTAAGCCCAGTTCTAGCCCTAGTCCTATCTTGAGCCCTAATCCTAACCTAAACTTTAGCCCAAGACCTAAACCTAAACCTAGCCCTAGTTTTTGCCATAACCCTAACTGTAAACTTAGCCCTAACCTTAACACTAACCCTAACAATAGCCCTAGCCCTAGCCCTAGCCCTAACCCTAATTCTAAACTTAGCCCTAGAACAAGCCCTACCTCTAGACCTAACCCTAATCCTAAGGCTTCCCCTGCAACGAGTCCTAAACCTACATTTAACCATAACCCTAAGCTAATTGTAGCTTTATCAATAACCCTAACCACATGCATAGCCATAACCCTAGCCCAAACCATAACCCTCATGGTAACTCTAAACCTAACCCTAGAGCTAGTCCTAAGCATAACCTAACCTTAACCCTAGCCATACTCCTAACACTAAACCAAACCAAACCAAACTTTAACCATAAACCTAAAGCTAACCCTAACCCTTACCTTGTATCCAATTCTTGTCCTACATTCAGCACTAGTCCTAGCTGAAAACTGATTCTAGACATAACTGTGGCCTTGGGCCTAATCCTAACACTCTTCCTAAGCCTAACCTGAATATTAAACCTAATTCTAAGTCTAACCCTAGCCCGAACCCTAAACCAAATCCCAGACCTAACTCTAAATTGATCCCTACATCTAAAACTCACCATAAATTAACCATAACCCTAGACCTAGACTTAGGCCTAGTCCTAATTCTAACCAAAACCCTAATCCTAAACCTAGCTTCAATCCTAACCCTAACACTAGCTCTAGCCCTATCTTAATACCTAACCCTAACCCTAAATCTAGGCCTACATCGAATCCTAAGCCTGACCCTAACCCTAATTCTAACCCCAATGCTAGTACTAAACCCCAAAACTAATTCTAAAACTAGTTCTGGCACAAGCCCTAGCTCGAAACGGAAACCTAATCACAACATTAGCACTTGCCCTAAACCTGAACAAATGCTACCCTAATGCTAATAACAGCACATCTAGCCCTAGAGAAAAACTCAAACCTAACCCTAAATGGAACCCTAATTCTAGCACTAGACCTATCTCTAACTTTAACACTAAATTGAACCCCAAACCTAGCCTTCTTCTTAAAACTAAACTAACCTAACCCAATCCCAAATGTGGGGAGCCGCTGTGGCCCCAGGCACGGAGGAGCTGCCTGGGTGAGCTGCAGAGGTGCTCTCCTGCTCCCTGACCCAGTCCTTGAGGCACCAAAGCAATACTAATTTAGCTTGCGGCCATAAATTCTAGAAAGGCTAATTAGGAAGCTGGCCCTGGCCTGAAGGGTTAAGGGATAGTTAAGCCACATACCAAGCCAAGGACTCAATCCTCCCCAAAAGTTCCCATTAGAAGCAGAGAGAAAGATAGTTTCCAAGGTCT
This sequence comes from Miniopterus natalensis, assembly GCF_054644295.1. Classification (NCBI taxonomy): domain Eukaryota; kingdom Metazoa; phylum Chordata; class Mammalia; order Chiroptera; family Miniopteridae; genus Miniopterus; species Miniopterus natalensis. The sequence continues at coordinate 73,741,895 of NC_142087.1, read as the reverse complement.
GATCTCATGCAGGAGGCAGGGTGTTTACTCTGAAAAAGCATTCGTAGGAGCTTGGAGGAATTACATTGTATCGGGCAAGGGGCAGAAATGCGGGGCTGGGGGCTATTCAGCACAATCAACAGTGCCTGTACATATTGAGCTGAGAAAATAAACTCGGGGCTGCGGCAGTTACGAGCTACAGTCCTCCCGATCCCATCTTTTTTGTGTCTGTCTTTTCTCCATCCTCACCCCTTCCCTCAGGACTGTTCGACTCTGCCAGCGGGCTCCGGCACCCAAATTGTAATGCTAAACTTTAAACTTACCTCCAAATCTAACCCTAACCTTAACCATAATTTTAGCTCTAACTATAACCCTAACACTAAAACGAAACCTAATCCTAACCCTAGATTTACCCTAATCCTAAACCTAACCATAATTTTAAAACTAGCCTCAGCTCTAGCCTTAATTTAACACTAACTTTAGCCATAGAGTCAGCCCTAACCCTGATTCAAACCCTAAGCCTAACCATGAACTTAACCAGAGCTTTGATTGAAAATATACCCTTCCACTAATCCTAAACTTAGCATTAGCCATAGGCCTAGTCCTAAGGCTAACACTAAACCTAGCTCTAATTCTAACTCTAGCCCTAGCCCTAACTTGAACTTTAAACTTACCCGAGAACGAAACCTAGCTCGAACCCTAACTATAACACTAGCCCTAACTCTCACCATAGCCCTAACCTGAACCCTAACACTAGCCCTAGCCCTACCCTTTTTCCTAGTGCTAATATTAACCTCAACCCAAACCCTAACCCTAAACTTAACTCTAAAATTCACCCTAACACCTAACCCTAACCCTAACCATAGCCATAGGCCTAGCCTTAAACTGAACGCTAAACCTTGTCCCAGCCCTCTCCCTAACCCTAAACCTAACCTGGGCCCTGGGCCTAATTCAAAAGGCAACAACCAACCACCAACCAAACCAACGGAAAAACTTAGCCTTAGTTTCTCCCTATACCTAACCCTAACGTAATTTACCCATTACCTTAGCCTAAACTTAACCCTAAACGTAACTTTGATCTTAAAACTAGCCCTGGACATAGCCCTAGCTCTAGCCCTGAATCTCACCTACAACTCGCCCGGGCCCTAGGTCTGCTTGACATGATATTGTGCATAAAAACATGCAGAATCCACTAGAAAACTAACAGAGTTAATGAATGAATTCGGGAAAGTAGCAGGATACACAATCAACATCCAGAAATCAATTGGCATTTTTATACACCAATAACAATCTCTCTGAAAGAGAAACCAAAAAAGCAATGAATTTTACCACTGCAACAACAACAAGGTGCCGAGGAATAAACTCACCCAGGCAGTAAAACACCGGCACTCACAAAACTATGGGACAGTGATGAGAGGAAAATGGGAGACAGAAACACGTGGGAGCATGTTCCGTGATCATGGATTGGAAGAATTAACGTCATTAAAATCTCCACACTACCCAAAGCAACCTATAGAGTCAACACAGTCCCTATGAAAATAGCAGTGGCATATTTCACAGATCTAGAACAAATATTTCAAACACTTATATGGAACCAAAAAAACCCCCGAATAGCCTGAGCAATCTTGAGAAAGTAAAACCATTTGGAAGTATCACACTACCTGATATCAAACTATACTACACGGCCATTGTGGTGAAAACGGCCTGGCCCTGGCATAAGAACGGGCATATTGATCAATAAAACAGACGAGAGCCCAGAGACAAAGCCACGCCTTTATGGCCAATTCCTGTTTCACAAAGGAGGCAAGAACATAGAAAGGAGTAAAGACAGTAGCTTTAATAAATGGTGTTGGAAAATTCGACAGGTATATATATTAAAGAAAGGAAATAGACCACCAACTTACACCTCACACACTATACTCAAAATGGATAAAAATGTGAATGTCAGTTGATGAACCATAAAATTCCTAGAACAAAACATAGGCAGTAAAATCTCTGACGTCTCTCGTGAGAATATTTTTGTAGGTATATCTTCTTGAGCAAGAGAAACAAAGGAAAAATAAACCAACGGGTCCACATCAAACTAAAAAGCTTTTACACAGCAAAAGAAACCATCAACAAAATGAAAAGGCAACCCATTGCACAGGAGAACATACTCACCAATGATACTTCTAATAAAAGGTTAATTTCTAAAATATATTAAAAATGTATACTATTCAATACCAAGAAGACAACCAACCCAGTTTAAAAAATGGACACACACTCACCGGCTTGGCTCAGTGGTTCAGCATCAACCTATGGTCCAGGAGCTCGCTGTTCGATTCCCGCTCAGGGCACATGCCCGGGTCGTGGGCTTGATCCCAAGCAGGGGACGTGCAGCAGGCGGCCAACCAATGACTCTGTCATCACTGATTTTTCTTCCTCTATCTTTCTCTCTCTTCCTCTCTCTGAAATCCTGGCTCTAGCCCTAACCATAACACTATAGCTAGTTCTCATTTTAACCCTAACTCTAGCCTTACCCGTAAACTTAACCCGCAACTTAGACCTAGCCCTAGGCCTACAACTAACTTTAACCCGAGACCTAACTGGACCCTAGCTTTAACACTAACCCTAACTTTAGCCCTAACCCTAAACGTAGCCCCAAAACGAACACTAACCCTAATCCTAAACCTAAGCCCAGTTCTAGCCCTAGTCCTATCTTGAGCCCTAATCCTAACCTAAACTTTAGCCCAAGACCTAAACCTAAACCTAAACCTAGCCCTAGTTTTTGCCATAACCCTAACTGTAAACTTAGCCCTAACCTTAACACTAACCCTAACAATAGCCTTAGCCCTAGCCCTAACCCTAATTCTAAACTTAGCCCTAGAACAAGCCCTACCTCTAGACCTAACCCTAATCCTAAGGCTTCCCCTGCAACGAGTCCTAAACCTACATTTAACCATAACCCTAATGCTAATTGTAGCCTTATCAATAACCCTAACCACATGCATAGCCATAACCCTAGCCCAAACCATAACCCTCATGGTAACTCTAAACCTAACCCTAGAGCTACTGCTAAGCATGACCCAACCTTAACCCTAGCCATACTCCTAACACTAAACCAAACCAAACCAAACCAACTTTAACCATAGCCCTAAAGCTAACCCTAACCCTAACCTTGTATCCAATTCTTGTCCTACATTCAGCACTAGTCCTAGCTGAAAACTGATTCTAGACATAACTGTGGCCCTAGGCCTAAACCTAACACTCTTCCTAAACCTACCCTGAATATTAAACCTAATTCTAAGTCTAACCCTAGCCCGAACCCTAAACCAAATCCCAGACCTAACTCTAAATTGATCCCTACATCTAAAACTCACCATAAATTAACCATAACCCTAGACCTAGACTTAGGCCTAGTCCTAATTCTAACCAAAACCCTAATCCTAAACCTAGCTTCAATCCTAACCCTAACACTAGCTCTAGCCCTATCTTAATACCTAACCCTAACCCTAAATCTAGGCCTACATCGAATCCTAAGCCTGACCCTAACCCTAATTCTAACCCCAATGCTAGTACTAAACCCCAAAACTAATTCTAAAACTAGTTCTGGCACAAGCCCTAGCTCGAAAGGGAAACCTAATCACAACATTAGCCTTAGCACTAGCCCTAAACCGAAACAAATGCTACCCTAATGCTAATAACACCAATTCTAGCCCTAGGGAAAAACTCAAACCTAACCCTAAATGGAACCCTAATTCTAGCAATAGACCTATCTCTAACTTTAACACTAAATCTAACCCCAAACCTAGCCTTCTTCTTATAACTAAACCCAACCTAACCCAATCCCACAATGTCATGGTAAACTTTAACCTTACCTCCAAATCTAACCCTAAACTGAAACATAATTTTAGCTCTAACTATATCCTTAACACTAAAACGAAACCTAATCCTAACCCTAGACTTACCCTAATCCTAAACCTAACCATAATTTTAAAACTAGCCTCAGCTCTAGCCTTAATTTAACACTAACCTTAGCCCTAGAGTCAGCCCTAACCCTGATTCAAACCCTAAGCCTAACCATGAACTTAACCAGAGCTTTGATTGAAAATATACCCTTCCACCAATGGTATATGTGACATTAGCCATAGGCCTAGTCCTAAGGCTAACACTAAACCTAGCTCTATTTCTAACTCTAGCCCTAGCCCTAACTCGAACTTTAAACTTAGCCCTAGAACGAAACCTAGCTCGAACCCTAACTATAACACTAGCCCTAACTCTCAGCATAGCCCTAACCTTAACCCTAACACTAGCCCTAGCCCTACCCTTTTTCCTAGTGCTAATATTAACTTTAACCCAATCCTTACCGTAAACTTAACTGTAAAATTCACCCTAACCCTCACCCTAACACTAACCATAGCGATAAGTTTAGCCTTAAACTTAACCCTAAACCTTGTCCCAGCCCTCTCCCTAACCCTAATCCTAACCCGGGCCCGAGTCCTAATACAAAAGGCAACAACAAACCTACCAACCGAACCAACCAAAAACTTAGCCTTAGGTTATCCCATAGCTAACCCTAACCGTAATTTACACATAACCATAACCATAACCTAAACTTAACCCGAACCCCAACCCTAGCCTTTTCTCTAACCCAAACCCTAACCATAACCCTAAACCAAGCCTTAACCCTAAAACCTACACCTAACTCTAAGCCTAACCCGAACCCTACCCCGAGCAACAATAACAACCACGGTTCTGGCCTCACCTGTTCAAGACCTGCAGGCAGCTCCAGTTGGGGCACCGACCTGGCCGCAGTTTCTGTCCCGCCGTCAGAGCAGCCACCCAGGAAACCCGTGGGGGAGCCTGAGCTCTTCTCGCCCCGCCGGGTGGACAGCTCTGGGGCTGCCCAGACAGCACGCGTGGTGGTGCCAACAGTGAAGACGTCACGTTGTGGGAACCACTCTTGTCATTCAGACCCCGGGCGGCATATACTCTGGTGCTTCGGGCGCTTCCAGAGGCCCCGCGGGCTCGGCAGCAATCACCGGGCACTGACGCGCCACACACGGGACACGGAGGAAAACCCTGCGGGGCGCTGTGCTGGCCGCGTCTTTCCGCCTGTGCGGGCCCTGCCCCGCCTGGGGCCTCTGCTCCTGCTCCCGGGCCCCCTGCCCAGGCTCTGCCAAGGCCGCCCCTTCTTCTCCTCTGGGTCTCTGCTGACATGTCAGGTCTTCAGTGAAGCTTCCCGGCCCCGCACACACAGGATGGGGCTGCGCCCAGAACCCCTGCCTTTCCCGCTCTGTTTCCTCAAGGGCTGGTTTCCTGAGCTGCCAGCCTGCGGGGGGTGAGAGGGGCACTGACCTCTCCCTGGGCCACCAGCACCTGGCACAGTGACTGGCACAGGGCAGGCGGGATCCAGGCTGCGGACGGGGCTGAGCTGGCGGGGCCCCCGGGGCGGTCTAGCCCTGCCCCCCGCCAGCCCAGCTCCCGCCGCGGTTCCTGAGCGGGGGCGCCCGGGCGGTGGGGAGACGGGAGCCGCGGGCTGGGGGCGCAGGGACTGGACCCAGACGGGGGGCGGGCCGAGACCGAGGCAGCAGGCCCAGCCCCGCCCGCGACATGGCCAGGCCCGCAGGGCGGTGCGGGGGCAGCGTCTCCCCGCCCCCGGGGCAGGGGCGCAGGCTCCGTCCTCCAGCTTGTTCCCGGGTCGGAGCAGCTGCCCCAGAGGCCTTGGGAGGCGCGGCTTCCAGAAGGCTCCTGAGGGCCATTGCTCCCCCGGGGCCAGAGGGACCTGGGGTTTATGGCGCCCTGTTTCCTGGGAGTTTGGGCGGCGGGAGGGGGGAGGGGGCGGGTCGGGGTCAGTGCTGGTTACCCCTCCACCCCCACCCCCGCTCTCAGCCTGCAGCAGGAGCACAGGCAGCCCAACCGCAGGGGGCTGGGCCCTGAGCCCCACTTGGACAGGGAAGGGGGTTTCTGAGCCCTGCTAGAGCCCCAGCCCTCCCCAGGCCCTGCCGGCCCTGCGCGGACCCTGCACCCCTGCAGGCTCCTGCACGACCCCCTGGGGTCCACTGTGCCCCACTTTACAGATGGGGAGGCCGGGGCTTCCAGGGCCCACTCTTTCCGCTCTACCCCCTGGAAAAGGTCAAGGAGGGAGAGAGAGAGAAGCCCGGGCAGTCTCCAGCATCCAGACAGCCCCTGGCCTCTCTGTGCCCTGTGTGGGGACAGCACTGTGGGGACACATTCCAGCCTGGACCAGGGGGGCAGGTCCCTAAAGCTCCCAGGGCCCAGCTGCGCTGCTCTTGGCCGTCACCTTCCTCTTTGGCCCCTTCTTCCTTCTTGTCCTTCCCTTTAGCCCCCCCTCAAAGGCGGGCTCCCCTTGCTAAGCGGGGGCCCTGTGAGGGCACATCCCTGAGTTTCCAGGGACTTGGCAGGCCAGGCGTTAAACGCAGCCGCCGTCAGCAGTGAACTGTGCAGCCCCGCGATCACATGATTGACAGCAAACACCTGCCGCCTGGAATTATGCTCCTTACCTATGCTCTTGGGGCTGTTTCTACCCATTGCATCTGCAGGGAGGGGATATTATAGAGCAGGTGACGCCACACAGCTCTTCCCATGGCTGTGGGGAGTGACACCATGTTGGCAGCTTGAAATGGGCCGTGGTGAGAATATTGACAGCACAGGAACTGGCAAATGTACCAAATCAGGGCTTGATTTGTTTTCCGCAGCGCCTGCTGTCTCCAGACTTAAGACAGTGATGGGGAAGATGTTAATAGCAGAGGTTAAACTTAAGAGTGTGTCTTGGGTGAATATTATGGTATGTAAATTGTGTCTGTTTTTAAAAAACTGCCTGCAGCCATTACAATGTGAACACATTACAGGAAACTGAGGAATGCCATCTGGCATTCAGAAAACGAGCACCTGATAAGGAGCCACTCGCATCGTTAACGAGGGACTGACGTTCCCACAAACATCTTCAGCTTGTTTTCCTTGATAACACAAGGAGAACATCACCCGACATTCCCGTTGGAGCTACGCTCATCCGTCAGCTGAGGGCAAGCATAGGCGGCTATAAATACACCAGTTTGGCCAAATGCAAGGAGCGCTTCCTAAGGATCCATTGCTGTGCATAGACATGTGCATGTGTAGGTGCATGTGAATATGTATGCATGTGTACCTGTGTACGTACGTATGCATACATGTAAATACATTCCCTCCTGTGCCGCTGGCTGGTTGAGAAACATTTGGCTGGGTGCTTCCCAGGGTCCGTCCGACCTTTTCTAATATTCTCACTTGACTGTTCTGCCCAGGGTGAGCCCCTCCTGTCCCACAGCTGACCCCAAATCTCCCTCCAGGCAAACCTCAGCCCTGAGCTGTGGGCATGAATACCCAGCTGTCGCTTGGATATTTCCCACCCAGCAGGTCGCACACCTCCCAGGCCAGTGCAGAGAGGGCGGGCCCTGGAGCTCAGCAGAGTCATGATTTGGGGGCCCCCTCAGCAACAGGACCCGTGATACTGCTCAGGGGACCATCACCTGGCCTGGCTGGGTGTGTGAGCAAGATGTCAGGGTTGGAACCAGCTGATGCAGTAATGGATAGGACACAGTGGGAGAGAGCGATGCCAAACATGGTCTGAATGGAAGGGGACAGATGTGATGAGATGAGGGACACAGCGGCTTGGGTGGAGGGAGGATGGTGAACCTCGATTTTGAGTTGGAGGTGTCTTTGGGACATCCAAGCTGGAAACAGATCTGGAGATTCCCGAGGAGAGGCTGGGGCTAGAGGTGTTGGAATCTTCTGGGAAGGCTGCAATTAAAGGTCTGGGTGTGAGCCCGGCTGGCACGGTCAGTGCCTGGGCTTTGACCTATGAACCAGGTGTTCAGGGTTCAATTCCCATCAGGGCACACGCCCCGGTTGTGGGCTCAATCCCAGAAGGGGGCGTGCAGCAGGCAGCCGATCAATGACTCTCTCGTCAGTGATGGATCTATGTCTCTCTCCCTCGCTCTTCCTCTCTCTGAAATCAATAAAAAACATCGATTGTTTAAAAGCGGTGGGCTTATTTGAGCTTGTCTGGGGTTGGAGGGGGGTGAGAGAGTGCAGGGTGCACCCCGACGTGAGCCATGTAGGGACCCTAGACCACAAAGGGATGGGCGTAGCTCGTGTGGAGGCTGAGGGAGGGGAATGTTCAGAAAGAAGGTCACCCGGGGTGAACGCCTGACAGGCGTCATGGGGCTGAGAGGTTGTGTGAGGCAGGCAGAGCAGTTGACAAGCCCCTGCCAAGACGCAAGTCAGGCGAGGGGGGATGTCACCTAGGACAAGAACAGAAAGTTAAGATGACGTGGCAGGTTCCAGCCCATTCTCAGGATCAGGTGACATATAAAACGTGGGAAGTGGGGATAGGAGGGGTCAAGCCTCTACCACAGGCTCCTGTGCTTGACAGCTGCTGTCCTTGGATTAAGGGGGGAGCCCTGAGGAGCCAGGGGGCGGGGAGGAAGCCTGCAGTCCAGACAGGGGGCGTAACAGGCAGCGCACCTCAGGCCTGCAGCTCAGGAGAGGTCAGTGCTGGGGAGGAGGGTGGGGTCAGCCCTGAGGGGGGCATGGAGGGAGGTGCCTCAAAGGGGAACTCAGGAGTGAGCACACGAGCTTCCATGAGGGTTTGTGGGAGGAATGACTGACTGAGGGCCTGGCAAGTGTGAGCACTGGAGAGCTGTCCCACGGGGGAGAGAACCACGAGCCAGAGGCTGAGAGCTCCAAGGAGTGACTGGCCAGGGTCAGATCCTGCAAAAGCCAAGGGCCCAGGACACACAGCCTGCAGGTGCCGCTGCTCAGTTTGGCTCTAAGCATTGCGGGTGGCAGCTCCCACTGAGTGGTCGGCTAGGACAGGCTGCCGAACCTGGGGAACAGGGGACAGGAGGCTCGAGGACACACTTGTACAGAAGAGGTTTGGTGGGAAGGCAGGGCCATGGAGGCAGCAGCTGCACAGAAAACCATTAGAAGACTGGGTCAGGTGGGGACACTTCCATGCCTCCTTCCTGCCTCCCTCTCTCACCTTCCAGCCTCTAGTCTGAGGCCTCCAAGATCTAAACTCCAGATCGGGCTCTTCCTAGTGCAGTAGCCTTGGAAAAATCCAAAGGATCGCTGTAGGCTGAGCTCCTTTGTGATCTAAATCCCACATCAAAACGGGATTCAACTTATACAAACTTAACATAAATACAGGTCTGGAAAAAGCTGGTGCATGGTGAAGAGGAGCCAGGCTTTCCCAGTCTCTGACCTCGTGGCAAAGGGAGCTGTGGATTCCAGGGGGGGGGCACTGGGGGGCTAATGCAGGGAACCCCGAGGGGCCGGCGCTCTTCAAGGCTGCCAGGGAGGAGCGGTGAAGAAAACTAGGACTCAATTCTACTCCAGCTCATTTTATTGCAACCCCATCCCCGTGTCCAGAATCAATGGCTATTTAATACACATGCAAAGCACTCCTAAAATCGACCACGTGAACATGCCCATTTCTTTACCAGTATATGAAGTCAAAAGGGAAAAATCTTTCTAAGACCAAAACCAACAGGTTTAGTACATCCAGGAAGAGCATCTTTAGTAAACAACAGGAAAGAAAATGTGTCAGGAACCAGGCCAAATACACAGAACAGGACGTGAGACTCCCATTGGCCACGATGACTCCCAAGGGAACATCAATATAGGGTGACCCCAAAAAGGTAGACAGACGTGAGACTCCTGATGGAACATAAACATAAGGTATTTCCAAAATGATATACCCATGGCAGATTATTGATAGAACACAAATATAGGTGTCCACAAAATGGTACACACACGGGAGATTCATGATAGAACTTAAATATAGGTGTTCCCAAAACCGTACACACAGGGGAGATTCACGGTGGAACATACGTATTGGGTGTCACCACAAACGTACACACAGGCTAGACTTCCAATGGAACATAAATTTAGGTGTCCCCAAAAAGGTACCAATAGGGGAGATACCCGATAGAAAATAAATATAAGAAGGTGTCAACCGAAAGGTACACCAGGGAAGACTCCTGATGGAACATCAATACAGGGGTCCCCAAAGAGGTACACACAGGTGAGACTTCTGGTGGTACATATATATTGGGTGGCCCCAAAAAGGGACACAAGGGGAGATTCCTGATGGAACACAAATACAGGGGGTCCCCAAAAAGGTACACAGAGGTGAGATTCTTGTTGTAACAAATACTAGGCTTCCCCAAAAAGCCACACAGAGGGGAGACTCCTGATGGAACATAAATATAGGGTTTTTCCAAAAAGGTACACACATGGGAGATTCGTGACAGAACATAAATATAGGTGTCCCCAAAAACGTACACACAGGGGAGATTATCGATGGAACGTATGTTTTGGGTGTCACCACACAGGTACACACAGGCTAGACTTCCAATGGAACATAAATTTAGGTGTCCCCAAACAGGTACCAATAGGGGAGATGCCCAACAGAACATAAATATAAGAAGGTGTCAACTGAAAGGCACACAAGGGAAGACTCCTGATGGAACATTTATACAGGGGTCCCCAAAAAGGTACACACAGGTGAGAATTCTGATGGAACGTAAATATTGGGTGGCCCCAAAAAGGGACACAAGGGGAGATTCCTGATGGAACATAAATACAGGGTGTTCCCCAAAAGTTACACACATTTTGACAGCTGATAACTCTTATTTTCACTCTCTTCAGGTTTAAGGAATTTGAAGCAATGGGTGAAGTCACACTAAGTTTTGAACAAAGAAAATGTATCCACTGGACTCTTTATGGGGATACGTAAAAGAAAGTCTACGGTACAAAAGCAACAACACTTGGGAACTGAGGGCAGCTACTGAAAGACAAGGCGCACAGATTCCCACAGAACAGGGTGATCCCTGAGGTTTGCGGGTCCTTTGCTGCGCATCAGCTCCGGCCTGGGCGCTCCGGAAACAGAAGCAAAGGAATCGCAAACATCAGGGACCACTTTGTTTGGCGTTTGTGCGCTTTCTTTCCACAGCTGCCCCCGATTCATTGACTGTTGCCGGGTTTGAGCCGTAAGCTTGATATTTTATGAATCCCCATAAGAGAGTTTAGTGGATAATTTTTCATTGTTCAAAGCTTAGTCTGGCTTCACCCATTGTTCCAAACTTGTTAAACCTGAAAAGGAGTGAAAATTAAGGGAGTTACCAGCTCTGAAAATTTACGTACATTTTTGGGAGACACCCTGTAGATCACCCTCAAAATACATGCATTGCACAAGTGTGTGCACACCTCTGTAATAGATTATAGGCAATGCGGTCACTATCCCCAGGACTTATTCATAAAGCATAAGTCAACATCTCACCCACGATGGGGACACTGGGGACCTACACCCACTCCCAAATCAGGCGTGTACCTCATCTCAGACACACTCCCCTCAACACACTATGTACACTTGCTGGGGTCTGCCCAGAGACAGGCTCTGGGGAGGCTGGGTCAGCCTCAGGGGGTGCTGGGTGGGGCCTCGCCTCAGCAGGTCTCAAGCTGGGCTTCACACAGGCCCTGGCTTCAGCAGCTTCCCCTCGGAGGTGCTGACAGCCATGTTCATGGTGGGGCCGCAGAGCTGGTGGGTATCCTGGTCCCTTCTTTTCTGGTAGGGGGTCCTGGCTAAGATCTGATGGTTCGGGCATCATTGCCCTTGCTCAACAGGTAATTCAGCAGGTCATCCTGGTAGGTGGAATATCCTACAGAGAAGAGAGGAAGAAGGGAGAGGCGAGGGTGAGGGACACGAGGGTCCTCAGAGAGCCCTCTCCCGGTCAGGACGTCCCCTGTGCAGGCCACTTGGCCAGGACTGAAGTTTCCTGCTCCTGTTGGGCCTTTCACAGCCTAGCTGGGCCCCACCACACACCCGGCCCGTGGTTGAGATGGTGAGGCCGAGGCCCCACATGGGTCAGGGAGAAAAGCCAGGCGTCCGTCACTCAGGCAGCTCCCTAGCTTCACCAGCAGGAAAACAGACCCAGAGGGAGATGCCGTTTCCAAAAACACATCCACTGGATGGGAGGGTCGGGGCTGGGAGCCTGGGCACAGCCAAAGCTTTCCATCTGTCCTCATTCCCACCAAGCTCAGTGGGAGGCAGAGACCGGCTGGGCACATTGTCCTCTCTTCCTTCCAGGCCACCAGCTCAGACACCTGGTGAGGGCTTCATCTTAGGCCACAAGAAACAGAAATGACGCCAGCAGCTCCTATATGCCAGCCTGACCTCACTCGAAACCCTCACTGACACCTACACCTTTCTTTTGATCTGACAAGGGGGATGTAGGAACAACGAGGTGGGCCACCAAGGGTAACTCAAGACTGTGCAGGGGACAGCCACCCCACCATTGTTCCCTTTAAGCCACTGCCCTGGCACAGCAGCTGTGCTGGGCCGGCCTTCCCCTGTCCAGGGAACCACTGTCCTTTCCCACCATGCGGGCAGCAGGCCTAGGCCCCCAGACCGAAGTCTGACCCTGCTCTGGAACCTGCAGCCCTCTGCCAGCACCTCACAGCCTGGAGGAGCCGAGTGCAGGTGTCCCCTGAGGCGGATGGACACCATGAGGAGAGGAAGGAGTGCATGCAGAGGAGCCAGGGGTCACCAGCACATGGAGTCAGACCCCAGGCAGCTAGACATTTGAGGGACCGTCAGTCTGCGGGACAGCTCAGCAGCCCGACACACCCCTACACCTGCCAACAATGCCTGACCCAGGATTCCGACATCTGGACCCACAACTAGACACACACTCATCCCCAAAGGCAAAAAAAATCAACCTTCTCAGTGACGAGTGTGGGGGAAACACCCTCCCGGCTGCCGTGTACCTGCATGCGAGTGTCCACCACAGCCCTCGGGTCTGAGGGTGAGAGCGGCTACAGGGAGGGGACACTGCCCTGGCCGAGGGCAGGCTGCCCCTTCCAGGCCTGCAGACCTCCCCTCCTGGCCCATTCCTCTAGCACATACAGTATCCGGTCCCTGTTCCCGGGATCATCAGTGTCCATCCCGCTCCACACTAACAACTGTGGGACAGGGACGTGTTTTCGTGGTCCCAGCTCACAGCTGGTGAGCAGCTGAGCTGCACTGAGAACCGGGGACACACCCGGACATGCTCTGCTTCCCGCCCCGCCAAGCCGTCTGCTCCGGATTCACCGGGTCCACAGGGCACCCAGGTCCCAAGTGCTGGCGCGGGCCACAAACAGCAGCAGCTGGAAAACACCACTTGGCAAGGGCATGTGGGGTGAGCCACAAATACTTGGTTTTTCTGAAGGCACAGAAACAGGACCTGCTTTCCACAGTGACGTCCAGGTCAGAGCCACCCACGGCCTTGCTCACAGCCTTGCTGAAGACCCTGCGTGTATGTCCATTAGGTATTTAATGCACCGGGATCTCCCTATAGAAATGGCTTCTTCTAGGCCTGACAGCTACAAGGAAACCCAAACATAGGCTATGGTGCTTTTCCGTGCTGGCTGTGTGGACATCAGCTCTGGAGATTTGCGTCCCTCTCACCACACACACGATCTGCGAGGCTTCTCATGCTTAAGTGACTACATTGTTCTGGGACAAAACTACCACAACACTGCCTGGGTTTGTATTTTCTACTTGATTGGTAACATACCTAAGGAGGCGGAGGTGTGTGCATGGAGCATGCCCCTCAGGCTCCTACACACTCGTGTGCACATCCAACACTCCTTCTGGCTGGTTCTACCTTCCCAGGAAGGAGACCGGAGATCCCACCCTTTACTACCCACCTGCAGCCAGTCGCCCTCCTACCTTTCCTGGGAGCCTGCTGTGGGCGTACTGGTCTTTCACCATTGGGAGCAGGATGGGATGGGCTCCCGGGGATCCAGTGGACAGGCACCTACAATCGATACCTCTCCTTTTTTCGATCCCTTTTTATTGGTTTTAAAAAGGTTGCGGATCCATTTGGGTCCAATCCAGCGTTTTTTCCTAGTTTGAAGGAGATTTTTAGGGCACAGTTACACTCACTGCCCCCTCCAGCAGGTTTCGGGTGCCCTACCGTGACCTGGGATTTCCATCACTTGCCTGTGAAGTTGCCCATTAACTTGGGGATCAGAATTCGGCTTCTTTTTGCCATCACCAGGATCACTGGATCTGGGGTTCAGGAGGTAAAACAGAATTTGCAGTTAACGTGCACAGACTCGGGGATGGTAGAAGTGTCGGTCTTGGCAGAAGCCCACACTAGCCTTCGGGGAAACAGAACTTCAAATACCGCCCTCAGCCCGTGGCTGTCTGCCGAGCACAGGAAGCGGTGCTGTGTGAACCTAACCTATGTTTCCTAGAAAGTTCACATGAAAATGCCATTTTCAGGAAAAGCCAGGGACCTTCTCATTTTCTGCTAGAGTCAATAATGAGTGAAATAGGCTGGGATACTTTGCCATTCCCGGCACTGGGGAATCTGGGTGAGGTGAAGAGGGCAGGGCAGAGTGGGTCGTTTGAATGAAAAACACTGAGGCCTGGTCACTGTGGCTCTGTGCTTAGAGTGTCAGCCTGAGCACCAGGGTTGCAGGTTCGATTCCCAGGGGAATCGAACCTCTGTTGCAGGTTTAATCCCCAGCCCCAGTTAGGGCACATGCAGGAGGCAACCAATCAATGTGTCTCTCTCATATCCATCTCTCCCTCCCTACCTCCCTCTCTCTCTCTCTCACACACACACACACCCCTGCCTTCTTCCTTCCCTTCTACTTTCTATAAATCTCAATGCAAAAAATATCCTCAGGTGAGCATTAAAAAAATAAATAAGAAAATACATAAAAACAGGGAATTGAAAGGGTAAGTAGTATGTGTGGTATCTGAGCAGAAATGGAGGCATTCTAACCTAACAGAAGAACCCCATCTGGGTTCTAATCTTGCCTCTGCCCTGAAACAGCACTGTGCTCACACAAATCACTCCAGTTCCTCATGGGTGACTCAATTCCTCTCAACAGAAGGGTCAGAGGGAGCTTCTGAAATCTTGTGGTTCTGTGATTTGAACAGAGAAGCCTTGCAGGATTCATGGGGATGTGACTTCAAGGCTGGGCTGGCGCAGGACAGCCTGAAGGGCCAGCTCCTGGGGCTCAGGCCCGGGACTAGGGGAAGCCCTGCTGAAGGGGACTTAGCCAGCCCACAACTGCAGCTGCTGCTCTCTGGAGAAGGGAAGTGGTTCTGCAAGTGCCTTGAGGTCCAGTGGCTCCAGAGGAATTTCGCCTGTGTTTGAAGACCATGGGTGCTGGTCTAGGTGTCTGATCCAAGCTTCCTTGCCAAGACAGAAGCATGGCTTCCTATGTCCTGAAATCTTCAGGCAAAACATGACCCTCCTGCTTCAATGGCTCTAAAACCAGACTCTCTGTGCCCTTACACAGGCTCATGGCCAGCTGTCATTTGCCATCCCTCATAGGATAACCCTGAGTCCAGAGGGCAGGACTGAAAGAAAATCTAAATTCTGTCCGTACTGGGAGGGACCTGCACACACATGACCTGCTCAACAGTGGAAGACACAGGCCCACCAACGGGCCCCTGCTCCAGGTGGCTACAGCCTTCCCTCCTCCTGAGAGAACAAGCTCTCTGTTCTCTTTCAGTCACTGAAGCTTAAGGCAACTCACTTCTTTGGACCAGGATGAGAGCGCTTGAGCGGAGCTTTGGATTTTTCTTCCAGGTTGTCATTTTCTCTCTGAAAGTCACTTAAGTCGTCTCTAAAAACAGAGGAGAAAGGATAAACAAGCTCGTTTTTTAAATGTAACATGTAACTTGTCCCTTCAGCCCAGCCCAGAAGGGTCGGTGGTTTTCTGGGATTCACACATCACGGTGCTCACGAACATCGCGGTCGCTCAGGTGGGAATGTGTGAACACAAGCATTGGATGTGGGTCCGGGAACACTAACACCTCAAGGAGACCTGCGGAAGCACCTAGGACCAGGCTGTACATCATCTCAGGAGAGCAAACTCTGGTCCATCTGAAACTCAAGCCCAGAAACCCCAAGGAATTTCCGGCCAGGCCAATTCAGGACGGGAGGCTCTCGGGGTCAGACACAGGGCTAGGCTGGCTCCTGGGGGGCAAACTAACAAGACCCCCAGTGCTGAGGAGACATCTGCCTTCAGCGAGTTAGATGGGCAGCAAGGTTTCAAAGTCACTTGAGCAAAGTCAGACCTCTGACATCCACCCATTCCATTGTTGGTTTTTGATAACACTTGCAGGGAAGCAAACTCTAAGCCTTTCAGGGCCCAGACAGAGAAAATCAGGAGCAAAGCTGGCCTGGAAGGACCAGAGGGAGTGGCCGGGCCTGGGGCTGCTGAGCGCATGGTGCCGCGGGGAACCGCACCGGGCCCTGCACACGGAGGGCTGCTGGCGAGGGGGCGGAACTTCTGATTGTTTTCCCAAAGGACCCAGAAACCCAGGTTGTGAAGCAAAATCTCTTAATTTCTAATTGTTGGAAATCAGTTCACATTTTGAAAACCACAAAAAGGACCCCAGAGAAACCCTTGAACCTCGGCCTCCAGAGGGCACCCCGACCTTGAGGAAAGGGCGCCTGGCCTTCCTGTGCCAGGGGCCTGCTTCTGTTCTCTCCTGGCCCCTAGGGCTGTGCTGGGTGCTCTCTATACAATGCTGCCCAGGGGGCCCGCTGGCTCCTGTCCTGTCGCTGCCTCTCACAGTGGCTGTGGCCTTGACAGCTTGATCCCTGGTTTCCTTGCTTGGCAATGAGTCCTCTGGATCCCGGCAGCTGCTCAGGCTCCTTGGCCATGAAGCTGCCGAGGTCCCACCTAAACCGAGGGCTTTTGCGGGAGTTCACCGTGAAGTGGGGACCCAGGCAAAGTGCTAGCTTGCCAACCAGTAAGGCCCCAACCACTGCCCCTGCTCAACATCCCAGTGCCATCAGCTCAACATCTTTGATTCTAGACTTTGTGATTCTGCCCCCACAGCCGTGCTGCTTGGCCTTATGCTAGGGTGCTTTCCTGTCTGCATGTGCCCCCTCGTCCTATGCCAGCAGCAGAACCCAACTCCCAGCCCCATGCCTCCATCTATGCCTCCAGGGAGCCCCTCAACATCCGTGTGCTATGCATGTAGCTCCGCTCACATCCCATCTCCCCGACTAGTCCCTGCTGACCAGGGAACTGGTGCTCTGCACCTCGCGGGGCCTCCGCCGAAGTCCGGACCCTGTAGATATTGGCAGAGGGAGGGCAGCCACGCGCACAACAACCCACTCTCCAAGACAGACAAGCTCAGCCTTTGACCTGAATTCTTTCCCTGAGGACTTCTCTTTACCACTATCATATTTTTTTCAGTGAAGTTCATTCCAAAGGCAGATCAAGAAGTGTTTGGCAGTGGGCACTGTCTTTGAAAAGCAAACAAAGGCCAACCACCCTGCTTGCAGAAATCTAGAACCACCCCAGGGAAAATGAGAGGACATGCTGGTAAGGTGGCCTGTCCCCTCGCCCTGGGGACACCAATGTTCCCCAGGGCTTCTCTCCCCGAATGTTGGGCTCTAGGCTGCAGCTGGAAGCCAGGACCCTTTGTGGACAGGCGTCAGCCATCCCACACCCCTTACAGGGAATCCTCCTGCTCCTTGACGTTCCAGCACTGATCTTGGTAACACAAGTTCTGCTCTAGAAGCATCAGCTGGTCATGGTCCAAATTCTGGATCCGCTCCAACATCTCAACCCGGCCCGCAAGGTGGTAATTGGCTTCCTCCATGTTGCCCTTGAGTCGAGACAGCACCTAGAACACAGATGGACAAAGTCTCGACCACCCCAAGCCCTGCGATTCTACTGCTTCGAATCTAATTCCGAAGGAAGAAAAAGGCGACGGGCACACAGATGGCCACTGCGTTATTATCTAGACCAGTCGGAGTGACCAATACTGCCAATGTCATGGGGACGGCCAAGCCTTCTGCCACTGCTCCGTCCGATCAGGCAGCCACTGGCCACATGTGCCCACTGGGCACTGATAACTAGCCAGTGTGAGCTGAGTCGTGCCATAGGTACAAAATAGACAACAGAGTCCGAGGAATTAATAACCAGTTTTAAAAATATGATATATCTCATTAATTAGCCCGCTTCCTGGTGTGGCTCTGTGGCTGAGCATCGACCCATGAACCAGGACGTCACTAGCTCCATTCCTGCTAAGGACATGTGCCCAAGATGCGGGCTGGATCCCCAGTAGGGAGCCTGCAGGAGGCAGCCGGCCCAAGTTTCTCCATCATCAGTGATGTGTCTGTCTCCCCCTCTCCCTTTTATTCTCCCTGTCAAAAGAATCAATAAAAATATTTTTTTTCAAATAACTCATAAAATCTATCATTAAAATTAATCCCACCTCTTTCCTTTTACTGTTTGAATGTGGCTACTAGAAAATTTTGTATTACGTGGGGCGGCCTGCATTATATTCCTATTGGACACCTCTGCTTTCCATGAGGGTTGGCACTTTTTCTGTCAAGGGCGAGATGGTGACTGTTTTAGGCTTTCCAGCAGGATGGTGGTCTCTGTGGCAACTATTCAACTCTGTTATTACAGCAGGCAAGTAGCCAGAGATAAAATGGACATGCATGGGTGTGGCTGTGTTAAAAAAGAGACAAAAAAACAAGTTTACTTGTGGACACAGACATCTAAGGTTCCTCTTTCACTTGCCACCAAATATTCTTCTTCTCGTGATTTCCCCAACCTTTCAAAACTGTAAAAGGTATTATCGGTTCACAGACGTACAAAAAGAGGCAGTGAGTGGGGGATGGATCTGAACTTGGGGCTGAGGTGGACCAAGTCCTGCTCTAGAATATCATTGCGGTTGGTGCAGCAGGACAGTCAAAAGCTCCGGCTTCTATCAAACTGGGTCCCAAGGCACCACTTAAGAAGGACAAGGAAAGGAGCCCCGCTCACGAGGTCATCGTGAGAACTGAGTGAGAGGACCCCGGGGAGCACAGGGCAGAGTGCACAGCAGCAGGAGGGACATGAACAGGACTCGGCTGTTTCCACGCACCGCCCGACCCTGCAAAAGCCGAGGTCAGACGAAAGGTGCTTCCTGACACATCCCGGACAGTCAGGGTGTTCGTCCCCTTCAAATGCCTCTGGCTTCCCCTCGGCCTCTGGGTGACATTCACATACAGTCTCTGAGCAAGGACGCCAACGAGGACCCATTTGGACCCGGCCCAGCCCAAGGCTCTCAGCCCAGGGAGCACCGCCCGCTGTCCTGGGCCCCCCAGGCCTCACCTCGCACTGTTTGCGCAGCTGGGCCAGAGAGGCGCTGGCTGCCTGGTGCTCCTCCTCCAGCTGGCAGAACCGGGCCTGCCAGTGGTCCGCCTCCACCTGCACCTTGACAAGGGCGCTTCCCAGCTCCGTGCTGCGGGCTTGCAGCTCCTCCTGCTGCCCCTTCACCTGCTGGTGCAGGACGCTGACTCTAGGGGTGGACAGACACAGGGCCAAGGGCTCAGGAGCACTCCCAGGCTCTGTCCCGGCTCTGCAGCCTTAGCAAAATCACCGCCTCTCGGGGCATCAGCTTTCCCATGTGTAAGTGAAGGCTGAACAAAATCAGTAGTTCTCAAACTGTGCCTGTTGGGTTCTATGAGGCTCCCCATGGCCCCCCACTGTGCGCTGGGGGGACAGGACAGGCAGCCTTGGACAAGACTTCAACAGAGCATCACTGTTAACATCCTTTATACTTATGGCTTTGCTTCCCTGCTTCCTTGGAAAAAAGGCTTCTTCTAGTAAAATACTTTCAGAAATCATTGAATCACAACATTTTGCTCTAAAATTCTATGCCTCTGCCCAGCTCTCCTCCTCAATTCCAAGCCCCTTTCTAATTTCAACTCTGGAAGGAAATATAACATGAGATTCTGGGGTTCTTGTCAATCCACTGAAATGATCGTCCTCACCATAATTACCTGATTGGGTTTCCTAAGAAATATTTATGCCAGAAAGCTCCAATTGCCAGAGGCTCATGGACTCAATGAGAACACAAATAGGTCTAGCTTGGCCAACACAGTTGTGTTTCTAAAATTAATGAGTATGTCATCATTTCAAAATGCTTAGGTTTCACATCAACATTCAGATGTCTCGCTTCTGAGAAGAAAGTACCCGCAACAAAAGATAACCAGGCGCCCCTGGATCCACCTCCCAGGTCATACCTTCAGATGCTGTGTGTTCTTTACCAGGGCCTGGTCTTTTACCGACACTCCTTCCCCACGTCCAGGGCCTGCCGGGCCACCACAGGCACCTGACTTTGCAGCCCCCCAGGACCTGCTAAAACAAGGCTGTGGGGAGGAAGGCTTCCTATGGTCACGCCTCTAGGTTGAGACAAGCCCTGGCCTCAAATCCTGACTATGCCACTCAGTAGGAGCACTGAGCTTCAACAAGGGTCTAAATCTCTCTGAGCCTGATTCCTCATGTGTTAAAGAAGTCAGTCAATTCCCATGATCCGCAGTATGTTCTATGGTCACAGGGAAGACGGAATCGGTGTACGCTGAACCTGATGCCAACGTTCTTGTGAGTCTCAGGCCACACTTTTGGCAACTGATCAAGACATAAAGATGCCTGTGTAACATCCTCAGAGCAACAGCACCGTGACTCCTGCCAGAAGGCGCCTTATCTACCACTTGCATGCTCCCCGTGAGGCCCAGCGCAGCCCTGCACATGGGAACACTAGGGAGCACACAGCATGGCACGTGGGGGCCATTTCAAACAGAGAAATCACCACCAAAGAGCACAAAACTAGAAAACCATGGCACCAACTGGGCCACAGGAAGGGTGCTCGTTTACAGCATGAGAGCTGGAACAAGGCAGGAGTCAAACGCCTCATTGACCGCAGATGCAAAAGTGCACATCAGATGACATCAGTATCCCGCCGCACTCAGGGACAGTCCACAACAGGCCACACGTGCACATATGGGGGTTCCAAGTACATTTCAGCCAGTAGATGAGTCACAAACAAGGAATGCGTGAATGAAAATTGACCTTACCTCCACCACTGGTGTTAGGGGATGAAGGTGCCCGGACCCCATGCCATCATCACGATCGACAGTGCGGGAGGTGAGGCTATCCAAACCCAGACCGTGCACCATCCCAGGTGTCCCTAGTCCTTCCATCCCAGCTACCAGCTGCGGTCCTTTTACCCTATTCCCATCCTGCAGTTAACATGACAAGGTTTGTAAGAATGCATCATTGCCAGGGGACTCCCTTGAGTTTCACTCAGTGGGTGCTGAGTACGTTGGTCTGAATGACATCCTGGCAGATGCCGCTGCATTGGGGTGGTGGCGGTTACCTGTCCAGCTCTTCCCTCAGCTTCTGGTTCTCATTGGTGAGGATGGCGTTGGACCTCTGCTGTTCTTGGAGAGCCTCCCGCTGGGTGTTCAGGAGCTTTTCGAGCTGCTCCACTGCCTCCCTGTGCACCATCTTGTCTTCCTGCCTATGGGAGGGAAGACACCTGCTAGGAAGGGACACCCCTGAACACTGCAAAGCCTCCTCTGGGGGGCTGCTCTATGGAGAGCTGAAGGGGAGGGCGATGGGCAGGGAGTGGGCTGGACAGCTGAGAAATCGGAGAATGGCAGTTGGCACAGACATGGGGCTAGCTCTGGGGGATCTCCTCCAGCCACAGAGCCGAGTCCACCTTCCCCCATCCGATGTGTCTCCACAGTCCCTTCAATTCCCTGTCATTCCAGCCCTTCAAAATGACACCACAGCGTACACAGCTGAAGTCCACTCTACCAAACACTCTACTTCTGATTACAGTAGTCCCTTTAATATTTCTTGCAACAACATTTGGTGGTGAGAAACTTTTAGCCTTTTTTTTGTCTGGAAAACCCTTTATTTCACCATCTATTTTGATTGATAGCCTTGCTGGGTAAAGTCATCTTGGTTGCAGATCCTTGCTTTTCACTTCCTTGAATACTTCATGCCATTCCCTTCTGGCCTGTAGAGTGTCTGATGAGAAATCAACAGACAGCCTTATGGGAGCCCCTTTGTAGGTAGGTAACACAACGCTCTTCTCTTGCTGCCTTTAAAATTCTCTCTGTCTTGAATTTTGGGCATTTTCATTAAGTGTCTAGGCCTGGGCCTCTTTGCAATTTTTGTGCTTGGCACTCTGTGTGCCTCCCAAATTTGTGTGACTTTCCTTCACCAGGTTCGGCAAGTTTTCCGCCACTATTTCTTCAAACAGGTTCTCTATCCCTGGCTCACTCTCTTCACCTTCTGGGACTCCAAGGATGTGAATACAGTTATGCTTCATGTTGTGCCACAGCTCTGTTAAACAATTCCCTTCTTTGTTCTTTCTGGATCTCTGATTCAGTATTTTTTCGACCCTGACTTCTAATTGGCTGATCTCATCCTCAGCTTACAACACTCTGCTGTTTATCCCGTCCAGTGTATTCTTTTTTGATTTAAATCCTCATGCAAGGATATGATTTCCATTGCTTTTCAGAGGAAGTAAGAGAGAGAGGGGGAGACAGACAGACTGACAGACATCAATATGAGACACACTGATTGGTTGCCTCCCACTCATGCTCAGAATGGGGCCGGGGATCCAGGCCAACACTGAGGTATGTGACCTTGGCCAGAATCAAACCTGAGGCCCTTCAGTCCTCATGCCAACTCTCTGACCACTGAGTCAAACCGGCTAGGGCCCAATGTAGTCTGTATTTCTGCTAGGTCAGTCTTAATAGCCTGCATAGTTTCCATATCTTTTCTTCTGCTGTTAGGGCAATCCTTACAACCATTATTCTGAACTCTGGATCTGATAAGATTGCGTATCTCCATTTCCTTTAGTTCTTCTTGTGGGGGCTTGTTCGTCTCCCCATTTTGGTCGCCTGTTAGGTTTTGTGTATATGTATTAGGTAGATGTGCTAGGAGTCCCATTCTTTTTGAAGGGTCTCTGGTGCAGGCCAATGTCAAACTCTCTTTGTGAATGGCCTTGGGTACTCTCTGTTTGGAGCTACACGTGATCCACAACCTGTGGCGGCTGGCTGTCTCTGCTGGGGCTGGGTGCCCCTGGGAAAAAACCAACATGCACACCAGGGTTTGATGTTCCAAACCCTGGGTCCAGAAGCAGATCAGGCAGACCAGAATCACCCACAGTCCACCTCTAACTGCAGGGTGATTGTTATTCTTAGTCTCTTAGTCAGGTTCAGGCTGTAGACCACAGGGTGGGGTGAGAGGATTGCCAAAGGGTGGGGCATTTGTCCCCCCCCCCCCGCCCCAGGCAAAAGGTGCCTGGGAAGTACAGGTCTACCTGAGAAAGACAGCCTCTGCATCTGGGGGAATGACTCAGCACAGGAATTCAGATGGCCACCCTCCAGCTCTAGCCCCAGAGCTAGGAGTTTCCTAACACAGCTCTAGTCTACTCTGCCCTCCCTCCACCAGAGCTCCAAATGAGTAGCTGACACAAAACTTTGTGCACTGGCCTTTTAAGAGGCTGCTAGCATTTCCAGCCATCACTCCCTGGCACACAGAAATCTCGGTGCTTTTCACAGCTACATCGTATATGGTCACCTTTCTTACTTGTGCTGCTCTGGGCTGAGGAGCCCAGCTTCATGTTTCGAATTCAGACTTCACACTGGGAACACCCCACAGCTGAGATAGCCCTCCAGACCTCCAGCTATTGCCTCTGGGTGCGCAAGAAACCATTTCTAGCCTCCATACTTTCTACCAGTCTCTAGGCGCTCTCTGCTTTAAGTCCTTGGTTATAAGGGTGCTCTCTAGCTAGTCTTCCGTTGATTATTCAGGATAATTTTTTCCATATTTTACTTGGAATTCCAGTTATGTCCTGGGAGAGTGTCAGTGTAGCTTCCACTTAATCCATCGCCATCTTGGAATCCCCCACTTTTAATGACTCTTCTCAGACTACACCCACCAGACACTGAGTTTTCCACTGATTGTGTGGGACAGGTCAGGAGACTCCAGGAGGCACTGTGCCACTCCAGAGTCAGGTAGGCAGTGAGGCCACCTGGCGGGGAGGACAAGAAGGGCAGCAGCCGAGATGATGGGCAAAGTGACATCACCAGCTTCAGGAAAGGGGAACAGGCTCACCAGATGGGGTGAGACACATCCTCCCTCTGGCCAAGAAAACCACCCCAGTGTGTCACCACTTGAGCCTCACACTACGCCTGAGGGTAAACAGCAGGAGGCCTCTCTAAGCCTATAGTGTCTGCACTGATAGGAGCCCTAAAGCACCAGAAGAAACCCTCACGTGTGGACCAGGCTGGGAGTGGACTAGTCCAGGAACAAACAGGGATCAAGCTCAGAGCAGAGCCCAGGGACTCCAGGGTGCAAATCAGAGCTCTCCCGTCTGATGCAGCTCATGGCAATGAACCACATGTGCTAGAAATGGCTTGGTAACACGTGGGCGAAGAACAGAAAGAAGGGCCACAGGAGGACTCACAGCTCTTGGCTCACGAGGCACAGTCTGGCCTTGGTGTTCTCTAGCTCCTCGACCAAGTGCTGCTTCTCCTCCATGGAGAGGCTACTGGTCAGGCAGAATGTTGAGTCCGCGCTAGAGACCTGGAAAGGACTAGGCGGCTGTTGCACTTGGAGGTGCTCCTGCTCCTGAGACAGGTGGGCAGAGAGGGGGGTCTCATCAGCAGGCTCCTGTGCCCAGCACAGTGCCCACACTAGTACTTGGTGAAAAAGAACCAAAAGATGGAAAAATGTAAAAGAGAGGATGTCAGCTAAGACTGTAAAACCAGCAGGGAGCCAGGAGAATGGTGCTATGTTAGTGAAAACCAAGGATATAGTTAGTGAGACAAAAAGGGGAGTGTGAATGGAGCAGTGTCCCCAGGCTGAACTTCTACCCTGACACAGGTGTCTTGGAGGTGACTGTGCAGTGCAGGGAAAATCCCATGTCCTGACACCCGGGGCACATCCGAGAGGAGGACGGGGTGGTCTGCAGGATTCAGAGGGAGAGTCAGGATGACGGCAGCCGCCCAGCACTCGGGCCCCAGGCCCAGGCCCCTCCTCAACCTGTCCCAACAGGCCACTTGGCCATCAGCAAACACACCTCCTGGCACTGGTCTCGCTCACGTAGCAGCCTCTTCAGGAGAAGCAGCATGTTCCTGGAGAAGGCCGCTAACTCCTCTGGGATCACGTCTGGAAGTCTGAAATTCTGCAAGTCCAGCACATTCTCCGGACTGTGGGTCACCTGAGGGCACACACGGGTAGGGTGCTGCAGAGGCCGCACAGGGAGCAGCTCCAGGGAAACCTGAGAGCACCCACCCACCATGGCCATGCCACGGGGCCTAGGCGCACTCTCCCACAGCGGACCCATGGCACTGACATTAACAGCTCTCAGCCACAAATTTCCAATGGCCGGCAGGGGGCTCCTGAACAAGTGCTTTCCCAGGCTCTACCCTCACAAACCACTTCTCCCTTCATCACCAGCTCAGAGAGGACACTGATGTTAACACCAGAAAGCTCCTTACAATGCAGTAGTTCCCTCCACAGTCCTCAGGTGTTCTCAGTGGAGCACCATCCATTTACCACACAAAGAAGGTCAATCTTGGGTGTGGGAGAGTCCAAGAGGAATACTATCTTAGTACGCAAAATCTAAGGCAAACATGGCCCCATGTTAAAAGACTTAGGTCAGAATGTTGGTACACAACAATCTTCTGTTATTTTTCGGGGAAATATTTCACGATCTAAGATAATTTTCAGGTAAGCCTGTATCTCAGTCCCACTGGCCACTCGCACCACCTGGTTTTCCCCTTCAGCCGGCTCGGAGCGCAGGCCCACGGCCACGGCCTTGCCGGGCCGCCTCTCCACCGACTGCCAGCCTCTCCTTCTCAACCTGACCCCCCAGAGCAGCCAGATGCACAAGGTCTCGTTCATGTCCTTGTCATCTCAGTTTGGGAAGATGACTATTCGAGGACTCACGCCACAAAAGGGGAAGACACTCAGGGAAACGCACCCAAAAGTTCTTAACTATTAGAGAGGAGTAAATGGAGGTAGAGAATAACTTAAACAACAAAACCCACATGAAAACGGGGCCTTCCGGTTTCTCAAATGGCACCCACTTCCTTACTTCTCTCCACCTCACAAAGGAAAAGACGGGAGTCAGACGACCTCAGGGAATTAGGAGAAATCTCAGCCAATAATACGGGGCACCCCAAAGGCCAGGATCTGGGACTCAGGGGCTGGGTTCTAGGCCTGCTCCACACCAGGGTCTGGGAAACGCCCTTCATGTCTGAAAAGGGGCTCCCGGGACACAACCCCAGCTGCACATCACTCAATCGTGCAGCTCAAATTAAAGGCTCATGTCGCTCCTCCCGAATTCTCACTCAGTGGGTCTCTTGTGGATCCTGGGCACCTGACTGCCTGAGAAGCACGCAACTAATTCTCAAGTCCCCGCAGCCAGCACTGAATCTGACCATCGCTCAGGATTCTTTCGGCTGCATTCCACCCCCTCTCATTTTAAATATCCTGCTGGTTGAGCAGGACAGACAGCGAGTGGCAAGGACCTAGTCCCCAGATACATACATTTTCAAAACATGGGGACACATAAGGAAAATCAAAAGGCAGAATGATTCTCAGGCCAAGAGGTGGCCACGCACTTACAGGAATGGCTGAGTGTGTTTCTGACAATGCTGAGTTTCCCCTCGACTGCAACAAGCCACAGCCAGCTCCTGCTCCGGGGCTGACTCCGAACCCAGCCCCGTGGTGCCTGGAGGCCGGGGAACCATCACACAGCCTGTCCCCGGCATCGGCGTGGGGAGCTCTGTTCACCTGACCCTGCCAGTCACACACCTGCTCCTATGTGCTCCGGCTCCCGTCCTTCTCATGCCTTTATCTAATCTGTCCCATCAGACTAAAGGCCGAACCACATCTCCTAAGACACTTAAAACATACAAGGCTTCTTCTGGACGGAGGGTGGGGGAGGCTGTCAGGGAAATAAATTTTCAGGTCGGGGATTGCCCTCACAGGCCCGGTTTCTAGGGAAACCACTTCCCTGACGTTACCACCTCTGCCAAGGTCCATGTCAGAGGGGCTGTCCTCAGTACAGAGCCCTCCGGACCCAACCCCAGGGGCTGAGTCTGCAGTGACAGCCCTTCAGGGACCTGGTGCTTTCTCACTTCCTAAGTGGTGCCAGCTTGTTTCTCTGCCATGTCACCAACAGAAACAAAGAATCTTTCTCGAACATCAACCATCTGAAGCGGGGTGACATGTGCCAGAATACAGTCTGTAAATGAAACTCTGAGCCCAAAGCACTTCAGAGTCATCTGAGAGCACTTAAAAGTAGTCTGAGTCCACATTAGGCAAGAAGACTAGGCAATGGCAGACTTGATGAAGGTGTTGTGAAGAAATTGTTTTCATTTTTAGCCCCATTTCATTTTAGCTTGCTAAGGACTACCTGTGGGGTCAAGCAAGTGAGGATACACCCCAATCCCCCTCCCAGGCAGTGGAAAGCTGTCCGCCTGGCCAGCTGCCATGAGGACCAGGGCACCACATACCCAAGGGTTCCCATGTCCTTGAAGGCTAACAAGCCTCACCAGGCTCTGCTTGTCCTGGGTCTGCAAGCAGGCCGTTCCCAGCATGGGTCCCTCCCGTCCCCTCTCTTCTCCTAGATAAGGCCCTAGCCTACCCTGGCCGAGTGCAAGTAATAAAGGCGACATCTCTCCATGCTGCTCTACCGGCTGCTGTTTTCAGACTAGCAAAGAACAGAGTGGCAATCTGGGGTTGGAGCTCCTACAAGACACTACCTTTATAAACAGGGTCCATATTGCTGTGGTGTCTGAACCCTAAAATTAGTAAAATCACCAACAGGTGACATAGGCTTTAAACTTTTCCCTCGTGGAGACAGCCTGCCTCCTGCTTGCAATAGGATTGGGGATCTCCGGCTGAGCCCCACAAAGCCAGCCACACACCTACCTCCATAATATGGGCCACGAGCCCGGCCTGGGTGGCCATGTCCAGCTCTTGGATCCGGTTTATATACTCCACTCTCCTCTCGCACTGCAGAGGGGAACACGTGTTAATGGAAGCATTTGCCACTGAGGCAGCCTGGGCCCTTCCCACCCACAGGAATCGTTTCCAAACGAACTGCCCACCCAGCCCCTGGCTTCCTCCTTTGTAACCAACATTTTGTCCCTTGTCCTCCCTACGGTCCCTTATACTGGGGGTTTCTCTAGCACTTGCTCTGACCACCTACATCAGGATCACCTGAGGAGCCATCAGGCAGAAGACACTGGAGGTGAAACACAGAAATCTGCACCTGAAACAAGCTCTCCAGGGCATCTTAAACAAGATCAACAACACCCAGTGTGCCTGAGCAACACGGTGTTGCTCACTGCCTGACTGTTGTCCCAGGCACCGCAAGGTCTTGGGTTCAAATCCTGGTCAGGGTACACACCTGGGTTTCAGGCTCCATTCCAGTAGGAGGCATGCAGGAGTCTGCTAATCAGTGTTGCTCTCCCATCCATGTTTTACTCTCTGTCTCCCTCTCCCTTCCTCTCTTTGAAATCAAGGAAAAAACACAAAAAAGGAAATAAAATAAAATGAAGAACACCTGCTTCAAGCCAGGGTGTGGCAAACTATATCTACACAGGGCTGCATGGTAAGAATATCTTAGAGTCTGCCGGCCATTTGCTCTCACCTGTGCCACTTTGGTGTGGGAGCAGCCAGAGGTAACACACAGAGAAACAACTGAGGCTCTGTTCCTGTGAAAGCCTATTTTCTTTTTAATATTTTAAAAAATAATACCTTATTGATACTGAGAGTGGAAGAGAGAGAAAAAAATATATCAATGGAGAGAGTCATTCATGCTTGCCTCCTGAATGCCCCCCACTGGCGATTGAGCCTGCAACCTGGGCATGTGCCCTGACTGGGAGAAAACAGCCATCTCATGGACTATAAGTCAATGAAAAGCTCATTTCAAACACAGGGGGTGGGTCACACTCAGCCCCCAGGCTGTGTGTGGTTTCTGACCTTTGCTCTAGGTGTCCCCATACCAGGGACCATCTGCTAATGGCACCTTGGGCTGAGGAAACCCCACCTGCTTCTTGCCAAAGGTGCCCTGGGACAAGCAGTGGCTACCACCTAATGAGTGCTCCCTTTTCTCAGGAAGCCAGGGATGTGTCACGTTGCGCTTCAGGCAGCTTCCCTCCTGCCTCACTAAGGTGGAGTCTAATCCCCACAAACCCCAACACGAGATGGCTGAGGGCAGGCCTCCTCCCCTCTTGCCCAAGCCCTACCTGCACAGCGCAGCCCAGCATCAGCACCAGCAGTTTCCTGACTTCCTCGATACTTCGGCCTACATTGAAAAAGCAACATATTTAATTAGGCTCATCTGATTATAAAATCTCACTGGTGAGACACTGGTTGGTTGTAGGGGGTAAAATCAGGTAAGAAAAAAAAATCCTTTCTCTACTCAGTGCTTCCTACCTGGGTGCACACAGCCCATCTGTTTTCTACTTGTGCGTTTGTGTATTATTTAAGGCAAGCGAGAATTCTGTGCACAGCTTTCACTCACCAGATAGCGGATCTTTGCCGATCATCATGACGTTCGGCAAACGCATGACTACGAGCTGCTCGAGAACATCCTACAGAAACAAAGAGGAAAAGTTACCATTGAGAACAGGAAACAAAACTAAAGAGGCATTAAGAAAATGACAGGATGAGCGTGCGGCCACTACAGGGTCACTGTGACCAAGCCACGTGTGAGGAAGGAAAACTTAGGATAGAAACCATGTGAAAAGTCCAAGCTAACTGCACTTCTGCCTGGATCACAGCCAAATACGCATCATGTCTGCTTATGGACAGAGACCTGGGGTCAAAGAAGATGTGTTAATGCCAGGACCGCAGGGTCAGCTGTGAGTGTCTTTTTAAAAGATGTCTTTATTTATATGCTACGGTCTGCTTGTGCAATTGAAAATACAGAATGAAAGTGAAAGAGG
The DNA here is from genome assembly GCF_054644295.1 of Miniopterus natalensis. Lineage (NCBI taxonomy): Eukaryota > Metazoa > Chordata > Mammalia > Chiroptera > Miniopteridae > Miniopterus > Miniopterus natalensis. The sequence goes on along the minus strand of NC_142087.1, from coordinate 73,712,082 downwards.
TGCTGCTGGGTGTCTATAACCGATCATGCAGGACGCTGGCGCTCAGCAGGTCTCCGGGACACGATGTGAATCAGGAGGCTTCTCTCCTGTACAGCAGCCCCTTCCCTGGGAGAGGGATAAGTCACAGCTAATCTGCACCCATCGGAGAGCTGGTGTGGGAGACCAGCTGCCTTCTGGCCCTCGGACCAAGGGCCTTTGACAGCGGGCCCAGCCACCAGCCATCAGCCAAGCCCCTTGCCGGGGTGTCTCTGACAAGCCCTCCTGGCAGTGTGGCAGCTCACACCCGCACCCACCCCTGCGTTCCCGAGGGCCTCAGGACAGGTCGTCTTCCCTGAGCAGATGGGACTTGGATCTTACAAATCAGAAGATACAAATTAAATTTTATGGAAGACGAGGAAGGGGGTAGGTTCCATAAGCGTTCCTGGCCTCACGAAATTGGTTGTTATAGAAATCTTCACTGACAAAGCAACCTTAAGCCTTTTAAAAACAGGTTTCCAAATTTTTTCAGGAGTCTCTCTATTGCATAGCTCGCTGAAAGTCTACATTCAGTATCCTGCCAGCAAGCACTGATAAAGGAGAAGGGGATGATTACACAGCAGGGCCAATGGAACACCCTACAGCTGACTCCTGTGAACAAGCTAGAGGCTCGTCGATGACTGCCCTGGCCCAACATAACCCTCGTGTGCTCCCATATCTCCTTCAACCCCTTGAATTGCTGCTGTACAAAGACTCGCTGAGCTGTGGCCAAGAACATCCTCCAGGTTCCTCACGAATTCCAGCCACTCCCAGTGTGACTGGTGCTGGAGGCCACATTGGCGACCCAAGGCTCATCTCTGGGGCTCTCACAGCACCAGACACCCGTGCTTTGCACACCACACAGCTCAAACAACATTTGCTGGAAAAGTAAAGACATCGAATGTCTGAACCTTCTCACAAGGTAAAAAGAAAAAGATGAAAATGACAAAAACACACCAAGTGTCAGCAAGGAGATGCCTAAATGTGAATACCATTTCCTCCAGGATTCCCGTGGGGAAAGGTTTGAGTGAAGGCATTGCTAGGGGCAAAGAGCAACTGTTTGAGTGAAGTCGGTGTCAGGGGCACAGAACGCCTGGGGCACCAAGAGCTGCCCTCACCTGGTAGAAGGTCTTCATATTTGTTACCAGGATGCTTAAGTTCTCAGTCCGGAGGTTAATATCACTGTTCACCTGCTGGTTGATGGGTTGATATCCAGGCCTGGGATCGCTAGGGAAAGAAACATGGCAATGGAAATGGCGTCTCCCCACATTGGCCACACCTTCCTTCCAGTGGCATGTAGTCCTCTCCAAGTCTAGGCTAGTGTGAGGCTGTAAGGAGTGTGGCTCAGAAACACAGGCGTCCTTACTGAGGGGGGGAAACCTTAGTCACTCACAGATGCTCCCGACCAACCCCTGACACATTTTGTAAGCAGACACTGTCCCTTATAGTTCCTTGATCCCCAAAAAGTGTGATTTGTTGTTTTTTTTCATTTCATTGCTTAAACCACATGAAATAGCTGATTTTGAAGTTAATTGCACCCTCTACAGTTCTAAATGTCCTTCATCAATCAAGCTGCTAACACACTGTCCTGCAGTTCTTCCCACCCCAACGAAGGGCGGCAAAGGCCCTTATACTGAGATATCACTGGCCCAGGGGCAAGGACCCTCCCAGAGCAACTGCAGGTCTCCTTTTACAACCTGAAAACAAACTTGAAGACAACTTACATTTCCACCATGATCTGGTTAAGAAAGATGCCATCGACCAGACTCATGTAAACCCTCAGGTTGTCATCGTTGCTGCCTTCAAAGGGTCCCAAGGTTTTGACCTGCAAGGACCAGGATGCAGAAAGGCAGGAAAAGTCACCCCACACACATTCTGAAGCTCTTCAGGACAACCACGGCCTGCGGGCTGAGGGGTCACCCAAGGCCCACCCATGCTTCAGTAGGCTCCAAGCCCACCTTTCTTCAGGGCCCCTCTCCCTGCCCTACTCCAGGCAACAGATTCGAGACAGCGGGAGGGAAACTTTCTCCCCACTTTTTCCCAGTGTCCCAGAACAGGAAAGAAATACAAAATAAAAGAAACTTTTCAACAAATTACTCACATCTGTTCTATTAGAAATCACTGTGCCCACCGCAGATTGTACACATTCCCACTCAGACGTGCCCCAAGGCCCGCCCGTCACCACCATTCACCACCTGGACTCAGTTCAAAAACTACACAAGGATATTTTCTGGGGAGTCCTTTACCTGAATGGCCAAGCCACAGGGGTTGGGGTGACCACTCAGACCTTGTCTCCTCCTGGAAGGGCAGCCCAGCACCCTGATGGGAACAGGCCCACCCACTCCCAGCCGAGGGCCGGGACGCTACAGGGGGCACATGCTCCCGAGTTGGAAACGCCTCCCGACCCCAGGCCCTGGTCTGGACCCCACACCTGCTAAGACCCCGGCGTGCTGGGACTTCCCCGGGGCCCCAAGGGGCAATAGTCGGGTCTGTAGGGACCACAGGCAGGCGGGAGAAGGGCCGGAGCACCAACGTAGTAGGGAGCCTGGCTACTCACCCACGCGATGAGGGGGCCGTGAAGAAAGAGCTCCAGGAGCTCCCTGCTCGCATCATCCATCCTCAGGCTTCGCCCACTGTGTTGGGCCCAAGGTCTCTGTACCAGAGTCTCTGCGCCCGACGTCTCTGCACCAACTGGCTCTGCACCTACTGGCTCTGAGCCCAACTGCTCTGTGCCCCACCTTCCACTGTTTCTATGGCCACTGTCCCCATGCCCGCATCCCATAAGCCTCTGCCCCCACATTCCGACTGGCCCTGGCACTCAATGCTGCCCGGCCCGGGCCATGGGGGCTCACGCCCCATGCTAAGCACCGTGGGGTACATAAAATATTGGGCTCTCCCCATGCAACTTAAAATCTATATGCGCACATAAAATACAAAGAAATAGAAAAATTATATATCTACATTATAGAATTATAAATGGAAAATAGCCATTTAAACCTAATCTTGTCCATCCCCATTTTTAAAAATTATTTTTTCTATCAGCCAAATTACAGAAATGTGATCAGTTCCTTTAAGGCAAGAGTATATTCATTTGATTTTGCTAAGTCTTGCCTAGTATCTCAGCTTGGGCTTGCTGCTCCCCATCGACTATGAAAGGGGACGCTCCAGTTAGTCGTTCATACATCAGGACACCTAAACTCCACCAGTCAACTGCCTGCAAAACAATTTTATAGAATATTAACTAACATGCAATTTACAGGAAAGAAAAATGAGCAAAATAAAGCTGCATATTTAGAAGATATTTTAACAAAAATATTTTGTACATAGCTTTCTCTACAAGGAGTATTAAATTAGCATATGCAAGAAAACATTTAGAGAACAAATATGCAGGTATCCTCAGAACAAAATTTAAACATTTCGTCTGTCAATCAATGAGCTAAAAGTGTTGTAATTATTTTGTAAACTAGTAATGGCTCTCCTTTGGATAATTAAAAATGAATTTTTAAAAACGTTTTTAATTGATTTCAGACAGAGGAAAGGAGAGAGCAGAGAGACAGAAACATCAATGATGAGAGAGAGTCAGTGAACCTGCACACCTCCTGCTGGGGATCCAGCCTGCAACCCGGACATGTGCCCTGATGGGAAATCGAACCTCGATCTCCTGAATCAACCTCTGAGCCACTCTAGTCAGACAAAAAAAAATATTTTTCATATAAAAGAAATTAAAAAATTTTTAAGTAAATGAAATCTTTGGACTCAAGATAGAGGGAGGGAAAAAGTACCGATTAGCATTTTTATTAATTATTGAGCTCCGATAAATATTATAAAATTACTTAAAGTTAAAGAACACAAATGAAAATGTAAAAAATCCCACCTATAGGTGTTACTTTTTTCATACCAACCTAAATCAGTTCCTCTTATAGGGCCTATCTCATATATCGAATGGCCTTCATTTGCAGAAAGCATGCTGACATTTAAAATAAAGGAAAATAAAATGGGAACTAACTGGGAAACAAATTTATAAATGTAGTTACCAGAAATGAGAACTGAGCAAATTACATATAATTAAAAGAATCCTGATCTACTGAAAAATACTTCTTTTATAACTATGCAAAACAAGATTTCAATAATGGTTGAGTATGTGAGCTTATGCCAGTGAGATATTAACTGGATGCTAAAACTTTATTTATCTATTTTTCAATATGTCTTTGTTGATTTGAGAGAGAGGAAGGGAGAGAGCGAGAGAGAAACATCGATGACCAGAGTCTCTAATCAGCTGCCTCCTGCACGGCCCCTGCTGGGGATCGAGCCTGCAACCCAGGCATGTGCCCTGACCAGGAATCGAACCTGCCGCTCCTGGGTCACAGGTCGATGCTCCACTGCTGAGCCACGCCAGCCGGCCGGGCTCCATGCTAACATCTTCAACTCTCTGCTTCCAAATGTCAGGGCCAAGGCTTCAGAGAAATGATGCAAAACCCATGAGCCTAGACCTATTTTACAGAGAAAACATATCAATGACATAGAAAACAGGCTCAGGCCGACTGAAACCACAGGAAGTGAGTGCAAGGCAGGCGTGGTGACAAGCGCGCTGCACACTGTGTGTCTCACGGAAGCAGCTCAGAGCCATCGCGGTGCTCCATGGGCTCCCCGTAACTTAGGTGTATTCTGGACCTCAGGGTGCAGAAATTCCAGGAGTAATATAAGGTTTTCTTTCCTAAAAACGGGTGCCATGCCTTGGCCTGTGTGGCTCAGTTGGCTGGAACATCATTGCCTACACCCAAAGGTTGTGGGTTCAATTCCCAGTCAGGGCACCTATCTTGGGTTGGGTTCAATCCACAGGTTGGGGTAAGTCTGGGAGGCAACCAAATTCCTTCTCTCCCTTTCCCTCTCTCTTCCCTTCTTTCTAAACTTAATGAGCATAGCCCTGGGTTAGGATTAGGAAAAAAATTGGTTCCATTAGGTCTTAGAAGGTATTTTTCCAATTTGAATAGTTACCAATTCTTACCAAATTTCCCAAGAGTTTCAAAGAATACCTTCAACCTAACTAAACCAACAATTCAATTATTTTCTTTCTATGAGCACTTTTCCTGCCATGTGAGTGAGACCCTGAGAATGTTCTGTTGCTGGACTGGAAACCAATTGACACAGCTCTACAATCTGATTCCTAGTCATGAAAAGTAGAAGGACAGGCTTTAAACATGATAAGCCATCAGGAAGCATTCTCCACACTTAAAATATCTGTGCTGTGCATGGGAGGTTTGGAAACGGGATGAGGGAGAGGGGAAGCAAAAAATAGTCCGAATCCCTTATTTGGAGAAAGTTATTAATAAAGCAAAAGTGTTACGAAAGAACTGGACAGGCCTGCAATCTTTAATACAGGAAATAAGTGTATGTGACCTAGCCCAGCCGGTGTGGCTCAGTGTGGAACCATGACCTATGATCCAAGAGATCTCAGTTGGGTTCTCTGTCAGGGCACGTGCTCAGGTTGTGGGCTCGATCCCTAGTAGAGGGCAGTAGGGGGCATGCAGGAGACAGCTGTTCAATGAGTTCTCTCTCCCTCTCTCTCTCTCTCTGAAATCAGCAAGGAGATAGTTAAATATATATATACACACATATATGTATATGTATATATATTTGTGTGTGTGTGTACATATATATGTGAATCAGGCCTCTTCAAGGCCTTAATTTTGCACATAGAAAGGAAAGGGGGCAGGGAAAACTGACCTCTTTAGAGGGCTTAGGAAAACAAACTTAGACTATCTTGGATTATCTTTTTCTCCGAGGATTGTTACGATGCTTATGTCTGTTGAAGAGACAATCAAGAAAGCCTCCAGCATCTCAAAGTTAAAAGCAGAAATTGGGAGGAAGAAAATAAGAAAGATTCCCTTTTCAAGGATCTCTTAGAAAGCAAATATCAACCGTAGGTGAAACAGCCAACGATACGTCTCATGTATTTTTCTAACAAAAATCAGTAATGTCAATACACACTGATTAAAATTATCCTGCATGATGCACTCAGTGACACCTCTGTACTGTATTGTACTCTGGCTCGGCTGTGTCCTAAAAGAGCAGGGCCCATGCAACAGAAAATGCATGATTTTTGTTTTCCATAGAGTTGCAGCTGGTGCTTTGCTTAAGATATAGACTCTTATCATGGCAATTACATAAAAATTATGACTTGAAGAATTAGTTGCTTTTGAAGTTTCCTTTAACAAAGACTGTTACTCTATAAAACAAAAAGTTACCCTCACCAACAAAACCTGAATAAAGGGAAACCTAGAATGTCCTCACCTTCCTATTATCTTTTCCCACCAAAACACTAGATGTCACAGTGTGTTCATGTATACGAAGCAAAGGAGAGAAACATAAGGACAACAAGAAAGGGGACTCTGCTGAAGGCTGTGCCTGAGTTGTTATACTTTGGTTATCACACCTAAGTTATTACACATTTTAGAGAGGTATATAAAGAAGTGTCAGAAACAGAACACGCTCTGTCATGTCCCCAATGTCCCCTCTGACAGTATCTGGTGCCACATATTCAATAGTGCCACGAAACCAACATGCTCGTTCAGCCTGAAACACACAAACAAAAAGGGATTTGATCTCAAGCTGGGATGATAAGTGACAGAAAGGAAGTTCATGCTCCATGTCAGTGGTGGAGATGAACTGCTATGTGCAGCAAAGCAACGTAGTGGCAGAACCCACCTGAGACCCTCTTCTCACCAGGACGGACCATCAGGTCCAGTCTGAGTCCTGGGTAAGTGAAGCCCTCCCGGCCTGAAGAGCGCAGCCTCCACTCACCCGAGCGCCACCCGCCAGCTCACGAGTCCACCGCCCGCCCTTCTTCTCTGCCTGTGTGCGGAGTTCAACTCCTGCTTCCTGTAGCCATTCTTTTCTGTAAGAGCGCAAACAGTCCAAGAGGAGTAACAGGAACTGTCTAAGGCTTTACTACGGGTGACTTTATTTCCAGCCAGGCAAGACTAGAAAACTTGGAGGGGAAGGCAGGCCAAATGCTAAGGAGGGGGACAGGGAACCAAAGAGGGGAAAACCTGTCCTCCCTCACCACCTTGTCTGGGGTTGGCACTGCTAATAGACTGTCTAGTGATGGCGAGCAAACTGTTTTGAAAACAAGATTTTCTCATAAAGACAGCTGTTTCTCCTTGATAGAGTTTTAAAAAGGGTTAAGTTTTATATCAGCCAAAAACTAATTTCAAAAACTGAAGGAGCGCCCTGGCCAGTGTGGCCCAGCAGTTGGAGCATCAGCCTGTGGGCTGAAAGGCCTCGGGTTTGATTTCCGGTTGGGGTACCTACCTGGGTAGCAGGCTTGACCCCTGGCCCAGGGCAGAGCGCATGTTGGGGGGCAACTAATCTATGTGGATGTGTGTCCCTCTCTCTCTGCCTTCTTCCTCTCACTCAAATCAATAAAAACATTAAAAAAAAAAGGGGGAACATCTGCTCCCCGGGCTGACCTTCGGGAACACACGGGAAGGCTGCCCAGTGCGCGGGGACAAAGCCATTGCGGGGGGGCCTCTGCGTCCCGCCAGCGGGGACCAGGCAGGTCCTTGCTCCTCCCTGGGGCGTCCACGACTCTCTGGCCTCAGGGCCTGCAGCGCCCTCCAGGGCGGCCGGGCGCTTCCCCTCCCTGTGCTGAAGCCCACGACCCGTCCTCCAAGGTCACCAGCGCCTGGATCAGGGCGTCGGCCCCCGACCCCCGCTGCCCGAAGGACGCGCCGTGGTGGGACCCCTGTCGCCCCCACGAGGAGCGTCGGGCGGCTCCACGAGGGACAAGGAAGGTCGGAGGGTGAAGGGCAAGGCCTCAGGTCCCCACCACAGGGGGGTCGACACCCGCGGAGCAGCGCAACCCCACCCTCTGCAGACCCTGAGCAGGAAGGCGCCTGGGCCCCGCCCCCGGCGGCCTTGGGGCCTCTCTAGGCTGCAGAGGCTCCCTCTCGGTGGCCCCGCCCTGAGGCCCCCGGGGTCCAGGCCTTGCTGGGTCAGAGTGCAGGGGAAGGGAGGCCAGGCGGGCTTAACCCGGGTTTCCACTGTGTGAATCATATCTATTTTTTAATTTAAATCTATCTTCATTGAGTTGAGGGAGAGGGAGGGAGAGAGAGAGAGAAACATCAATGACAAGAGTCATTGATTGGCTGCCTCTTGCAGAAACAAAATCAAAGCCCTGCTCCTGGATTCCCAGTGTCTCTCATCTCCATCGCCAGCTGTGAGAAGAGTTCAGCCTTGTCTTCATCAGGCCCAGAAATAGCGCCGGTGCCCAGACATCTTGCACCATTTGCTCCGATTATGTCATCCCAGGTACAAGCCACAGGCACTGTGCCCAGGCCCGGGCAGCCTGCTGCACACCCCGGAGGCCTGCTAGGGCCGCAAGGCTGCTGCAGGGAGACCGGGCACGGGAACAGGGCAAGCCCCGTGTTACAGGGCCAGCGAGCATGTCTGAAACTGTTAAAGGCAATTTGGTGCCATTGAAGCACTTCACAGAATTACTTTAGAGGAAGCTCTTCACTTTACACTTTAGCCTTCTTCCACTAGCAAGGGTTCAGAAAAATAAGCATTCATCTGATTTATCATTTTTAAAATGTTTTTATTGTTGCAGAGAGAGGAAGAAAGAGGGGGAGGTAGAAACCTCAATGATGAGAGAGAATCTGATCGGCTGCCTCCTGCACGCCCCCTACTGGGGATGGAGCCTGAAACCTGGGCATGTGCCCTGACCAGCAATGGAACCCTGATCTCCTGGTTCATGGGTCGGTGCTCAACTACTGAGCCACACCGCCTGGGCTTATTTACCACTTTTTAATGTAAAAACACTCTTATAGCAATGTTATAGAAGTGGTAGTATTCCCCTACTCCGTTGGCTGAAGGTTCAGCTCAGAGACAATGAATGTAATAAATTTATTTAAACTCTGTAATCATGAATGTATTAAACTACTTAATTACCCCTAGCCGGTCTGGCTCAGTGCTAAGAGTGCCAGCCTGAGGACTGAAGGGTGCTGGTTTCCATCCGGCCAAGGACATATATACCTGGGTCGCAGACTCTGTCCCAATCCCGATCAGGGCATGTTTAAGGCTCTGCAGCTGCTAGTCCAGGAGACCAGGCCCAGGCAGCCACGGTCCACACTCGCACCACAGGGTATGCTGGGCCCGCCCGGCTCAAGGAGGAGCTCCAGCTGGCAGGTGTGCGGGAGGCTGGGGGCATCGTGGCTTGCTGGGGTCTGCACAGAGACAGGCTCTGGGGAGGCTGGGTCCGCCTCAGGGGGTGCTGGGTGGGGCCTCGGCCTCAGCAGGTCTCAAGGTGGGCTCACACAGCCCTGGCTTCAGCAGCTTCCCCTCGGAGGCGCTGACAGCCATCTTCATGGTGGGGCCGCAGAGCTGGTGGGCATCCCGGCCCCTTCTCTCCTGGTAGGGCGTCCAGGCTGGACTCAAATGGTTGGGAGATTATTGACCTTCCTCAAGAGGTCACTGAGCATGTCATCCTGGCAGCTGGCAATGTCCTACAGAGAAGAGAGGAAGAAGTGAAAGGCCCGAATGAGGGCCACGAGGGTCCTCAGAGAGCCCTCTTTCACCCAGGATGTCCCCGATGCAGGCCACTTGGCCAGAACTGAAGTTTCCCGCTTCTGTTGGGCCTTTCACACCTTGCTGGGCCCCACCACACACAAAGCCCTTGGTTGAGATGCTGAGGCCGGGGCCACACATGGGTCAGGGAGAAAAGCCAGGTGTCACTCTGGCAGCCCCCCAACTTAACCAGCAGGAAAACAGACCCAGAGAGGGAAGCCATTTCCAAAAACACATCCACTGGATGGGAGAGTGAGAGCTGGGAGGCTGGACACAACCAACGGTTTCCAACTGCTCCTCATTCCGACCAAGCTCAGCGGGAGGCAGAGAGCTGCTGGGTAGACTGTCCTCTGTTCCTTCTCAGGCCACCAGCTCAGACACCTGGTGAGGGCTTCATCTTAGGCCACAAGAAACAGAAACGAGGCCAGCAGCTCCTAAATGCCAGAGTGGCCTCACTCGAAGGCTTCACTGCCACCTACACCTTTCTCTTGATCTGACAAGGGGGATGTAGGAACGGCAAGGTGGGCCACCAAGGGTAACTCTGGACTGTGTAGGGGACGGCCACCCCACAATTGTTCCCTTTAAGCTGCTATCCTGGCTGAGCAGCTGTATGGGGGCCAGGCTTCCAGTATCCAGGGAACCAGTGTCCTTTCCCACCAGGCTGGCAGCACGCCAAGGCCCCCAGACCGAAGTCTGACCCTGCTCTGGAACCTGCAGCCCTCTGCCAGCACCTCAGAGCCTGGAGGAACCGAGTGGAGGTGTCCCCTGAGGTGGATGGACACCATGAGGAGAGGAAAGGAAGGAGTGCATGCGGAGGAGGCAGGGGTCACCAGCAAGTGGAGTCAGACCCCAGCTAGACATGTCAGGGAAAGTCAGTCTGTGGGACAGCTCAGCAGCCCAGGAACCACCTGCACCGGCCAACAACTCCTGACCCAGGAAGACATCGGGACCCACAATTGACACACACACAGTCTGCCCTAAACGGGGAAAAAAAATCAACCTTCTCCATGACGAGTGTGGGGGAAACACCCTCCCGGATGCCCTGTACCTGCATGAGTGTCCACCACAGCCCTCGGGTCTGAGGGTGAGAGCGGCTACAGGGAGGGGACACTGCCCTGGCCGAGAGCAGGCTGCCCCTTCCAGGCCTGCAGACCTCCCCTCCTGGCCCACTCTTCCAGCACGTTCAGTATCAGGTCCCCGTCCCCGGGATCATCAGTGTCTATCCCGCTGCACACTAACAACTGCAGGACAGGGACTAGCTTCCACAGTCCCTGCTAACAGCTGGTGAGCAGCTGAGCTGCACTGAGAACCGAGGACACACCCGGAGATGCTCTGCTTCCCGCCCCGCCAAGCAGTCTGCTCCGGATTCACCGGGTCCACAGGGCACCCAGGTCCCAAGTGCTGGCGGGGGCCACAAACAGCAGCAGCTGGAAAACACCAGTTGGCAAGGGCATGTGTGGTGAGCCACAAATACTTGGTTTTCCTGAAGGCACAGAAGCAGAACAAGTCCCCTCTTTGACAAGGGAAAACTTGAACTAAAAATCCACCTCTGCCTTTGAAAAGGATGTGTCCCTAACAGGCAACTGTGACACAAATCAATGGCCTCCACACCACCCCTGTATCCTGGAGCCCTCGCTGCACACTCCTCGCCTTCTCCTCGGGAAGAGGAGCTCGAGGAGCCAGAGCCCTCAGGAAGGAAACCCTCTCATCCGAGGGTGAGCCTAAGTCGGGCTGCGAGTGAAACTTCCGAGAGCGGTGGCCGACCCCTCCTGTCGTCATCCTCCTCCAGGGCGAGGAGAGAGGGCTCCGCGGGTCCAGCTGTGTCACCCCAGCCCTGTCTCCACCCGTCAGCTGGAAGCGTCTATGTCTGTGCGGATCAGTGCCAGCACCATTCAATATTTTACGCAGTGGAGAGGGCAGGAGACGACCCTCACTCCTACACGTACTGCTGATCAGTTCAGAGACTGGGTCCCATCTGAACTCTCTAAGTCTTTGTTTTAATTAAACATTGAGTTTCCCACCCTTCTAGGAGCTTGTGTTTCAGAAATTACAAAAACCCAGAGCAACTTTTAATTTTTGAGAGGGGTGGCATAATTCACTGTTTCCCTTCTGCAGACATTTGTAATAGGCCTAAATCAGATGCAAGTGTTTCTAACAACCTCTGAGATGAAATTTCCATCTTGGAGCTGCTCTGGGCAAGTAACCTCCAGGTGAGGACAGCGAGACCTTCCTGCAGTCAGTGCTCTCTGCATGGGTCGCCAGGCCTTCCTTCAAGCAAGGACAGCCAGAGCCTCCAGAAGGAGGGCACTCCATAGGTAGTGACTTCCCCATCACTGGAGGTATGTAAGCAGAAGCTGCATGTTTAGGACCCTCGGAGGGCAGGGAAGGAGTGTGGAGGAACTGTGGGTCCCCCGTTCCCACTCTAGCATTACAACTCTACTTGTACCCATTGTGTCAGTGGAACTTCCACACAGGAATTAACAGGAAGGACAAGTCCTGTGAATGAAAACAGGCATGAGAACCGAGGCTGAAGGGCACAGCACACCACCCACTCACCATGCTGCCTGCAGTTGGTGAAGTCGAGCTCCAGGAAGCGCTCACAAAGCTGTCATCTGAAGTCTAGCCTATGGTGAAAATAAGGCTGTGAGACAGGGGACCGGGGATACCCATGGCGAAACAGGCCTTTTGCCAAACGGCCACCTCTGACTCGGCCCAGCGCGTGAGTGGTGGTGGGGTCCAGCACCTGGAGGAGGGAGGGACGTGTGGACCGTCCCTTAGGACCTGCCTGTACTCTCCACCCCCCCATTTCTCCTGCTGGGACAGCCTCAGTCTCCAGACTTCTATTTGACTTAACTTTAAACCAGGCTTCTGCCTGTGCAATGACTGGGACTCCAAACGGAGGCAGAGTCCAACCTGAGGGCAATGCACCAAAAGCAGAGGTGCTCCCCCGGGGCCTTGTTCTCTCAGGGGCCGGAGGAAGGACAAGGAAAGAACCCAGCACCTGCGAGAGGAAGCTGACTCCCTAGAGACTGAGCCCTGCACCAGCAGCTCCTACCAGGAACAGCGCACAACCCTTGGGCCACCAGTCACTACTCTTTCCCCAAGAAGGGCTACAATTCCCTGGGCCTCAAACCTGCTTGTTTCTCTCTGACAGCAGCCTCACATTCCTTCCAAAATGACACTAGGGCCTTCCCTTAAGCTGCTCAGGACCGGCCTCTAGACAGTGACGTCACCTGCCCAAAGACACAGCTGCAGGCAGAGCTGAGTCGGAACCTGTGTCTTAGCCTAGCCTATCTGCTGACCACACTTCAGTTTGAGACGCCCCTCCTGCCTCTGAGAGTTGGGGTCCCCAAGGACCCTGGGCTGCAGGTACTCATCCCTTTGGGTTTGGAGGGACCCGTTACTCACTTGGGGTGAGGCCTGGGGCCAGGAGATAGGGTGTAGTGATGGCTGTAGACAAACAGTCTGGAAGCCCAGCTCTGATGACCAGGACTTCATGGCTGGGCAGTGGCCGCCTCCATGCGGTCAAGGCTGCCTCCACGCAGGAGCCTCGCTTTGGTATTTGGTCCCGAGGGCCTGAGGCAGAGGAGGACAGTGAGAAATGGAGCTGCAGGGTGCCATGCCATGGCGAGGCTGTCACACTGAGGCCTAGCAGCATGGGCAGCGAGGCGCACGCACCACAGGAACAAAAGCTGAGCTCGCGTCTCGCAGGCTGTGCCCTGCAAAGGAGGTCAGGGCTACAGTCCTGCGCTGGGGACCCCGAGACCCAGGCCCTGGCTCTAATAATGGATCCCACTTGGCATCCTGAGCAGCTGGGAGAAAATAAAGGACAGACTCAAGAGGCTCAACAAAACTTTTCTAAAAGGTCAACACATTAACTACTGGGCACAGCTGCTGTGTAACTGTGTGTCACTCAAATCCCTGGTTTAAAAGGACCCTGAGAGATGTCTGCTCAGGACCACAGTCAAGGCCCTCAAGTTCCCCAATGTGCACCCTGCCAAGGGGCCTCCCTTATGTTCTCAGAAAGGAGTTTGTTGCCTCCCTACCAATAACTTAGTTGTCTGAGAAGTCTCCATCTCTGCATGGTGACACCAGTGACTCTGTCTCTGCATAGTGACCCTGGGGTCTGTGTCTCTGCATGGTAATACCACCTGCAAGAATGAGTTTACTTGTAATTCTGCTTTCCTGCAACATCAATTTTCTACTGTGAACGTAGACTCTTGTTAAATTTAAATGAAATCCTAATTTAAAAATAACATTGGGGTCAAAAAGAAAAAGATCTTCAACTACTTAGAAGTGGGAGAGAAGACTGGCTCTCTAAGCACTAGCTGAGAGTTACTGTAGCTGCAGTTCCTGGGAGCATCAGGACAGCGCTGTTCTGCACAACGTCCTGCTCCAGGCAGCCCATGGGCTGTGGGCCCGGGGAAACCCCCACAGGAGGGATTCGGGCCCCCCCTCATTCCCCCAGGGATCTGCACCCCTGACCCTCAGCCGTTCAATGTCCGATTCACTGGGAAGTTTTCAGCACCCAAGGCTTACGGCTTGAAATCACGGGGGGATATTGGATTTTGAAAGATAACCTTGATGAGAAACAAAAATCAAGTCTGGTGGAATGAGTCACACAGGCACCCACTGGGAGGTGATGACACCAGGAGCAGAGGAGAGGCGGCGACGGGCAAACGGCACCGGTGGCGGAGAAGCCACAAGCTTCCCACAGCTGCCGGGAGACAGGCTGGGGGAGGACAGGACCCGGCAGCCCAGGAGTCCGAGCAGGTGCATGCGGCTCGGTCGTGCCACTTGGCTGACTTGAACAGGGTGACGGTCACCTGTTCACTTGTATGGTTACCGTTTTTATGGTGGTAACGGTTTTCCATTTACAGTACTGATAATCATCTGTCCCTTTAAGATAAATGTAAGTGGACATGGTGAGTCGATTCAAGGAGGTGATACAGACATGGCAAAAGTCATGGAGATGATACAAGGATGCAGATAGGAAACACTCACTGCAACAGTCAGTGGCCCCTGTGGACCAGTGTCCCAGCCCTGAGGGGGACTGCATGCTGATGCTGTGTCGGTCCACTGCTGCTCTACTACCGGCATTTGAGATGTCAGAGGACCTCAGCACGGTCATAAAACGTCACTCTGGGCTGAACCCTGGATTGGCAACCTCGATCCAATTCTTCAAAATACTAGAGTGGAGAAATAAATTCTTGAAAACATGGAACACATCTATCTAAAAAGACTTATGTGGAAAAGACACCGATTCTGTGCTCTGAAAAAAAAAAAGTGGAACAAAGGGCAGCAGTTTTGAATTTAGGTGCCCAAAAATGTCTTAAAAAAGAATCTTACTTGACAGAGGCTGTACATATTGGGAAGCACAGTGAAAGCTGATCAGTTCTGCTTTGCACTCGGGCGGGCAGGACATACAAGCCTGCAGGTGGGAGAGACGAGGGACAGCACCCGGCCAGGCAACTGACTGAACATGGCCATCCCGGCCCAAGGACCCTGTGCATGATGTCCCAAGGCTTCCCTGACACTGTGCTGTGCTGGACCAGAGTCCAGAAGTGACAGCTCATCTTCTCTTTTGAAATCAGAATCCACGTTGGCTGCTTTAAGCTTGGCTCGAATTGGGGTCAGGAGGAGGGGTCCACTATGGGTCATTTGGCCTTAACGTTTTTTTTTCAATTCCAAATTAAGGAGGGGACATGAAGAAGGCACTGGTAAAGGGAAAGGATTGGAAACCTCCAGTGTCTGAGAAAGGGAGAGGCTAGTTAGGAGAGAGGAGGGGACGGCCAGAAGCGCAGGCATTTGGAGAAAGGCAGGCGGGCCGCTGCAGGCTTGTCTGTCTCCTTGCCTTTGCTTCTCCCCAAGGGACTCTTTTTGCACTGAGGTGCTACATTGCTATCGCCTGGAGGAAGGAAAATACAAAAACAGAAAACAAATGGAATGAATAACAAGGAATCTGCTACATTAGCTACATGTGCAGGGAAAGCAGAATCCGGTCCAGTCCAGGAGAGATGGAAACAGTGCCCAGGGCACAGCCAGAGCCAGGACTCGGGAACCACTGAGGGTCGGGCTCAGTTTGGTTCATTCCAGGCCGTCCTGGAGCCAGTGCTTCACTGAGCAGGGAGGAGAACTCCGAGTTCCTCAAGGAGCCGACACGTAGGCTATTTCCAATCTCAGTGGGCGAAATTACTAAATCAGAATGGGTAGTGATTTAGGACCCAGCATTTCTTACTCTTCCATTTTAGTGACCGGCTCCTGACAACTCGCCTCACACAAAACTACCCCCTGCGCCCCTTACAAACCTCGGACACTCCCTGGTATGTCTGTGGCCTGATGTCATGAACGGCCCACCTGAACTTTCACTAAGAATTCTCGTCCATCTAAAACAGCCTCCTGTGGCAGAATGAGTTTGAAAATACCTCTTTTTGACACCAAAACGCCCTCAACATCAAGAATTCGTCCAGTTTCGATCCCTATGAATCCTCTACTCTAAACCTACACTTTATGACGTTTAAACTATAGGGTCGCATCGGAGAAGAAAAGAGGTGTAACTTTCTGAACATGTCAAATACATTCACATCATTGATTGATCCCATTTCAGGTTTAGGATTCCAGTCCCCAGCAGAACTTCCATTATTGCCACCCCGTGGCCACAGCTCACACCGCAGGATAAGGGACCTTCTTCTCAATGCTGGTGCCCCCAGCTTTGTTCAGCATCCTGAGGGACCAAAGCAGCTTCAGCTGCAGACAGTGCTCACACTGGTTGAGAGTTCAGGCCTCGTAGTCCGTCAGACCCACGTTCGGACCCCAGCTCTAACACCTATTCTCTGGGCAAGTGCTTAACCTTGTCGAGAAGGGGACAGTTTGTGTGCCTGCCTCACATGGCAGTTAGGACTGAATGAGATAAAGCATGTAAACGAGGTAAAAGGGTGCTGAGCCCAGAAAGAGCACCCATTATGTGGCTGCTGTTTTAATATTTACCACTAACCTGCTCATTTATGGATCCAAACAACAGTTTGCATCAGCCAAGCATTTCTTTCTCTGAAAAATTTGCTAACTCAAGTAGGCTACTTAGAGTTCACTAACTCACCTCAGACAATATGAAGAGTTGAGGTGAGAAATGTCAAAAAATTTAAGAAGCCAGCATGAAAACCTGAGGCAAGAGAACCTCTCTAGATGTAACAAACACTAAGCTTCCTTGTCATTTACCTACACATGAGTGTTTTACCAAATTCACTTCCTGTAAAGAATGGGAATGGAAGCATTAGTCCCCAAATAATGTGTAATGTCTACACACGTCATTTTTGCATTTTGAGTGGCACACCAGGACTTGAAGTGGTGACTGTCACCCGTCAAGGCTGGGTACATGTCACACTCAGGAGGTGACTTGTCACTGGCCCTCATGCTGCCACATAAGCCCCTGAGAGTGCATGAGTCTTGGGCCCGGGTCTGTTCTTCAGAAAGTCCTAGTATCCTTCATAAAGTTTCAATTTCTCAGGGTGCATATTTGGCAGGATTATAGGTAAATAATCTATAAAATGATATTTAAAAGTAAATTTGATAACTCAACCATGTTTAAGGCAACAGCTTTCTTTAATCAGTTCTAAGATGCACAATTATCCCCCAAACCTACCCTCTGAAATCAGGACGTGCCTTCCAGAGTGTTTCAGTCACTGTCCGCAAGGTGGCACTTGTGACAAAACAGTCACTGCCAGGACCAATTCATTTTCTTTTCCTGTGTGCACAACTGCGTAGCTTATAACTGACAGCCTCTTACATTTGGGAACTACATGGAGCACATGCCATTAGAAACCCATTTCAGAACCTCTGGCAGACGTCACCCTCAATGACCAGGTGCCCGCTCCCCATGGTTGCAGGACTCGAGGCCAGATCAGGTGGGAGAAGGAAACAGGATCTGCTTTCCACAGTGACGTACAGGTCAGAGCCACCCACGGCCTTGCTCACAGCCTTGCTGAAGACCCTGCGTGTATGTCCATTAGGTATTTAATGCACCGGGATCTCCCTATAGAAATGGCTTCTTCTAGGCCTGACAGCTACAAGGAAACCCAAACATAGGCTATGGTGCTTCTCCGTGTTGGCTGTGTGGACATCAGCTCTGGAGATTTGCGTCCCTCCCACCACAGACACGATCCGTGAGGCTTCTCATGCTAAAGTGACTACACTGTTCTGGGACAAAACTACCACAACACTGCCTGGGTTTGTATTTTCTACTTGACTGGTAACATACCTAAGGAGGCGGAGGTGTGTGCATGGAGCATGCCCCCTCAGGCTCCTACACACTCGTGTGCACATCCAACACTCCTTCTGGCTGGTTCTACCTTCCCAGGAAGGAGACCGGAGATCCCACCCTTTACTACCCACCTGCAGCCAGTCGCCCTCCTACCTTTCCTGGGAGCCTGCTGTGGGCGTACGGGTCCTTCACCAGTGGGAGCAGGATGGGATGGGCTCCCGGGGATCCAGTGGACAGCCACTGCTGTCTATGAAGGACACCTGTTGTTTTTGGGAACCCGCTTTCTTTCTTTTAAAAAAATTTGAGTACGGCTTTGGCTGTGTCATATGACTCCTCCCAATGGAACAAAGGTCTGAACTGTAATGCAGATACATTAAGCAGAGATAAAGAATTCCTGTTTAACAACACACATCCATATGGTTTGTATGAAACTCTTATAGGCACTTTGGTGCCATTAATACTTTTACAGAATTATTTTAGGGGAAGCTCTTCAATATATAATTTTCTCTTCTTCCACGAGCGAGGGTTAAGAAACATAAGCATTCCTCTGATTTACCATTGTTTAAATGTTTTTATCGATTTCAGAAAGGAAGGGAGAGGGAGAGATAGAAAAATCAGTGATGACACAGACTCACCATTGGGCTGCCTCCTGCAAGCCCGCTACTCGGCATCGAGCCTCAAACCCGGGGATGTGCCCTGACCATGTATCCAGCCATGACCTCCAGGTTGCCGTAGCGATGCTCAACCACTGAGCAACACTGCCTGGGCCTACTTACTGCTTTTTAATGTAACAATACTACTCTAACAACGTTATAGAAGTGGTAGAAGTACCCCACTCTGTTAGCTCAAAGCTAAGCCCAGAAACAATGAATGTAATAAATTTACTTAAACACTGTGATCATAATTGTATTAAAACTACTTAATTAGCCCTGGCTGGTGTGGTTCAGCAGTTTGAGCATTGGCCCATGCAATGAAGGGTCTCAGGTTCAATTTCTGGTCAAGGGCACATACCTGAGTTGGGGATCCCTCCCTACCCCCAGTTGGGGCTCGTGTGAGAGGCAACAAGTCCATGTATGTCTCCCACATCCATGTTTCTCTCTCTCTCTCTCTCTCTCTCTCTCCCACTCCCTCCTTCCGTGCCACTCTCTTTGAAAAGTAATGGAAAACATATCCTTGGGTGAGAATTAACAAAAACCAAAAAAAAATTAAAAAAAAAAATCGAAATACCTACTTTAGTATAATGTGTACGTATATTTAAAAAAAAATAAAATGTGGTATATCTATAATTCATTTATTTCTTCTTAAGTATCACGTAAACTTAGATTACTATCCACCTAGAAACTGAAAGTCGCAATTCAAATATGTGTAGATCTCCAAAAAATTGCTCTTTGCTGGCAGAGCGTTATTGCATAGCTAATAAAAATCATATAACAAATGTCATCATTTCTCTGCTTCCTCATTTCCATACCAAATGCTAATTTTGTATGAATCTACTGAAATGATGAAAGTTAAATAAAATTTACTTCATACAAATTTGTGTATAAAAATTGATGAATAATTTGAACATGGTTGGACATGTTTAGACACAAAAAATGAGTGTATCAGAAAGCATTAATCTGTTCACTGAATCATTTAAAAAGAAATGCTACAAAATTACTTTTGAAAAAACCACCAAACTGGTCACCAGGCGTGGCTGAGAGGTTGAGCATCAAACCCATGGCCCAGGGGACTGGGGTTTGATACCCAGTCAGGGCACAGGGCTGGGTTGCAGGCTTGATCCCCAGCAGGGGGCGTTCAGGAGGCAGCCCATCAGTGACTCTCTCATCAATGATGTTTCTCTCTCTCTCTCTCCATCTTCCTACCTCTCTGAAATTTAAAAAACAAAACCTCAAACTTCATAAAACTGGAGTTTAATGGACAAAGCATCCAGAGAGCTCCTTGCTCTGGCAGAAGTCTCAGGGGATGCCATCAGCTGAAGCACCATAACGACTTCCCTGGAACAAGTCATTTCTGGCCTCCTTCATGCCATTAGTGAAGGTTTAAGTGAGAAGCGCACCAATAACCTCATACCTCCAAGTCCAGTACATTCCTGACATGCTGTAGGTGCTTGGGGTCTATGGCTTTTGCTACAACTCTGTGATATTCTGTCCGAGCCAAACCATGTGGTTATAGAGGATCCTGGTGGGGCACAGGAGGACTGGGCGGGGGGCTGGGAAAGCCCTGTAACAGCGCCGAGTTGTGGCAACACAAGGAACGAGGAACAGTGCCCACGGCTCCATCACACTGCAGGGAAGAGTGGGACTCGGCTCTGTGTGAGGGTGAGCGTGCCTCTCAGAAATAAAACCCTTACTGCGAAGGCTGACTCCCTAAGCAGCGGGTGCGTGCAGGGCCGGGAGACCCGAGGAACAGAGGACCCAGAGCCTGAGCCTGTCCTCTGTCCCTGCCCCCAGTGCCCAGTATGACCTGCACTTACCACTTGCTGGGCAGAAGGTAACTAACTAACCTGTAATGAGCTCCTGAGGACACTGGCTACTTGCAAAACTCACTAGAGCAGCTGCAGAGGCAGAGGCCACCCGGTGGCAGCTGGAAAGTGGAGCTGAGCTGCAGACACACAGCGTCTACCCCACACTGCTGTCGCTGGGGACCCTCACACCACAAAGGAGGACTCATTTGGGCGAGTGCGTGCATCGGAAAGCACGAGTCCCATGTGTAAAAGCCCCAGTGAGGCGCCAGGCTGACGGGAGCAGGCGCTGGAGCAAGGACATGCTGGAAGGCCAGGCCAGTGGAATGAGCACTGGCCCAGCAGACGAAAACACGTCCCAGAGCCCTTCCACCGCCCATGGTCTGGGGACCCTCACACAGCTCCTCAGGCTTTGCTGAACTTGCAAGGTGGGGTTCAATCAACATCTGTCCTACTTACCGGGCTGGGAGACCGCGAGGACCGCCATGGTGACGACATGGAGCCTGCGGACCACACGGGAGTGGGGCCTATAGCACAGGCCAGTTCTCGGGAGTGGGGCTATCAGAAGGCAAGAAACAAAACCTCATCATTAAGGTTCTGGACCAGGTAAAGATCCAAAGACATCTCCAAGTTCTTCCTCAAACAGCAATACCATCCGCTATGTAAGCGTCACTGGCTCACATGCTGACCATGCACCTCCCTTCGTCTACACTCCCCGAATTAGACCTGTTCCTCCAACAACCCTGGCATCAGCTGTCCTAAAATAATTTCAAACTTGTTGAAAACTAGTATCTAAATTTACATGCTAACATCAAAATCAATCCACTGCTCACTATCTCCTAGATTATCAACTACAAGGATTACAAATTGTCATCACGGGCCCACACTCCCTGGACACCTGAGTGACAGGCCTTTAGGGAACATTGGTAAGCGCCATCCTTGCTGTCAGGGACTTTAAACCTGGTTGGAGAAAGCACACCAGTGGACATGGAAACGGCTACTCTTGAGACACCCTTAGTTCACACTGCATGTCAGTTACCTCAACAGGCTGTGATAGGAAACAAGGAAGAGTCAAAAAGAATGTTCTAAGAGGAACAAGAACACTCAGGAATTGCTCACACAGTGCCGGGGGCAACGGCACCAGTGAGAGAAGGGAAGGCGGCTCCTTCACCTAAGATGGGAAGAGTCCCTGACATGCCCGACCTGGACAGACAAACACCACAGCGAGAAAACGAGGAAAAGCCTTGCAAGCACAAGTAATAGATCTAAAGGCAGATTTTAAAATACAGCAGCCCCCTTTTATCTGCAGGGGTCCATTCCAAGACCCCACAGATGCCTGAAGCTGCAGACAGTACTAACCTTTACACACAGACCATTTCACTTCAAGGAAGCACTTGAAGGCTTCCTTTTGGCAGATCGAAATCGCCAGCTTACGTTTTGAGGCCACTGTAAGTGAAGTAAGGGCTATTTGAACACCAGCAGTGCAATGCTAGGACACCTGGTCTGAAAACTCAGACATCATGGCTATTCTGACTCAAGGGCAGGTGGCAAGTAAAGCACCCTGGATGGAGCAGGACAGCCCGAGATTTCACCAGGCTTCTCAGAACATTGCACCATTTAAAACTTCTCAATTGTTTCTTTCTGTAACTTTTCATTTAATTATCTTTGCACCGTGGCTGACAGCAGGTGACAATCCACAGAGAGCAGAAGTGAGGTTAAAGGGGACCATGGTGGTGGGAAGTTAACAAGCAATTCCATTGGCTGCCTTCAAGGTGCCTGTTGGGGTGAAGCTGGTTTCAGGGGCAGGGGAAGGCCCTGCAGGCCTGCACTGCTGTGTCCTGGCTTATGACCTTGACCTTCCATGTGAGGCTCTTCAAGCCAGTGTTGCAGACTAGCTCAGTGCTTCAGAAAGACTGGCTCCAGGAGCAGGTGCACAGAAAAGGCCAAGGTAAGGGGAAGGGGTCCAGGACAAAGCAAGGGCGAGGGGAGCAGCAGTCAGGTTTGGAGCCTGAGGCAGTAAATGCCGAATGCAGGTGTCCCCTTAGGACAGCGGTGGGAATGGCCACTCAGTCCCCGGGATGAAAAGCCTCCAGAGCTTTCCCCCTACTCTTCATCATGGGAATTTCAAGACATGAAAGTAGAAGAATAACCGATTCACCACGCGCAGCTCCAACAGGACCCCACCACTGTGCCCCGTGTCCCGCCCTCTGTCCTCATCATTTTGCGGGAGCCCCTGGGGACTGAGGCCCTGCACAGGATTCCTGATCTGCAGGCAGCATCCTCAGGGAGTTTCACTCCTTCCCGCACCCTCCGCAGAGACTCTCTCCTGCTCCCCCCCCCCCGCCCCCCTTGTTCTTCCCACTTTCCTCCCTTCCTGGGCCTCCTGCTCCCCTTGCTCTGCACTGGGTGCAGCCTCCGCTCGCCCTCCCGGGGCCTCCTGGGCGCCCGACTCCCCGCGTCCCTTTCATGGGCAGCCTGTCCTCCCTCCGCCTCCCCGCTGCTGTCCCACCAGCAACTCCCATGCCCCCCCAGGGCTCCCAGGACACCGTGGGCCCCCCGCGGGGGAGCTGAGCCCTGGAGCTGGCTCACCTTCCTCCAGGCTGTTGGCGCCCAGGCGGGATCCAGCCCCTGGACCTGTCACCCCCCGCACCCCCCGGGAGCGCCCGTTTGGGGCGGCGGGGGGCCGGGGGCCTTTTGGGGGTGGCCCTGGATGGGGAAGAGCTGGGCCCTCGGAGGCGGTGGGGCCTGGGGTGGCCTCGGGGAGCGACTCTCGGGGCCCTGAAGGGGTCCGCTGTGCCTGGGCCCACGGGCCTTCCTCAGCAGGAGCTTCTCCTTCCTAGGACCCGGGACGCTTCCTCCCACCTGCATGGGTCTGCTCCCCAGGTCCGCTCATGGCCTCGGAGGCAGGGGGACTGGGCCTGAGGGGTCGCCTGCAGAGCTCCCCCGGCTCCAGCTTCAGCTACTTCTGGCTCCACTGGCCCCTGCAGGCCCGCGCCCGCCCTGGAGCTTCCTGCAGCCCCTGCAGGCAGGAGGGCGGGAGCCAGGGAACCAGGCAGCCCCACCACGTCCCTCCCAGAGATCGGTCCCCTCCCTGGGAGCTGAGCCCAGACACCTGCTCACTGAGCCCATGACACCCCCATTTATGGTCAAGGGGCCTCTTCACCACCCGCCACAGGAGGAAGCCGCTTGTGTGCTGGGAGCCTGTGACCTGTCTGGAAATGGTCCACCCACCTGAGGGTCTGCAGTCGGGGACTGACCCTCCCCGCAATTACCCTGGATGCTGGGAGCCGGCTACCTGTCTGGACATGGGGCACGGAGCCTGAGGGCCTGGAGCCAAGACTCAACCCTCCCCACAAGTTCCTGTGAGGAGCCGAAATAAAGGTAATTCCCAAGCTCTGGGCCCATGCAGGAGGCAGGATGTTTACTCTGAAAGTGTGTTTGTGCAGCTTGAAGGAACTACTTTGTATCGGCCTCACCTCCTTACCAGTTGTTTCTTACTCACTAGTAATACAGGCCTTGGAGCCATTTGGGGCTGCACCTCATTCAGGGCAGTCCTCCTGATCCCATAACTTTGTTTGTCTCTTTAATTCCCCCCCCCCAAACTCAGGTTTGTTCAGCCTTCAGGCTGCTTCCTGACATTTGTGGGCAGGGCGTGAATCTTTCACCAGTGGGTGCATTTACCTGGGTGGGAACCTACCCACGAGAAAATGTGCGGTGGTGTTTCTGGGTGTATTTACGGGGAATTTCATACTCAGCTTGCTGGTCTGAGACTCGTGTTTCTGCTCAGCCTGGGAGACACCTGGACCGATTTTCTCCTGCAGCCCAGAAGGAAGCCACCCTGCCCGCACCTTGATTTCTGGGAATGAGTATTTCACAGGCTGAGGTGGGAGCCCTGTAGGCTGACCAAGCCTCAGTGTGGAGAGCTCTGATCACTGCCCACCTGCCTGGCCAAGGTCTCCTAAGCCCCTGGAGAGAAGCAACAGGAGAGGAAGGGACCCCCAGCTGCAGCCCCCAGTCTTGGGGTGAGCAGCAGGGGGAGGGGGTGCCTGGGGCACTGGCCCATCCCCGCCTCCCTGGCCAGGGCTGATTTCGGGCCTGGGGCCCTGGGGGACCAGTGTGCAGCACTGTGCAAAGGAGAGGCAAGAGCAGGCATGACAGAGTTCGTCTTCTGTCTGTCCCCACCTCCTCCACGGCTGCATATACTCAGCACCCCCACCACCCCCCACCCTAGTCTCTGCAGGGTCTGGCTTCTGTCGTTCCCCCTGGAGCCCATGCCTTTCTCTCATTCAATGATTTCTCTGGTGCAAATTGGGAAGAGGGAGTCAGTCACCCTTTCCACCACCCCATTTAACAGGAACCAAGTGAATTAACTCCATTTATTCCCACAGAGCTGTGAGAAGGGGTCTGGCCTGGACAACTCTCCTCCCACCAGGGGCAGAGCTCCTAAGTCTGCCCCCCTGCAAACTCTGGGGTTCCACTTCTACCGCATTCACCAGATTCTTCAAACAAGACACGTCTCTTCTCAGATGAACTCCAGTGTCAACAGTTAAGTTAATCTTTTCTCCACTGTACGAGTTACTACTTAGGTCTGTTACTGGCCAAGCCAAATCCAAATATAATTACACCAAGGTCCCATCCCTCCCTGAAGGAGTTCCCTGTGCTGGTCCTATGGCTCAGGAGGTGCCACTAGGAAATCCAAGTGGGCAGAGTGTGCCACTGAAGGGCACTGGTCCACAAAGGAGAAGCTGGAACA
The DNA here is from genome assembly GCF_054644295.1 of Miniopterus natalensis. NCBI lineage: Eukaryota > Metazoa > Chordata > Mammalia > Chiroptera > Miniopteridae > Miniopterus > Miniopterus natalensis. The sequence continues at coordinate 73,687,032 of NC_142087.1, read as the reverse complement.
GGACCCCCAAACTCAGGATGAGGGATGGACAGTTGAGACTGGTGGAGACTGTGGCAAATCAGAGAGCCCGTGTTCCATCCAAAGAGGTCCAGCCAAATGCTGCCATGTGGAGATGTGGACCCAGCGGCCCCGTGTTCCATTCTGCTAGAGAGAGAGGAACTCTAGATTTTTATGTGAAATCTCTGAATTATTCAACTGTTGGCAATTAAACAAAAAATGTAACTGATATATCAATAGGGCAAATATAGCATATATTATCAACTAGCTGGAGTCCATAGACTGAGAGTCTGTAATTTGTGCCTTAGGAATCAGCTATAACACTGCTCCCTAATGACAACAATGGTCAAAGCTGGCATCTGCTTCCTGGGCACATGGCATGTGCAAGGCCCTATATGAAGCACCTCACAGTGGTCATCTTCCTGCACCCTGTCGAACCCAGAGAGGAAAATACTGCTCTCCCTGCAGGGTATGGAGGTGAACACAGGTCCAGGCCCCCACAGTCACTTCATAGGCATGATCCCAGACAGGTCCCCTTCCACATCTGAAAAGTGCTCCCTTGAAAACTTCCTGGGCCCCCTAGAACTCAGGCTCTTCTGCCTCCAAGTCGCCACATGAGATGTCCATAAATTCTGCCCCTTTTCCTTCCTGAGCCCGACGTGTGCAGCCACAGGTCTGGTGCAGTGATGGTTATAGGCCTTGATTCTAGGGACTGAACCTGTTAGGAGCCTGGGAAGCCCAGTGGCACCAGTGCAGCTGATGATTCCCCTGAGAGTGCAAGGAGTGAAGGGAACTTCACTGGCCATGCAGGGCTTTCCCAAGGTGGACAGAGAATTGCCACAAGAGCCTTAGGAAAACAGGGCCACTGGGAGCATGGATTTCCCTTTTCCATCATCCCTCATGCTCCATTTCAGGCCAGCAAGGCTTTCACCACAGAACCACCCACTCCACAGTCACCAACTCCATCATCACTGCCTCCCACCGCCACCACCAACCATCCCCTACCAGCCACCATTGTCCCGTTTAGAACCACAGTCAGCCACAGAGCCAGCTCTCCATGGCCACTCTCCTCCCCACACAGCCATCAACACCACCCTTGGTACCCATCACGGCCTGCACACTAGCATCACATCTGCCACCTCCCCGTTCTCTCCATCACAGCTACAGACATTAGCCCCATGAGCTGACACTGTTCCCCACCACCATTCCCCCATTACTGCTGTTACCACTAGCACCAAACAGCCATGGACCTTATCGCCATTATAAGCCAAATGCCAGCTCTGTCATTGCCATCAATCTATGCAAACAGTCACCATGACATGGTCCTCCTCACTACCACCTTCAAGAGTATTTTCAAAACCCAGCTGCAAGTGAAAAGTTTATCGAGGTAACTTTTTCTAGCTGCTCTGACAACCAATACACCCTGCTTGCCCAAAGGGAGGTTTGGTCCCCCTGACACCTTGGTGTGATCAGCGGTTCACAAGGAGGCCTTCCACAGGACTCCTGCCTCCTACTCAGCCCATTCTCTCAGGCCTGCTCTCTCTAGAGCCTTCTGCTGGGCTCCTGACTTCTTCTGGCCACTGGGTAAGCAGGGACAGCACAGACAAATGTCCACATGCTCAGGGCTAGGACTAGAAATGTACAGATGACCCTCACAAGCAATCATTGTCTCAAACCCAGTCTCGGGCGCCACAGCTGCAGGGGGGGCCGGGAAACATGGTCTTCCAGTGCGCCCAGTAACAGGCAACAGGGGGGCATGTAGCAATGGTCGGCCCCCGGGGGTCTCTGCTAAGGTAATATGTGCCTCGTCAGAAACAGGACATGCCATAGCAAGGGCATTTGTGAAGAAATGGGCACTCTTAGGGGTCACATGCTGAGTCATGTCCCTGAGACATAGCAGACCCAGTTCCTAACACTGTCCATCTCGTGTGTTTTTGCACACACACTTACCCACACCTCCTGTGAGCAAAAATGAGTGCACACACAGACACGCACACACACACAGGTTTCCAAGGACTCCATGCTGACCCAGACAGGATCCCCACGGGTCCCAACACTGGCAATGTCTCATTAAACTAGATGAGAGCAAATTCTCTTGTGGGGCAAACATGCAGGGCAGCCCCTGTGTGTGCCTGAGGGCAAAGAGCAGGAGGCAGGCGGCTCTGTCCTGACTCAGCTCCGCCCAACTTGGGGACCAGTCTGGGGCCTGGGAACCTCCTAAGAGCAAAGTCTAACTTGACAGACACCCCAGCGTCTGACTGTCAGTTTCCTAAATGGCTCTGGAGCTGGCATCCTCATTTTAAACCACTCTCCATAATAAGCAGTGATGACACCACTTCAGGCTTGAGAAAATATCTCAAAACCTTGGGAGACTTTTATTTTTTAGGTAGGTGTCTAATAAAGTGGGCAAAATAAAGAGACAGAGCTAAACTATAGTACTTTTTAATTACAAATTTTAAAAAGGTACAAACTCTACTGATGCTAGTGGCCACTGCTATCACTTTGATGTGGACTCTTCTGGACATTTTCAAGCATTTATAAATATGTGTATGTACCACCAAAAATATGGTCATCTTATGGCAGTTTTCTACAGAAATCACACATTTATGTAATATTCTGAAGCTGGCTCTTTTTCCCATGGCCATGTAATTTAGAGATCCATCTGTCTCTCTGAGCCACCTCTCAACCTCCCGCCCTCCCTCTTTCTACCACAGGATCAGCACAGTATTTCACAGCATCATGTCCTGCAGTTTATTTATCCTTTGTTGACAAAGATGTAATTGCTCCGATGTTCTCCGTTACCAACAGTACTGAAGGGAACAACCTGTGCACCTGTGTGCATATTTTGCTAGACCACTAGTTCTCAAAGTTGGTTCCAGGAACCCCCGGGGTCCCTGAAACTCTTTCGGGGTCTACAAGTTTAAAACTATACTCATAGGACCGGGGGCAAGGTGGCTATGGCATAAAAGGAGGCTGTGTGCCCTTCTCCCAGCCACAGACTGGATTTCCAGCTAAAATCTGTGCGGTCAGCTTGAAAAAGAGAAGTGTAACTCATTGGACATATTTCGTCTAAGGAGCACTGAAGAAAGAACGGAGAAAGTGGAAAGACAGAGGGAGTCCTGGAGAGGGGGAGCCCCCCTGTCGTTGATGCTTGGCTGAGAGGCCCCAGTGATATGGGGTGCAAAGCTCCCTACCCTTGGAAGTGTGGGGTCACATCCCCACGCAGGGCTCCCAAACCCCGAGCAGCAGAGACTAGAAGGAGGGCCCCGTGGCATCGGGAGAGGGACCCGGGGACCTGTCTGTCTGGGCGGCCTGGTCCTTTCCTTCCCGGGAGGGAGTGCGCGGACTAAAGGCTGTACCCGGGGAGAGGCTCGCCCTGGGTGCTGGCTGCTAGAAAAGCTGCGCTGCAATGTTGGGGTCCGAAGAAAGAGGGGGGCTGACGGCTGCGCCCAGAGGAACTATGAGAGACCCTCTGCTTTCCCGAAAGGCAATGTGCAGAGCCCCAGATACCAACTAAACCATGTTGCCTGAGGAAGGTGGAGGCATTACCCCACCTCCAGTGCAGGATTGAAGCCCCTTGCCCCACCTCTGGAGCACAGGGACTGATCCTGCCTGTGGAGGGGGTGCAGGGAAGGTGGGGGATTTTTGACTCACACTGAAGAGAGTTGGAAGTGAGAGCAGAGCAGAGACTCTGGGTCCAAGCTTCACTGTCACCAGCCAGCAGAGAGATCAGAGACCTGCCTGGGATGATTTTATAACCCCTTCTGCTTGCATCTGTGGCTCAAGGGTGCTGGATCCTCAGAGAGCAAGGGTGTGTTTTTTATTTTGTGTTGTTTCAGGCACCCCCCAGCATCCCTCAGGAAGGCTTATATTGGAGAGACAGATGAGTGAGAGTGGGCTTTGGGCCTGATTGTTGGGGGCCTGATCCCTGTGTCCTGTGAGTTCAGCCAGCCAGTGCCAGGAAGGAGGGGTGGAGCATGTCTCCACCTCCTGCAGGCTGGGACACCACCCTCATTAGGAAAGAGTTTGGATCAGCTCTCTGAAGCCCCAGATGCCGCAAGGGGCACAGACTGTGGGGGTCAGGAGAACAGCTCAGAGGAGAGCATTTCAAGAGTAAGACCCTCACAGGCTGTTGTCTGGGACAAGAAGGGCCGCAGAACCTCCTGCGGGCTGGGCAGGCACTGTTCTCAACCAGAATCTCTTTGGATCAGTCCCAGCAAGCCCAGGGCAACTGAAGCTTTTCCAGAAAAGGCAGGAGGCTGGATGCAAGCCGCCCCGGCACCAGGCCGCCTCAGGGGAACTGGATTGGACCATGAGGTGGACACTGAGCAGTTGCTCTTCGAAGTGCAGATTAATTACCCCTGGGGCCCTCTGGCCCTAGCTGGGCTGCCTGGCTCCACCCAGAAGGCTCTTCAGAAGGCACTGCAGGCCCAGGCCACCTCCAGGGCAGGTGGCTGGGGGGGGAGGCGACCTCAGAGAGCCTCAGACCCGCCTCAGCTACTGTGGGACACCCCGAGTCAGCCTACACAGCTGGGGACATCAGCTGAGAACAGCACCCCGGCAGGAAGCCTGAAATCAGCGCACAAAGCAGGGAGCCTCGCGCAGCAGGATCTGCCCAGATGACCTTTCCTGGGCTGCTTTGCTGCTGTTCTGTTCCAGTACTTTCCTCTGTATCGCGCTTGCCGCCTTCTCACTGGTCCTGCTTTTGCTCTTTTCTCCTTGTTCCTTTCCAGTCTCCTGCGGCCCCGTCCTCATCTTACTCCATCAGTTAGTTGCTTTCCCTTTTCCGTTCTTTCCTTCACTTTAGCTTTCTCTCTCTTCCTTTTACCTCTGCATAACTTTTTTTAGTAAGAAAATTATAGGCCAGTATCCCTGATGTATAGAGATGTTAAAATCTCAACAAAACATTAGGAAATAATATCCAGAAAGAAATTAATAAGATCATACAACATGGCCAAGAGGGATTTATTCCGGGGATGCACGACTAGTACAGTATTAACAAGTCAGCAAACGTGATGCATCACGTTAAGAAAATGAAGGGTCGAAATCACACGTTCATATCAATACATGCAGAAAGAGAATTCGATAAAATCTAGTACCCATTTTTTATAAAAACGTTTAGTAATGGGGGAATAGAGGGATCAGACCGCAGCATAATAAAGGCCATATATGGCAAACCCACAGCCAACATCATAATCAATGAGCAAAAACGAAAAGCATTTCCCCTAAGAACAGGAACAAGACAGGGGTGTCCGCTTTCAACACTTATTCACCATGGCACTGGAAGTGCTAGCCACAGGCATCAGACAAGAAAAAAAGAATAAACGCATCCAAATTGGAAAGGAGGAAGTGAAACTGTCATTATTTGCAGATGACATGATATTATACATAAAAACATACAGAATCCACCTGAAAACTAACAGAGTAAATGAATGAATTTGGGAAAGTAGGAGAATACAAAAGCAACATCCAGAAATCGGTAGCGTTTTTATACACCAATAACAATCTCTCTGAAAGAGAAACCAAAAAAGAAATCTCTTTTACCACTGCAACAACAATAATAACAACAAGGTGCCTAGGAATAAACTTACCCAAGGCAGTAAAACACCTGTACTCAGAACACTATAGGACAGTGATGAGAGGAAAAGGGAGACAGAAACACATGGGAGCAAGTTCCGTGATCACGGATTGGAAGAATCAACGTCATTAAAATCTCCACACTACCCAAAGCAACCTGTAGAGTCAACTCAATCCCTATGAAAATAGCAGTGGCATATTTCACAGATCTAGAACAAATATTTCAAACACTTATATGGAACCAAAAAAAAACCCCCGAATAGCCTGAGCAATCTTGAGAAAGTAAAACCATTTGGAAGTATCACACTACCTGATATCAAACTATATTACACGGCCATTGTAGTGAAAACGGCCTGGCCCTGGCATAAGAACGGGCATATTGATCAATAAAACAGACGAGAGCCCAGAGACAAAGCCACGCCTTTATGGCCAATTCCTGTTTCACAAAGGAGGCAAGAACATAGAAAGGAGTAAAGACAGTAGCTTTAATAAATGGTGTTGGAAAATTCGACAGGTATATATATTAAAGAAAGGAAATAGACCACCAACTTACACCTCACACACTATACTCAAAATGGATAAAAATGTGAATGTCAGTTGATGAACCATAAAATTCCTAGAACAAAACACAGGCAGTAAAATATCTGACGTCTCTCGCGAGAATATTTTTGTAGGTATATCTTCTTGAGCAAGAGAAACAAAGGAAAAATAAACCAACGGGTCCACATCAAACTAAAAAGCTTTTACACAGCAAAAGAAACCATCAACAAAATGAAAAGGCAACACATTGCACAGGAGAATATACTCACCAATGATACTTGTGATAAAAGGTTAATTTCTAAAATATATTAAAAATGTATACTACTCAATACCAAGAAGACAACTAACCCAATTTAAAAAATGGACACATGTTCAGACGGCCTGGTTCAAGGGTGAGCATCAACCTATGGTCCAGGAGCTCGCTGTTCGATTCCCGCTCAGGGCACATGCCGGGGTCGTGGGCTTGATCCCAAGCAGGGGACGTGCAGCAGGCGGCCAACCAATGACTCTGTCATCACTGATTTTTCTTCCTCTATCTTTCTCTCTCTTCCTCTCTCTGAAATCCTGGCTCTAGCCCTAACCATAACACTATAGCTAGTTCTCATTTTAACCCTAACTCTAGCCTTACCCGTAAACTTAACCCGAAACTTAGACCTAGCCCTAGGCCTACAACTAACTTTAACCCTAAACCTAACCATAACCTAGCTTTAACACTAGCCCTAACTTTAGCCCTAACCCTAAACATAGTCCCAAACCGAACACTAACCCTAATCCTAAACCTAAGCCCAGTTCTAGCCCTAGTCCTATCTTGAGCCCTAATCCTAACCTAACCTTTAGACCAAGACCTAAACCTAAACCTAGCCCTAGTTTTTGCCATAACCCTAACTGTAAACTTAGCCCTAACCTTAACACTAACCCTAACAATAGCCCTAGCCCTAGCCCTAACCCTAATTCTAAACTTAGCCCTAGAACAAGCCCTACCTCTAGACCTAACCCTAATCCTAAGGCTTCCCCTGCAAGGAGTCCTAAACCTACATTTAACCATAACCCTAATGCTAATTGTAGCCTTGTCAATAACCCTAACCACATGCATAGCCATAACCCTAGCCCAAACCATAACCCTGATGGTAACTCTAAACCTAACCCTAGAGCTACTCCTAAGTATGACCCAACCTTAACCCTACCCATACTCCTAACACTAAACCAAACCAAACCAAACTTTAACCATAGCCCTAAAGCTAACCCTAACCCTAACCTTGTATCCAATTCTTGTCCTACATTCGGCACCAGTCCTAGCTGAAAACTGATTCTAGACCTAACTGTGGCCTTGGGCCTAATCCTAACACTCTTCCTAAGCCTAAGCTGAATATTAAACCTAATTCTAAGGCTAACCCTAGCCCGGACCCTAAACCAAATCCCAAACCTAACTCTAAATTGATCCCTGCATCTAAAACTCATCATAAATTAACCATAACCCTAGACCTAGACTTAGGCCTAGTCCTAATTCTAACCAAAACCCTAATCCTAAACCTAGCTTCAATCCTAACCCTAACACTAGCTCTAGCCCTATCTTAATACCTAACCCTAACCCTAAATCTAGGCCTACATCGAATCCTAAGCCTGACCCTAACCCTAATTCTAACCCCAATGCTAGTACTAAACCCCAAAACTAATTCTAAAACTAGTTCTGGCACATGCCCCAGCTCGAAAGGGAAACCTAATCACAACATTAGCCTTACCACTTGCCCTAAACCGGAACAAATGCTACCCTAATGCTAATAACACCAAATCTAGCCCTAGCGGAAAACTCAAACCTAACCCTAAATGGAACCCTAATTCTAGCACTAGACCTATCTCTAACTTTAACACTAAATTGAACCCCAAACCTAGCCTTCTTCTTAAAACTAAACTAACCTAACCCAATCCCAAATGTGGGGAACCGCTGTGGCCCCAGGCACGGAGGAGCTGCCTGGGTGAGCTGCAGAGGTGCTCTCATGCTCCCTGACCCAGTCCTTGAGGCACCAAAGCAATACTAATTTAGCTTGCGGCCATAAATTCTAGAAAGGCTAATTAGGAAGCTGGCCCTGGCCTGAAGGGTTAAGGGATAGTTAAACCACATACGAAGCCAAGGACTCAATCCTCCCCAAAAGTTCCCATTAGAAGCAGAGAGAAAGATAGTTTCCAAGGTCTGAGCTCCTGCAGGAGGCAGGGTGTTTAGTCTGAAAAAGCATTCGTAGGAGCTTGGAGGAATTACATTGTATCGGGGAAGGGGAAGAAATGCGGGGCTGGGGGCTATTCAGCACAATCAACAGTGCCTGTACATATTGAGCTGAGAAAATAAACTCGGGGCTGAGGCAGTTACAAGCTCCAGTCCTCCCGATCCCATCTTTTTTGTGTCTGTCTTTTCTCCATCCTCACCCCTTCCTCAGGACCGTTCGACTCTGCCAGCGGGCTCCGGCACCCAAATTGTAATGCTAAACTTTAAACTTACCTCCAAATCTAACCCTAACCTTAACCATAATTTTAGCTCTAACTATAACCCTAACACTAAAACGAAACCTAATCCTAACCCTAGATTTACCCTAATCCTAAACCTAACCATAATTTTAAAACTAGCCTCAGCTCTAGCCTTAATTTAACACTAACTTTAGCCCTAGAGTCAGCCCTAACCCTGATTCAAACACTAACCATAACCATGAACTTAACCAGAGCTTTGATTGAAAATATACCCTTCCACTAATCCTAAACTTAACATTAGCCATAGGCCTAGTCCTAAGGCTAACACTAAACCTAGCTCTAATTCTAACTCTAGCCCTAGCCCTAACTCGAACTTTAAACTTACCCGAGAACGAAACCTAGCTCGAACCCTAACTATAACACTAGCCCTAACTCTCACCATAGCCCTAACCTTAACCCTAACACTAGTCCTAGCCCTACCCTTTTTCCTAATATTAACCTCAACCCAAACCCTAACCCTCAACTTAACTGTAAAATTCACCCTAACACCTAACCCTAACCCTAACCATAGCCATAGGCCTAGCCTTAAACTGAACGCTAAACCTTGTCCCAGCCCTCTCCCTAACCCTAAACCTAACCTGGGCCCTGGGCCTAATACAAAAGGCAACAACCAACCACCAACCAAACCAACGGAAAAACTTAGCCTTAGTTTCTCCCTATACCTAACCCTAACGTAATTTACCCATTACCTTAGCCTAAACTTAACCCTAAACGTAACTTTGATCTTAAAACTAGCCCTGGACATAGCCTTAGCTCTAGCCCTGAATCTCACCTACAACTCGCCCGAGCCCTAGGTCTGCTTGACATGATATTGTGCATAAAAACATACAGAATCCACTAGAAAACTAACAGAGTTAATGAATGAATTCAGGAAAGTAGCAGGATACACAATCATCATCCAGAAATCAATTGGCATTTTTATACACCAATAACAATCTGTCTGAAAGAGAAACCAAAAAAGCAATGAATTTTAGAACTGCAACAACAACAACAAGGTGCCGAGGAATAAACTCACCCAAGGCAGTAAAACACCTGCACTCACAAAACTATAGGACAATGATGAGAGGAAAAAGGGAGACAGAAACACATGGGAGCATGTTCCGTGATCACGGATTGGAAGAATTAACGTCATTAAAATCTCCACACTACCCAAAGCAACCTATAGAGTCAACACAGTCCCTATGAAAATAGCAGTGGCATATTTCACAGATCTAGAACAAATATTTCAAACACTTATATGGAACCAAAAAAACCCCCGAATAGCCTGAGCAATCTTGAGAAAGTAAAACCATTTGGAAGTATCACACTACCTGATATCAAACTATACTACACGGCCATTGTAGTGAAAACGGCCTGGCCCTGGCATAAGAACGGGCATATTGATCAATAAAACAGACGAGAGCCCAGAGACAAAGCCACGCCTTTATGGCCAATTCCTGTTTCACAAAGGAGGCAAGAACATAGAAAGGAGTAAAGACAGTAGCTTTAATAAATGGTGTTGGAAAATTCGACAGGTATATATATTAAAGAAAGGAAATAGACCACCAACTTACACCTCACACACTATACTCAAAATGGATAAAAATGTGAATGTCAGTTGATGAACCATAAAATTCCTAGAACAAAACATAGGCAGTAAAATATCTGACGTCTCTCGCGAGAATATTTTTGTAGGTATATCTTCTTGAGCAAGAGAAACAAAGGAAAAATAAACCAACGGGTCCACATCAAACTAAAAAGCTTTTACACAGCAAAAGAAACCATCAACAAAATGAAAAGGCAACCCATTGCACAGGAGAATATACTCACCAATGATACTTGTGATAAAAGGTTAATTTCTAAAATATATTAAAAATGTATACTACTCAATACCAAGAAGACAACTAACCCAATTTAAAAAATGGACACATGTTCAGACGGCCTGGTTCAAGGGTGAGCATCAACCTATGGTCCAGGAGCTCGCTGTTCGATTCCCGCTCAGGGCACATGCCGGGGTCGTGGGCTTGATCCCAAGCAGGGGACGTGCAGCAGGCGGCCAACCAATGACTCTGTCATCACTGATTTTTCTTCCTCTATCTTTCTCTCTCTTCCTCTCTCTGAAATCCTGGCTCTAGCCCTAACCATAACACTATAGCTAGTTCTCATTTTAACCCTAACTCTAGCCTTACCCGTAAACTTAACCCGAAACTTAGACCTAGCCCTAGGCCTACAACTAACTTTAACCCTAAACCTAACCATAACCTAGCTTTAACACTAGCCCTAACTTTAGCCCTAACCCTAAACATAGTCCCAAACCGAACACTAACCCTAATCCTAAACCTAAGCCCAGTTCTAGCCCTAGTCCTATCTTGAGCCCTAATCCTAACCTAACCTTTAGACCAAGACCTAAACCTAAACCTAGCCCTAGTTTTTGCCATAACCCTAACTGTAAACTTAGCCCTAACCTTAACACTAACCCTAACAATAGCCCTAGCCCTAGCCCTAACCCTAATTCTAAACTTAGCCCTAGAACAAGCCCTACCTCTAGACCTAACCCTAATCCTAAGGCTTCCCCTGCAAGGAGTCCTAAACCTACATTTAACCATAACCCTAATGCTAATTGTAGCCTTGTCAATAACCCTAACCACATGCATAGCCATAACCCTAGCCCAAACCATAACCCTGATGGTAACTCTAAACCTAACCCTAGAGCTACTCCTAAGTATGACCCAACCTTAACCCTACCCATACTCCTAACACTAAACCAAACCAAACCAAACTTTAACCATAGCCCTAAAGCTAACCCTAACCCTAACCTTGTATCCAATTCTTGTCCTACATTCGGCACCAGTCCTAGCTGAAAACTGATTCTAGACCTAACTGTGGCCTTGGGCCTAATCCTAACACTCTTCCTAAGCCTAAGCTGAATATTAAACCTAATTCTAAGGCTAACCCTAGCCCGGACCCTAAACCAAATCCCAAACCTAACTCTAAATTGATCCCTGCATCTAAAACTCATCATAAATTAACCATAACCCTAGACCTAGACTTAGGCCTAGTCCTAATTCTAACCAAAACCCTAATCCTAAACCTAGCTTCAATCCTAACCCTAACACTAGCTCTAGCCCTATCTTAATACCTAACCCTAACCCTAAATCTAGGCCTACATCGAATCCTAAGCCTGACCCTAACCCTAATTCTAACCCCAATGCTAGTACTAAACCCCAAAACTAATTCTAAAACTAGTTCTGGCACATGCCCCAGCTCGAAAGGGAAACCTAATCACAACATTAGCCTTACCACTTGCCCTAAACCGGAACAAATGCTACCCTAATGCTAATAACACCAAATCTAGCCCTAGCGAAAAACTCAAACCTAACCCTAAATGGAACCCTAATTCTAGCACTAGACCTATCTCTAACTTTAACACTAAATTGAACCCCAAACCTAGCCTTCTTCTTAAAACTAAACTAACCTAACCCAATCCCAAATGTGGGGAACCGCCGTGGCCCCAGCCACGGAGGAGCTGCCTGGGTGAGCTGCTGATGTGCTCCCCTGCTCCCTGGGAGATGTGGGTGAGCTGCTGAGGCCCCAGGCACAGTGCCTGGGTGAGCTGCAGAGGTGCTCTCCTGCTCCCTGACCCAGTCCTTGAGGCACCAAAGCAATACTAATTTAGCTTGCGGCCATAAATTCTAGAAAGGCTAATTAGGAAGCTGGCCCCGGCCTGAAGGGTTAAGGGATAGTTAAGCCACATACCAAGCCAAGGACTCAATCCTCCCCAAAAGTTCCCATTAGAAGCAGAGAGAAAGATAGTTTCCAAGGTCTGAGCTCCTGCAGGAGGCAGGGTGTTTACTCTGAAAAAGCATTCGTAGGAGCTTGGAGGAATTACTTTGTATCTGGCAAGGGAAAGAAACGCCGCACGGGTGCTATTCAGCACAAGCAACAGTGCCTGTACATACTGAGCTGAGAAAATAAACTCGGGGCTGAGGCAGTTACGAGCTACAGTCCTCCCGATCCCATCTTTTTCTGTCTGTCTTTTCTCCATCCTCACTCCTTCCTCAGGACCGTTCGACTCTGCCAGCGGGCTCCGGCACCCAAATGGTAATGCTAAACTTTAAACTTACTTCCCAGTCTCACCCTAAACTTAAACATAATTTTAGCTCGGACTATAACCCTAATACTAAAACAAAACCTAATCCTAACCCTAGATTTACCCTAATCCTAAACCTAACCATAATTTTAAAACTAGCCTCAGCTCTAGCCTTAATTTAACACTAACCTTAGCCATAGAGTCAGCCCTAACCCTGATTCAAACCCTAAGCCTAACCATGAACTTAACCAGAGCTTTGATTGAAAATATACCCTTCCACTAATCCTAAACTTAACATTAGCCATAGGCCTAGTCCTAAGGCTAACACTAAACCTAGCTCTAATTCTAACTCTAGCCCTAGCCCTAACTCGAACTTTAAACTTAGCCTGAGAACGAAACCTAGCTCGAACCCTAACTATAACACTAGCCCTAACTCTCAGCATAGCCCTAACCTGAACCCTAACACTAGCCCTAGCCCTACCCTTTTTCCTAGTGCTAATATTAACCTCAATCCAAACCCTAACCCTCAACTTAACTGTAAAATTCACCCTAACACCTAGCCCTAACACTAACCATAGCCATAGGCCTAGCCTTAAACTGAACGCTAAACCTTGTCCCAGCCCTCTCCCTAACCCTAAACCTAACCTGGGCCCTGGGCCTAATACAAAAGGCAACAACCAACCACCAACCAAACCAACCAAAAACTTAGCCTTAGTTTCTCCCTATACCTAACCCTAACGTAATTTACCCATTACCTTAGCCTAAACTTAACCCTAAACCTAACTTTGATCTTAAAACTAGCCCTGGACATAGCCCTAGCTCTAGCCCTGAATCTCACCTACAACTCGCCCGAGCCCTAGGTCTGCCTGACATGATATTGTGCATAAAAACATACAGAATCCACTAGAAGACTAACAGAGTTAATGATTGAATTCGGGAAAGTAGCAGGATACAAAATCAACATCCAGAAATCAACTGGCATTTTTATACACCAATAACAATCTCTCTGAAAGAGAAACCAAAACAGCAATCTCTTTTACCACTGCAACAACAACAACAAGGTGCCAAGGAATAAACTCACCCAAGGCAGTAAAACACCGGCACTCACAAAACAACAGGACAGTGATGAGAGGAAAAGGGAGACAGAAACACGTGGGAGCAAGTTCCGTGACCACGGATTGGAAAAATTAACGTCATTAAAATCTCCACACTACCCAAAGCAACCTATAGAGTCAACGCAATCCCTGTGAAAATAGCAGTTGCACATGCCCGGTCAGGGCACATGCCCGGGTCGTGGGCTTGATCCCAAGCAGGGGACGTGCAGCAGGCGGACAACCAATGACTCTGTCATCACTGATTTTTCTTCCTCTCTCTTTCTCTCTCTTCCTCTCTCTGAAATCCTGGCTCTAGCCCTAACCATAACACTATAGCTAGTTCTCATTTTAACCCTAACTCTAGCCTTACCCGTTAACTTAACCCGAAACTTAGACCTAGCCCTAGGCCTACAACTAACTTTAGGCCTAAACCTAATTGTGCCCTAGCTTTAACACTAACCCTAACTTTAGCCCTAAGCCTAAACATAGTCCCAAACCGAACACTAACCCTAATCCTAACCCTAAGCCCAGTTCTAGCCCTAGTCCTATCTTGAGCCCTAATCCTAACCTAAACTTTAGCCCAAGACCTAGCCCTCGTTTTTGCCATAACCCTAACTGTAAACTTAGCCCTAACCTTATCGCTAACCCTAACAATAGCCCTAGCCCTAGCCCTAACCCTAATTCTAAACTTAGCCCTAGAACAAGCCCTACCTCTAGACTTAACCCTAATCCTAAGGCTTCCCCTGCAAAGAGTCCTAAACCTACATTTAACCATAACCCTAATGCTAACTGTAGCCTTATCAATAACCCTAACCACATGCACAGCCATAGCCCTAGCCCAAACCATAACCCTCATGGTAACTCGGAACCTAACCCTAGAGCTACTCCTAAGCATAACCTAACCTTAACCCTAGCCATACTCCTAACACTAAACCAAACCAAACCAAACCTTAACCATAACCCTAAAGCTAACCCTAACCCTAACCTTGTATCCAATTCTTGTCCTACATTCGGCACCAGTCCTAGCTGAAAACTGATTCTAGACCTAACTGTGGCCCTGGACCTAATCGTAACACACTTCCTAATCCTAACCTGAATATGAAACCTAATTCTAAGTTTAACCCTAGCCCGAACCCTAAACCAAATCCCAAACCTAACTCTAAATTGATCCCTACATCTAAAACTCACCATAAATTAAACATAACCCAAGACCTAGACTTAGGCCTAGTCCTAATTCTACCAAAACCCTAATCCTAAACCTAGCTTTAATCCTAACCCTAACACTAGCTCTAGCCC
The DNA here is from genome assembly GCF_054644295.1 of Miniopterus natalensis. Lineage (NCBI taxonomy): Eukaryota > Metazoa > Chordata > Mammalia > Chiroptera > Miniopteridae > Miniopterus > Miniopterus natalensis. The sequence goes on along the minus strand of NC_142087.1, from coordinate 73,671,942 downwards.
TATCTTAATCCTAACCCTAACCCTAAATCTAGGCCTACATCGAATCCTAAGCCTGACCCTAACCCTAATTCTAACCCCAATGCTAGTACTAAACCCCAAAACTAATTCTAAAACTAGTTCTGGCACAAGCCCTAGCTCGAAAGGGAAACCTAACCACAACATTAGCCTTAGCACTAGCCCTAAACCTGAACAAATGCTACCCTAATGCTAATAACACCAAATCTAGTCCTAGCGGAAAACTCAAACCTAACCCTAAATGGAACCCTAATTCTAGCACTAGACCTATCTCTAACTGTAACACTCAGTCTAACCCCAAACCTAGCCTTCTTTAGACGTAGCGAACTTTAGACTTAGCCCGAGAAGGAAACCTAGCTCGAACCCTAACTATAACACTAGCCCTAACTCTCACCATAGCCCTAACCTAAACCCTAACACTAGCCCTAGCCTTTTACCTAGTGGTAATATTAACTTTAACCCAATCCTTACCCTAAACTTAACTGTAAAATTAATCCTAAACCTAACCCTCACCCTAACACTGACCATAGCCGTAAGTTTAGCCTTAAACTTAACCCTAAACCTTGTCATAGCCCTCTCCCTAACCCTAATCCTAACCCGGGCCCGAGTCCTAATACAAAAGGCAACAACAAACCTACCAACCGAACCAACCAAAAACTTAGCCTTAGTTTATCCCATAGCTAACCCTAACCGTAATTTACGCATGACCATAACCATAACCTAAACTTAACCCGAACCCCAACCTTAGCCTTTTCTCTAACCCAAACCCTAACCATAACCCTAAACCAAGCCTTAACCCTAAAACCTACACCTAACTCTAAGCCTAACCCTAACCCTACCCCGAGCAACAATAACAACCATGGTTCTGGCCTCACCTGTTCAAGGCCTGCAGGCAGCTCCAGTTGGGGCACCGGCCTGGCCGCAGTGTCCGTCCCGCCGTCAGAGCAGCCACCCAGGAAACCCGTGGGGGAGCCTGAGCTCTTCTCGCCCCGCCGGGTGGACAGCTCTGGGGCTGCCCAGACAGCACGCGTGGTGGTGCCAACAGTGAAGACGTCACGTTGTGGGAACCATTCTTGTCATTCAGACCCCGGGCGGCATATACTCTGGTGCTCACGGCGCTTCCAGAGGCCCCGTGGGGCTCGGCAGCAATCACCGCGGCACTGACGCGCCACACACAGGACACGGAGGAAAACCCTGCGGGGCGCTGTGCTGGCCGCGTCTTTCCGCCTGTGCGGGCCCTGCCCCGCCTGGGGCTTCTGCTCCTGCTCCCGGGCCCCCTGCCCAGGCTCTGCCAAGGCCGCCCCTTCTTCTCCTCTGGGTCTCTGCTGACATGTCAGGTCTTCAGTGAAGCTTCCCGGCCCCGCACACACAGGATGGGGCTGCGCCCAGAACCCCTGCCTTTCCCGCTCTGTTTCCTCAAGGGCTGGTTTCCTGAGCTGCCAGCCTGCGGGGGGTGAGAGGGGCACTGACCTCTCCCTGGGCCACCAGCACCTGGCACAGTGACTGGCACAGGGCAGGCGGGATCCAGGCTGCGGACGGGCTGAGCTGGCGGGGCCCCCGGGGCGGTCTAGCCCTGCCCCCCGCCAGCCCAGCTCCCGCCACGGTTCCTGAGCGGGGGCGCCCGGGCGGTGGGGAAAAGGGAGCCCCGGGCTGGGGGCGCAGGGACTGGACCCAGAGTGGGGGCGGGGGGCTGGGCCGAGACCCAGGCAGCAGGCCCAGCCCCGCCCGCGACATGGCCAGGCCCGCAGGGCGGTGCGGGGGCAGCGTCTCCCCGCCCCCGGGGCAGGGGCGCAGGCTCCGTCCTCCAGCTTGTTCCCGGGCTCAGAGCAGCTGCCCCAGAGGCCTTGGGAGGCGCGGCTTCCAGAAGGGTCCTGAGGGCCATTGCTCCCCCGGGGCCAGAGGGACCTGGGGTTTATGGCGCCCTGTTTCCGGGGAGTTTGGGCGGCGGGGAGGGGGGAGGGGGCGGGGAGGGGGGACAGTGCTGGTTACCCCTCCACCCCCACCCCCGCTCTCAGCCTGCAGCAGGAGCACAGGCAACCCAACCGCAGGGGGCTGGGCCCTGAGCCCCACTTGGAGAGGGAAGGGGGTTTCTGAGCCCTGCTAGAGCCCCAGCCCTCCCCAGGCCCTGCCGGCCCTGCGGGGACCCTGCACCCCTGCAGGCTCCTGCACGACCCCCTGGGGTCCACTGTGCCCCACTTTACAGATGGGGAGTTCGTGGCTTCCAGGGCCCACTCTTTCCGCTCTACCCCCTGGAAAAGGTCAAGGAGGGAGAGAGAGAGAAGCCCGGGTAGTCTCCAGCCTCCAGACAGCCCCTGGCCTCTCTGTGCCCTGTGTGGGGACAGCACTGTGGGGACACATTCCAGCCTGGACCAGGGGGGCAGCTCCCTAAAGCTCCCAGGGCCCAGCTGCGCTGCTCTTGGCGTCACCTTCCTCTTTGACCCCTTCTTCCTTCTTGTACTTCCCTTTAGCCCCCCTCAAAGGCGGGTCCCCTTGCTGAGCGGGGGCCCCTGTGAGGGCACATCCCTGACTTTCCAGGGACTTGGCAGGCCAGGCGTTGAACGCAGCCGCCGTCAACAGTGAACTGTGCAGCCCCGCGATCACATGATTGACAGCAAACACCTGCTGCCTGGAATTATTGTCCTTACCTATGCTCTTGGGGCTGTTTCTACCCATTGCATCTGCAGGGAGGGGATATTATAGAGCAGGTGACGCCACACAGCTCTTCCCATGGCTGTGGGGAGTGACACCATGTTGGCAGCTTGAAATGGGCCGTGGTGAGAATATTGACAGCACAGGAACTGGCAAATGTACCAAATCAGGGCTTGATTTGTTTTCCGCAGCGCCTGCTGTCTCCAGACTTAAGACAGTGATGGGGAAGATGTTAATAGCAGAGATTAAACTTAAGAGTGTGTCTTGGGTGAATATTGTGGTATGTAAATTGTGTCTGTTTTTAAAAAACTGCCTGCAGCCATTACAATGTGAACACATTACAGGAAACTGAGGAATGCCATCTGGCATTCAGAAAACGAGCACCTGATAAGGAGCCACTCACATCGTTAACGAGGGACTGACGTTCTCACAAACATCTTCAGCTTCTTTTCCTTGATAACACAAGGAGAACATCACCCGACATTCCCGTTGGAGCTACACTCATCCGTCAGCTGAGGGCAAGCATAGGCGGCTATAAATACACCAGTTTGGCCAAATGCAAGGAGCGCTTCCTAAGGATCCATTGCTGTGCATAGACATGTATATGTGCATGTGTAGGTGCATGTGAATATGTATGCATGTGTACCTGTGTACGTAAGTATGCATACATGTAAATACATTCCCTCCTGTGCCGCTGGCTGGTTGAGAAACATTTGGCTGGGTGCTTCCCAGGGTCCGTCCGACCTTTTCTAATATTGTCACTTGACTGTTCTGCCCAGGGTGAGCCCCTCCTGTCCCACAGCTGACCCCAAATCTCCCTCCAGGCAAACCTCAGCCCTGAGCTGTGGGCATGAATACCCAGCTGTCGCTTGGATATTTCCCACCCAGCAGGTCGCACACCTCCCAGGCCAGTGCAGAGAGGGGGGGCCCTGGAGCTCAGCAGAGTCATGATTTGGGGGCCCCCTCAGCAACAGGACCCGTGATACTGCTCAGGGTACCATCACCTGGGCTTGGCTGGGTGTGTGAGCAAGATGTCAGGGTTGGAACCAGCTGATGCAGTAATGGATAGGACACAGCGGGGAGAGAGCGATGCCAAACGTGGTCTGAATGGAAGGGGACAGATGTGATGAGATGAGGGACACAGCGGCTTGGGTGGAGGGAGGATGGTGAACCTCGATTTTGAGTTGGAGGTGTCTTTGGGACATCCAAGCTGGAAACAGATCTAGAGATTCCCGAGGAGAGGCTGGGGCTGGAGGTGTTGGAATCTTCTGGGAAGACTGCAATTAAAGCTCTGGGTGTGAGCCCGGCTGGCACGGTCAGTGCCTGGGCTTTCACCTATGAACCAGGTGTTCAGGGTTCAATTCCCATCAGGGCACACACCCCGGTTGTGGGCTCAATCCCAGAAGGGGGCGTGCAGCAGGCAGCCGATCAATGACTCTCTCGTCAGTGATGGATCTATGCATCTCCCCCTCGCTCTTCCTCTCTCTGAAATCAATAAAAAACATCGATTGTTTAAAAGCGGTGGGCTTATTTGAGTTTGTCTGGGGTTGGAGGGGGGTGAGAGAGTGCAGGGTGCACCCCGACGTGAGCCATGTAGGGACCCTAGACCACAAAGGGAAGGGTGTAGCTCGTGTGGAGGCTGAGGGAGGGGAATGTTCAGAAAGGAAGGTCACCCGGGGTGAACGCCTGACAGGCGTCATGGGGCTGAGAGGTTGTGTGAGGCACGCAGAGCAGTTGACAAGCCCCTGCCAAGACGCGAGTCAGGCGAGGGGGGATGTCACCTAGGACAAGAACAGTTAGTTAAGGTGACCTGGCAGGTTCCAGCCCATTCTCAGGATCAGGTGACATATAAAACGTGGGAAGTGGGGATAGGAGGGGTCAAGCCTCTACCACAGGCTCCTGTGCTTGACAGCTGCTGTCCTTGGATTAAGGGGGGAGCCCTGAGGAGCCAGGGGGCGGGGAGGAAGCCTGCAGTCCAGACAGGGGGCATAACAGGCAGCGCACTTCAGGCCTGCAGCTCAGGAGAGGTCAGTGCTGGGGAGGAGGGTGGGGTCAGCCCTGAGGGGTCATGGAGGGAGGTGCCTCAAAGGGGAACTCAGGAGTGAGCACACGAGCTTCCATGAGGGTTTGTGGGAGGAATGACTGACTGAGGGCCTGGCAAGTGTGAGCACTGGAGAGCTGTCCCACGGGGGAGAGAACCACGAGCCAGAGGCTGAGAGCTCCAAGGAGTGACTGGCCAGGGTCAGATCCTGCAAAAGCCAAGGGCCCAGGACACACGGCCTGCAGGTGCCGCTGCTCAGTTTGGCTCTAAGCATTGCGGGTGGCAGCTCCCACTGAGTGGTCGGCTAGGACAGGCTGCAGAGCCTGGGGAACAGGGGACAGGAGGCTCGAGGACACACTTGTATAGAAGAGGTTTGGTGGGAAGGCAGGGCCATGGAGGCAGCAGCTGCACAGAAAACCATTAGAAGACTGGGTCAGGTGGGGACACTTCCATGCCTCCTTCCTGCCTCCCTCTCTCACCTTCCAGCCTCTAGTCTGAGGCCTCCAAGATCTAAACTCCAGATCGGGCTCTTCCTAGTGCAGTAGCCTTGGAAAAATCCAAAGGATCGCTGTAGGCTGAGCTCCTTTGTGATCTAAACCCCACATCAAAACGGGATTCAACTTATACAAACTTAACATAAATACAGGTCTGGAAAAAGCTGCTGCATGGTGAAGAGGAGCCAGGCTTTCCCAGTCTCTGACCTCGTGGCAAAGGGAGCTGTGGATTCCAGCGGGGGGAGACTGGGGGCTAATGCAGGGAACCCCGAGGGCCCGGCGCTCTTCGAGGCTGCCAGGGAGGAGCGGTGAAGAAAACTAGGACTCAATTCTACTCCAGCTCATTTTATTGCGACCCCATCCCCGTGTCCAGAATCAATGGCTATTTAATACACATGCAAAGCACTCCTAAAATCGACCACGTTAACATGCCCATTTCTTTACCAGTATATGAACTCAAAAGGGAAAAATCTTTATAAGACCAAAATCAACAGGTTTAGTACATCCAGGAAGAGCATCTTTAGTAAACAACAGGAAAGAAAATGTGTCAGGAACCAGGCCAAATGCACAGAACAGGACGTGAGACTCCCATTGGCCACGATGACTCCCAAGGGAACATCAATATAGGGTGACCCCAAAAAGGTAGACAGACGTGAGACTCCTGATGGAACATAAACATAAGGTATTTCCAAAATGATATACCCATGGCAGATTATTGATAGAACACAAATATAGGTGTCCCCAAAATGGTACACACACGGGAGATTCATGATAGAACTTAAATATAGGTGTTCCCAAAACCGTACACACAGGGGAGATTCACGGTGGAACATACGTATTGGGTGTCACCACAAACGTACACACAGGCTAGACTTCCAATGGAACATAAATTTAGGTGTCCCCAAAAAGGTACCAATAGGGGAGATACCCGATAGAAAATAAATATAAGAAGGTGTCAACCGAAAGGTACACCAGGGAAGACTTCTGATGGAACATCAATACAGGGGTCCCCAAAGAGGTACACACAGGTGAGACTTCTGGTGTTACATATATATTGGGTGGCCCCAAAAAGGGACACAAGGGGAGATTCCTGATGGAACACAAATACACGGGGTCCCCAAAAAGGTACACAGAGGTGAGATTCTTGTTGTAACAAATACTGGGCTTCCCCAAAAAGCCACACAGAGGGGAGACTCCTGATGGAACATAAATATAGGGTTTTTCCAAAAAGGTACACACATGGGAGATTCGTGATAGAACATAAATATAGGTGTCCCCAAAAACGTACACACAGGGGAGATTATCGATGGAACGTACGTTTTGGGTGTCACCACACAGGTACACACAGGGTAGACTTCCAATGGAACATAAATTTAGGTGTCCCCAAACAGGTACCAATAGGGGAGATGCCCAACAGAACATAAATATAAGAAGGTGTCAACTGAAAGGCACACAAGGGAAGACTCCTGATGGAACATTTATACAGGGGTCCCCAAAAAGGTACACACAGGTGAGAATTCTGATGGAACGTAAATATTGGGTGGCCCCAAAAAGGGACACAAGGGGAGATTTCTGATGGAACATAAATACAGGGTGTTCCCCAAAAGTTACACACATTTTGACAGCTGATAACTCTTATTTTCACTCTCTTCAGGTTTAAGGAATTTGAAGCAATGGGTGAAGCCACACTAAGTTTTGAACAAAGAAAATGTATCCACTGGACTCTTTATGGGGATACGTAAAAGAAAGTCTACGGTACAAAAGCAACAACACTTGGGAACTGAGGGCAGCTACTGAAAGACAAGGCGCACAGATTCCCACAGAACAGGGTGATCCCTGAGGTTTGCGGGTCCTTTGCTGCGCATCAGCTCTGGCCTGGGCGCTCCAGAAACAGAAGCAAAGGAATCGCAAACATCAGGAACCACTTTGTTTGGCGTTTGTGCGCTTTCTTTCCACAGCTGCCCCCGATTCATTGACTGTTGCCGGGTTTGAGCCGTAAGCTTGATATTTTATGAATCCCCATAAGAGAGTTTAGTGGATAATTTTTCATTGTTCAAAGCTTAGTCTGGCTTCACCCATTGTTCCAAACTTGTTAAACCTGAAAAGGAGTGAAAATTGAGGGAGTTACCAGCTCTGAAAATTTACGTACATTTTTGGGAGACACCCTGTAGATCACCCTCAAAATACATGCATTGCACAAGTGTGTACACACCTCTGTAATAGATTATAGGCAATGCGCTCACTATCCCCAGGACTTATTCATAAAGCATAAGTCAACATCACACCCATGATGGGGACACTGGGGACCTACACCCACTCCCAAATCAGGCGTGTACCTCATCTCAGACACACTCCCCTCAACACACTATGTACACTTGCTGGGGTCTGCCCAGAGACAGGCTCTGGGGAGGCTGGGTCAGCCTCAGGGGGTGCTGGGTGGGGCCTCGCCTCAGCAGGTCTCAAGCTGGGCTTCATACAGGCCCTGGCTTCAGCAGCTTCCCCTCGGAGGTGCTGACAGCCATGTTCATGGTGGGGCCGCAGAGCTGGTGGGTATCCCGGTCCCTTCTTTTCTGGTAGGGGGTCCTGGCTAAGATCTGATGGTTCGGGCATCATTGCCCTTGCTCAACAGGTAATTCAGCAGGTCATCCTGGTAGGTGGAATATCCTACAGAGAAGAGAGGAAGAAGGGAGAGGCGAGGGTGAGGGACACGAGGGTCCTCAGAGAGCCCTCTCCCGGTCAGGACGTCCCCTGTGCAGGCCACTTGGCCAGGACTGAAGTTTCATGCTCCTGTTGGGCCTTTCACAGCCTAGCTGGGCCCCACCACACACCCGGCCCGTGGTTGAGATGGGGAGGCCGGGGCCCCACATGGGTCAGGGAGAAAAGCCAGGCGTCCGTCACTCAGGCAGCTCCCTAGCTTCACCAGCAGGAAAACAGACCCAGAGGGAGATGCCGTTTCCAAAAACACATCCACTGGATGGGAGGGTCGGGGCTGGGAGCCTGGGCACAGCCAAAGCTTTCCATCTGTCCTCATTCCCACCAAGCTCAGTGGGAGGCAGAGACCGGCTGGGCACATTGTCCTCTCTTCCTTCCAGGCCACCAGCTCAGACACCTGGTGAGGGCTTCATCTTAGGCCACAAGAAACAGAAATGACGCCAGCAGCTCCTATATGCCAGCCTGACCTCACTCGAAACCCTCACTGACACCTACACCTTTCTTTTGATCTGACAAGGGGGATGTAGGAACAACGAGGTGGGCCACCAAGGGTAACTCAAGACTGTGCAGGGGACAGCCACCCCACCATTGTTCCCTTTAAGCCACTGCCCTGGCACAGCAGCTGTGCTGGGCCGGCCTTCCCCTGTCCAGGGAACCACTGTCCTTTCCCACCATGCGGGCAGCAGGCCTAGGCCCCCAGACCGAAGTCTGACCCTGCTCTGGAACCTGCAGCCCTCTGCCAGCACCTCACAGCCTGGAGGAACCGAGTGCAGGTGTCCCCTGAGGCGGATGGACACCATGAGGAGAGGAAGGAGTGCATGCAGAGGAGCCAGGGGTCACCAGCACATGGAGTCAGACCCCAGGCAGCTAGACATTTGAGGGACCGTCAGTCTGCGGGACAGCTCAGCAGCCCGACACACCCCTACACCTGCCAACAATGCCTGACCCAGGATTCCGACATCTGGACCCACAACTAGACACACACTCATCCCCAAAGGCAAAAAAAATCAACCTTCTCAGTGACGAGTGTGGGGGAAACACCCTCCCGGCTGCCGTGTACCTGCATGCGAGTGTCCACCACAGCCCTCGGGTCTGAGGGTGAGAGCGGCTACAGGGAGGGGACACTGCCCTGGCTGAGGGCAGGCTGCCCCTTCCAGGCCTGCAGACCTCCCCTCCTGGCCCATTCCTCTAGCACATACAGTATCCGGTCCCTGTTCCCGGGATCATCAGTGTCCATCCCGCTCCACACTAACAACTGTGGGACAGGGACGTGTTTTCGTGGTCCCAGCTCACAGCTGGTGAGCAGCTGAGCTGCACTGAGAACCGGGGACACACCCGGACATGCTCTGCTTCCCGCCCCGCCAAGCCGTCTGCTCCGGATTCACCGGGTCCACAGGGCACCCAGGTCCCAAGTGCTGGCGCGGGCCACAAACAGCAGCAGCTGGAAAACACCACTTGGCAAGGGCATGTGGGGTGAGCCACAAATACTTGGTTTTTCTGAAGGCACAGAAACAGGACCTGCTTTCCACAGTGACGTCCAGGTCAGAGCCACCCTCGGCCTTGCTCACAGCCTTGCTGAAGACCCTGCGTATGTCCATTAGGTATTTAATGCACCGGGATCTCCCTATAGAAATGGCTTCTTCTAGGCCTGACAGCTACAAGGAAACCCAAACATAGGCTATGGTGCTTTTCCGTGCTGGCTGTGTGGACATCAGCTCTGGAGATTTGCGTCCCTCTCACCACACACACGATCTGCGAGGCTTCTCATGCTTAAGTGACTACATTGTTCTGGGACAAAACTACCACAACACTGCCTGGGTTTGTATTTTCTACTTGATTGGTAACATACCTAAGGAGGCGGAGGTGTGTGCATGGAGCATGCCCCTCAGGCTCCTACACACTCGTGTGCACATCCAACACTCCTTCTGGCTGGTTCTACCTTCCCAGGAAGGAGACCGGAGATCCCACCCTTTACTACCCACCTGCAGCCAGTCGCCCTCCTACCTTTCCTGGGAGCCTGCTGTGGGCGTACTGGTCTTTCACCATTGGGAGCAGGATGGGATGGGCTCCCGGGGATCCAGTGGACAGGCACCTACAATCGATACCTCTCCTTTTTTTGATCCCTTTTTATTGGTTTTAAAAAGGTTGAGGATCCATTTGGGTCCAATCCAGCGTTTTTTCCTAGTTTGAAGGAGATTTTTAGGGCACAGTTACACTCACTGCCCCCTCCAGCAGGTTTCGGGTGCCCTACCGTGACCTGGGATTTCCATCACTTGCCTGTGAAGTTGCCCATTAACTTGGGGATCAGAATTCGGCTTCTTTTTGCCATCACCAGGATCACTGGATCTGGGGTTCAGGAGGTAAAACAGAATTTGCAGTTAACGTGCACAGACTCGGGGATGGTAGAAGTGTCGGTCTTGGCAGAAGCCCACACTAGCCTTCGGGGAAACAGAACTTCAAATACCGCCCTCAGCCCGTGACTGTCTGCCGAGCACAGGAAGCGGTGCTGCGCGAACCTAACCTATGTTTCCTAGAAAGTTCACATGAAAATGCCATTTTCAGGAAAAGCCAGGGACCTTCTCATTTTCTGCTAGAGTCAATAATGAGTGAAATAGGCTGGGATACTTTGCCATTCCCGGCACTGGGGAATCTGGGTGAGGGGAAGAGGGCAGGGCAGAGTGGGTCGTTTGAATGAAAAACACTGAGGCCTGGTCACTGTGGCTCTGTGCTTAGAGTGTCAGCCTGAGCACCAGGGTTGCAGGTTCGATTCCCAGTGAAGGGAATCGAACCTCTGTTGCAGGTTTAATCCCCAGCCCCAGTTAGGGCACATGCAGGAGGCAACCAATCAATGTGTCTCTCTCATATCCATCTCTCCCTCCCTACCTCCCTCTCTCTCTCTCACACACACACACACACCCCTGCCTTCTTCCTTCCCTTCTACTTTCTATAAATCTCAATGCAAAAAATATCCTCAGGTGAGCATTAAAAAAATAAATAATAAAATGCATAAAAACAGTGAATTGAAAGGGTAAGTAATATGTGGTATCCGAGCAGAAATGGAGGCATTCTAACCTAAGAGAAGAACCCCATCTGGGTTCTAATCTTGCCTCTGCCCTGAAACAGCACTGTGCTCACACAAATCACTCCAGTTCCTCATGGGTGACTCAATTCCTCGCAACAGAAGGGTCAGAGGGAGCTTCTGAAATGTTGTGGTTCTGTGATTTGAACAGGGAAGCCTTGCAGGATTCATGGGGATGTGACTTCAAGGCTGGGCTTGCGCAGGACAGCCTGAAGGGCCAGCTCCTGGGGCTCAGGCCCGGGACTAGGGGAAGCCCTGCTGAAGGGGACTTAGCCAGCCACCAACTGCAGCTGCTGCTCTCTGGAGAAGGGAAGTGGTTCTGCAAGTGCCTTGAGGTCCAGTGGCTCCAGAGGAATTTCGCCTGTGTTTGAAGACCATGGGTGCTGGTCTAGGTGTCTGATCCAAGCTTCCTTGCCAAGACAGAAGCATGGCTTCCTATGTCCTGAAATCTTCAGGCAAAACATGACCCTCCTGCTTCAATGGCTCTAAAACCAGACTCTCTGTGCCCTTACACAGGCTCATGGCCAGCTGTCATTTGCCATCCCTCATAGGATAACCCTGAGTCCAGAGGGCAGGACTGAAAGAAAATCTAAATTCTGTCCGTACTGGGAGGGACCTGCACACACATGACCTGCTCAACAGTGGAAGACACAGGCCCACCAACGGGCCCCTGCTCCAGGTGGCTACAGCCTTCCCTCCTCCTGAGAGAACAAGCTCTCTGTTCTCTTTCAGTCACTGAAGCTTAAGGCAACTCACTTCTTTGGACCAGGATGAGAGCGCTTGAGCGGAGCTTTGGATTTTTCTTTCAGGTTGTCATTTTCTCTCTGAAAGTCACTTAAGTCGTCTCTAAAAACAGAGGAGAAAGGATAAACAAGCTCGTTTTTTAAATGTAACATGTAACTTGTCGCTTAGGCCCAGCCCAGAAGGGTCGGTGGTTTTCTGGGATTCAGACATCACGGTGCTCACGAACTTCGCGGTCGCTCAGGTGGGAATGTGTGAACACAAGCATTGGATGTGGGTCCGGGAACACTAACACCTCAAGGAGACCTGCGGAAGCACCTAGGACCAGGCTGGACATCATCTCAGGAGAGCAAACTCTGGTCCATCTGAAACTCAAGCCCAGAAACCCCAAGGAATTTCCGGCCAGGCCAATTCAGGACGGGAGGCTCTCGGGGTCAGACACAGGGCTAGGCTGGCTCCTGGGGGGCAAACTAACAAGACCCCCAGTGCTGAGGAGACATCTGCCTTCTGCGAGTTAGATGGGCAGCAAGGTTTCAGTCACTTGAGCAAAGTCAGACCTCTGACCTCCACCCATTCCATTGTTGGTTTTTGATAACACTTGCAGGGAAGCAAACTCTAAGCCTTTCAGGGCCCAGACAGAGAAAATCAGGAGCAAAGCTGGCCTGGAAGGACCAGAGGGAGTGGCCGGGCCTGGGGCTGCTGAGCGCATGGTGCCGCGGGGAACCGCACCGGGCCCTGCACACGGAGGGCTGCTGGCCAGGGGGCGGAACTTCTGATTGTTTTCCCAAAGGACCCAGAAACCCAGGTTGTGAAGCAAAATCTCTTAATTTCTAATTGTTGGAAATCAGTTCACATTTTGAAAATCACAAAAAGGACCCCAGAGAAACCCTTGAACCTCGGCCTCCAGAGGGCACCCCGACCTTGAGGAAAGGGCGCCTGGCCTTCCTGTGCCAGGGGCCTGCTTCTGTTCTCTCCTGGCCCCTAGGGCTGTGCTGGGTGCTCTCTATACAATGCTGCCCAGGGGGCCCGCTGGCTCCTGTCCTGGCGCTGCCTCTCACAGTGGCTGTGGCCTTGACAGCTTGATCCCTGGTTTCCTTGCTTGGCAATGAGTCCTCTGGATCCCGGCAGCTGCTCAGGCTCCTTGGCCATGAAGCTGCCGAGGTCCCACCTAAACCGAGGGCTTTTGCGGGAGTTCACCGTGAAGTGGGGACCCAGGCAAAGTGCTAGCTTGCCAACCAGTAAGGCCCCAACCACTGCCCCTGCTCTATTCCCAGTGCCATCAGCTCAACATCTTTGATTCTAGACTTTGTGATTCTGCCCCCACAGCCGTGCTGCTTGGCCTTATGCTAGGGTGCTTTCCTGTCTGCATGTGCCCCCTCGTCCTATGCCAGCAGCAGAACCCAACTCCCAGCCCCATGCCTCCATCTATGCCTCCAGGGAGCCCCTCAACATCCGTGTGCTATGCATGTAGCTCTGCTCACATCCCATCTCCCCGACTAGTCCCTGCTGACCAGGGAACTGGTGCTCTGCACCTCGCGGGGCCTCCGCCGAAGTCCGGACCCTGTAGATATTGGCAGAGGGAGGGCAGCCACGTGCACAACAACCCACTCTCCAAGACAAACAAGCTCAGCCTTTGACCTGAATTCTTTCCCTGAGGACTTCTCTTTACCACTATCATATTTTTTTCAGTGAAGTTCATTCCAAAGGCAGATCAAGAAGTGTCTGGCAGTGGGCACTGTCTTTGGAAAGCAAACAAAGGCCAACCACCCTGCTTGCAGAAATCTAGAACCACCCCAGGGAAAATGAGAGGACATGCTGGTAAGGTGGCCTGTCCCCTCGCCCTGGGGACACCAATGTTCCCCAGGGCTTCTCTCCCCGAATGTTGGGCTCTAGGCTGCAGCTGGAAGCCAGGACCCTTTGTGGACAGGCGTCAGCCATCCCACACCCCTTACAGGGAATCCTCCTGCTCCTTGACGTTCCAGCACTGATCTTGGTAACACAAGTTCTGCTCTAGAAGCATCAGCTGGTCATGGTCCAAATTCTGGATCCGCTCCAACATCTCAACCCGGCCCGCAAGGTGGTAATTGGCTTCCTCCATGTTGCCCTTGAGTCGAGACAGCACCTAGAACACAGATGGACAAAGTCTCGACCACCCCAAGCCCTGCGATTCCACTGCTTCGAATCTAATTCCGAAGGAAGAAAAAGGCGACGGGCACACAGATGGCCACTGCGTTATTATCTAGACCAGTCGGAGTGACCAATACTGCCAATGTCATGGGGACGGCCAAGCCTTCTGCCACTGCTCCGTCTGATCAGGCAGCCACTGGCCACATGTGCCCACTGGGCACTGATAACTAGCCAGTGTGAGCTGAGTCGTGCCATAGGTACAAAAGAGACAACAGAGTCCGAGGAATTAATAACCATTTTTAAAAATATGATATATCTCATTAATTAGCCCGCTTCTTGGTGTGGCTCTGTGGCTGAGCATCGACCCATGAACCGGGACGTCACTAGCTCCATTCCTGCTAAGGTCATGTGCCCAAGATGCGGGCTGGATCCCCAGTAGGGAGCCTGCAGGAGGCAGCCGGCCCAAGTTTCTCCATCATCAGTGATGTCTCTGTCTCTCCCTCTCCCTTTTATTCTCCCTGTCAAAAGAATCAATAAAAATATTTTTTTTTTCAAATACCTCATAAAATCTATCATTAAAATTAATCCCACCTCTTTCCTTTTACTGTTTGAATGTGGCTACTAGAAAATTTTGTATTACGTGGGGCGGCCTGCATTATATTCCTATTGGACACCTCTGCTTTCCATGAGGGTTGGCACTTTTTCTGTCAAGGGCGAGATGGTGACTGTTTTAGGCTTTCCAGCAGGATGGTGGTCTCTGTGGCAACTATTCAACTCTGTTATTACAGCAGGCAAGTAGCCAGAGATAAAATGGACATGCATGGGTGTGGCTGTGTTAAAAAAGAGACAAAAAAACAAGTTTACTTGTGGACACAGACATCTAAGGTTCCTATTTCACTTGCCACCAAATAGTCTTCTTCTCCTGATTTCCCCAACCACAGACGTACAAAGAGAGGCAGTAAGTGGGGGTTGGATCTGAACTTGGGGCTGAGGTGGACCAAGTCCTGCTCTAGAATATCATCGCGGTTGGTGCAGTAGGATAGTCAAAAGCTCCGGCTTCAATCAAACTGGGTCCCAAGGCACCACTTAAGAAGGACAAGGACAGGAGCCCCGCTCACGAGGTCATCGTGAGAACTGAGTGAGAGGACCCCGGGGAGCACAGGGCAGAGTGCACAGCAGCAGGAGGGACATGAACAGGACTCGGCTGTTTCCACGCACCGCCCGACCCTGCAAAAGCCGAGGTCAGACGAAAGGTGCTTCCTGACACATCCCTGACAGTCAGGGTGTTCGTCCCCTTCAAATGCCTCTGGCTTCCCCTCGGCCTCTGGGTGACATTCACATACAGTCTCTGAGCAAGGACGCCAACGAGGACCCATTCGGACCCGGCCCAGCCCAAGGCTCTCAGCCCAGGGAGCACCGCCCGCTGTCCTGGGCCCCCCAGGCCTCACCTCGCACTGTTTGCGCAGCTGGGCCAGAGAGGCGCTGGCTGCCTGGTGCTCCTCCTCCAGCTGGCAGAACCGGGCCTGCCAGTGGTCCGCCTCCACCTGCACCTTGACAAGGGCGCTTCCCAGCTCCGTGCTGCGGGCTCGCAGCTCCTCTTGCTGCCCCTTCACCTGCTGGTGCAGGATGCTGACTCTAGGGGTCGACAGACACAGGGCCAAGGGCTCAGGAGCACTCCCAGGCTCTGTCCCGGCTCTGCAGCCTTAGCAAAATCACCGCCTCTCGGGGCATCAGCTTTCCCATGTGTAAGTGAAGGCTGAACAAAATCAGTAGTTCTCACACTGTGCCTGTTGGGTTCTATGAGGCTCCCCATGGCCCCCCACTGTGCGCTGGGGGGACAGGACAGGCAGCCTTGGACAAGACTTCAACCGAGCATCACTGTTAACATGCTTTATACTTATGGCTTTGCTTCCCTGCTTCCTTGGAAAAAAGGCTTCTTCTAGTAAAATACGTTCAGAAATCATTGAATCACAACATTTTGCTCTAAAATCCTATGCTTCTGCCCAGCTCTCCTCCTCAATTCCAAGCCTCTTTCTAATTTCAACTCTGGAAGGAAATATAATACGAGATTCTGGGGTTCTTCTCAATCCACTGAAATGATCGTCATCACCATAATTACCTGATTGGGTTTCCTAAGAAATATTTATGCCAGAAAGCTCCAATTGCCACAGGCTCATGGACTCAGTGAGAACACAAATAGGTCTAGCTTGACCCACACAGTTCTGTTTCTAAAATTAATGAGTATGTCATCATTTAAAAATGTTTAGGTTTCACATCAACATTCAGATGTCTCGCTTCTGAGAAGAAAGTACACTCAACAAAACATAACCAGGATCCCCTGGATCCACCTCCCAGGTCTTACATTCAGATGCTGTGTGTTCTTTACCAGGGCCCGGTCTTTTACCGACACTCCTTCCCCACGTCCAGGGCCTGCCGGGCCACCACAGGCACCTGACTTTGCAGCCCCCCAGGACCTGCTAAAACAAGGCTGTGGGGAGGAAGGCTTCCTATGCTCACGCCTCTAGGTTGAGACAAGCCCTGGCCTCAAATCCTGACTATGCCACTCAGTAGGAGCACTGAGCTTCAACAAGGGTCTAAATATCTTTGAGCCCGATTCCTCATGTGTTAAAGAAGTCAGTCAATTCCCATGGTCCGCAGTATGTTCTATGGTCACAGGGAAGACGGAATCGGTGTACGCTGAACCTGATGACAACGTTCCTGTGAGTCTCAGGCCACACTTTTGGCAACTGATCAAGACAGAAAGATGCCTGTGTAACATCCTCACAGCAACAGCACCGTGACTCCTGCCAGAAGGCGCCTTATCTACCACTTGTGTACTCCCCGTGAGGCCCAGTGCAGCCCTGCACATGGGATCACTAGCGAGCACACTGCACGGCACGTGGGGGCCATTTCAAACAGAGAAATCACCACCAAAGAGCACAAAACTAGAAAACCATGGCACCACCTGGGCCACAGGAAGGGCCCTCGTTTACAGCATGAGAGCTGGAACAAGGCAAGAGTCAAACGCCTCATTGACCGCAGATGCGAAAGTGCACATCAGATGACGTCAGTATCCCGCACTCAGGGACAGTCCACAACAGGCCACATGTGCACATATGGGGGTTCCAAGTACATTTCAGCCAGTAGATGAGTCACAAACAGGGAATGCGTGAATGAAAATTGACCTTACCTCCACCACTGGTGTTAGGGGATGAAGGTGCCCGGACCCCATGCCATCATCACGATCGACAGTGTGGGAGGTGAGGCTATCCAAACCCAGACAGTGCACCATCCCAGGTGTCCCTAGTCCTTCCATCCCAGCTACCAGCTGCGGTCCTTTTACCCTATTCCCATCCTGCAGTTAACATGACAATGTTTGTAAGAATGCATCATTGCCAGGGGACTCTCTTGAGTTTCACTCGGTGGGTGCTGAGTACGTTGGTCTGAATGACATCCTGGCAGATGCCGCAGCATTGGGGTGGTGGCGGTTACCTGTCCAGCTCTTCCCTCAGCTTCTGGTTCTCATTGGTGAGGATGGCGTTGGACCTCTGCTGTTCTTGGAGAGCCTCCCGCTGGGTGTTCAGGAGCTTTTCCAGCTGCTCCACTGCCTCGCTGTGCACCATCTTGTCTTCCTGCCTGTGGGAGGGAAGACACCTGCTAGGAAGGGACACCCCTGAACACTGCAAAGCCTCCTCTGGGGGGCTGCTCTATGGAGAGCTGAAGGGGAGGGCGATGGGCAGGGAGTGGGCTGGACAGCTGAGAAATCGGAGAATGGCAGTTGGCACAGACATGGGGCTAGCTCTGGGGGATCTCCTCCAGCCACAGAGCCGAGTCCACCTTCCCCCATCCGATGTGTCTCCATAGTCCCTTCAATTCCCTGTCATTCCAGCCCTTCAAAATGACACCACAGCATACACAGCTGAAGTCCACTCTACCAAACACTCTACTTCTGATTACAGCAGTCCCTTTAATATTTCTTGCAACAACATTTGGTGGTGAGAAACTTTTAGCCTTTTTTTTGTCTGGAAAGCCCCTTATTTCACCATCTATTTTGATTGATAGCCTTGCTGGGTAAAGTCGTCTTGGTTGCAGATCCTTGCTTTTCACTTCCTTGAATACTTCATGCCATTCCCTTCTGGCCTGTAGAGTGTCTGATGAGAAATCAACAGACAGCCTTATGGGAGCCCCTTTGTAGGTAGGTAACACAACGCTCTTCTCTTGCTGCCTTTAACATTCTCTCTGTCTTGAATTTTGGGCATTTTCATTAAGTGTCTAGGCCTGGGCCTCTTTGCAATTTTTGTGCTTGGCACTCTGTGTGCCTCCCAAATTTGTGTGACTTTCCTTCACCAGGTTCGGCAAGTTTTCCGCCACCATTTCTTCAAACAGGTTCTCTATCCCTGGCTCACTCTCTTCACCTTCTGGGACTCCAAGGATGTGAATACAGTTATGCTTCACGTTGTGCCACAGCTCCGTTACACAATTCCCTTCTTTGTTCTTTCTGGATCTCTGATTCAGTATTTTTTCGACCCTGTCTTCTAATTGGCTGATCTCATCCTCAGCTTACAACACTCTGCTGTTTATCCCGTCCAGTGTATTCTTTTTTGATTTAAATCCTCATGCAAGGATATGATTTCCATTGCTTTTCAGAGGAAGTACGAGAGAGAGAGGGAGACAGACAGACTGACAGACATCAATATGAGACACACTGATTGGTTGCCTCCCACTCATGCTCAGAATGGGGCCGGGGATCCAGGCCAACACTGAGGTATGTGACCTTGGCCAGAATCAAACCGGAGGCCCTTCAGTCCTCATGCCAACTCTCTGACCACTGAGTCAAACCGGCTAGGGCCCAATGTAGTCTGTATTTCTGCTAGGTCAGTCTTAATAGCCTGCATAGTTTCCATATCTTTTCTTCTGCTGTTAGGGCAATCCTTACAACCATTATTCTGAACTCTGGATCTGATAAGATTGCGTATCTCCATTTCCTTTAGTTCTTCTTGTGGGGGCTTGTTCGTCTCCCCATTTTGGTCGCCTGTTAGGTTTTGTGTGTATGTATTAGGTAGATGTGCTAGGAGTCCCATTCTTTTTGAAGGGTCTCTGGTGCAGGCCAATGTCAAACTCTCTTTGTGAATGGCCTTGGGTACTCTCTGTTTGGAGCTACACGTGATCCACAACCTGTGGCGGCTGGCTCTCTCTGCTGGGGCTGGGTGCCCCTGGGAAAAAACCGACATGCACACCAGGGTTTGATGTTCCAAACCCTGGGTCCAGAAGCAGATCAGGCAGACCAGAATCACCCACAGTCCACCTCTAACTGCAGGGTGATTGTTATTCTTAGTCTCTTAGTCACGTTCAGGCTGTAGACCACAGGGTGGGGTGAGAGGATTGCCAAAGGGTGGGGCAATTGTCCCCCCTTCCCCCAGGCAAAAGCTGCCTGGGAAGTACAGGTCTACCTGAGACAGACAGCCTCTGCATCTGGGGGAATGACTCAGCACAGGAATTCAGATGGCCACCCTCCAGCTCTAGCCCCAGAGCCAGGATTTTCCTCACACAGCTCTAGTCTACTCTGCCCTCCCTCCACCAGAGCTCAAAAGGAGTAGCTGACACAAAACTTTGTGCACTGGCCTTTGAAGAGGCTGCCAGCATTTCCAGCCATCGCTCCCTGGCACACAGAAATCTCGGTGCTTTTCACAGCTACATCGTATATGGTCACCTTTCTTACTTGTGCTGCTCTGGGCTGAGGAGCCCAGCTTCATGTTTCGAATCCAGACTTCACACTGGGAACACCCCACAGCTGAGATAGCCCTCCGGACCTCCAGCTATTGCCTCTGGGAGCGCAAGAAGCCATTTCTAGCCTCCATACTTTCTACCAGTCTCTAGGCGCTCTCTGCTTTAGGTCCTTGGTTATAAGGGTGCTCTCTAGCTAGTCTTCCGTTGATTATTCAGGATACTGTTTTCCATATTTTACTTGGAATTCCAGTTATGTCCTGGGAGAGTGTCAGTGTAGCTTCCACTTAATCCATCGCCATCTTGGAATCCCCCACTTTTAATGACTCTTCTCAGACTACACCCACCAGACACTGAGTTTTCCTCTGAGTGTGTGGGACAGGTCAGGGGACTCCAGGAGGCACTGTGCCACTCCAGAGTCAGGTAGGCAGTGAGGCCACCTGGCGGGGAGGGGAAGGAGGGCAGCAGCCGAGATGATGGGCAAAGTGACATCACCAGCTTCAGGAAAGGGGAACAGGCTCACCAGATGGGGTGAGACACATCCTCCCTCCGGCCAAGAAAACCACCCCAGTGTGTCACCACTTGAGCCTCACACTAGGCCTGAGGGTAAACAGCAGGCTGCCTCTCTAAGCCTGTAGTGACTGCACTGATAGGAGCCCTAAAGCACCAGAAGAAACCCTCCTGTGTGGACCAGGCTGGGAGTGGACTAGTCCAGGAACAAACAGGGATCAAGCTCAGAGCAGAGCCCAGGGACTCCAGGGTGCAAATCAGAGCTCTCCCGTCTGATGCACCTCATGGCAATGAACCACATGTGCTAGAAATGGCTTGGTAACACGTGGGAGAAGAACAGAAAGAAGGGCCACAGGAGGACTCACAGCTCTTGGCTCACGAGGCACAGTCTGGCCTTGGTGTTCTCTAGCTCCTCGACCAAGTGCTGCTTCTCCTCCATGGAGAGGCTACTGGTCAGGCAGAATGTTGAGTCCGCGCTAGAGACCTGGAAAGGACTAGGCGGCTGTTGCACTTGGAGGTGCTCCTGCTCCTGAGACAGGTGGGCAGAGAGGGGGGTCTCATCAGCAGGCTCCTGTGCCCAACACAGTGCCCACACTAGTACTTGGTGAAAAAGAACCAAAAGATGGAAAAATGTAAAAGAGAGGATGTCAGCTAAGACTGTAAAACCAGCAGGGAGCCAGGAGAATGGTGCTATGTTAGTGAAAACCAAGGATATAGTTAGTGAGACAAAAAGGGGAGTGTGAATGGAGCAGTGTCCCCAGGCTGAACTTCTACCCTGACACAGGTGTCTTGGAGGTGACTGTGCAGTGCAGGGAAAATCCCATGTCCTGACACCCGGGGCACATCCGAGAGGAGGACGGGGTGGTCTGCAGGATTCAGAGGGAGAGTCAGGATGAAGACAGCCACCCAGCACTTGGGCCCCAGGCCCAGGCCCCTCCTCAACCTGTCCCAACAGGCCACTTGGCCATCAGCAAACACACCTCCTGGCACTGGTCTCGCTCACATAGCAGCCTCTTCAGGAGAAGCAGCATGTTCCTGGAGAAGGCCGCTAACTCCTCTGGGATCACGTCTGCAAGTCTGAAATTCTGCAAGTCCAGCACATTCTCCGGACTGTGGGTCACCTGAGGGCACACACGGGTAGGGTGCTGCAGAGGCCGCACAGGGAGCAGCTCCAGGGAAACCTGAGAGCACCCACCCGCCATGGCCATGCCACGGGGCCTAGGCGCACTCTCCCACAGCGGGCCCATGGCACTGACATTAACAGCTCTCAGCCACAAATTTCCTATGGCCGGCAGGGGGCTCCTGAACAAGTGCTTTCCCAGGCTCTACCCTCACAAACCACTTCTCCCTTCATCACCAGCTCAAAGAGGACACTGATGTTAACACCAGAAAGCTCCTTACAATGCAGTAGTTCCCTCCACAGTCCTCAGATGTTCTCAGTGGAGCACCATCCATTTACCACACAAAGAAGGTCAATCTTGGGTGTGGGAGAGTCCAAGAGGAATACTATCTTAGTACGCAAAATCTAAGGCAAACATGGCCCCATATTAAAAGACTTAGGTCAGAATGTTGGTACACAACAATCTTCTGTTATTTTTCGGGGAAATATTTCATGATCTAAAATAATTTTCAGGTAAGCCTGTATCTCAGTCCCACTGGCCACTCGCACCACCTGCTTTTCCCCTTCAGTCGGCTCGGAACGCAGGCCCACGGCAACGGCCTTGCCGGGCCACCTCTCCACCGATTGCCAGCCTCTCCTTCTCAACCTGACCCCCCAGAGCAGCCAGAGGCACAAGGTCTCGTTCATATCCTTGTCATCTCAGTTTGGGAAGATGACTATTGGAGGACTCACGCCACAAAAGGGAAAGACACTCAGGGAAACGCACCCAAAAGTTCTTAAATATTAGAGAGGAGTAAATGGAGGTAGAGAATAACTTAAACAACAAAACCCACATGAAAACGGGGCCTTCCGGTTTCTCAAATGGCACCCACTTCCTTACTTCTCTCCACCTCACAAAGGAAAAGACGGGAGTCAGACGACCTCAGGGAATTAGGAGAAATCTCAGCCAATGATACGGGGCACCCCAAAGGCCAGGATCTGGGACTCAGGGGCTGGGTTCTAGGCCTGCTCCACATCAGGGTCTGGGAAGCGCCCTTCATGTCTGAAAAGGGGTTCCCGGGACACAATCCCAGCTGCACATCACTCAATCGTGCAGCTCAAATTAAAGGCTCATGTCGCTCCTCCCGAATTCTCACTCAGTGGGTCTCTTGTGGATCCCGGGCACCTGACTGCCTGAGAAGCACGCAACTAATTCTCAAGTCCCCGCAGCCAGCACTGAATCTGACCATCGCTCAGGATTCTTTCGGCTGCATTCCACCCCCTCTCATTTTAAATATCCTGCTGGTTGAGCAGGACAGACAGCGAGTGGCAAGGACCTAGTCCCCAGATACATACATTTTCAAAACATGGGGACACATAAGGAAAATCAAAAGGCAGAATGATTCTCAGGCCAAGAGGTGGCCACGCACTTACAGGAATGGCGGAGTGTGTTTCTGACAATGCTGAGTTTCCCCTCGACTGCAACAAGCCATAGCCAGCTCCTGCTCCGGGGCTGACTCCGAACCCAGCCCCGTGGTGCCTGGAGGCCGGGGAACCATCACACAGCCTGTCCCCGGCATCGGCGTGGGGAGCTCTGTTCACCTGACCCTGCCAGTCACACACCTGCTCCTATGTGCTCCGGCTCCCGTCCTTCTCATGCCTTTATCTAATCTGTCCCATCAGACTAAAGGCCGAACCACATGTCCTAAGACACTTAAAACATACAAGGCTTCTTCTGGACGGAGGGTGGGGGAGGCTGTCAGGGAAATAAATTTTCAGGTCGGGGATTGCCCTCACAGGCCCGGTTTCTAGGGAAACCACTTCCCTGACGTTACCACCTCTGCCAAGGTCAATGTCAGAGGGGCTGTCCTCAGTACAGAGCCCTCCGGACCCAACCCCAGGGGTTGAGTCTGCAGTGACAGCCCTTCAGGGACCTGGTGCTTTCTCACTTCCTAAGTGGTGCCAGCTTGTTTCTCTGCCATGTCACCAACAGAAACAAAGAATCTTTCTCGAACATCAACCATCTGAAGCGGGGTGACATGTGCCAGAATACAGTCTGTAAATGAAACTCTGAGCCCAAAGCACGTCAGAGTCATCTGAGAGCACTTAAAAGTAGTCTGAGTCCACATTAGGCAAGAAGACTAGGCAATGGCAGACTTGATGAAGGTGTTGTGAAGAAATTGTTTTCATTTTTAGCCCCATTTCATTTTAGCTTGCTAAGGACTACCTGTGGGGTCAAGCAAGTGAGGATACACCCCAATCCCCCTCCCAGGCAGTGGAAAGCTGTCCGCCTGGCCAGCTGCCATGAGGACCAGGGCACCACATACCCAAGGGTTCCCATGTCCTTCAAGGCTAACAAGCCTCACCAGGCTCTGCTTGTCCTGGGTCTGCAAGCAGGCCGTTCCCAGCATGGGTCCCTCCCGTCCCCTCTCTTCTGCTAGGTAAGGCCCTAGCCTACCCTGGCCGAGTGCAAGTAATAAAGGCGACATCTCTCCACGCTGCTCTACCGGCTGCTGTTTTCAGACTAGCAAAGAACAGAGGGGCAATCTGGGGTTGGAGCTCCTACAAGACACTACCTTTATAAACAGGGTCCATATTGCTGTGGTGTCTGAAACCTAAAATTAGTAAAATCACCAACAGGTGACATAGGCTTTAAACTTTTCCCTCGTGGAGACAGCCTGCCTCCTGCTTGCAATAGGATTGGGGATCTCCGGCTGAGCCCCACAAAGCCAGCCACACACCTACCTCCATAATATGGGCCACGAGCCCGGCCTGGGTGGCCATGTCCAGCTCTTGGATCCGGTTTATATACTCCACTCTCCTCTCGCACTGCAGAGGGGAACACGTGTTAATGGAAGCATTTGCCACTGAGGCAGCCTGGGCCCTTCCCACCCACAGGAATAGTTTCCAAACGAACTGCCCACCCAGCCCCTGGCTTCCTCCTTTGTAACCAACATTTTGTCCCTTGTCCTCCCTACGGTCCCTTATACTGGGGGTTTCTCTAGCACTTGCTCTGACCACCTACATCAGGATCACCTGAGGAGCCATCAGGCAGAAGACACTGGAGGTGAAACACAGAAATCTGCACCTGAAACAAGCTCTCCAGGGCATCTTAAACAAGATCAACAACACCTAGTGTGCCTGAGCAACACGGTGTTGCTCAGTGCCTGACTGTTGTCCCAGGCACCGCAAGGTCTTGGGTTCAAATCCTGGTCAGGGCACACACCTGGGTTTCAGGCTCCATTCCAGTAGGAGGCATGCAGGAGTCTGCTAATCAGTGTTGCTCTCCCATCCATGTTTTACTCTCTGTCTCCCTCTCCCTTCCTCTCTTTGAAATCAAGGAAAAAACACAAAAAAGGAAATAAAATAAAATGAAGAACACCTGCTTCAAGCCAGGGTGTGGCAAACTATATCTTCACAGGGCTGCATGGTAAGAATATCTTAGAGTCTGCCGGCCATTTGCTCTCACCTGTGCCACTTTGGTGTGGGAGCAGCCAGAGGTAACACACAGAGAAACAACTGAGGCTCTGTTCCTGTGAAAGCCTATTTTCTTTTTAATATTTTAAAAAATAATACCTTATTGATACTGAGAGTGGAAGAGAGAGAAAAAAATATATCAATGAAGAGAGTCATTCATGCTTGCCTCCTGAATGCCCCCCACTGGCGATTGAGCCTGCAACCTGGGCATGTGCCCTGACTGGGAGTAAACAGCCATCTCATGGACTATAGGTCAATGAAAAGCTCATTTCAAACACAGGGGGTGGGTCACACTCAGCCCCCAGGCTGTGTGTGGTTTCTGACCTTTGCTCTAGGTGTCCCCACACCAGGGACCATCTGCTAATGGCACCTTGGGCTGAGGAAACCCCACCTGCTTCTTGCCAAAGGTGCCCTGGGACAAGCAGTGGCTACCACCTAATGAGTGCTCCCTTTTCTCAGGAAGCCAGGGATGTGTCACGTTGCGCTTCAGGCAGCTTCCCTCCTGCCTCACTAAGGTGGAGTCTAATCCCCACAAACCCCAACACGAGATGGCTGAGGGCAGGCCTCCTCCCCTCTTGCCCAAGCCCTACCTGCACAGCGCAGCCCAGCATCAGCACCAGCAGTTTCCTGACTTCCTCGATACTTCGGCCTACATTGAAAAAGCAACATATTTAATTAGGCTCATCTGATTATAAAATCTCACTGGTGAGACACTGGTTGGTTGTAGGGGGTAAAATCAGGTAAGAAAAAAAAATCCTTTCTCTACTCAGTGCTTCCTACCTGGGTGCACACAGCCCATCTGTTTTCTACTTGTGCGTTTGTGTATTATTTAAGGCAAGCGAGAATTCTGTGCACAGCTTTCACTCACCAGATAGCGGATCTTTGCCGATCATCATGACGTTCGGCAAACGCATGACTACGAGCTGCTCGAGAACATCCTACAGAAACAAAGAGGAAAAGTTACCATTGAGAACAGGAAACAAAACTAAAGAGGCATTAAGAAAATGACAGGATGAGCGTGCGGCCACTACAGGGTCACTGTGACCAAGCCACGTGTGAGGAAGGAAAACTTAGGATAGAAACCATGTGAAAAGTCCAAGCTAACTGGACTTCTGCCTGGATCACAGCCAAATACGCATCATGTCTGCTTATGGACAGAGACCTGGGGTCAAAGAAGATGTGTTAATGCCAGGACCGCAGGGTCAGCTGTGAGTGTCTTTTTAAAAGATGTCTTTATTTATATGCTACGGTCTGCTTGTGCAATTGAAAATGCAGAATGAAAATGAAAGAGGTGCTGCTGGGTGTCTATAACCGACCATGCAGGACGCTGGCGCTCAGCAGGTCTCCGGGACACGATGTGAATCAGGAGGCTTCTCTCCTGTACAGCAGCCCCTTCCCTGGGAGAGGGATAAGTCACAGCTAATCTGCACCCATCGGAGAGCTGGTGTGGGAGACCAGCTGCCTTCTGGCCCTCGGACCAAGGGCCTTTGACAGCGGGCCCAGCCACCAGCCATCAGCCAAGCCCCTTGCCGGGGTGTCTCTGACAAGCCCTCCTGGCACTGTGGCAGCTCACACCCGCACCCACCCCTGCGTTCCCAGAGGGCCTCAGGCCAGGTCGTCTTCCCTGAGCAGATGGGACTTGGATCTTACAAATCAGAAGATACAAATTAAATTTTATGGAAGACGAGGAAGGGGGTAGGTTCCATAAGCGTTCCTGGCCTCACGAAATTGGTTGTTATAGAAATCTTCACTGACAAAGCAAACCTTAAGCCTTTTAAAAACAGGTTTCCAAATTTTTTCAGGAGTCTCTCTATTGCATAGCTCGCTGAAAGTCTACATTCAGTATCCTGCCAGCAAGCACTGATAAAGGAGAAGGGGATGATTACACAGCAGGGCCAATGGAACACCCTACAGCTGACTCCTGTGAACAAGCTAGAGGCTCGTCGATGACTGCCCTGGCCCAACATAACCCTCGTGTGCTCCCATATCTCCTTCAACCCCTTGAATTGCTGCTGTACAAAGACTCGCTGAGCTGTGGCCAAGAACATCCTCCAGGTTCCTCACGAATTCCAGCCACTCCCAGTGTGACTGGTGCTGG
Organism: Miniopterus natalensis; assembly: GCF_054644295.1. Taxonomy (NCBI): domain Eukaryota; kingdom Metazoa; phylum Chordata; class Mammalia; order Chiroptera; family Miniopteridae; genus Miniopterus; species Miniopterus natalensis. The sequence goes on along the minus strand of NC_142087.1, from coordinate 73,645,176 downwards.
AGGCCACATTGGCGACCCAAGGCTCATCTCTGGGGCTCTCACAGCACCAGACACCCGTGCTTTGCACACCACACAGCTCAAACAACATTTGCTGGAAAAGTAAAGACATCGAATGTCTGAACCTTCTCACAAGGTAAAAAGAAAAAGATGAAAATGACAAAAACACACCAAGTGTCAGCAAGGAGATGCCTAAATGTGAATACCATTTCCTCCAGGATTCCCGTGGGGAAAGGTTTGAGTGAAGGCATTGCTAGGGGCAAAGAGCAACTGTTTGAGTGAAGTCGGTGTCAGGGGCACAGAACGCCTGGGGCACCAAGAGCTGCCCTCACCTGGTAGAAGGTCTTGATATTTGTGACCAGGATGCTTAAGTTCTCAGTCCGGAGGTTAATATCACTGTTCACCTGCTGGTTGATGGGTTGATATCCAGGCCTGGGATCGCTAGGGAAAGAAACATGGCAATGGAAATGGCGTCTCCCCACATTGGCCACACCTCCCTTCCAGTGGCATGTAGTCCTCTCCAAGTCTAAGCTAGTGTGAGGCTCTAAGGGGTGTGGCTCAGAAACACAGGCATCCTTACCGAGGGGGAAACCTTAGTCACTCACAGATGCTCCCGACCAACCCCTGACACATTTTGTAAGCAGACACTGTCCCTTATAGTTCCTTGATCCCCAAAAAGTGTGATTTGTTGTTTTTTTTCATTTCATTGCTTAAACCACATGAAATAGCTGATTTTGAAGTTAATTGCACCCTCTACAGTTCTAAATGTCCTTCATCAATCAAGCTGCTAACACACTGTCCTGCAGTTCTTCCCACCCCAACGAAGGGCGGCAAAGGCCCTTATACTGAGATATCACTGGCCCAGGGGCAAGGACCCTCCCAGAGCAACTGCAGGTCTCCTTTTACAACCTGAAAACAAACTTGAAGACAACTTACATTTCCACCATGATCTGGTTAAGAAAGATGCCATCGACCAGACTCATGTAAACCCTCAGGTTGTCATCGTTGCTGCCTTCAAAGGGTCCCAAGGTTTTGACCTGGAAGGAGCAGGATGCAGAAAGGCAGGAAAAGTCACCCCACACACATTCTGAAGCTCTTCAGGACAACCGCGGCCTGCGGGCTGAGGGGTCACCCAAGGCCCACCCATGCTTCAGTAGGCTCCAAGCCCACCTTTCTTCAGGGCCCCTCTCCCTGCCCTACTCCAGGCAACAGATTCGAGACAGCGGGAGGGAAACTTTCTCCCCACTTTTTCCCAGTGTCCCAGAACAGGAAAGAAATACAAAATAAAAGAAACTTTTCAACAAATTACTCACATCTGTTCTATTACAAATCACTGTGCCCACCGCAGATTGTACACATTCCCACTCAGACGTGCCCCAAGGCCCGCCCGTCACCACCATTCACCACCTGGACTCAGTTCAAAAACTACACAAGGATATTTTCTGGGGAGTCCTTTACCTGAATGGCCAAGCCACAGGGGTTGGGGTGACCACTCAGACCTTGTCTCCTCCTGGAAGGGCAGCCCAGCACCCTGATGGGAACAGGCCCACCCACTCCCAGCCGAGGGCCGGGACGCTGCAGGGGGCACAAGCTCCCGAGTTGGAAACGCCTCCCGACCCCAGGCCCTGGTCTGGACCCCACACCTGCTAAGACCCCGGCGTGCTGGGACTTCCCCGGGGTCCCAAGGGGCAATAGTCGGGTCTTGTGGGACCACAGGCAGGCGGGAGAAGGGCCGGAGCACCAACGTAGTAGGGAGCCTGGCTACTCACCCACGCGATGAGGGGGCCGTGAAGAAAGAGCTCCAGGAGCTCCCTGCTCGCATCATCCATCCTCAGGCTTCGCCCACTGTGTTGGGCCCAAGGTCTCTGTACCAGAGTCTCTGCGCCCGACGTCTCTGCACCAACTGGCTCTGCACCTACTGGCTCTGAGCCCAACTGCTCTGTGCCCCACCTTCCACTGTTTCTATGGCCACTGTCCCCATGCCCGCATCCCATAAGCCTCTGCGCCCACATTCCAACTGGCCCTGGCACTCAATGCTGCCCGGCCCGGGCCATGGGGGCTCACGCCCCATGCTAAGCACCGTGGGGTACATAAAATATTGGGCTCTCCCCATGCAACTTAAAATCTATATGCGCACATAAAATACAAAGAAATAGAAAAATTATATATCTACATTATAGAATTATAAATGGAAAATAGCCATTTAAACCTAATCTTGTCCATCCCCATTTTTAAAAATTATTTTTTCTATCAGCCAAATTACAGAAATGTGATCAGTTCCTTTAAGGCAAGAGTATATTCATTTGATTTTGCTAAGTCTTGCCTAGTATCTCAGCTTGGGCTTGCTGCTCCCCATCGACTATGAAAGGGGACGCTCCAGTTAGTCGTTCATACATCAGGACACCTAAACTCCACCAGTCAACTGCCTGCAAAACAATTTTATAGAATATTAACTAACATGCAATTTACAGGAAAGAAAAATGAGCAAAATAAAGCTGCATATTTAGAAGATATTTTAACAAAAATATTTTGTACATAGCTTTCTCTACAAGGAGTATTAAATTAGCATATGCAAGAAAACATTTAGAGAACAAATATGCAGGTATCCTCAGAACAAAATTTAAACATTTCGTCTGTCAATCAATGAGCTAAAAGTGTTGTAATTATTTTGTAAACTAGTAATGGCTCTCCTTTGGATAATTAAAAATGAATTTTTAAAAACGTTTTTAATTGATTTCAGACAGAGGAAAGGAGAGAGCAGAGAGACAGAAACATCAATGATGAGAGAGAGTCAGTGAACCTGCACACCTCCTGCTGGGGATCCAGCCTGCAACCCGGACATGTGCCCTGATGGGAAATCGAACCTCGATCTCCTGAATCAACCTCTGAGCCACTCTAGTCAGACAAAAAAAAATATTTTTCATATAAAAGAAATTAAAAAATTTTTAAGTAAATGAAATCTTTGGACTCAAGATAGAGGGAGGGAAAAAGTACCGATTAGCATTTTTATTAATTATTGAGCTCCGATAAATATTATAAAATTACTTAAAGTCAAAGAACACAAATGAAAATGTAAAAAATCCCACCTATAGGTGTTACTTTTTTCATACCAACCTAAATCAGTTCCTCTTATAGGGCCTATCTCATATATCGAATGGCCTTCATTTGCAGAAAGCATGCTGACATTTAAAATAAAGGAAAATAAAATGGGAACTAACTGGGAAACAAATTTATAAATGTAGTTACCAGAAATGAGAACTGAGCAAATTACATATAATTAAAAGAATCCTGATCTACTGAAAAATACTTCTTTTATAACTATGCAAAACAAGATTTCAATAATGGTTGAGTATGTGAGCTTATGCCAGTGAGATATTAACTGGATGCTAAAACTTTATTTATCTATTTTTCAATATGTCTTTGTTGATTTGAGAGAGAGGAAGGGAGAGAGCGAGAGAGAAACATCGATGACCAGAGTCTCTAATCAGCTGCCTCCTGCACGGCCCCTGCTGGGGATCGAGCCTGCAACCCAGGCATGTGCCCTGACCAGGAATCGAACCTGCCGCTCCTGGGTCACAGGTCGATGCTCCACTGCTGAGCCACGCCAGCCGGCCGGGCTCCATGCTAACATCTTCAACTCTCTGCTTCCAAATGTCAGGGCCAAGGCTTCAGAGAAATGATGCAAAACCCATGAGCCTAGACCTATTTTACAGAGAAAACATATCAATGACATAGAAAACAGGCTCAGGCCGACTGAAACCACAGGAAGTGAGTGCAAGGCAGGCGCGGTGACAAGCGCGCTGCACACTGTGTGTCTCACGGAAGCAGCTCAGAGCCATCGCGGTGCTCCATGGGCTCCCCGTAACTTAGGTGTATTCTGGACCTCAGGGTGCAGAAATTCCAGGAGTAATATAAGGTTTTCTTTCCTAAAAACGGGTGGCATGCCTTGGCCTGTGTGGCTCAGTTGGCTGGAACATCATTGCCTACACCCAAAGGTTGTAGGTTCAATTCCCAGTCAGGGCACCTATCTAGCTTTGGGTTCAATCCACAGGTTGGGGTAAGTCCGGGAGGCAACCAAATTCCTTCTCTCCCTTTCCCTCTCTCTTCCCTTCTTTCTAAACTTAATGAGCATAGCCCTGGGTTAGGAATTGGAAAAAAATTGGTTCCATTAGGTCTTAGAAGGTATTTTTCCAATTTGAATAGTTACCAATTCTTACCAAATTTCCCAAGAGTTTCAAAGAATACCTTCAACCTAACTAAACCAACAATTCAATTATTTTCTTTCTATGAGCACTTTTCCTGCCATGTGAGTGAGACCCTGAGAATGTTCTGTTGCTGGACTGGAAACCAATTGACACAGCTCTACAATCTGATTCCTAGTCATGAAAAGTAGAAGGACAGGCTTTAAACATGATAAGCCATCAGGAAGCATTCTCCACACTTAAAATATCTGTGCTGTGCATGAGAGGTTTGGAAACGGGATGAGGGAGAGGGGAAGCAAAAAATAGTCCGAATCCCTTATTTGGAGAAAGTTATTAATAAAGCAAAAGTGTTACGAAAGAACTGGACAGGCCTGCAACCTTTAATACAGGAAATAAGTGTATGTGACCTAGCCCAGCCGGTGTGGCTCAGTGTGGAACCATGACCTATGATCCAAGAGATCTCAGTTGGGTTCTCTGTCAGGGCACGTGCCCAGGTTGTGGGCTCGATCCCTAGTAGAGGGCAGTAGGGGGCATGCAGGAGACAGCTGTTCAATGAGTTCTCTCTCCCTCTCTCTCTCTCTCTGAAATCAGCAAGGAGATAGTTAAATATATATATACACACATATATGTATATGTATATATATTTGTGTGTGTGTGTACATATATATGTGAATCAGGCCTCTTCAAGGCCTTAATTTTGCACATAGAAAGGAAAGGGGGCAGGGAAAACTGACCTCTTTAGAGGGCTTAGGAAAACAAACTTAGACTATCTTGGATTATCTTTTTCTCCGAGGATTGTTACGATGCTTATGTCTGTTGAAGAGACAATCAAGAAAGCCTCCAGCATCTCAAAGTTAAAAGCAGAAATTGGGAGGAAGAAAATAAGAAAGATTCCCTTTCCAAGGATCTCTCAGAAAGCAAATATCAACCGTAGGTGAAACAGCCAACGATACGTCTCATGTATTTTTCTAACAAAAATCAGTAATGTCAATACACACTGATTAAAATTATCCTGCATGATGCACTCAGTGACACCTCTGTACTGTATTGTACTCTGGCTCGGCTGTGTCCTAAAAGAGCAGGGCCCATCCTACAGAAAATGCATGATTTTTGTTTTCCATAGAGTTGCAGCTGGTGCTTTGCTTAAGATATAGACTCTTATCATGGCAATTACATAAAAATTATGACTTGAAGAATTAGTTGCTTTTGAAGTTTCCTTTAACAAAGACTGTTACTCTATAAAACAAAAAGTTACCCTCACCAACAAAACCTGAATAAAGGGAAACCTAGAATGTCCTCACCTTCCTATTATCTTTTCCCACCAAAACACTAGATATCACAGTGTGTTCATGTATACGAAGCAAAGGAGAGAAACATAAGGACAACAAGAAAGGGGACTCTGCTGAAGGCTGTGCCTGAGTTGTTATACTTTGGTTATCACACCTAAGTTATTACACATTTTAGAGAGGTATATAAAGAAGTGTCAGAAACAGAACACGCTCTGTCATGTCCCCAATGTCCCCTCTGACAGTATCTGGTGCCACATATTCAATAGTGCCACGAAACCAACATGCTCGTTCAGCCTGAAACACACAAACAAAAAGGGATTTGATCTCAAGCTGGGATGATAAGTGACAGAAAGGAAGTTCATGCTCCATGTCAGTGGTTGAGATGAACTGCTATGTGCAGCAAAGCAACGTAGTGGCAGAACCCACCTGAGACCCTCTTCTCACCAGGACGGACCATCAGGTCCAGTCTGAGTCCTGGGTAAGTGAAGCCCTCCCGGCCTGAAGAGCGCAGCCTCCACTCACCCGAGCGCCACCCGCCAGCTCACGAGTCCACCGCCCGCCCTTCTTCTCTGCCTGTGTGCGGAGTTCAACTCCTGCTTCCTGCAGCCATTCTTTTCTGTAAGAGCGCAAACAGTCCAAGAGGAGTAACAGGAACTGTCTAAGGCTTTACTACGGGTGACTTTATTTCCAGCCAGGCAAGACTAGAAAACTTGGAGGGGAAGGCAGGCCAAATGCTAAGGAGGGGGACAGGGAACCAAAGAGGGGAAAACCTGTCCTCCCTCACCACGTTGTCTGGGGTTGGCACTGCTAATAGACTGTCTAGTGATGGCGAGCAACCTGTTTTGAAAACAAGATTTTCTCATAAAGACAGCTGTTTCTCCTTGATAGAGTTTTAAAAAGGGTTAATTTTTATATCAGCCAAAAACTAATTTCAAAAACTGAAGGAGCGCCCTGGCCAGTGTGGCCCAGCAGTTGGAGCATCAGCCTGTGGGCTGAAAGGCCTCGGGTTTGATTTCCGGTTGGGGTACCTACCTGGGTAGCAGGCTTGACCCCTGGCCCAGGGCAGAGCGCATGTTGGGGGGCAACTAATCTATGTGGATGTGTGTCCCTCTCTCTCTGCCTTCTTCCTCTCACTCAAATCAATAAAAACATTAAAAAAAAAAGGGGGAACATCTGCTCCCCGGGCTGACCTTCGGGAACACACGGGAAGGCTGCCCAGTGCGCGGGGACAAAGCCATTGCGGGGGGGCCTCTGCGTCCCGCCAGCGGGGACCAGGCAGGTCCTTGCTCCTCCCTGGGGCGTCCACGACTCTCTGGCCTCAGGCCCTGCAGCGCCCTCCAGGGCGGCCGGGCGCTTCCCCTCCCTGTGCTGAAGCCCACGACCCGTCCTCCAAGGTCACCAGCGCCTGGATCAGGGCGTCGGCCCCCGACCCCCGCTGCCCGAAGGACGCGCCGTGGTGGGACCCCTGTCGCCCCCACGAGGAGCGTCGGGCGGCTCCACGAGGGACAAGGAAGGTCGGAGGGTGAAGGGCAAGGCCTCAGGTCCCCACCACAGGGGGGTCGACTCCCGCGGAGCAGCGCAACCCCACCCTCTGCAGACCCTGAGCAGGAAGGCGCCTGGGCCCCGCCCCCGGCGGCCTTGGGGCCTCTCTAGGCTGCAGAGGCTCCCTCTCGGTGGCCCCGCCCTGAGGCCCCGGGGTCCAGGCCTTGCTGGGTCAGAGTGCAGGGGAAGGGAGGCCAGGCGGGCTTAACCCGGGTTTCCACTGTGTGAATCATATCTATTTTTTAATTTAAATCTATCTTCATTGAGTTGAGGGAGAGGGAGGGAGAGGGAGAGAGAAACATCAATGACAAGAGTCATTGATTGGCTGCCTCTTGCAGAAACAAAATCAAAGCCCTGCTCCTGGATTCCCAGTGCCTCTCATCTCCATCGCCAGCTGTGAGAAGAGTTCAGCCTTGTCTTCATCAGGCCCGGAAATAGCGCCGGTGCCCAGACATCTTGCACCATTTGCTCCGATTATGTCATCCCAGGTACAAGCCACAGGCACTGTGCCCAGGCCCGGCCAGCCTGCTGCACACCCCGGAGGCCTGCTAGGGCCGCAAGGCTGCTGCAGGGAGACCGGGCACGGGAACAGGGCAAGCCCCGTGTTACAGGGCCAGCGAGCATGTCTGAAACTGTTAAAGGCAATTTGGTGCCATTGAAGCACTTCACAGAATTACTTTAGAGGAAGCTCTCCAATTTACACTTTAGCCTTCTTCCACTAGCAAGGGTTCAGAAAAATAAGCATTCATCTGATTTATCATTTTTAAAATGTTTTTATTGTTGCAGAGAGAGGAAGAAAGAGGGGGAGGTAGAAACCTCAATGATAAGAGAGAATCTGATCGGCTGCCTCCTGCACGCCCCCTACTGGGGATGGAGCCTGAAACCTGGGCATGTGCCCTGACCAGCAATGGAACCCTGATCTCCTGGTTCATGGGTCGGTGCTCAACTACTGGGCAACACTGCCTGGGCTTATTTACCACTTTTTAATGTAAAAACAGTCTTACAGCAATGTTATAGAAGTGGTAGTATTCCCCTACTCTGTTGGCTGAAGGTTAAGCTCAGAGACAATGAATGTAATAAATTTATTGAAACTCTGTAATCGTGAATGTATTAAACTACTTAATTAGCCCTAGCCGGTCTGGCTCAGTGCTAAGAGTGCCATTCTGAGGACTGAAGGGTGCTGGTTTCCATCCGGCCAAGGACATATATACCTGGGTCCCAGACTCTATCCCAATCCCGATCAGGGCACATGCGGGTGGTACCCAGTCCATGTGTGTCTCTCACATGCATGTTTCCCTCTCTCGTTCTCCCTTCCACTCCCTCTGAAAAGCAATGAAAAAAATATCCTCAGAAAAGGATTTTAAAAAAGAGGGAGAGTGACGGAGCAGTGTGAAATCTGCCTTTCTCCTCGGAGTGATGGGGTGTCACTGAGGGTTTGGGGAGTGTGTGGAGAAGGGGGTTGACAGGGTGAGATCCGTGTCCTCAAAGCTCACTCTGGCTACAGGGTGGAGACAGACCTGAGCAGGTGCAAGGAGCAGTCAGGTGGCTATGGAGGTGTTCCGGGGAGCTCATGGTTGTATGGACAGTGGTGAGGGGCCTAGGGCGGCAGGTGGGGGTGTGGGGAGTGACAGCGGAGAGAAGTGGGTGGATTTAAGGTATTCAGAAGCTATAAATGGCAGGGCTCACCCAGGTGCCATGTAGGGATGCTTGGGGTTCTAGAAGATGGTGGAACCATCACCTGGCCAGTGAGCCCTGGAAGAAGGCCAGGTAGGTGGGGGAAGGGGCCTCAGCATCCAGGTGTTGATCTAGAAGAGGCCTGGGTGGTTCTGTGAGTCATCTGCACAGGTCCTGTGCCAGGAGCTCCAGCAACAGGCCGGGGAGGAGGGAGCCTCTGCAGAGGAGACAGAAGCAGCCTCCAGGGGGCGGAGGGAAGCCCCCCAAGCTGATGGTGGAGCCAGGGCAGAGGCCTCAGGGCGGTGGTGACCAGGCTGACTCTGAGGTGCTGGCTCCTGCATCTTGAGTCCTTCCCTTTGAGCTGGATGAAAACTTAAAACACCCCGGGGCTTTCAAGGAGAGGGAGGTGGCTTCTTAGAGCCAGGGAGAGTCTTTCACGGGGAAAATGCAAGTTGCCTTTTGGAGGCTCAGCTCCTGAGAAAGGTTCAAATACAGGGATCCCTGGGTTTTCGAAGGTACTCGGTTCCCGAAGACGGTTCGAGTTCTGAAAAGTTGGAAAACCGAGGGGTCCACAGCCCACAGCCAGGCCTCAGGATCTGGCCTCAGTGGATACCATGGGGCATGTTCAACTTCGGAGGCGGGGTCGAGAACCGAAGCGCTTCCTTCGGGGACCCGGCGATGGTGACCCGAAAAGTTCGGCAGCAGAGACGGGCGAAACCCCGGTACCCCTGTATCGCAGCTCAAGGCTATTTTTACCTCTGAGAGTCCTTGCAGCTTGGAAACTTCGTGCACCCAGAGCTTTTGGTGGCTAAATAAAGCTGAGGAAAGAACAGAAAACCTGAGAAAGGACAAAAGAGCCACTGAATTTCCCAGGGCCCGACAGCAACCGCCGCTGGGGCCTCGGCCCCCTTCCCGCCATGCCCCCCCTGTGCGGGCGCATCCTGGGCTCCCAGAAAGTGTGCACACACTTGAAGAGCTGCTGGCTCCACTGATGTTTCCCTCTTTCCAGGTTTATTTAACCCATTGGCATACAGAATTATTCAAAGTGGGTATACATTTGGGGGACACCTTGTGTATATGTAGACAGGGAATTCAATGTTACCTTGCTTGAAAGATATAATTTTTAATCTTGCTTTTTGTACTTAATATTTTATCATAAGCCTATCCCTAAATAATTGCAAATGTTATTTTAAATTCTTCCTCCATGTCTCCTCCCCCTTTTCTATTTTCTGGAAAATGTCTTCATTTTGCCCTCTCATTTACCTGGCTAATAAATCCTGAGCTAGCTGCTGGGCAACTGACAGTATTCACTGCAAAGGGATACGGTCTGTGTGCAATAAAATAAAGAAGAGAAAAAAATGTTGGGAAGACAAATCTCACACGTGTCCGGTCCCCAGCCTGTGCGTCCCAGGGGCCATGATCTCTGAGAGGCTGAGCACTTGCGCTGCTTTGGCAGATGCTCCGGGAGAGAGGAACCACCTGCTTTCCCGCCGCCCACTCCTCTGGGCCAAATGCTCCAAACAGCTGCTCCCCGGGCAGTGGGTCATCAGGGCTCACTGCTGCGAGCAGAAAAAGCCAAGCCTAGCCAATCTCAACAGAACAGGCTTAGTTGAAAGGATGTTAGCTAGCACACCCCACCACCGGGAAGGCTGGACACCCAGCTTGACACAAAGAGCCACTCAGTCAAAGTTAGTCATTAACCCTGACAGTGCCCTCACCCCAGGGAACCAACCGGCTGGGAACCAACAGACCTAATCCTGTCCCCTGGGAGATCCCAGTTTAGCAAAGTCAAGTGCTAGAGTGAGTGGCGAGGCCCAGGTGTTGTGCTGAGTGCATGTCAGCTTGTCCTAGAGCGGTTGGGCAGGTGCCTGAGACTGGGACACTTGACATTGTCCTGAAGGACAAGAATGGATCAGTGTAGACCAAAGTGCGGAGAGCCCTCTGGGCAGAGGGAATTGCCGGTGGTGGCAAGCATCCTGCCCTCTTGCTCCGACCTGAGTGCCCAGAGCCTAGCACACTGCCTGGAATAGTACGTGTTTAATAATAGGAGTCAGATGGATGAATGAGCTAATTTCAAAACCACCTTACATTTTAAAACAAAGTCACATCTCTGTTCAAACTCTCCCCATCTGGCTTGACCCTGATAGGATTGACAGATTTAGCAAATAATTTTCTATAAGTATGTGTTACGCAATATTTGGGACATACTTGTACTAAACTGGTATTAGTTGTTCATCCGAAATTCAGCTTTAACTGGGAGTCCTGTACTGTATCTGGCAGCGCTACACCCAGAGCAGCAGCCCTTGGATAGGCCCCACCTAACCTGCACTTTTCCCCTTTTCCCTCCCAACAGCCCCCGTCCCCAAGCTTCCTGATCCTTGCTCACTGGCCCTGTAGCAAGAAAGCTGAGAGGATTTCTTCTAGGAGCCTCACGGGTTCTGCAGAATGTTTGGGTCAACAGGCTGCAGAATTGTTTCTTCCCCTGTCTTCACAGTGACAACTCTTATGTCCTCATAGCACCATTGCATGTGGAATCTTGCAAAGGCAGTTCTGTGGGGGCTTTTTTGTTGTTTTTTTTAAGGAAATTTGACATGTACCCAGTGCTTCAGAAACCTGCTTATATTAGAAGCTGTATTCCTTCCCACCTGTAGTAGCTCATTGAATCATTTGACTGTAGGTTACTTTTTCCTAGTTGCTAATGATGGTATAAGCTTGATGTTTACTCCGCAGTGGCTACCACACAAATCAACAAATAGGATGTAGTGTTTCTCTCTGCCTGTTCCAATCAGTGCCCCAGCCCTTGAGGGAACCACTATCTTCACTTTTAACATCATCAACTAATGTGCTTTTCTCAGAACCTCACAGAAATGAAGTCATGTGGCATGTAAAAGTAAAGAATAATACAGTTATCATTTCTTCCTTGGTTATCCTTATGGTATCCAAACTAAATACCCTTGATTGTAAAGACAATTTTTGCCTTCCACAGGCAGAAAGAGCTCACTCAATGCCCTCTTCCCCATTTCAATTTTTCAACTGCCAAAGGGTTTTTTCCTCTCTCTTTGTGTATTTATATGATTCTTTTCATCTTACTTTCTCTGTTACATTTGGGTTGTGTCTCCCTTCCTTTCTCTGTCTCTTTATCTATGTTTCTGCTTCACTCTTTCCTTTCTCTCTTGGCCAAGCTGTTTTGCATTTTGCGCCTTATTGTGAAAGGGGTCTATGCCTGGTTATAATTTCTTTCCTTCTGCAATGTCCCAAGCCGTGAGTGTATTGCATGGCACACGGTGCCCCGGGCAGCGCCCCTGTGAATGTCCTGAGGCAGCAGGATAGTAATTACCAAGCCTGCTGCCTGGGAGCAAGATATTCCTTCCCTTTCGCTGAAGTCACTTGAAGGTCAAGAGAATCGAAAAAACCAAAACCTGCGATCCAGTGAGTGTTGTTCCCATAAACAATGAAAATAACTTCCTCAAATCCTTGTTACTGGAGCCAGAAGAGCAGTGGGTTTTTAAAAATATATTTTTAGTGGGTAGCGTGGAAAATCTGAAAATTCAGAGCAACGTTTCTCCCGTGAAATACAACCAGTATCAGTTGATCTGATTTATCATCCCAAGCATTTGCTTGAATGTGCTTTCTATTTTATTACTGACTTACTTTAAAAGAAAGAAAAAGTTAGGCCTCGGGGGAAGGTATCTTGGCGTCAAGAGAAAGGATTCCCGCGCCAGTCGCAGTCAGCCCCGCGCACCCTCGCGGGGACTCCCCCGCGTCTCCCTCCGTGTCCAGCGGGCTCCACACAACCCCGCGCACACGGACACCTGAGGCCGCGCCCCAGAAATGCGTATTGGTCCCCATATTCGAGGACATGCGATCGCATCCAGCTACAGGAGAGCTATGAGAAAAATAAACGTCCTCACGCCGCAACTGAATTAACTGCAGCCCGTGGCATTTGGGGCTGAAACATGTAACAAAAGCCCTGGACTCAGAACTTTCCTCTTGGAAAGAGCTGAAACTTAACTGGTTGTTCTAATTCCATTTTGACATCTGCTGAAGGAAAAGTCTCCTGGGTTGAGGCTGTCATGGCCAGGCTTGTTTCATCAGCTCGATGCCACAGTGCTTGTGCAGAGGAGAGACCCTGCCCCTCTGTCCATGGAAACTCTTGATAGATCTGCACATAGAGATGAGAGGAAAGGAGCAGCCAGAGGCAGAGACGGCTGCAGGGATTTTTAAGATTAGATAGAACTACGAGAGATTCACTCTGCACTCAAGTAGGGTTATAGATACAGACATAGCTTTATATTTATACATTACATATATATTCAACTGGCAAATATCAGAATTTTAAAAATATTTACACATTCTGGAGAAATATGTATTAGAAATATGAGCATAAACTTAATGGGTCCACACAGTCTCATTCGAAGTGTACCTGAAATATATCTTGATAAACATAAAATATCAAGTAAAGGAACTACTGACATTTAATCATTGCATGCAATAAATTTTTACAATTTATTCAGAGTATGTGTTTCCATATTGTAAGGTATTTGTGTGTGAGTGTGTGTTTTTGTCTGGTTTTTTTCCTGCCTGTTTTTTTTTAATGGAAAAGAGAAAGAGAGATTTAAATAAATAGAAAAAAGAGACCAATACAGCAAGACTGTCTTTCTGATAGTCTATAATCAACACCAGGACTTGATGTGACCATGGTCGAGTATGATTTGGTAGCACAGAGTGTGATGATTTGGATGATTCTGGCACTTGCACCTTACGGAAACACTTCTGAGGAATACTCACTCGACTCAACTGGAATGCAAATTGAGGTTGCTCTCTGCTAGAAGTTTCCACTGCTTCCAATCTGGTGTGGATGCAGATAGAAGCCATAAACTTGGTTAGGCACTCTGACTCTCCCACACAGGGTCTTAGATAAATGAGGCATTGCAAATTTCTGAAAATCTGCTGCAAAGGCCGGAAAAAAGGCAAAGAGACATAATCACAGTTAAGAAGGAACTCTGAGCTTTCAAATATGATTTTCTTCGATGAAAGGAGAGTCATAGTCCACTGCCTTAAAAACTTGAAGCAGTTTTTTCAAAATATAAACAAAAGAAAGTAAAGATACACAATGAAGAAACACCACCAGGAGGCTCAGAGATAACTTACAGTTTCTTTATAGAAAACTATTAAAAATTATGGGTAATATAAATGTTTATATAGACAAAACTACTGGAATAGGGAAAGAGGAATATTCAGACAATTTCCTGACTGTTGAATCAAGTTTCTATCAAGAGTACTTTTATCTCCCATATTATTTGTTTTAAATGTTCCAAGGGAAAATAGGATACAAACATTTCAAGGTGTTCTAGACTTCACCTTTAAATCAATTAATCACATGCAGAGTTTAAAGGTATATTTTACTATCTGTTCCTGGGCCGAGAGCTAGAAGAATAAATCATGGTTCTGGACTCACGTGTTCAAGACCGTTAGCACCTGCGCCCTTCTGCACACCGGCCTAACCTCAGTTTCCTCTCCTGAACTCCAGATCCACCAGCAAAGAAACATGAGGAGGAGTCTCAGCCCTTCGTTAGGCCTCGTTTCGTTTGCCGTTCTGGGGCTGCCCAGACAGCTCGGTGGTGATGGCAGCAGTGAAGAAGTCATGTTGGCCACTTCAAGACTTTTTGTTGTTGCCAGACTTTGGGTGAGGCATCTGCTGTTTGGTGCTCTCAGGGCTTCCAGAGGCTCTGTGGGGCTTGACAACTATCCCTGAGGCACTAAAGCACTTCACGCGGAACAGGGATAAGAAAACCCTTTCGGCTGCCATGTGATGGCTGCATCTTTCTGCTTTGGCCTTGTTCCAACACCTGCTGTGTATTCCAAGATCGAAATACTTTGCTGTCACTGCGGATCTGCATGTCAAACAAAGGCCTGTTTTGGGGGGTGACAGAATTATACTATTCGCCTCCTAAAGCCCGGCCCTGACTTCATTACAGCATGTCCACTAGAGCCTAAAATTCTAACTGAGGGGTCACTCTGGTAGCCCTGGAGGCTCATCTTTCTGAGGTTTCTCATTTGGAAATGCTTGTGCCTCGTCCTATAGCAAGGGGGTTGAGAGGATTTCTTCTAGGAGCCTCACAGGTTGTGTGGGATGTCTCGGTGTCGGCAGGCTGCACAATTGTCCCTTTCCCTTTCTTTCGTTGACACTGACATCATTAGGCCCTCGTAGCACCACTGCATGCAGAGTCTTGCAAAGGCAATGCTGTGGTGTTAGTTGTGGGCTGGCATTTTCCCCCGTCTGGGTATCAAAGGGAACTATGAGTAAACTAGAAGCCCCTTCCAATGTCTGTTCTATTTACAAGTGATTCAAAATTTCAAAAACTGTAAGATATATCTTCTCACTGCACAGCCTGCGCCGTGATTGACCCAATCAGTTTCTGGGGTAAAAAGAAATAACAAGAAAGGCGGGAAAGGGAGGAGCAGCTGTTGCTGCTACAAATGAATGTATGCTATGGAGAACATAAAATTGAGGAACATGATGAGAGCTCCTGAGAACTGTCAAAATTTGTTTTGGTGCAACCAAGGTGGCAGGTGAGGCTTAGGATGAGGATCTTGTGCCAAGGCCTTCAGGGTTCCACTTCTGCTCTGCTCTGAGTGCTGAGCTGGTCAGTTCTGAAAGCAGTTCTAGAAGGAAAAAAAACAGTAACACAAGAACATCGGAAAAAATAAAAGTTTCCAGTTCTGTCCCCATCCCCTATACTGCCAGACAGAGGAAAATGTCTGTAAAGCGTTTTATCAGGAGTGTCCTATATATAGCGCTTACCTGGTCCTTTTAACTGGGAGCAACTCAGGACAACTGTGAGCACATGGCTAAGAGTAGATTCCACATTGAGTCATTAGATGATAGCCAGCGACACACTCCCCATTACATCTCATTCCCAGTTCCCTCCTTATAATCGATGTCTTAATAGTATCCCCTTGGTCCATTCTATGGAACATGAATAGAGATCTGCCCCCTTCCCTACCTGAAATACTCTAAGTCAATATACAGGAATCTCCACCTTCAGCTGCCCGACTTAACTGTGTTCTACACGCATTTTCCGTGCCTTATATGTTTTCTTAATATCTCATTACCCTTCTCCATTGTCTTACACTTGTTGTCTTAAAAGACGCCTTTAGATAAGAAAATCAAAGCTAACTGCCCTCACTTGGAGGAACTTAAATAAAAGAGGTAAGTTCCCACTCCAATTTGGAAAACCACTTAAATTATTAATAAGGATTTGTTCCGAAGCACAACTCAGCTTTAGCTGCCTCTCTGCATTCTTTGCGTGTGAAATTACTTTCATGTAAAACAGCAGCCACTTATTTCCTTTTCAATTGTGTCAAAAAGGGTTGATGTCCTGGGGCTGGAGGGGCAGCCACAGAGACAGTGGGAGGAGGCCTGATACTCTCTGGAAGAAGCCAGGGTCCGTGTGAGAAAGGAGCTGTAGTCCACAAATCCAATATTTACGTTATATTATTGTTTTCCTTCTGGAGCTGTGCATGTGGCCAGGGCTCGCATTGCTTGTGGCAAATGGACAGCGGGGTGGGCAGCTAGAGGGTGCCCGTTTCTGAGCTGGGCGGGTGGGGAGGTGAGATAGGCTCTAAGTCTGGCCTGTGATGCCCTCTGGAGTCAGTGAGCCCAGGCTGCCCGGAGCTCACTCACATTCCCCTGGTTTCTACTGTTTTGTCACTGTCACTGCCTGGACCCCGTCAGGGTCACGTGCAGCTGTGTCCTACTGAGGAGAGGCTGTGGGCCTGGACTGGTCTGGGCACTCGGCTCTGCCTGTCCCGAGTGGGACGCGAAGGGCTGCACCTCCCAGCACGGCGCTCGGCATCTGCCCTCTGCGTCCCGGGAGCCTGGGCCTGAGCATACGGGGTGTGGCCCGATCCTGAGGCTAGTCCCATGGCGGCGTTTCACCCAACCCTGAAGCGTGGGCTGCTGTTACCATGCAGGTCAGAGTTGGAGAAACAAGGCCCAAGGGGCCATCTCTTGCCCAGTGTCATCTAGTGGAGAACCTAGAACTTGAATCCTTGCCTGATGCCAAAATTTGCATATTTGCCACCAAATTTCACAAACCTGCTATCCCTTACCTGAAATACTTGGTGGGGGAGAGTTTGGGGGAAAGTCTGGAGCAGTGAGACATGGCCCTTTTGGGGGATAGTTTCCTTTCTAATTCCCTTTGCAGAGGGCACTCACTGTCCTGGGAGTGACTTAATGTCCCACTACAGCCACAGGGCTCCCTGAGCCCAGGCACAGAGATGGACAATGGGGCCTTGGGTCTGGTGGCCCCCTGTGTGTGTGTGTGTGTGTGTGTGTGTGTGTGTGTGCGTGTGTAGGCCCACGTGGGCATTGTGGGTTTCGGACAGTGGTGCTGTTTGTAATTAATCAGCAGCCCTCTCCCCTTTCGTCTGTTCTCAAATGATCTTTCCAATAAACGTCTCCTAGGCGCCAGAGCAAGTGCTTATAGAAGATGCCGCCTCTAGGTGAGGCCCTTTCGCTGGAATTGCCCATAAGGCAGCCGAAGCTGTTCCTGGTGCACTATGGAAGCCTTGGACCTGCGTACAGATGTGCTCACACTCTGAGGGCAGGAGCATGGGAGTGTGTAACACGCTTACATCTGTGTAATGCACACACGTTTACATGCAGAATTCATATGCGCTTATTTGCGATATACAGAGTGGGGCAAAAGTAGGTTTACAGTTGCTCATATGGGAAAGATAATACAACAATTAATACAGAATAATATAAGAACAGACTCTGTTCTGTGTGCTCACAACTGCAAGCCTAGTTTTGCGCCACCCTGTATGCACTTTCACAGTCATGTGCACACGCACACATTACACGTGTGCCCACATGCACGTACCTGCCGGTTTGTACGTATGTCCGAAAGCTCACGCACAGGCGGGGACACTGCCCGAGCGCAGTTGCACAATCCTGCGGATGCCTGCATGGACCGGCACACCGAAACACAACTGATCACCTGTGCCACACTCTCACAAAACGCACGCGGGTCCATGCACATCTCCATGTGCTCACACGTACAAGCACGCACATGGTGTATGATCAACGCTGGTTTCCACACTAAGTCACACAGGCACCGTTGAACAAGTGGAACGTGGCAGCGGTGGGGTTAATGCAGGCCCAGACTCCCATAAATGTGTGCACGAAGCTCTCAAGTTCTCAAAGCAGAGACAGACCTCTCCCCACCAGCCCTGTCAATCACGCGGCTACAAAGGAGGAGCGGCACCTGTCACATCCAGGGCTGTGTGATCCTCGACTTGCCCCATGAGGGCGGCCGCATGCGAGCAGGAGCACGGGGCCCTCTGCACACCTAGCCAAGCACCCCAACGAATGTGCCGAGGCTGGTCCCCACTCCCAGGATGCTCTCGGGAGCAAAAGAAACATTTCAACGCTGCTGCAAGCGCAGGGTGGCATTGATGTGTGTGCGGGTGGGGGTGGGAGGTGGGGGGAGCAAAGGCTTTTGGGGACTATCTGAGACTTGGCTTCTCCCTGAAGACAGAAGTTATCCGGGAGGGCCTGGGTGAGGAGGTGGGTGCAAGAGAGGCCTGGGGGTCCTGGGCTGACCCAGGTTTGCTGCAGCAGGGACTCCAGCTTCTGGAGCTGCTCCCATCTACCAAATTTGGGGATCCAGGAGCCTCCTGAATTGCAGCGGCTCTAACCCAGCGCTCGGTGATAACCCTGCTTGCGGTCCTGCATCAGAAGACCATTCAGTCAATCATGGAACAGATATTTGTTGTGTGTCTTCTATGTGCCAGGCGCTGTGCTAAGTGCTGACAATACAACACGGAGCGAAACCAGAAACAATCCCCACACACACCTCCGCACGGAGTTCACAGTCTCATAGGATCGTCAGACAGCATTTAGATAGGACAGCAATCGGTGCACAGTTTCAAAAGGAGGTGACTGCTATGGAGAAAAGCAACCTGGCCCTCTGAGAGCACCTCGACTGCAATGATGATGACCTAAACACGGAGGGCTTCCTGGAGGAAGTGATGTCTGAGCTAAGATCTGAAGGCTGAATAGTTGTGCAGGTCAAGCAGGTAGGGGAAAATATTCAGTGTCTCAATATCCTTTAGTCTTAATTAATTTTGTAAAATAAAGGTTGGCCAGTGAGAGAGAGGTCAATGAAGAGGCTAGAAAGGCCCTGATGGACTGTGACTGCTGAGGGTGTTGGCAAAAACAGGGGAGGGCCAGCAGGGAGCAGGGCAGTGCCCACTAGAAGCTGCAGCACATTAACAAACATCACTTTGCTGAACCCAAACAGCAACCCCAGTAGTTTTTGTCATGTTTGGTGAATTTTACCATCTTCGGTGATAAATGGCAAGTTCGAGAAACAAACAGGAAACTGGGGGTGCACAGTGGCCCCCGTTCTCCTGAGTGGCAGGGAGGAACTGCTGTTCTCCAGCCCCTGGGTCTGGAGCTGCTTCTCTGAACATTTCCCCTCCTACATTCCCTCACTCCCATGGCCCAGCCACAAGCCCCTTCTCTCTGTTCCCAGGGAGCCTGCGCTCAATAGGGCCCCTCAGGGTTCAGAACTGGCCTGGGAAGTTCTCTCCCCTTCCTCTAACGGCTACTGCTTCCTATCAACAGGACCTCGGCTCAAATGTCACCTCCTCGCACACACCTAGCCACATGGCTATGTGTCTGGGGATTGTTTGATACAAGGGCACGCAATGAAACTTGTTAAACAATTGCACAAGAAAAGCTGTAAGGCACCCACCAGGGGCACAATCTTGCTCATGACTCCCTGATGGGGAGTGCGGATGGTGACCAAGGACCCACAACTTAGGCTCACAGGGGGTGTGAGGTTGTACTACAAAGGGAACTGGGCTGTAGCAAAGGGAGGTTTACCCCTGGGAGAGGAGACCCAGTGCCCAGCAGGGACGGGCCAAAGGCACCCCAAGCAAGGCCATCCCCACACGAGGAGAGAAGGAGAGAAGCCCGGGCAGTCTCCAGCCTCCAGACAGCCCCTGGCCTCTCTGTGCCCCTGTGTGGGGACAGCACTGTGGGGACACATTCCAGCCTGGACCAGGGGGGCAGCTCCCTAAAGCTCCCAGGGCCCAGCTGCGCTGCTCTTGGCGTCACCATCTTCTTTGGCCCCTTCTTCCTTCTTGTCCTTCCCTTTAGCCCCCCTCAAAGGCGGGCTCCCCTTGCTGAGCGGGGGCCCCTGTGAGGGCACATCCCTGAGTTTCCAGGGCCTTGGCAGGCCAGGCGTTAAACGCAGCCGCCGTCAGCAGTGAACTGTGCAGCCCCGTGGTCACATAATTGACAGCAAACACTTGCCGCCTGGAATTATTCTCCTTACCTATGCTCTTGGGGCTGTTTCTACCCATTGCATCTGCAGGGAGGGGATATTATAGAGCAGGTGACGCCACACAGCTCTTCCCACGGCTGTGGGGAGTGACACCATGTTGGCAGCTTGAAATGGGCCGTGGTGAGAATATTGACAACACAGGAACTGGCAAATGTACCAAATCAGGGCTTGATTTGTTTTCCGCAGCGCCTGCTGTCTCCAGACTTAAGACAGTGATGGGGAAGATGTTAATAGCAGAGATTAAACTTAAGAGTGTGTCTTGGGTGAATATTGTGGTATGTAAATTGTGTCTCTGTTTTTAAAAACTGCCTGCAGCCATTACAATGTGAACACATTACAGGAAACTGAGGAATGCCATCTGGCATTCAGAAAACGAGCACCTGATAAGGAGCCACTCGCATCGTTAACGAGGGACTGACGTTCTCACAAACATCTTCAGCTTGTTTTCCTTGATAACACAAGGAGAACATCACCCGACATTCCCGTTGGAGCTACGCTCATCCGTCAGCTGAGGGCAAGCATAGGCGGCTATAAATACACCAGTTTGGCCAAATGCAAGGAACGCTTCCTGAGGATCCATTGCTGTGCATAGACATGTATATGTGCATGTGTAGGTGCATGTGAATATGTATGCATGTGTACCTGTGTACGTACGTATGCATACATGTAAATACATTCCCTCCTGTGCCGCTGGCTGGTTGAGAAACATTTGGCTGGGTGCTTCCCAGGGTCCGTCGGACCTTTTGTAATATTCTCACTTGACTGTTCTGCCCAGGGTGAGCCCCTCCTGTCCCACAGCTGACCCCAAATCTCCCTCCAGGCAAACCTCAGCCCTGAGCTGTGGGCATGAATACCCAGCTGTCGCTTGGATATTTCCCACCCAGCAGGTCGCACACCTCCCAGGCCAGTGCAGAGAGGGGGGGCCCTGGAGCTCAGCAGAGTCATGATTTGGGGGCCCCCTCAGCAACAGGACCCGTGATACTGCTCAGGGGACCATCACCTGGGCTTGGCCGGGTGTGTGAGCAAGATGTCACGGCTGGAACCAGCTGATGCAGTAATGGATAGGACACAGCGGGGAGAGAGCGATGCCAAACATGGTCTGAATGGAAGGGGACAGATGTGATGAGATGAGGGACACAGCGGCTTGGGTGGAGGGAGGATGGTGAACCTCGATTTTGAGTTGGAGGTGTCTTTGGGACATCCAAGCTGGAAACAGATCTGGAGATTCCCGAGGAGAGGCTGGGGCTAGAGGTGTTGGAATCTTCTGGGAAGACTGCAATTAAAGCTCTGGGTGTGAGCCCGGCTGGCACGGTCAGTGCCTGGGCTTTGACCTATGAACCAGGTGTTCAGGGTTCAATTCCCATCAGGGCACACGCCCCGGTTGTGGGCTCAACCCCAGTAGGGGGCATGCAGCAGGCAGCCGATCAATGACTCTCTCATCAGTGATGGATCTATGTCTCTCTCCCTCGCTCTTCCTCTCTCTGAAATCAATAAAAAACATCGATTGTTTAAAAGCGGTGGGCTTATTTGAGCTTGTCTGGGGTTGGAGGGGGGTGAGAGAGTGCAGGGTGCACCCCGACGTGAGCCATGTAGGGACCCTAGACCACAAAGGGATGGGCGTAGCTCGTGTGGAGGCTGAGGGAGGGGAATGTTCAGAAAGAAGGTCACCCGGGGTGAACGCCTGACAGGCGTCATGGGGCTGAGAGGTTGTGTGAGGCAGGCAGAGCAGTTGACAAGCCCCTGCCAAGACGCAAGTCAGGCGAGGGGGGATGTCACCTAGGACAAGAACAGAAAGTTAAGATGACGTGGCAGGTTCCAGCCCATTCTCAGGATCAGGTGACATATCAAACGTGGGAAGTGGGGATAGGAGGGGTCAAGCCTCTACCACAGGCTCCTGTGCTTGACAGCTGCTGTCCTTGGATTAAGGGGGGAGCCCTGAGGAGCCAGGGGGAGGGGAGGAAGCCTGCAGTCCAGACAGGGGGCGTAACAGGCAGCGCACTTCAGGCCTGCAGCTCAGGAGAGGTCAGTGCTGGGGAGGAGGGTGGGGTCAGCCCTGAGGGGGTCATGGAGGGAGGTGCCTCAAAGGGGAACTCAGGAGTGAGCACACGAGCTTCCATGAGGGTTTGTGGGAGGAATGACTGACTGAGGGCCTGGCAAGTGTGAGCACTGGAGAGCTGTCCCACGGGGGAGAGAACCACGAGCCAGAGGCTGAGAGCTCCAAGGAGTGACTGGCCAGGGTCAGATCCTGCAAAAGCCAAGGGCCCAGGACACACAGCCTGCAGGTGCCGCTGCTCAGTTTGGCTCTAAGCATTGCGGGTGGCAGCTCCCACTGAGTGGTCGGCTAGGACAGGCTGCCGAACCTGGGGAACAGGGGACAGGAGGCTCGAGGACACACTTGTACAGAAGAGGTTTGGTGGGAAGGCAGGGCCATGGAGGCAGCAGCTGCACAGAAAACCATTAGAAGACTGGGTCAGGTGGGGACACTTCCATGCCTCCTTCCTGCCTCCCTCTCTCACCTTCCAGCCTCTAGTCTGAGGCCTCCAAGATCTAAACTCCAGATCGGGCTCTTCCTAGTGCAGTAGCCTTGGAAAAATCCAAAGGATCGCTGTAGGCTGAGCTCCTTTGTGATCTAAACCCCACATCAAAACGGGATTCAACTTATACAAACTTAACATAAATACAGGTCTGGAAAAAGCTGCTGCATGGTGAAGAGGAGCCAGGCTTTCCCAGTCTCTGACCTCGTGGCAAAGGGAGCTGTGGATTCCAGGGGGCGGGAGACTGGGGGGCTGATGCAGGGAACCCCGACCGCCCGGCACTCTTCAAGGCTGCCAGGGAGGAGCGGTGAAGAAAACTAGGACTCAATTCTACTCCAGCTCATTTTATTGCAACCCCATCCCCGTGTCCAGAATCAATGGCTATTTAATACACATGCAAAGCACTCCTAAAATCGACCACGTGAACATGCCCATTTCTTTACCAGTATATGAACTCAAAAGGGAAAAATCTTTATAAGACCAAAATCAACAGGTTTAGTACATCCAGGAAGAGCATCTTTAGTAAACAACAGGAAAGAAAATGTGTCAGGAACCAGGCCAAATGCACAGAATAGGACGTGAGACTCCCATTGGCCACGATGACTCCCAAGGGAACATCAATATAGGGTGACCCCAAAAAGGTAGACAGACGTGAGACTCCTGATGGAACATAAACATAAGGTATTTCCAAAATGATATACCCATGGCAGATTATTGATAGAACACAAATATAGGTGTCCCCAAAATGGTACACACACGGGAGATTCATGATAGAACTTAAATATAGGTGTTCCCAAAACCGTACACACAGGGGAGATTCACGGTGGAACATACGTATTGGGTGTCACCACAAACGTACACACAGGCTAGACTTCCAATGGAACATAAATTTAGGTGTCCCCAAAAAGGTACCAATAGGGGAGATACCCGATAGAAAATAAATATAAGAAGGTGTCAACCGAAAGGTACACCAGGGAAGACTCCTGATGGAACTTCAATACAGGGGTCCCCAAAGAGGTACACACAGGTGAGACTTCTGGTGGTACATATATATTGGGTGGCCCCAAAAAGGGACACCAGGGGAGATTCCTGATGGAACACAAATACAGGGGGTCCCCAAAAAGGTACACAGAGGTGAGATTCTTGTTGTAACAAATACTGGGCTTCCCCAAAAAGCCACACAGAGGGGAGACTCCTGATGGAACATAAATATAGGGTTTTTCCAAAAAGGTACACACATGGGAGATTCGTGATAGAACATAAATATAGGTGTCCCCAAAAACGTACACACAGGGGAGATTATCGATGGAACGTATGTTTTGGGTGTCACCACACAGGTACACACAGGGTAGACTTCCAATGGAACATAAATTTAGGTGTCCCCAAACAGGTACCAATAGGGGAGATGCCCAACAGAACATAAATATAAGAAGGAGTCAACTGAAAGGCACACAAGGGAAGACTCCTGATGGAACATTTATACAGGGGTCCCCAAAAAGGTACACACAGGTGAGAATTCTGATGGAACGTAAATATTGGGTGGCCCCAAAAAGGGACACAAGGGGAGATTCCTGATGGAACATAAATACAGGGTGTTCCCCAAAAGTTACACACATTTTGACAGCTGATAACCCTTATTTTCACTCTCTTCAGGTTTAAGGAATTTGAAGCAATGGGTGAAGCCACACTAAGTTTTGAACAAAGAAACCGTGTCCACTAGACTCTTTATGGGGATACGTAAAAGAAAGTTTACGGTACAAAACCAACAACACTTGGGAACTGAGGGCAGCTACTGAAAGACAAGGCGCACAGATTCCCACAGAACAGGGTGATCCCTGAGGTTTGCGGGTCCTTTGCTGCGCATCAGCTCTGGCCTGGGCGCTCCGGAAACAGAAGCAAAGGAATCGCAAACATCAGGACCCACTTTGTTTGGCGTTTGTGCGCTTTCTTTCCACAGCTGCCCCCGATTCATTGACTGTTGCCGGGTTTGAGCCGTAAGCTTGATATTTTATGAATCCCCATAAGAGAGTTTAGTGGATAATTTTTCATTGTTCAAAGCTTAGTCTGGCTTCACCCATTGTTCCAAACTTGTTAAACCTGAAAAGGAGTGAAAATTAAGGGAGTTACCAGCTCTGAAAATTTACGTACATTTTTGGGAGACACCCTGTAGATCACCCTCAAAATACATGCATTGCACAAGTTTGTGCACACCTCTGTAATAGATTATAGGCAATGCGGTCACTATCCCCAGGACTTATTCATAAAGCATAAGTCAACATCTCACCCACGATGGGGACACTGGGGACCTACACCCACTCCCAAATCAGGCGTGTACCTCATCTCAGACACACTCCCCTCAACACACTATGTACACTTGCTGGGGTCTGCCCAGAGACAGGCTCTGGGGAGGCTGGGTCAGCCTCAGGGGGTGCTGGGTGGGGCCTCGCCTCAGCAGGTCTCAAGCTGGGCTTCACACAGGCCCTGGCTTCAGCAGCTTCCCCTCGGAGGTGCTGACAGCCATGTTCATGGTGGGGCCGCAGAGCTGGTGGGTATCCTGGTCCCTTCTTTTCTGGTAGGGGGTCCTGGCTAAGATATGATGGTTCGGGCATCATTGCCCTTGCTCAACAGGTAATTCAGCAGGTCATCCTGGTAGGTGGAATATCCTACAGAGAAGAGAGGAAGAAGGGAGAGGCGAGGGTGAGGGACACGAGGGTCCTCAGAGAGCCCTCTCCCGGTCAGGACGTCCCCTGTGCAGGCCACTTGGCCAGGACTGAAGTTTCCCGCTCCTGTTGGGCCTTTCACAGCCTAGCTGGGCCCCACCACACACCCGGCCCGTGGTTGAGATGGGGAGGCCGGGGCCCCACATGGGTCAGGGAGAAAAGCCAGGCGTCCGTCACTCAGGCAGCTCCCTAGCTTCACCAGCAGGAAAACAGACCCAGAGGGGGATGCCGTTTCCAAAAACACATCCACTGGATGGGAGGGTCGGGGCTGGGAGCCTGGGCACAGCCAAAGCTTTCCATCTGTCCTCATTCCCACCAAGCTCAGTGGGAGGCAGAGACCGGCTGGGCACATTGTCCTCTCTTCCTTCCAGGCCACCAGCTCAGACACCTGGTGAGGGCTTCATCTTAGGCCACAAGAAACAGAAATGACGCCAGCAGCTCCTATATGCCAGCCTGACCTCACTCGAAACCCTCACTGACACCTACACCTTTCTTTTGATCTGACAAGGGGGATGTAGGAACAACGAGGTGGGCCACCATGGGTAACTCAAGACTGTGCAGGGGACAGCCACCCCACCATTGTTCCCTTTAAGCCACTGCCCTGGCACAGCAGCTGTGCTGGGCCGGCCTTCCCCTGTCCAGGGAACCACTGTCCTTTCCCACCATGCGGGCAGCAGGCCTAGGCCCCCAGACCGAAGTCTGACCCTGCTCTGGAACCTGCAGCCCTGTGCCAGCACCTCAAAGCCTGGAGGAGCCGAGTGCAGGTGTCCCCTGAGGCGGATGGACACCATGAGGAGAGGAAGGAGTGCATGCAGAGGAGCCAGGGGTCAACAGCACTTGGAGTCAGACCCCAGGCAGCTAGACATTTGAGGGACCGTCAGTCTGCGGGACAGCTCAGCAGCCCGACACACCCCTACACCTGCCAACAATGCCTGACCCAGGATTCCGACATCTGGACCCACAACTAGACACACACTCATCCCCAAAGGCAAAAAAAATCAACCTTCTCAGTGACGAGTGTGGGGGTAACACCCTCCCGGCTGCCGTGTACCTGCATGCGAGTGTCCACCACAGCCCTCGGGTCTGAGGGTGAGAGCGGCTACAGGGAGGGGACACTGCCCTGGCCGAGGGCAGGCTGCCCCTTCCAGGCCTGCAGACCTCCCCTCCTGGCCCATTCCTCTAGCACATACAGTATCCGGTCCCTGTTCCCGGGATCATCAGTGTCCATCCCGCTCCACACTAACAACTGTGGGACAGGGACGTGTTTTCGTGGTCCCAGCTCACAGCTGGTGAGCAGCTGAGCTGCACTGAGAACCGGGGACACACCCGGACATGCTCTGCTTCCCGCCCCGCCAAGCCGTCTGCTCCGGATTCACCGGGTCCACAGGGCACCCAGGTCCCAAGTGCTGGCGCGGGCCACAAACAGCAGCAGCTGGAAAACACCACTTGGCAAGGGCATGTGGGGTGAGCCACAAATACTTGGTTTTTCTGAAGGCACAGAAACAGGACCTGCTTTCCACAGTGACGTCCAGGTCAGAGCCACCCACGGCCTTGCTCACAGCCTTGCTGAAGACCCTGCGTATGTCCATTAGGTATTTAATGCACCGGGATCTCCCTATAGAAATGGCTTCTTCTAGGCCTGACAGCTACAAGGAAACCCAAACATAGGCTATGGTGCTTTTCCGTGCTGGCTGTGTGGACATCAGCTCTGGAGATTTGCGTCCCTCTCACCACACACACGATCTGCGAGGCTTCTCATGCTTAAGTGACTACATTGTTCTGGGACAAAACTACCACAACACTGCCTGGGTTTGTATTTTCTACTTGATTGGTAACATACCTAAGGAGGCGGAGGTGTGTGCATGGAGCATGCCCCTCAGGCTCCTACACACTCGTGTGCACATCCAACACTCCTTCTGGCTGGTTCTACCTTCCCAGGAAGGAGACCGGAGATCCCACCCTTTACTACCCACCTGCAGCCAGTCGCCCTCCTACCTTTCCTGGGAGCCTGCTGTGGGCGTACTGGTCTTTCACCATTGGGAGCAGGATGGGATGGGCTCCCGGGGATCCAGTGGACAGGCACCTACAATCGATACCTCTCCTTTTTTCGATCCCTTTTTATTGGTTTTAAAAAGGTTGAGGATCCATTTGGGTCCAATCCAGCGTTTTTTCCTAGTTTGAAGGAGATTTTTAGGGCACAGTTACACTCACTGCCCCCTCCAGCAGGTTTCGGGTGCCCTACCGTGACCTGGGATTTCCATCACTTGCCTGTGAAGTTGCCCATTAACTTGGGGATCAGAATTCGGCTTCTTTTTGCCATCACCAGGATCACTGGATCTGGGGTTCAGGAGGTAAAACAGAATTTGCAGTTAACGTGCACAGACTCGGGGATGGTAGAAGTGTCGGTCTTGGCAGAAGCCCACACTAGCCTTCGGGGAAACAGAACTTCAAATACTGCCCTCAGCCCGTGGCTGTCTGCCGAGCACAGGAAGCGGTGCTGTGTGAACCTAACCTATGTTTCCTAGAAAGTTCACATGAAAATGCCATTTTCAGGAAAAGCCAGGGACCTTCTCATTTTCTGCTAGAGTCAATAATGAGTGAAATAGGCTGGGATACTTTGCCATTCCCGGCACTGGGGAATCTGGGTGAGGGGAAGAGGGCAGGGCAGAGTGGGTCGTTTGAATGAAAAACACTGAGGCCTGGTCACTGTGGCTCTGTGCTTAGAGTGTCAGCCTGAGCACCAGGGTTGCAGGTTCGATTCCCAGTGAAGGGAATCGAACCTCTGTTGCAGGTTTAATCCCCAGCCCCAGTTAGGGCACATGCAGGAGGCAACCAATCGATGTGTCTCTCTCATATCCATCTCTCCCTCCCTGTCTCCCTCTCTCTCTCTCACACACACACACACACCCCTGCCTTCTTCCTTCCCTTCTAGTTTCTATAAATCTCAATGCAAAAAATATCCTCAGGTGAGCATTAAAAAAATAAATAATAAAATGCATAAAAACAGTGAATTGAAAGGGTAAGTAGTATGTGTGGTATCCGAGCAGAAATGGAGGCATTCTAACCTAAGAGAAGAACCCCATCTGGGTTCTAATCTTGCCTCTGCCCTGAAACAGCACTGTGCTCACACAAATCACTCCAGTTCCTCATGGGTGACTCAATTCCTCGCAACAGAAGGGTCAGAGGGAGCTTCTGAAATGTTGTGGTTCTGTGATTTGAACAGGGAAGCCTTGCAGGATTCATGGGGATGTGACTTCAAGGCTGGGCTGGCGCAGGACAGCCTGAAGGGCCAGCTCCTGGGGCTCAGGCCCGGGACTAGGGGAAGCCCTGCTGAAGGGGACTTAGCCAGCCACCAACTGCAGCTGCTGCTCTCTGGAGAAGGGAAGTGGTTCTGCAAGTGCCTTGAGGTCCAGTGGCTCCAGAGGAATTTCGCCTGTGTTTGAAGACCATGGGTGCTGGTCTAGGTGTCTGATCCAAGCTTCCTTGCCAAGACAGAAGCATGGCTTCCTATGTCCTGAAATCTTCAGGCAAAACATGACCCTCCTGCTTCAATGGCTCTAAAACCAGACTCTCTGTGCCCTTACACAGGCTCATGGCCAGCTGTCATTTGCCATCCCTCATAGGATAACCCTGAGTCCAGAGGGCAGGACTGAAAGAAAATCTAAATTCTGTCCGTACTGGGAGGGACCTGCACACACATGACCTGCTCAACAGTGGAAGACACAGGCCCACCAACGGGCCCCTGCTCCAGGTGGCTACAGCCTTCCCTCCTCCTGAGAGAACAAGCTCTCTGTTCTCTTTCAGTCACTGAAGCTTAAGGCAACTCACTTCTTTGGACCAGGATGAGAGCGCTTGAGCGGAGCTTTGGATTTTTCTTTCAGGTTGTCATTTTCTCTCTGAAAGTCACTTAAGTCGTCTCTAAAAACAGAGGAGAAAGGATAAACAAGCTCGTTTTTTAAATGTAACATGTAACTTGTCGCTTAGGCCCAGCCCAGAAGGGTCGGTGGTTTTCTGGGATTCACACATCACGGTGCTCACGAACATCGCGGTCGCTCAGGTGGGAATGTGTGAACACAAGCATTGGATGTGGGTCCGGGAACACTAACACCTCAAGGAGACCTGCGGAAGCACCTTGGACCAGGCTGTACATCATCTCAGGAGAGCAAACTCTGGTCCATCTGAAACTCAAGCCCAGAAACCCCAAGGAATTTCCGGCCAGGCCAATTCAGGACGGGAGGCTCTCGGGGTCAGACACAGGGCTAGGCTGGCTCCTGGGGGGCAAACTAACAAGACCCCCAGTGCTGAGGAGACATCTGCCTTCAGCGAGTTAGATGGGCAGCAAGGTTTCAAAGTCACTTGAGCAAAGTCAGACCTCTGACCTCCACCCATTCCAATGTTGGTTTTTGATAACACTTGCAGGGAAGCAAACTCTAAGCCTTTCAGGGCCCAGACAGAGAAAATCAGGAGCAAAGCTGGCCTGGAAGGACCAGAGGGAGTGGCCGGGCCTGGGGCTGCTGAGCGCATGGTGCCGCGGGGAACCGCACCGGGCCCTGCACACGGAGGGCTGCTGGCCAGGGGGCGGAACTTCTGATTCTCTTCCCAAAGGACCCAGAAACCCAGGTTGTGAAGCAAAATCTCTTAATTTCTAATTGTTGGAAATCAGTTCACATTTTGAAAATCACAAAAAGGACCCCAGAGAAACCCTTGAACCTCGGCCTCCAGAGGGCACCCCGACCTTGAGGAAAGGGCGCCTGGCCTTCCTGTGCCAGGGGCCTGCTTCTGTTCTCTCCTGGCCCCTAGGGCTGTGCTGGGTGCTCTCTATACAATGCTGCCCAGGGGGCCCGCTGGCTCCTGTCCTGTCGCTGCCTCTCACAGTGGCTGTGGCCTTGACAGCTTGATCCCTGGTTTCCTTGCTTGGCAATGAGTCCTCTGGATCCCGGCAGCTGCTCAGGCTCCTTGGCCATGAAGCTGCCGAGGTCCCACCTAAACCGAGGGCTTTTGCGGGAGTTCACCGTGAAGTGGGGACCCAGGCAAAGTGCTAGCTTGCCAACCAGTAAGGCCCCAACCACTGCCCCTGCTCAACATCCCAGTGCCATCAGCTCAACATCTTTGATTCTAGACTTTGTGATTCTGCCCCCACAGCCGTGCTGCTTGGCCTTATGCTAGGGTGCTTTCCTGTCTGCATGTGCCCCCTCGTCCTATGCCAGCAGCAGAACCCAACTCCCAGCCCCATGCCTCCATCTATGCCTCCAGGGAGCCCCTCAACATCCGTGTGCTATGCATGTAGCTCTGCTCACATCCCATCTCCCCGACTAGTCCCTGCTGACCAGGGAACTGGTGCTCTGCACCTCGCGGGGCCTCCGCCGAAGTCCGGACCCTGTAGATATTGGCAGAGGGAGGGCAGCCACGCGCACAACAACCCACTCTCCAAGACAGACAAGCTCAGCCTTTGACCTGAATTCTTTCCCTGAGGACTTCTCTTTACCACTATCATATTTTTTTCAGTGAAGTTCATTCCAAAGGCAGATCAAGAAGTGTTTGGCAGTGGGCACTGTCTTTGAAAAGCAAACAAAGGCCAACCACCCTGCTTGCAGAAATCTAGAACCACCCCAGGGAAAATGAGAGGACATGCTGGTAAGGTGGCCTGTCCCCTCGCCCTGGGGACACCAATGTTCCCCAGGGCTTCTCTCCCCGAATGTTGGGCTCTAGGCTGCAGCTGGAAGCCAGGACCCTTTGTGGACAGGCGTCAGCCATCCCACACCCCTTACAGGGAATCCTCCTGCTCCTTGACGTTCCAGCACTGATCTTGGTAACACAAGTTCTGCTCTAGAAGCATCAGCTGGTCATGGTCCAAATTCTGGATCCGCTCCAACATCTCAACCCGGCCCGCAAGGTGGTAATTGGCTTCCTCCATGTTGCCCTTGAGTCGAGACAGCACCTAGAACACAGATGGACAAAGTCTCGACCACCCCAAGCCCTGCGATTCCACTGCTTCGAATCTAATTCCGAAGGAAGAAAAAGGCGACGGGCACACAGATGGCCACTGCGTTATTATCTAGACCAGTCGGAGTGACCAATACTGCCAATGTCATGGGGACGGCCAAGCCTTCTGCCACTGCTCCGTCTGATCAGGCAGCCACTGGCCACATGTGCCCACTGGGCACTGATAACTAGCCAGTGTGAGCTGAGTCGTGCCATAGGTACAAAAGAGACAACAGAGTCCGAGGAATTAATAACCATTTTTAAAAATATGATATATCTCATGAATTAGCCCGCTTCTTGGTGTGGCTCTGTGGCTGAGCATCGACCCATGAACCGGGACGTCACTAGCTCCATTCCTGCTAAGGTCATGTGCCCAAGATGCGGGCTGGATCCCCAGTAGGGAGCCTGCAGGAGGCAGCCGGCCCAAGTTTCTCCATCATCAGTGATGTCTCTGTCTCTCCCTCTCCCTTTTATTCTCCCTGTCAAAAGAATCAATAAAAATATTTTTTTTTTCAAATACCTCATAAAATCTATCATTAAAATTAATCCCACCTCTTTCCTTTTACTGTTTGAATGTGGCTACTAGAAAATTTTGTATTACGTGGGGCGGCCTGCATTATATTCCTATTGGACACCTCTGCTTTACATGAGGGTTGGCACTTTTTCTGTCAAGGGCGAGATGGTGACTGTTTTAGGCTTTCCAGCAGGATGGTGGTCTCTGTGGCAACTATTCAACTCTGTTATTACAGCAGGCAAGTAGCCAGAGATAAAATGGACATGCATGGGTGTGGCTGTGTTAAAAAAGAGACAAAAAAACAAGTTTACTTGTGGACACAGACATCTAAGGTTCCTATTTCACTTGCCACCAAATAGTCTTCTTCTCCTGATTTCCCCAACCACAGACGTACAAAGAGAGGCAGTAAGTGGGGGTTGGATCTGAACTTGGGGCTGAGGTGGACCAAGTCCTGCTCTAGAATATCATCGCGGTTGGTGCAGTAGGATAGTCAAAAGCTCCGGCTTCAATCAAACTGGGTCCCAAGGCACCACTTAAGAAGGACAAGGACAGGAGCCCCGCTCACGAGGTCATCGTGAGAACTGAGTGAGAGGACCCCGGGGAGCACAGGGCAGAGTGCACAGCAGCAGGAGGGACATGAACAGGACTCGGCTGTTTCCACGCACCGCCCGACCCTGCAAAAGCCGAGGTCAGACGAAAGGTGCTTCCTGACACATCCCTGACAGTCAGGGTGTTCGTCCCCTTCAAATGCCTCTGGCTTCCCCTCGGCCTCTGGGTGACATTCACATACAGTCTCTGAGCAAGGACGCCAACGAGGACCCATTTGGACCCGGCCCAGCCCAAGGCTCTCAGCCCAGGGAGCACCGCCCGCTGTCCAGGGCCCCCAGGCCTCACCTCGCACTGTTTGCGCAGCTGGGCCAGAGAGGCGCTGGCTGCCTGGTGCTCCTCCTCCAGCTGGCAGAACCGGGCCTGCCAGTGGTCCGCCTCCACCTGCACCTTGAGAAGGGCGCTTCCCAGCTCCGTGCTGCGGGCTCGCAGCTCCTCCTGCTGCCCCTTCACCTGCTGGTGCAGGACGCTGACTCTAGGGGTGGACAGACACAGGGCCAAGGGCTCAGGGACACTCCCAGGCTCTGTCCCGGCTCTGCAGCCTTAGCAAAATCACCGCCTCTCGGGGCATCAGCTTTCCCATGTGTAAGTGAAGGCTGAACAAAATCAGTAGTTCTCACACTGTGCCTGTTGGGTTCTATGCGGCTCCCCATGGCCCCCCACTGTGCGCTGGGGGGACAGGACAGGCAGCCTTGGACAAGACTTCAACAGAGCATCACTGTTAACATGCTTTATACTTATGGCTTTGCTTCCCTGCTTCCTTGGAAAAAAGGCTTCTTCTAGTAAAATACGTTCAGAAATCATTGAATCACAACATTTTGCTCTAAAATCCTATGCCTCTGCCCAGCTCTCCTCCTCAATTCCAAGCCCCTTTCTAATTTCAACTCTGGAAGGAAATATAATATGAGATTCTGGGGTTCTTGTCAATCCACTGAAATGATCGTCATCACCATAATTACCTGATTGGGTTTCCTAAGAAATATTTATGCCAGAAATCTCCAATTGCCAGAGGCTCATGGACTCAAAGAGAACACAAATAGGTCTAGCTTGGCCCACACAGTTCTGTTTCTAAAATTAGTGAGTATGTCATCATTTAAAAATGTTTAGGTTTCACATCAACATTCAGATGTCTCGCTTCTGAGAAGAAAGTACCCTCAACAAAACATAAACAGGAGCCCCTGGATCCACCTCCCAGGTCATACCTTCAGATGCTGTGTGTTCTTTACCAGGGCCCGGTCTTTTACTGACACTCCTTCCCCACGTCCAGGGCCTGCCGGGCCACCACAGGCACCTGACTTTGCAGCCCCCCAGGACCTGCTAAAACAAGGCTGTGGGGAGGAAGGCTTCCTATGGTCACGCCTCTAGGTTGAGACAAGCCCTGGCCTCAAATCCTGACTATGCCACTCAGTAGGAGCACTGGCCTTCAACAAGGGTCTAAATCTCCTTGAGCCTGATTCCTCATGTGTTAAAGAAGTCAGTCAATTCCCATGGTCCGCAGTATGTTCTATGGTCACAGGGAAGACGGAATCGGTGTACGCTGAACCTGATGCCAATGTTCCTGTGAGTCTCAGGCCACACTTTTGGCAACTGATCAAGACATAAAGATGCCTGTGTAACATCCTCACAGCAACAGCACCGTGACTCCTGCCAGAAGGCGCCTTATCTACCACTTGCATACTCCCCGTGAGGCCCAGCGCAGCCCTACACATGGGAACACTAGGGAGCACACAGCATGGCACGTGGGGGCCATTTCAAACAGAAAAATCGCCACCAAAGAGCACAAAACTAGAAAACCATGGCACCACCTGGGCCACAGGAAGGTCGCTCCTTTGCAGCATGAGAGCTGGAACAAGGCAGGAGTCAAACGCCTCATTGACCGCAGATGCGGAAGTGCACATCAGATGACGTCAGTATCCCGCACTCAGGGACAGTCCACAACAGGCCACACGTGCACATATGGGAGATCCAAGTACATTTCAGCCAGTAGATGAGTCACAAACAGGGAATGCGTGAATGAAAATTGACCTTACCTCCACCACAGGTGTTAGTGGATGCAGGTACCCGGACCCCATGCCATCATCACGATCGACAGTGTGGGAGGTGAGGCTATCCAAACCCAGACAGTGCACCATCCCAGGTGTCCCTAGTCCTTCCATCCCAGCTACCAGCTGCGGTCCTTTTACCCTATTCCCATCCTGCAGTTAACATGACAACGTTTGTAAGAATGCATCATTGCCAGGGGACTCTCTTGAGTTTCACTCAGTGGGTGCTGAGTACGTTGGTCTGAATGACATCCTGGCAGATGCCGCAGCATTGGGGTGGTGGCGGTTACCTGTCCAGCTCTTCCCTCAGCTTCTGGTTCTCATTGGTGAGGATGGCGTTGGACCTCTGCTGTTCTTGGAGAGCCTCCCGCTGGGTGTTCAGGAGCTTTTCCAGCTGCTCCACTGCCTCGCTGTGCACCATCTTGTCTTCCTGCCTGTGGGAGGGAAGACACCTGCTAGGAAGGGACACCCCTGAACACTGCAAAGCCTCCTCTGGGGGGCTGCTCTATGGAGAGCTGAAGGGGAGGGCGATGGGCAGGGAGTGGGCTGGACAGCTGAGAAATCGGAGAATGGCAGTTGGCACAGACATTGGGCTAGCTCTGGGGGATCTCCTCCAGCCACAGAGCCGAGTCCACCTTCCCCCATCCGATGTGTCTCCATAGTCCCTTCAATTCCCTGTCATTCCAGCCCTTCAAAATGACACCACAGCATACACAGCTGAAGTCCACTCTACCAAACACTCTACTTCTGATTACAGCAGTCCCTTTAATATTTCTTGCAACAACATTTGGTGGTGAGAAACTTTTAGCCTTTTTTTGTCTGGAAAGCCCCTTATTTCACCATCTATTTTGATTGATAGCCTTGCTGGGTAAAGTCGTCTTGGTTACAGATCCTTGCTTTTCACTTCCTTGAATACTTCATGCCATTCCCTTCTGGCCTGTAGAGTGTCTGATGAGAAATCAACAGACAGCCTTATGGGAGCCCCTTTGTAGGTAGGTAACAAAACGCTCTTCTCTTGCTGCCTTTAACATTCTCTCTGTCTTGAATTTTGGGCATTTTCATTAAGTGTCTAGGCCTGGGCCTCTTTGCAATTTTTGTGCTTGGCACTCTGTGTGCCTCCCAAATTTGTGTGACTTTCCTTCACCAGGTTCGGCAAGTTTTCCGCCACCATTTCTTCAAACAGGTTCTCTATCCCTGGCTCACTCTCTTCACCTTCTGGGACTCCAAGGATGTGAATACAGTTATGCTTCACGTTGTGCCACAGCTCCGTTACACAATTCCCTTCTCTGTTCTTTCTGGATCTCTGATTCAGTATTTTTTCCACCCTGTCTTCTAATTGGCTGATCTCATCCTCAGCTTACAACACTCTGCTGTTTATCCCGTCCAGTGTATTCTGTTTTGATTTAAATGCTCATGCAAGGATATGATTTCCACTGCTTTTCAGAGGAAGTACGAGAGAGAGAGGGAGAAAGACAGACAGACAGACATCAATATGAGACACACTGATTGGTTGCCTCCCACTCATGCTCAGAATGGGGCCGGGGATCCAGGCCAACACTGAGGTATGTGACCTTGGCCAGAATCAAACCGGAGGCCCTTCAGTCCTCATGCCAACTCTCTGACCACTGAGTCAAACCGGCTAGGGCCCAATGTAGTCTGTATTTCTGCTAGGTCAGTCTTAATAGCCTGCATAGTTTCCATATCTTTTCTTCTGCTGTTAGGGCAATCCTTACAACCATTATTCTGAACTCTGGATCTGATAAGATTGCGTATCTGCATTTCCTTTAGTTCTTCTTGTGGGGGCTTGTTCGTCTCCCCATTTTGGTCGCCTGTTAGGTTTTGTGTGTATGTATTAGGTAGATGTGCTAGGAGTCCCATTCTTTTTGAAGGGTCTCTGGTGCAGGCCAATGTCAAACTCTCTTTGTGAATGGCCTTGGGTACTCTCTGTTTGGAGCTACACGTGATCCACAACCTGTGGCGGCTGGCTCTCTCTGCTGGGGCTGGGTGCCCCTGGGAAAAAACCGACATGCACACCAGGGTTTGATGTTCCAAACCCTGGGTCCAGAAGCAGATCAGGCAGACCAGAATCACCCACAGTCCACCTCTAACTGCAGGGTGATTGTTATTCTTAGTCTCTTAGTCAGGTTCAGGCTGTAGACCACAGGGTGGGGTGAGAGGATTGCCAAAGGGTGGGGCAATTGTCCCCCCTTCCCCCAGGCAAAAGCTGCCTGGGAAGTACAGGTCTACCTGAGAAAGACAGCCTCTGCATCTGGGGGAATGACTCAGCACAGGAATTCAGATGGCCACCCTCCAGCTCTAGCCCCAGAGCTAGCATTTTCCTCACACAGCTCTAGTCTACTCTGCCCTCCCTCCACCAGAGCTCAAAATGAGTAGCTGACACAAAACTTTGTGCACTGGCCTTTGAAGAGGCTGCCAGCATTTCCAGCCATCACTCCCTGGCACACAGAAATCTCGGTGCTTTTCACAGCTACATCGTATATGGTCACCTTTCTTACTTGTGCTGCTCTGTGCTGAGGAGCCCAGCTTCATGTTTCGAATCCAGACTTCACACTGGGAACACCCCACAACTGAGATAGCCCTCCAGACCTCCAGCTATTACCTCTCGGTGCACAAGTAGCCATCTCTAGCCTCCATACTTTCTACCAGTCTCTAGGCGCTCTCTGCTTTAGGTCCTTGGTTATAAGGGTGCTCTCCAGCTAGTCTTCCGTTGATTATTCAGGATAATTTTTTCCATATTTTACTTGGAATTCCAGTTATGTCCTGGGAGAGTGTCAGTGTAGCTTCCACTTAATCCATCGCCATCTTGGAATCCCCCACTTTTAATGACTCTTCTCAGACTACACCCACCAGACACTGAGTTTTCCTCTGAGTGTGTGGGACAGGTCAGGGGACTCCAGGAGGCACTGTGCCACTCCAGAGTCAGGTAGGCAGTGAAGCCGCCACCTGGCGGGGAGGGGAAGGAGGGCAGCAGCCGAGATGATGGGCAAAGTGACATCACCAGCTTCAGGAAAGGGGAACAGGCTCACCAGATGGGGTGAGACACATCCTCCCTCTGGCCAAGAAAACCACCCCAGTGTGTCACCACTTGAGCCTCACACTAGGCCTGAGGGTAAACAGCAGGCGGCCTCTCTAAGCCTATAGTGACTGCACTGATAGGAGCCCTAAAGCACCAGAAGAAACCCTCCTGTGTGGACCAGGCTGGGAGTGGACTAGTCCAGGAAAAAACAGGGATCAAGCTCAGAGCAGAGCCCAGGGACTCCACGGTGCAAATCAGAGCCCTCCCGTCTGATGCACCTCATGGCAATGAACCACATGTGCTAGAAATGGCTTGGTAACACGTGGGAGAAGAACAAAAAGAAGGGCCACAGGAGGACTCACAGCTCTTGGCTCACGAGGCACAGTCTGGCCTTGGTGTTCTCTAGCTCCTCGACCAAGTGCTGCTTCTCCTCCATGGAGAGGCTACTGGTCAGGCAGAATGTTGAGTCCACGCTAGAGACCTGGAAAGGACTAGGCGGCTGTTGCACTTGGAGGTGCTCCTGCTCCTGAGACAGGTGGGCAGAGAGGGGGGTCTCATCAGCAGGCTCCTGTGCCCAGCACAGTGCCCTCACTAGTACTTGTTGAAAAAGAACCAAAAGATAGAAAAATGTAAAAGAGAGGATGTCAGCTAAGACTGTAAAACCAGCAGGGAGCCAGGAGAATGGTGCTATGTTAGTGAAAACCAAGGATATAGTTAGTGAGACAAAAAGGGGAGTGTGAATGGAGCAGTGTCCTCAAGCTGAACTTCTACCCGGACACAGGTGTCTTGGAGGTGACTGTGCAGTGCAGGGAAAATCCCATGTCCTGACACCCGGGGAACATCCGAGAGGAGGACGGGGTGGTCTGCAGGATTCAGAGGGAGAGTCAGGATGAAGACAGCCACCCAGCACTCGGGCCCCAGGCCCAGGCCCCTCCTCAACCTGTCCCAACAGGCCACTTGTCCATCAGCAAACACACCTCCTGGCATTGGTCTCGCTCACGTAGCAGCCTCTTCAGGAGAAGCAGCATGTTCCTGGAGAAGGCCGCTAACTCCTCTGGGATCACGTCTGGAAGTCTGAAATTCTGCAAGTCCAGCACATTCTCCGGACTGTGGGTCACCTGAGGGCACACACGGGTAGGGTGCTGCAGAGGCCGCACAGGGAGCAGCTCCCGGGAAACCTGAGAGCACCCACCCGCCATGGCCATGCCACGGGGCCTAGGCGCACTCTCCCACAGCGGGCCCATGGCACTGACATTAACAGCTCTCAGCCACAAATTTCCTATGGCCGGCAGGGGGCTCCTGAACAAGTGCTTTCCCAGGCTCTACCCTCACAAACCACTTCTCCCTTCATCACCAGCTCAGAGAGGACACTGATGTTAACACCAGAAAGCTCCTTACAATGCAGTAGTTCCCTCCACAGTCCTCAGGTGTTCTCAATGGAGCACCATCCATTTACCACACAAAGAAGGTCAATCTTGGGTGTGGGAGAGTCCAAGAGGAATACTATCTTAGTACGCAAAATCTAAGGCAAACATGGCCCCATATTAAAAGACTTAGGTCAGAATGTTGGTACACAACAATCTTCTGTTATTTTTCGGGGAAATATTTCATGATCTAAAATAATTTTCAGGTAAGCCTGTATCTCAGTCCCACTGGCCACTCGCACCACCTGCTTTTCCCCTTCAGCTGGCTCGGAACGCAGGCCCACGGCCACGGCCTTGCCGGGCCACCTCTCCACCGATTGCCAGCCTCTCCTTCTCAACCTGACCCCCCAGAGCAGCCAGAGGCACAAGGTCTCGTTCATGTCCTTGTCATCTCAGTTTGGGAAGATGACTATTCGAGGACTCACGCCACAAAAGGGGAAGACACTCAGGGAAATGCACCCAAAAGTTCTTAACTATTAGAGAGGAGTAAATGGAGGTAGAGAATAACTTAAACAACAAAACCCACATGACAACGGGGCCTTCCGGTTACTCAAATGGCACCCACTTCCTTACTTCTCTCCACCTCACAAAGGAAAAGACGGGAGTCAGACGACCTCAGGGAATTAGGAGAAATCTCAGCCAATGATACGGGGCACCCCAAAGGCCAGGATCTGGGACTCAGGGGCTGGGTTCTAGGCCTGCTCCACACCAGGGTCTGGGAAACCCCCTTCCTGTCTGAAAAGGGGCTCCCGGGACACAACCCCAGCTGCACATCACTCAATCGAGCAGCTCAAATTAAAGGCTCATGTCGCTCCTCCCGAATTCTCACTCAGTGGGTCTCTTGTGGATCCTGGGCACCTGACTGCCTGAGAAGCACGCAACTAATTCTCAAGTCCCCGCAGCCAGCACTGAATCTGACCATCGCTCAGGATTCTTTCGGCTGCATTCCACCCCCTCTCATTTTAAATATCCTGCTGGTTGAGCAGGACAGACAGCGAGTGGCAAGGACCTAGTCCCCAGATACATACATTTTCAAAACATGGGGACACATAAGGAAAATCAAAAGGCAGAATGATTCTCAGGCCAAGAGGAGGCCACGCACTTACAGGAATGGCTGAGTGTGTTTCTGACAATGCTGAGTTTCCCCTTGACTGCAACAAGCCACAGCCAGCTCCTGCTCCGGGGCTGACTCGGAGCCCAGCCCCGTGGTGCCTGGAGGCCGGGGAACCGTCACACAGCCTGTCCCCGGCATCGGCGTGGGGAGCTCTGTTCACCTGACCCTGCCAGTCACACACCTGCTCCTATGTGCTCCGGCTCCCGTCCTTCTCATGCCTTTATCTAATCTGTCCCATCAGACTAAAGGCCGAACCACATCTCCTAAGACACTTAAACATACAAGGCTTCTTCTGGACGGAGGGTGGGGAAGGCTGTCAGGGAAATAAATTTTCAGGTCGGGGATTGCCCTCACAGGCCCGGTTTCTAGGGAAACCACTTCCCTGACGTTACCACCTCTGCCAAGGTCCATGTCAGAGGGGCTGTCCTCAGTACAGAGCCCTCCGGACCCAACCCCAGGGGCTGAGTCTGCAGTGACAGCCCTTCAGGGACCTGGTGCTTTCTCACTTCCTAAGTGGTGCCAGCTTGTTTCTCTGCCATGTCACCAACAGAAACAAAGAATCTTTCTCGAACATCAACCATCTGAAGCGGGGTGACATGTGCCAGAATACAGTCTGTAAAGGAAACTCTGAGCCCAAAGCACTTCAGAGTCATCTGAGAGCACTTAAAAGTAGTCTGAGTCCACATTAGGCAAGAAGACTAGGCAATGGCAGACTTGATGAAGGTGTTGTGAAGAAATTGTTTTCATTTTTAGCCCCATTTCATTTTAGCTTGCTAAGGACTACCTGTGGGGTCAAGCAAGTGAGGATACACCCCAATCCCCCTCCCAGGCAGTGGAAAGCTGTCCGCCTGGCCAGCTGCCACGAGGAGCAGGGCACCACATACCCAAGGGTTTCCATGTCCTTGAAGGCTAACAAGCCTCACCAGGCTCTGCTTGTCCTGGGTCTGCAAGCAGGCCGTTCCCAGCATGGGTCCCTCCCGTCCCCTCTCTTCTCCTAGATAAGGCCCTAGCCTACCCTGGCCGAGTGCAAGTAATAAAGGCGACATCTCTCCACGCTGCTCCACCGACTGCTGTTTACAGACTAGCAAAGAACAGAGTGGCAATCTGGGGTTGGAGCTCCGACAAGACCCTACCTTTATAAACAGGGTCCATATTGCTGTGGTGTCTGAACCCTAAAATTAGTAAAATCACCAACAGGTGACATAGGCTTTAAACTTTTCCCTCGTGGAGACAGCCTGCCTCCTGGCTGCAATAGGAGTGGGGGTCCACGGCTCAGCCCCACAAAGCCAGCCACACACCTACCTCCATAATATGGGCCACGAGCCCGGCCTGGGTGGCCATGTCCAGCTCTTGGATCCGGTTTATATACTCCACTCTCCTCTCGCACTGCAGAGGGGAACACGTGTTAATGGAAGCATTTGCCACTGAGGCAACCTGGGCCCTTCCCACCCACAGGAATAGTTTCCAAACGAACTGCCCACCCAGCCCCTGGCTTCCTCCTTTGTAACCAACAATTTGTCCCTTGTCCTCCCTACGGTCCCTTACCCTGGGGGTTTCTCTAGCACTTGCTCTGACCACCTACATCAGAATCACCTGAGGAGCCATCAGGCAGAAGACACTGGAGGTGAAACACAGAAATCTGCACCTGAAACAAGCTCTCTAGGGCATCTTAAACAAGTAAAGATCAACAACACCTAGTGTGCCTGAGCAACACGGTGCTGCTCAGTGCCTGACTGTTGTCCCAGGCACCGCAAGGTCTTGGGTTCAAATGCTGCTCAGGGCACACACCTGGGTTTCAGGCTCCATTCCCAGTAGCAAGCATGCAGGAGGCTGCTGATCAGTGTTGCTCTCCCATCCATGTTTTACTCTCTGTCTCCCTCTCCCTTCCTCTCTTTGAAATCAAGGAAAAAACACAAAAAAGGAAATAAAATAAAATGAAGAACACCTGCTTCAAGCCAGAGTGTGGCAAACTATATCTTCACAGGGCTGCATGGTAAGAATATCTTAGAGTCTGCCGGCCATTTGGTCTCACCTGTGCCACTTTGGTGTGGGAGCAGCCAGACGTAACACACAGAGAAACAACTGAGGCTCTGTTCCTGTGAAAGCCTATTTTCTTTTTAATATTTTTAAAAATATACCTTATTGATATTGAGAGTGAAAGAGAGAGAAAAAAATATATCAATGGAGAGAGTCATTCATGCCTGCCTCCTGAATGCTCCCCACTGGCCATTGAGCCTGCAACTTAGGCAAGTGCCCTGACTGGGAATAAACCGCCATCTCCTGGATTATAGGTCAATGAAAAGCTCATTTCAAACACAGGGGGTGGGTCACACTCAGCCCCCAGGCTGTGTGTGGTTTCTGACCTTTGCTCTAGGTGTCCCCACACCAGGGACCATCTGCTAAT
Source organism: Miniopterus natalensis (assembly GCF_054644295.1). NCBI lineage: Eukaryota > Metazoa > Chordata > Mammalia > Chiroptera > Miniopteridae > Miniopterus > Miniopterus natalensis. The sequence goes on along the minus strand of NC_142087.1, from coordinate 73,602,735 downwards.
GGCACCTTGGGCTGAGGAAACCCCACCTGCTTCTTGCCAAAGGTGCCCTGGGACAAGCAGTGGCTACCACCTAATGAGTGCTCCCTTTTCTCAGGAAGCCAGGGATGAGTCACCTTGCGCTTCAGGCAGCTTCCCTCCTGCCTCACTAAGGTGGAGTCTAATCCCCACAAACCCCAACACGAGATGGCTGAGGGCAGGCCTCCTCCCCTCTTGCCCAAGCCCTACCTGCACAGCGCAGCCCAGCATCAGCACCAGCAGTTTCCTGACTTCCTCGATACTTCGGCCTACATTGAAAAAGCAACATATTTAATTAGGCTTATCTGATTATAAAATCTCACTGGTGAGACACTGGTTGGTTGTAGGGGGGAAAATCAGATAAGAAAAAAAAAATCCTTTGTCTACTCAGTGCTTCCTACCTGTGTGCACACAATGCATCTGTTTTCTACTTGTGCGTTTGTGTATTATTTAAGGCAAGCGAGAATTCTGTGCACAGCTTTCACTCACCAGATAGCGGATCTTTGCCAATCATCATGACCTTCGGTAAACGCATGACTACGAGCTGCTCGAGAACATCCTACAGAAACAAAGAGGAAAAGTTACCATTGAGAACAGGAAACAAAACTAAAGAGACATTAAGAAAATGACAGGATGAGCGTGCGGCCACTACACGGTCACTGTGAGCAAGCCACGTGCGAGGAAGGAAAACTTAGGATAGAAACCATGTGAAAAGTCCAAGCTAACTGCACTTCTGCCTGGATCACAACCAAATACGCATCATGTCTGCTTATGGACAGAGACCTGGGGTCAAAGAAGATGTGTTAATGCCAGGACCGCAGGGTCAGCTGTGAGTGTCTTTTTAAAAGATGTCTTTATTTATATGCTATGGTTTGCTTGTGCAATTGAAAATACAGAATGAAAATGAAAGGTGCTGCTGGGTGTCTATAACCGATCATGCAGGACGCTGGCGCTCAGCAGGTCTCCGGGACACGTTGTGAATCAGGAGGCTTCTCTCCTGTACAGCAGCCCCTTCCCTGGGAGAGGGATAAGTCACAGCTAATCTGCACCCATCGCAGAGCTGGTGTGGGAGACCAGCTGCCTTCTGGCCCTCAGACCAAGGGCCTTTGACAGCGGGCCCAGCCACCAGCCATCAGCCAAGCCCCTTGCCGGGGTGTCTCTGACAAGCCCTCCTGGCACTGTGGCAGCTCACACCCGCACCCACCCCTGCGTTCCCAGAGGGCCTCAGGCCAGGTCGTCTTCCCTGAGCAGATGGGACTTGGATCTTACAAATCAGAAGATACAAATTAAATTTTACGGAAGACGAGGAAGGAGGTAGGTTCCATAAGCATTCCTGGCCTCACGAAATTGGTTGTTATAGAAATCTGCACTGACAAAGCAACCTTAAACCTTTTAAAAACAGGTTTCCAAATTTTCTCAGGAGTCTCTCTATTGCATAGCTCGCGGAAACTCTACATTCAGTATCCTGCCAGCAAGCACTGATAAAGGAAAAGGGGATGATTTCACAGCAGGGCCAATGGAACACCCTACAGTTTACTCTTGTCAACAATCTAGAGGCTCGTCGATGACCGCCCTGGCCCAACATAACCCTCGTGTGCTCCCATATCTCCTTCAACCCCTTGAATTGCTGCTGTACAAAGACTCGCTGAGCTGTGGCCAAGAACATCCTCCAGGTTCCTCACGAATTCCAGCCACTCCCAGTGTGACTGGTGCTGGAGGCCACACTGGCGACCCAAGGCTCATCTCTGGGGCTCTCACAGCACCAGACACCCGTGCTTTGCACACCACACAGCTCAAACAACATATGCTGGAAAAGTAAAGACATCGAACATCTGAACCTTCTCACAAGGTAAAAAGAAAAAGATGAAAATGACAAAAACACATCAAGTGTCAGCAAGGAGATGCCTAAATGTGAATACCATTTCCTCCAGGATTCCCGTGGGGAAAGGTTTGAGTGAAGACATTGCTAGGGGCAAAGAGCAACTGTTTGAGTGAAGTCGGTGTCAGGGGCACAGAACACCTGGGGCACCAAGAGCTGCCCTCACCTGGTAGAAGGTCTTGATATTTGTGACCAGGATGCTTAAGTTCTCAGTCCGGAGGTTAATATCACTGTTCACCTGCTGGTTGATGGGTTTATATCCAGGCCTGGGATCGCTAGGGAAAGAAACATGGCAATGGAAATGGCGTCTCCCCACATTGGCCACACCTTCCTTCCAGTGGCATGTAGTCCTCTCCAAGTCTAGGCTAGTGTGAGGCTGTAAGGAGTGTGGCTCAAAAACACAGGCGTCCTTACCGAGGAGGAAACCTTAGTCACTCACAGATGCTCCCGACCAACCCCTGACACATTTTGTAAGCAGACACTGTCCCTTATAGTTCCTTGATCCCCAAAAAGTGTGATTTGTGTTTATTTTTTTCATTTCATTGCTTAAACCACATGAAATAGCTGATTTTGAAGTTAATTGCACCATCTACAGTTCTAAATGTCCTTCATCAATCAAGCTACTAACACACTGTCCTGCAGTTCTTCCCACCCCAACGAAGGGTGGCAAAGGCCCTTATACTGAGATATCACTGGCCCAGGGGCAAGGATCCTCCCAGAGCAACTGCAGGTCTCCTTTTATAACCTGAAAACAAACTTGAAGACAACTTACATTTCTACCATGATCTGGTTAAGAAAGATGCCATCGACCAGACTCATGTAAACCCTCAGGTTGTCATCGTTGCTGCCTTCAAAGGGTCGCAAGGTTTTGACCTGGAAGGAGCAGGATGCAGAAAGGCAGGAAAAGTCACCCCACACACATTATGAAGCTCTTCAGGACAACCACGGCCTGCGGGCTGAAGGGTCACCCAACGCCCACCCATGCTTCAGTAGGCTCCAAGCCCACCTTTCTTCAGGGCCCCTCTCCCTGCCCTACTCCAGGCAACAGATTCGAGACAGCGGGAGGGAACAGGCCCACCCTCTCCCAGCCCAGGGCCGGGACGCTAGAGGGGGCACACGCTCCCGAGTTGGAAACGCCTCCGGAACCCAGGCCCTGGTCTGGACCCCACACCTGCTAAGACCCCGGCGTGCTGGGACTTCCCCGGGGTCCCAAGGGGCAATAGTCGGGTCTGTAGGGACCACAGGCAGGCGGGAGAAGGGCCGGAGCACCAACGTAGTAGGGAGCCTGGCTACTCACCCACGCGATGAGGGGGCCGTGAAGAAAGAGCTCCAGGAGCTCCCTGCTCGCATCATCCATCCTCAGGCTTCGCCCACTGTGTTGGGCCCAAGGTCTCTGTACCAGAGTCTCTGCGCCCGACGTCTCTGCACCAACTGGCTCTGCACCGACTGGCTCTGAGCCCAACTGCTCTGTGCCCCACCTTCCACTGTTTCTATGGCCACTGTCCCCATGCCCGCATCCCATAAGCCTCTGCCCCCACATTCCGACTGGCCCTGGCACTCAATGCTGCCCGGCCCGGGCCATGGGGGCTCACGCCCCACGCTAAGCATCGTGGAGTACATAAAATACTGGGCTCTCCCCATGCAACTTAAAATCTATATGCGCACATAAAATACAAAGAAATAGAAAAATTATATATCTACATTATAGAATTATAAATGGAAAATAGCCATTTAAACCTAATCTTGTCCATCCCCATTTTTAAAAATTATTTTTTCTATCAGCCGAATTACAGAAATGTGATCAGTTCCTTTAAGGCAAGAGTGTATTCATTTGATTTTGCTAAGTCTTGCTAGTATCTCAGCTTGGGCTTGCTGCTCCCCATCGACTGTGAAAGGGGACGCTCCAGTTAGTAGTTCATACATCGGACACCTAAACTCCACCAGTCAACTGCCTGCAAAACAACTTTATAGAATATTAATTAACATGCAATTTATAGGTAGAAAAATGAGCAAAATAAAGCTGCATATTTAGAAGATATTTTAACGAAAAGATTTTGTACATGGCTTTCTCTCCCAGGAGTATTAAATGAGCATAAGCAAGAGAAACATTTGGAGAACAAATATGCAGGTATCCTCAGAAAGGAATTTAAACATTTAGTCTGTCAATCAATGAGCTAAAAGTGTTGTCATTATTTTCTAAACTAGTAATGGTTCTCCTTTAGATAATTAAAAATGAATATTTTAAAAGTTTTTAATTGATTTCAGACAGAGGAAAGGAAAGAGCAGAGAGACAGAAACATCAATGATGAGAGAGAGTCAGTGAACCTGCACACCCCCTGCTGGGGATCCAGCCTGCAACCCAGGCATGTGCCCTGATTGGGAATCGAACCTCCATCTCCTGGATCAACCTCTGAGCCACGTTAATGAGACAGAAATATATATATTTTTTTCATTTAAAAGAAATTAAAATTTTTTAAGTACATCAAACCTTTGGACTCATGATGGGGGGAGGGAGGGAAGTACCGATTAGCATTTTTATTAATTATCCAGCTGCAATAAATATTATAAAATTATTTAAAGTCAAAGAACAGAAATGAAAATGTAAAAAATCCCACTTATAGGTGTTACTTTTTTCACACCAACCTAAATCAGTTCTTATAGAGCCTATCTCATGAACGGAATGGCCTTCATTTGCGGAAAGCATGCTGAGATTTCAAATAATGGAAAACAAAATGGGAACTACCTGGGAAACAAATTTATAAATGTAGTTACCAGGAATGAGAACTGAGCAAATTATATATAACTGAAGGAATCCTGATATACTGAAAAATACTTCTTTTATAATTATGCAAAACAAGATTTCAATAATGGTTGAGTATGTGAGCTCATGCCAGTGAGAAAATATTAACTGGATGCTAAAACATTATTTTATTTATCTATTTTTCAATATGTCTTTGTTGATTTGAGAGAGAGGAAGGGAGAGAGAGAGAGAGAGAGAAACATCGATGACCAGAGTCCCTGATCGGCTGCCTCCTGCACGGCCCCTGCTGGGGATCGGGACTGCAACCCGGGCATGTGCCCTGACCAGGAATCGAACCTGCAGCTCCTGGGTCACAGGTCGATGCTCCACTGCTGAGCCACGCCAGCCGGCCGGGCTCCATGCTAACATCTTCAACTCTCTGCTTCCAAATGTCAGGGCCAAGGCTTCAGAGAAATGATGCAAAACCCATGAGCCTAGACCTATTTTACAGAGAAAACATATTAATGACATAGAAACAGGCTCAGGCCGAATGAAACCACAGGAAGTGAGTGCAAGGCAGGCGCGGTGACCAGCGCGCTGCACACTGTGTGTCTCACGGAAGCAGCTCAGAGCCATCGAGGTGCTCCATGGGCTCCCCGTAACTTAGCTGTATTCTGGCCCTCAGTGTGCACAAATTCTAGGAGCAATATAACGTTTTCTTTCGTAAAAATGGGTGGCATGCCTTGGCCTGTGTGGCTCAGTTGGCTGGAACATCATTGCCTACACCCAAAGGTTGTGGGTTCAATTCCCAGCCAGAGCACCTATCTAGGTTTGGGTTCAATTCCCAGGTTGGGGTAAGTCCGGGAGGCAACCCAAGGATGTTTCTCTCTCGCATGAATGTTTCCTTCTCTCCCTTTCCCTCTCTCTTCCCTTCTTTCTAAACTTAACGAGCATATCCCCGGGTTAGGATTAGGAAAAAAATTGGTTCCATTAGGTCTTAGAAGGTAATTTTCCAAATTGAATAGTTATCAATTCTTACCAAATTTCCCAAGAGTTTCAAAGAATCCCTTGAAGCGAACTAAACCAACAATTGAATTATTTTCTTTATATGAGCACTTTTTCTCCCCAAAAAGGTACACACAGGGGAGATTTTTGATGGAACATAAATATAGGGTGTTCCCCGAAAGTTACACACATTTTGACAGCTGATAACATTATTTTCACTCCCTTCAAGTTTAAGGGATTTGAAGCAATGGGTGAAGCCACACTAAGTTTTGAACAAAGAAACCATGTCCACTAGACTCTTTATGGGGATACGGAAAAGAAAGTTTACGGTACAAAACCAACAACACTTGGGAACTGAGGGCAGTTACTGAAAGACAAGGCGCACAGATTCCCACAGAACAGGGTGATCCCTGAGGTTTGCGGTTCCTTTGCTGCGCATCAGCTCTGGGCCTGGGCGCTCCAGAGACAGAAGCAAAGGAATCGCAAACATCAGGAACCACTTTGTTTGGCGTTTGTGCGCTTTGTCTTTCCACAGCTGCCCCCGATTCATTGACTGTTGCCGGGTTTGAGCCGTAAGCTTGATATTTTATGTATCCCCATATGAAAGTTTAGTGGATAATTTTCATTGTTCAAAGCTTAGTCTGGCTTCACCCATTATTTCAAACCTGTTCAACCTGAAAAGGAGTGAAAATTAAGGGAGTTATCAGCTGTGAAAGTTTATGTACATTTTTGGGAGACACACTTGTAGATCACCATCAAAGTACATGCATTTCACAAGTGTGTACAAATATATTTAATATATTGCCAGAAATTTGATTACTATCCCATGGAGTTATTCAGAAATCATGTCAACATCTCACCCACCATAGGGACACTAGGGCACTACACCCACTCCCAAATCTGGCGTGCACCTCATCTCGGACACACTCCCCTCAAAAAATATGGATACTTACTGTGGGCGGGTTGCCTTCTCAGTGCCCCACACCCCAGGCCTGGCATATCTAGTATTTGTAGAAAAGTGAGCCAGGGCAGGTAGGTCCCTGTGTGGGCCCAGGAGCCAGCTAGAGAGAGAAAAAGGCCTGAGGCCACCTACCAGGAAGGCCACCTTGGCCCTGGGTGAAGGGAAGTACATGGGAGCCCAGGAGTGTCTCAGCAACACTCTTGGTTTACAGTGAGCCTGACTCCAGGTTCTGCCAAGGCCTCAAGATCTCTGTATTCTGGCGGATCTGGTCTTCAACTAGGATGATATGGCTTCTAGGAAACATAGTAGAGTTTCCGCCCTGTGAGCCTGTGTGCCCTTGAGTATCTGCACACGCACACATGCTTTAAAGGTGGTCAACAAGTTGTAAACAAGTGCTCCGCAGGGGCGTGCTGAAATAGCGTCTGCTTTGGGGGCCCAGTTTTGTCCCTGCATTACGAACATCCCCAGGTCAGAGTAGATTTGTTCAATAGAAAGCAGTGCCTGGAGGCTGCAGATACATGTCCCACACCTGGGAGTGTCACCCTTTAGGGCTTGGCACAGTGTCTTCACTGACAAAAGCAGGAGAAACGCAGGGGAACCCCATTCCTGCCACCACGGGAGGACAGAGAGAAGGGCGGCGGCGTCAGGAGGCAGCGGTGCGTTTAGGGCTCCGCAGCTGCTGGTCCAGGAGACCAGGCACAGGCAGCCACGGTCCACACTCGCACCACAGGGTGTGCTGGGCCCGCCCGGCTCAAGGAGGAGCTCCAGCTGGCAGGTGTGCGGGAGGCTGGGGGCATCGTGGCTTGCTGGGGTCTGCCCAGAGACAGGCTCTGGGGAGGCTGGGTCCGCCTCAGCAGGTCTCACGGTGGGCTCGCACAGCCCTGGCTTCAGCAGCTTCCCCTCGGAGGTGCTGACAGCCATCTTCATGGTGGGGCCGCAGAGCTGGTGGGCATCCCGGCCCCTTCTCTCCTGGTAGGGGGTCCTGGCTGGACTCTAATGGTTGGGAGATCATTGGCCTTCCTCAAGAGGTCACTAACCAGGTCATCCTGGCAGCTGAGAATGTCCTACAGAGAACAGAGGAAGAAGTGAGCAGCCGGAGTGAGGGCCACCAGGGTCACCAGAGAGCCCTCTTTTGCCCAGGACGTCCCCTGTGCAGGCCACTTGGCGAGGACTAAAGTTTCCCACTCCTGTTGGGCCTTTCACAGCCTAGCTGGGCCCCACCACACACAAAGCCCTTGGTTGAGATGCTGAGGCCGGGGCCACACATGGCTCAGGGAGAAAATCTGGTGTCACTCAGGCAGCCCCCTAACTTCACCAGTAGAAAAACAGACTGAGAGAAGGAAGACATTTCCAAAAACACATCCACTGGATGGGAGGGTGAGGGCTCGGAGCATGGACACAGCCAACGGTTTCCAACTGCTCCTCATTCCGACCAAGCTCAGTGGGAGTCAGAGAGCTGCTGGGTAGACTGACCTGTGTTCCTTCTCAAGCCACCAGCTCAGACACCTTGTGAGGGCTTCATCTTAGGCCACAAGAAATAGAAATGACGCCAGCAGCTCCTAAATGCCACAGTGGCCTCACTCGAAGGCCTCATTGGCACCTACACCTTTCTCTTGATCTGACAAGGGGGATGTAGGAACGGAGCCACCAAGGGTAACTCTGGACTGTGCAGGGGGCGGCCAACCCACGTTTGTTCCCTTTAAGCTGCTATCCTGGCTGAGCAGCTGTACCCGGGCCAGGCTTTCAGTGTCCAGGAACCAGTGTCCTTTCCCACTCTGTGGGCAGCATGCCAAGGCCCCCAGTCCGAGGTCGGACCCTGCTCTGGTACCTGCAGCCCTCTGCCAGCACCTCACAGCCTGGAGGAGCCGAGTGGAGGTGTCCCCTGAGGTGGATGGACACCATGAGGAGAAGAAAGGAAGGAGTGCATGCGGAGGAGGCAGGGGTCACCAGCAAGTGGAGTCAGACCCCAGGCAGCTAGACATGTCCAGAAGCGTAAGTCTGTGGACAGCTAAGCAGCCCAGGAACCACCTGCACGTGCGAACAACTCCTGACCCAGGAAGACATCTGGACCCACAATTGACACACACACACAGTCTGCACCAAAGGAGGAAAAAAATCAACCTTATCAGTGACAAGTGTGGGGCAACCACCCTCCAGGCTGCTGTGTACCTGCATGCGAGTGTCCACCACAGCCCTCGGGTCTGAGGATGAGAGCGGCTACAGGGAGGGGACACTTCCCTGGCCGAGGGCAGGCTGCCCCTTCCAGGCCTGCAAACCTCCCCTCTTGGCCCATTCCTCCAGCACACGCAGTACTGGGGCCTTTTCCCGGGGATCATCAGTGTCTATCCAGCTGCACACTAACAACTGTGGGACAGGGACGGGTTTTCGTGGTTCCTGCTCATAGCTGGTGAGCAGCTGAGCTACACTGAGAACCGGGGACACACCGGGAGGTGCTCTGCTTCCCTCCCCGCCAAGCAGTCTGCTCCGGATTGAGTGGGTCCACAGGGCACCCAGGTCCCAAGTGCTGGCGCGGGCCAGGGCAGGTAGGTCCCTGTGTGGGCCCAGGAGCCAGCTAGAGAGAGGAAAAGGCCTGAGACCACCTGCCTAAAAGGCCACCTTGGCCCTGGGTGAAGGGAAGTACATGGGAGCCCAGGAGTGTCTCAGCAACACTCTTGGTTTACAGTGAGCCTGAATCTAACGTCTGCCAAGGCCTCAAGATGTGTGTAGTCTGGCGGGTCTGGTCTTCAACTAGGATCATATGGCTTCTAGGAAACGTAGAGTTTCCGCCCTGTGAGCCTGTGTGCACTAGTATCTGCACAGGCACACATGCCTTAAACGAGGTCAACAAGTTGTGAACAAGTGCTCCGCAGGGGCGTGCTGAAATAGCGTCTGCTTTGGGGGCCCAGTTTTGTCCCTGCATTACGAACATCCCCAGGTCAGAGTAGATTTGTTCAATAGAAAGCAGTGCCTGGAGGCTGTAGATTCATGTCCCACACCTGGGAGTGTCACCCTTTAGGGCTTGGCACAGTGTCTTCACTGACAGAACAAGCGGGAAAAACGCAGGGGAACCCCATTCCTGCCACCACGGGAGGACAGAGAGAAGGCCGGCGGCGTCAGGAGGCAGCGGTGCGCTTAGGGCTCCGCAGCTGCTGGTCCAGGAGACCAGGCACAGGCAGCCACGGTCCACACTCGCACCTCAGGGTGTGCTGGGCCCGCCTGAAAAGGAGGGAAAATTAAGGGAGTTATCAGCTGTGAAAGTTTATGTACCTTTTTGGGAGAGACACCCTCTGGATCACCCTCAAAATACCTGCATTTCACAAGTGTGTACAAACCTCTGTAATATAAGAAATGCGGTTACTATCCCAAGGAGTTATTCAGAAATAAGAAGTCAAGATCTCACCCACGATGGGGACACTGGGGACCTACACCCACTCCCAAATCAGGCGTGTACCTCATCTCGGACACACTCCCCTCAACACACTATGTACACTTGCTGGGGTCTGCCCAGAGACAGGCTCTGGGGAGGCTGGGTCTTCCTCAGGGGGTGCTGGGGGGGCTTTGGCCTCAGCAGGTCTCACGGTGAGCTCACACAGCCCTGGCTTCAGCAGCTTCCCCTCGGAGGTGCTGACAGCCATCTTCATGGTGGGGCCGCAGAGCTGGTGGGCATCCCGGCCCCTTCTCTCCTGGTAGGGGGTCTTGGCTAAACTCTAATGGTTGGAAGATTATTGGCCTTCCTCAAGAGGTCACTGAGCAGGTCATCCTGGCAGCTGGGAATGTCCTACAGAGAAGAGAGCAAGAAGTGAAAGGCCCGAAAGAGGGCCACGAGGGTCCTTAAACAGCCCTCTTTCACCCAGTATGTCCCTGATGCAGGCCACTTGGCCAGAACAGAACTTTCCCGCTCCTGTTGGGCCTTTCACAGCCTAGCTGGGCCCCACCACACACAAAGCCCTTGGTTGAGATGCTGAGGCCGGGGCCACACATGGCTCAGGGAGAAAAGCCATGTGTCACTCCAGCAGCCCCCAAACTTCACCAGCAGAAAAACAGACCTAGAGAGGGAAGCCGTTTCCAAAAACACATCCACTGGATGGGAGGGTCGGGGCTGGGAGCCTGGACACAGCCAACGGTTTCCAACTGCTCCTCATTCCGACCAAGCTCAGCGGGAGGCAGAGAGCTGCTGGGCACATTGTCCTCTCTTTCTTCTCAGGCCACCAGCTCAGACACCTGGTGAGGGCTTCATCTTAGGCCACAAGAAACAGAAAGGATGCCAGCAGCTCCTAAATGCCAGACTGACCTCACTCGAAACCCTCACTGCCACCTACACCTTTCTCTTGATCTGACAAGGGGGATGTAGGAACGGCGAGGTGGGCCACCAAGGGTAACTCTAGACTGTGTAGGGGACGGCCACCCTACAATTGTTCCCTTTAAGCTGCTATCCTGGCTGAGCAGCTGTATGTGGGCCAGGCTTCCAGTGTCCAGGGAACCAGTGTCCTTTCCCACCAGGTTAGCAGCATGCCAAGGCCCCCAGACCAAAGTCTGACCCTGCTCCGGTACCTGCAGCCCTCTGCCAGCACCTCACAGCCTGGAGGAGCCGAGTGGAGGTGTCCCCTGAGGTGGATGGACACCATGAGGAGAGGAAAGGAAGGAGTGCATGCGGAGGAGGCAGGGGTCACCAGCAAGTGGAGTCAGACCCCAGGCAGCTAGACATGTCAGGGAAAGTCAGTCTGTGGGACAGCTCAGCAGCCCAGGAACCACCTGCACCTGCCAACAACTCCTGACCCAGGAAGACATCTGGACCCACAATTGACACACACACAGTCTGCCCTAAACGGGGAAAAAAAATCAACCTTCTCCGTGACGAGTGTGGGGGAAACACCCTCCCGGCTGCCCTGTACCTGCATGAGTGTCCACCACAGCCCTCGGGTCTGAGGGTGAGAGCGGCTACAGGGAGGGGACACTGCACTGGCCGAGGGCAGGCTGCCCCTTCCAGGCCTGCAGACCTCCCCTCCTGGCCCATTTTTCCAGCACGTTCAGTATCAGGTCCCTCTCCCCGGGATCATCAGTGTCTATCCAGCTGCACACTAACAACTGCAGGACAGGGACTAGTTTCCACGGTCCCTGCTCACAGCTGGTGAGCAGCTGAGCTGCACTGAGAACCGGGGACACACCCGGAGATGCTCTGCTTCCCGCCCCGCCAAGCAGTCTGCTCCGGGTTCACCGGGTCCACAGGGCACCCAGGTCCCAAGTGCTGGCGGGGGCCACAAACAGCAGCAGCTGGAAAACACCAGTTAGCAAGGGCATGTGGGGTGAGCCACAAATACTCGGTTTTCCTGAAGGCACAAAAGCAGAACAAGTCCCCTCTTTGAGAAGGGAAAACTTGAACTAAAAAGCCACCTCTGCCTTTGAAAAGGATGTGTCCCTAAGAGGCAACTGCGATACAAATCAACGGCCTCCACACCACCCCCGTATCCTGGAGCCCTCGCTGCACACTCCTCGCCTCCTCCTCGGGAAGAGGAGCTCGAGGAGCCAGAGCCCTCAGGAAGGAAACCCTCTCGTCCGAGGGTGAGCCTAAGTCGGGCTGCCAGTGAAACTTCCAAGAGCGGTGGCCGACCCCTCCTGTCGTCATCCTCCCCCAGGGCGAGGAGAGAGGGCGCCGCGGGTCCAGCTGTTTCACTCCAGCCCTGTCTCCACCCGTCAGCTGGAAGCTTCTATGTCTGTGGGGATCAGTGCCAGCACCATTCAATATTTTACGCAGTGGAGAGGGCAGGAGACCACCCTCACTCCTACACTTACTGCTGATCAGTTCAGAGACTGGGTCCCATTTGAACTCCCTCAGTCTTTGTTTTAATTAAAAATTGAGTTTCCCACCATTCTAGGAGCTTGTGTTTCAGAAATTACAAAAACCCAGAGCAACTTTTAATTTTTGAGAGGGGTGGCATAATTCACGGTTTCCCTTCTGTAGACATTTGTAATAGGCCTAAATCAGATGCAAGTGTTTCTAACAATCTCTGAGATGAAATTTACATCTTGGAGCTGCTCTGGGCAAGTAACCTCCAGGTGAGGACAGCGAGACCTTCCTGCAATCAGTGCTCTCTGCATGGGTCGCCAGGCCTTCCTTCAAGCAAGGACAGCCAGAGCCTCCAGAAGGAGGGCACTCCATAGGTAGTGACTTCCCCATCACTGGAGGTATGTAAGCAGAAGCTGCATGTTTAGGCCCCTCAGAGGGCAGGGAAGGAGTGTGGAGGAACTGTGGGTCCCCCGTTCCCACTCTAGCATTACAACTCTACTTGTACCCATTGTGTCAGTGGAACTTCCACACAGGAATTAACAGGAAGGACAAGTCCTGTGAATGAAAACAGGCATGAGAACCGAGGCTTAAGGGCACAGCACACCACCCACTCACCATGCTGCCTGCAGTTGGTGAAGTCGAGCTCCAGGAAGCGCTCACAAAGCTGTCATCTGAAGTCTAGCCTATGGTGAAAATACGGCTGTGAGACAGGGGACCGGGGATACCCATGGCGAAACAGGCCTTTTGCCAAACGGCCACCTCTGACTCGGCCCAGCGCCTGAGTGGTGGTGGGGTCCAGCACCTGGAGGAGGGGGGACGTGTGGACCGTCCCTTAGGACCTGCCTGTACTCTCCATCCCCCCATTTCTCCTGCTGGGACAGCCTCAGTCTCCAGACTTCTATTTGACTTAACTTTAAACCAGGCTTCTGCCTGTGCAATGACTGGGACTCCAAACGGAGGCAGAGTCCAACCTGAGGGCAATGCACCAAAAGCAGAGGTGCTCCCCGGGGCCTTGTTCTCTCAGGGGCCGGAGGAAGGACAAGGAAAGAATCCAGCACCTGCGAGAGGAAGCTGACTCCCTAGAGACTGAGCCCTGCACCAGCAGCTCCTACCAGGAACAGCGCACAACCCCTGGGCCACCAGTCACTACTCTTTCCCCGAGAAGGGCTACAATTCCCTGGGCCTCAAACGTGCTCTTTTCTCTCTGACAGCAGCCCCAGATCCCTTTCAAAATGACTCTAGGGCCTTCCCTTAAGCTGCTCAGGACCAGACTCTAGACAGTGACGTCATGTGTCCAAAAACAGTTGCAGGCAGAGCTGAGTCGGAACCTGTGTCTGTGTGATGCCAGGGCCTTTCCACAGCTGAGCCTATCTGCTGACCACACCTTAGTTTCAGAGGCCCCTCCTGCTTCCAAGACTAGGGATCCCCAAGGACCCTGGGCTCCAGACGCTCATCCCTTCGGGTTTGGACGGACCCATCACTCACCTGGGGTGAGGCCTGGTGCCAGGAGATAGGGTGTAGTGATGGCTGTAGACAAACAGGTCTGGAAGCCCAGCTCTGATGACCAGGGCTTCATGGCTGGGCAGTGGCCGCCTCCATGTGGTCAAGGCTGCCTCCACGCAGGAGCCTCGCTTTGGTATTTGGTCCCGAGGGCCTGAGGCAGAGAAGGACAGTGAGAAATGGAGCTGCAGGATGCCATGCCATGGCGAGGCTGCCACACTGAGGCCTAGCAGCATGGGCAGCGAGGCACACGCACCACAGGAACAAAAGCTGAGCTCGCGTCTCGCAGGCTGTGCTCTGCAAAGGAGCTGTGTGGACATCAGCTCTGGAGATTTGCGTCCCTCCCACCACAGACACGATCCGTGAGGCTTCTCATGCTAAAGTGACTACATTGTTCTGGGACAAAACTACCACAACACTGCCTGGGTTTGCATTTTCTACTTGATTGGTAACATACCTAAGGAGGCGGAGGTGTGTGCATGGAGCATGCCCCCTTCAGGCTCCTACACACACGTGTGCACATCCAACACTCCTTCTGGCTGGTTCTACCTTCCCAGGAGGGAGACCGGAGATCCCACCCTTTACTACCCTCCTGCAGCCAGTCGCCCTTCTACCTTTCCTGGGGGCCTGCTGTGGGCGTACTGGTCTTTGACCATTGGGAGCAGGATGGGATGGGCTCCCGGGGATCCAGTGGACAGGCACCTACAATCGATACCTCTCCTTTTCTCGATCCCCTTTTATTCGTTTTAAAAAGGTTGAGGATCCATTTGGGTCCAATCCAGCATTTTTTCCTAGTTTGAAGGAGATTTTTAGGGCACAGTTACACTCACTGCCCCCTCCAGCAGGTTTCGGGTGCCCTACCGTGACCTGGGATTTCCATCACTTGCCTGTGAAGTTGCCCATTAACTTGGGGATCAGAATTATTTTAGGGGAAGCTCTTCAATTTTCCATTAGCGAGGGTTAAGAAACATAAGCATTCCTCTGATTTACCATTGTTTAAATGGTTTTATTGATTTCAGAAAGGAAGGGAGAGGGAGAGATAGAAAAATCAATGATGACAGAGACTCACCATTGGGCTGCCTCCTGCAAGCCCGCTACTCGGCATCGAGCCTCAAACCCGGGGATGTGCCCTGACCATGTATCCAGCCATCATCTCCAGGTTGCCATAGCGATGCTCAACCACTGAGCAACACTGCCTGGGCCTACTTACCGCTTTTTAATGTAAGAATAGTATTCTAACAATGTTATAGAAGTGGTAGAAGTACCCCACTCTGTTAGCTCAAAGCTAAGCCCAGAAACAATGAATGTAATAAATTTACTTAAACACTGTGATCATAATTGTATTAAAACTACTTAATTAGCCTTGGCTGGTGTGGTTCAGCAGTTCAAGCATCGGCCCATGCAATGAAGGGTCTCAGGTTCAATTTCTGGTCAAGGGCACGTACCTGAGTTGGGGATCCCTCCCTACCCCCAGTCAGGGCTCGTGTGGGAGGCAACAAGTCCATGTATGTCTCTCACATCCATGTCGCTCTCTCTCTCTCTCTCTCTCTGTCTCTCCCACTCCCTCCTTCCCTGCCACTCTCTTTGAAAAGTAATGGAAAACATATCCTTGGGTGAGAATTAACAAAAAACAAAACAAAATTTAAAAAAAAAATCAAAATATCTACTTTATTATAATGTGTACATATATTTAAATAAAAATAAAAGGTGGTATATCTATAATTCACTTATTTCTTCTTAAGTATCATGTAAACTTAAATTACTATCCACCTAGAAACTGAAAGTAGCAATTCAAGTATGTGTAGACCTGCAAAAAATTGCTCTTTCCTGGCAGAGCGTTATTGCATAGCTAATAAAAATCATATAACAGATGTCATAATTTCTCTGCTTCCTCATTTCCATACTAAATGCTAATTTTGCATCAAACTACTGAAATAATGAAAGTTAAATAAAATTTACTTCATACAAATTTGTATATAAAAAGTGAATAATTTGAACATGGTTGGACATGTTTAGACACAAAAAATGAGTGTATCAGAAAGCATTAATCTGTTCACTGAACTATTTAAAAAGATATACTACAAAATTACTTTTGAAAAAACCACCAAACTGGTCACCAGGCGTGGCTGAGCGGTTGAGCATCAAACCCATGACCCAGGGGACTGGGGTTTGATACCCAGTCAGGGCACAGGGCTGGGTTGCAGGCTCGATCCCCAGCAGGGGGCGTTCAGGAGGCAGCCCATCAGTGACTCTCATCACTGATGTTTCTCTCTCTCTCTCTCCATCTCCCTACCTCTCTGAAATTTAAAGGCAAAATTAAAAATTAAAAAACAAAAAAAAACAAAACTTCATAAAACTGGAGTTTAATGGACAAAGCATCCAGAAGGCTGCTTGCTCTGGCAGAAGTCTCAGGGGATGCCATCAGCTGAAGCACCATAACGACTTCCCTGGAACAAGTCATTTCTGGCCTCCTTCATGCCATTAGTGAAGATTTAAGTGAGAAGTGCACCAATAACCTCATACCTCCAAGTCCAGTACATTCCTGACATGCTGTAGGTGCTTGGGGTCTATGGCTTTTGCTACAACTCTGTGATATTCTGTCCGAGCCAAACCATGTGGTTATAGAGGATCCTGGTGTGGCACAGGAGGACTGGGCGGGGGGCTGGGAAAGCCCTGTAACAGCGCCGAGTTGTGGCAACACAAGGAACGAGGAACAGTGCCCACGGCTCCATCACACTGCAGGGAAGAGTGGGACTCGGCTCTGTGTGAGGGTGAGCGTGCCTCTCAGAAATAAAACCCTTACTGCGAAGGCTGACTCCCTAAGCAGCGGGTGCGTGCAGGGCCGGGAGACCCGAGGAACAGAGGACCCAGGGCCTGAGCCTGTCCTCTGTCCCTGCCCCCAGTGCCCAGTATGACCTGCACTTTCCACTTGCCGGGCAGAAGGTAACTAACTAACCTGTAATGAGCTCCTGAGGACACTGGCTACTTGCAAAACTCACTAGAGCAGCTGCAGAGGCAGAGGCCACCCGGTGGCAGCTGGAAAGTGGAGCCGAGCTGCAGACACACAGCGTCTACACCACACTGCTGTCGCTGGGGGACCCTCACACCACAAAGGAGGACTCATTTGGGCAAGTGCGTGCATCGGAAAGCACGAGTCCCACGTGTAAAAGCCTCAGTGAGGCGCCAGGCTGACGGGAGCAGGCGCTGGAGCAAGGACATGCTGGAAGGCCAGGCCAGTGGAATGAGCACCGGCCCAGGGGACGAAAACACGTCCCAGAGCCCTTCCACCGCCCATGGTCTGGGGACCCTCACACAGCTCCTCAGGCTTTGCTGAACTTGCAAGGTGGCGTTCAATCAACATCTGTCCTACTTACCGGGCTGGGAGACCGCGAGGACCGCCATGGTGACGACGTGGAGCCTGCGGACCACAAGGGCGGGGGACCTGCCGCACAGCTTTGTGGCCCGGCCAGTTCTCGGGAGTGGGGCTATCACAAGGCAAGAAACAAAACCTCACCATTAAGGTTCTGGACCATGTAAAGATCCAAAGGCATCCCCAAGTTCTTCCTCAAACAGCAATACCATCCGCTATGTAAGCGTCACTGGCTCACATGCTGACCATGCACCTCCCTTCGTCTACACTCCCCGAATTAGACCTGTTCCTCCAACAACCCTGGCATCAGCTACAAGGAGGGAGCAGATACCAACTGGAAAGGTCATGATCTCATCACAGCGGCCTCCCTGACGCTGACCAGAGAGAGGGTCACCAAGCAAGGACAGACTACAGAAGAGGCGATAGTGTTCTGTTTTCATTTTTAAAAAATTTTTTTAAAGCAGTGCGTGGGGGGGTGACTACAAGGGGTAGTGGAAGAGCCTTGTGGCACTGGCCTGTTCTGTCCTGACTGTGGGGGACCATGCAGAGCTGCACACAGGCAGAGAGGGGAATGAGCCTGGGGATGGAGGACCATGCTCCTGACCCGAGGGCCACCTTGGGCCTCTGCAGGGAAGAGAGCCAGTTCTGCTCACCCTGCTCCTGGGACTTCGCAGATTAACCACGTGGGCACCTGCATTGCTTTCAAGCTCTGAAGGGCTCAATATACCAAAGAGAAAAGGTAGGCACCCTGCTCATCAGCGTCTGGGTCTGGCTGCATCAAGATGGGAACAGAAAGGGGCCAATCAGCAGCCACAGCTCGGCCCCCTTACTGGGCTTTAATTCCGGGGATAGTTTCTATATTTTTACAAAACAGACCATTTCCTTAAGTGACAATGTAACAGCGCTGCCACGTTACCTGTTCGTTAGGCCTTGGATATGCTCCTTTAGCCTGTCTCTCTTCCATTTTCTGGCATCCACTGTCTCCTCAGCTTGCTGCACGAGAGGCTGTTCACCAAGACTCTGCTGGAAAGGATAGATATAAATCACAAAAATCGACACTGAACAAATCCCACTTTCCTCTTGCTTTGTGCACCATTAGACGTTCAATCCTCAGGAACTGGCAGAGCTGAAACCACCGATTGTGGCGGCTTAATAGACATGGGGCACTTGCTGAGTGCCCACAACAGCCTGCATACACGCTCCCCTCAGGATCTCTGGGCTCACCATTTGCGTTGATGTCAATACACCTCCACATCCCGTTTTCCCCTCTGTAGTTCTGCGACTGGGCTGTGTCCCTCCTGGATCTGCTGACAGAGCCCCATATTCTACACGTTGCCCAGCTTTGCTTTCCTGGAGTACAGTGGCACAAACACCAAATGTACCACCAGTTTTTGGAGGGAAAGTGTCCTAAAATAATTTCAAACTTGTTGAAAACTAGTATCTAAATTTACATGCTAACATCAAAATCAATCCACTGCTCACTATCTCCTAGATTATCAACTGCAAGGATCACAAATTGTCATCACTGACCAACACTCCCTGGACACCTGAGTGACAGGCCTTTAGGGAACATTGGTAAGCGCCATCCTTGCTGTCAGGGACTTTAAACCTGGTTGGAGAAAGCACACCAGTGGACATGGAAACGGCTACTCTTGAGACACCCTTAGTTTACACTGCATGGCAGTTACCTCAACAGGCTGTGAAAGGAAACAAGGAAGAGTCAAAAAGAATGTTCTAAGAAAAACTAGAGCACTCAGGAATTGCTCACACAGTGCCGGGTGCAACGGCACCAGGCAGAGAAGTGAAGGCGGCTCCTTTACCTAAGATGGGAAGAGTCCGAGATGACTGACACGGACAGGCAAACACCACAGCGAGCAAAGGAAAAAAAGCCTTGGAAGCAGAAGTAATAGATCTAGAGGCAGAAGATAAAATACAGCAGCCCCCCTTTATCTGCAGGGGTCCATTCCAAGCCCCCATAGATGCCTGAAACTGTAGATAGTACTGAGATTTACACACAGACCATTTCACTTAAAGGAAGCACCTGACAGCTTCCTTTTGGCAGATCCAAATGGCCAGCTTACGTTTTAGGGCCATTAGAAGTGAAGTAAGGGCTATTTCAACACCAGCAGTGCAATGCTATGACAACTGGTCTGAAAACAGACGTCAAGAGCAGGTGGCAAGTAAAGCATCCTGGATGGAGCAGGACAGCCCGAGATTTCACCAGGCTTCTCAGAACATCGCACCATTTAAAACTTCTCAATTGTTTCTTTCTGTAACTTTTCATTTAATTATCTTTGCACCATGGCTGACAGCAGGTGACAATCCACAGACAGCAGAAGTGAGGTTAAAGGGGACCATGGTGGTGGGAAGTTAACAAGCAATTCCATTGGCTGCCTTCAAGGTGCCTGTTGGGGTGAAGGTGGATTCAGGGGCAGGGGAAGGCCCTGCAGGCCTGCACTGCTGTGTCCTGGCTTATGACCTTGACCTTCCATGTGAGGCTCTTCAAACCAGTGTTGCAGACTAGCTCAGTGCTTCAGAAAGACTGGCTCCAGGAGCAGGTGCACAGAAAAGGCCAAGGTAAGGGGAAGGGGTCCAGGACAAAGCAAGGGCGAGGGGAGTGGCAGTCAGGTTTGGAGCCTGAGGCAGTAAATGCCGAATGCAGGTGTCCCCTGAGGACAGCGGTGGGAATGGCCACTCAGTCCCCGGGATGAAAAGCCTCCAGAGCTTTCCCCCTACTCTTCATCATGGGAATTTCAAGACATGAAAGTAGGAGAATAACCGATTCACCACGCGCAGCTCCAACAGGACCCCACCACTGTGCCCCGTGTCCCGCCCTCTGTCCTCATCATTTTGCGGGAGCCCCTGGGGACTGAGGCCCTGCACAGGACTCCTGATCTGCGGGCAGCATCCTCCAGGAGTTTCACTCCTTCCCGCACCCTCCGCAGAGACTCTCTCCGGCTCCCCCCCCTCCGCCCCCCTTGTTCCTCCCACTTTCCTCCCTTCCTGGGCCTCCTGCTCCCCTTGCTCTGCGCTGGGTGCAGCCTCCGCTCGCCCTCCCGGGGCCTCCTGGGCGCCCGACTCCCCTCGTCCCTTTCATGGGCAGCCTGTCCTCCCTCCGCCTCCCCGCTGCTGTCCCACCAGCCACCCCCGCGCCCCCCCAGGGCTCCCAGGACACCGTGGGCCCCCCGCGGGGGACCGGAGCCTCTGGAACTGGCTCACCTTCCTCCAGGCTGTTGGCGCCCAGGCGGGATTCAGCCCCTGGACCTGTCGCCCCCCGCACCCCCCGGGAGCGCCCGTTTGGGGCGGCGGGGGGCCGGGGGCCTTTTGGGGGTGGCCCTGGATGGGGCAGAGCTGGGCCCTCGGAGGCGGTGGGGCCTGGGGTGGCCTCGGGGAGCGACTCTCGGGGCCCTGAAGGGGTCCGCTGTGCCTGGGCCCGCGGGCCTTCCTCAGCAGGAGCTTCTCCTTCCTAGGACCCGGGACGCTTCCTCCCACCTGCATGGGTCTGCTCCCCAGGTCCGCTCATGGCCTCGGAGGCAGGGGGACTGGCCCTGGGGGGTCGCCTGCAGAGCTCCCCCGGCTCCAGCTTCAGCTACTTCTGGCTCCACTGGCCCCTGCAGGCCCGCGCCTGCCCTGGAGCTTCCTGCAGCCCCTGCAGGCAGGAGGGCGGGAGCCAGGGAACCAGGCAGCCCCAGCACGTCCCTCCCAGAGATCGGTTCCCTCCCTGGGAGCTGAGCCCAGACACCTGCTCACTGAGCCCATGACACCCCCAGTTATGGTCAAGGGGCCTCTTCACCACCCGCCACAGGAGGAAGCCGCTTGTGTGCTGGGAGCCCGTGACCTGTCTGGACATGGTCCACCCACCTGAGGGTCTGCAGTCGGGGACTGACCCTCCCCGCAATTACCCTGGATGCTGGGAGCCGGCTACCTGTCTGGACATGGGGCATGGAGCCTGAGGGCCTGGAGCCAAGACTCAACCCTCCCCACAAGTTCCTGTGAGGAGCCGAAATAAAGGTAATTCCCAAGGTCTGGGCCCATGCAGGAGGCAGGATGTTTACTCTGAAAGTGTGTTTGTGCAGCTTGAAGGAACTACTTTGTATCGGCCTCACCTCCTTACCAGTTGTTTCTTACTCACTAGTAATAAAGGCCTTGGAGCCATTTGGGGCTGCACCTCATTCAGGGCAGTCCTCCTGATCCCATAACTTTGTTTGTCTCTTTAATTCCCCCCCCCTCAAACTCAGGTTTGTTCAGCCTTCAGGCTGCTTCCTGACATTTGTGGGCAGGGCGTGAATCTTTCACCAGTGGGTGCATTTACCTGGGTGGGAACCTACCCACGAGAAAATGTGCGGTGGTGTTTCTGGGTGTATTTACGGGGAATTTCATACTCAGCTTGCTGGTCTGAGACTGGTGTTTCTGCTCAGCCTGGGAGACACCTGGACCGATTTTCTCCTGCAGCCCAGAAGGAAGCCACCCTGCCCGCACCTTGATTTCTGGGAATGAGTATTTCACAGGCTGAGGTGGGAGCCCTGTAGGCTGACCAAGCTTCAGTGTGGAGAGCTCTGATCACTGCCCACCTGCCTGGCCAAGGTCTCCTAAGCCCCTGGAGAGAAGCAACAGGAGAGGAAGGGACCCCCAGCTGCAGCCCCCAGTCTTGGGGTGAGCAGCAGGAGGAGGGGGTGCCTGGGGCACTGGCCCATCCCCGCCTCCCTGGCCAGGGCTGATTTCGGGCCTGGGGCCCTGGGGGACCAGTGTGCAGCACTGTGCAAAGGAGAGGCAAGAGCAGGCATGACAGAGTTCGTCTTCTGTCTGTCCCCACCTCCTCCACGGCTACATATACTCAGCACCCCCACCACCCCCCACCCTAGTCTCTGCAGGGTCTGGCTTCTGTCGTTTCCCCTGGAGCCCATGCCTTTCTCTCATTCAATGATTTCTCTGGTGCAAATTGGGAAGAGGGAGTCAGTCACCCTTTCCACCACCCCATTTAACAGGAACCAAATGAATTAACTCCATTTATTCCCACAGAGCTGTGAGAAGGGGTCTGGCCTGGACAACTCTCCTCCCACCAGGGGCAGAGCTCCTAAGTCTGCCCCCCTGCAAACTCTGGGGTTCCACTTCTACCGCATTCACCAGATTCTTCAAACAAGACACGTCTCTTCTCAGAGGAACTCCAGTGTCAACAGTTAAGTTAATCTTTTCTCCACTGTACGAGTTACTACTTAGGTCTGTTACTGGCCAAGCCAAATCCAAATATAATTACACCAAGGTCCCATCCCTCCCTGAAGGAGTTCCCTGTGCTGGTCCTATGGCTCAGGAGGTGCCACTAGGAAATCCAAGTGGGCAGAGTGTGCCACTGAAGGGCACTGGTCCACAAAGGAGAAGCTGGAACAGGACCCCCAAACTCAGGATGAGGGATGGACAGTTGAGACTGGTGGAGACTGTGGCAAATCAGAGAGCCCGTGTTCCATCCAAAGAGGTCCAGCCAAATGCTGCCATGTGGAGATGTGGACCCAGCGGCCCCGTGTTCCATTCTGCTAGAGAGAGAGGAACTCTAGATTTTTATGTGAAATCTCTGAATTATTCAACTGTTGGCAATTAAACAAAAAATGTAACTGATATATCAATAGGGCAAATATAGCATATATTATCAACTAGCTGGAGTCCATAGACTGAGAGTCTGTAATTTGTGCCTTAGGAATCAGCTATAACACTGCTCCCTAATGACAACAATGGTCAAAGCTGGCATCTGCTTCCTGGGCACATGGCATGTGCAAGGCCCTATATGAAGCACCTCACAGTGGTCATCCTCCTGCACCCTGTCGAACCCAGAGAGGAAAATACTGCTCTCCCTGCAGGGTATGGAGGTGAACACAGGTCCAGGCCCCCACAGTCACTTCATAGGCATGATCCCAGACAGGTCCCCTTCCACATCTGAAAAGTGCTCCCTTGAAAACTTCCTGGGCCCCCTAGAACTCAGGCTCTTCTGCCTCCAAGTCGCCACATGAGATGTCCATAAATTCTGCCCCTTTTCCTTCCTGAGCCCGACGTGTGCAGCCACAGGTCTGGTGCAGTGATGGTTATAGGCCTTGATCCTAGGGACTGAACCTGTTAGGAGCCTGGGAAGCCCAGTGGCACCAGTGCAGCTGATGATTCCCCTGAGAGTGCAAGGAGTGAAGGGAACTTCACTGGCCATGCAGGGCTTTCCCAAGGTGGACAGAGAATTGCCACAAGAGCCTTAGGAAAACAGGGCCACTGGGAGCATGGATTTCCCTTTTCCATCATCCCTCATGCTCCATTTCAGGCCAGCAAGGCTTTCACCACAGAACCACCCACTCCACAGTCACCAACTCCATCATCACTGCCTCCCACCGCCACCACCAACCATCCCCTACCAGCCACCATTGTCCCCTTTAGAACCACAGTCAGCCACAGAGCCAGCTCTCCATGGCCACTCTCCTCCCCACACAGCCATCAACACCACCCTTGGTACCCATCACGGCCTGCACACTAGCATCACATCTGCCACCTCCCCGTTCTCTCCATCACAGCTACAGACATTAGCCCCATGAGCTGACACTGTTCCCCACCACCATTCCCCCATTACTGCTGTTACCACTAGCACCAAACAGCCATGGACCTTATCCCCATGATAAGCCAAATGCCAGCTCTGTCATTGCCATCAATCTATGCAAACAGTCACCATGACATGGTCCTCCTGACTACCACCTTCAAGAGTATTTTCAAAACCCAGCTGCAAGTGAAAAGTTTATCGAGGTAATTTTTTCTAGCTGCTCTGACAACCAATACACCCTGCTTGCCCAAAGGGAGGTTTGGTCCCCCTGACACCTTGGTGTGATCAGCGGTTCACAAGGAGGCCTTCCACAGGACTCCTGCCTCCTACTCAGCCCATTCTCTCAGGCCTGCTCTCTCTAGAGCCTTCTGCTGGGCTCCTGACTTCTTCTGGCCACTGGGTAAGCAGGGACAGCACAGACAAATGTCCACATGCTCAGGGCTAGGACTAGAAATGTACAGATGACCCTCACAAGCAATCATTGTCTCAAACCCAGTCTCGGGCGCCACAGCTGCAGGGGGGGCCGGGAAACATGGTCTTCCAGTGCGCCCAGTAACAGGCAGCAGGGGGGCATGTAGCAATGGTCGGCCCCCGGGGGTCTCTGCTAAGGTAATATGTGCCTCGTCAGAAACAGGACATGCCATAGCAAGGGCATTTGTGAAGAAATGGGCACTCTTAGGGGTCACATGCTGAGTCATGTCCCTGAGACATAGCAGACCCAGTTCCTAACACTGTCCATCTCGTGTGTTTTTGCACACACACTTACCCACACCTCCTGTGAGCAAAAATGAGTGCACACACAGACACGCACACACACACAGGTTTCCAAGGACTCCATGCTGACCCAGACAGGATCCCCACGGGTCCCAACACTGGCAATGTCTCATTAAACTAGATGAGAGCAAATTCTGTTTTGGGGCAAACATGCAGGGCAGCCCCTGTGTGTGCCTGAGGGCAAAGAGCAGGAGGCAGGCGGCTCTGTCCTGACTCAGCTCCGCCCAACTTGGGGACCAGTCTGGGGCCTGGGAACCTCCTAAGAGCAAAGTCTAACTTGACAGACACCCCAGCGTCTGACTGTCAGTTTCCTAAATGGCTCTGGAGCTGGCATCCTCATTTTAAACCACTCTCCATAATAAGCAGTGATGACACCACTTCAGGCTTGAGAAAATATCTCAAAACCTTGGGAGACTTTTATTTTTTAGGTAGGTGTCTAATAAAGTGGGCAAAATAAAGAGACAGAGCTAAACTATAGTACTTTTTAATTACAAATTTTAAAAAGGTACAAACTCTACTGATTCTAGTGGCCACTGCTATCACTTTGATGTGGACTCTTCTGGACATTTTCATGCAGTTATAAATATGTGTATGTACCACCAAAAATATGGTCATCTTATGGCAGTTTTCTACAGAAATCACACATTTATGTAATATTCTGAAGCTGGCTCTTTTTCCCATGGCCATGTAATTTAGAGATCCATCTGTCTCTCTGAGCCACCTCTCAACCTCCCGCCCTCCCTCTTTCTACCACAGGATCAGCACAGTATTTCACAGCATCATGTCCTGCAGTTTATTTATCCTTTGTTGACAAAGATGTAATTGCTCCGATGCTCTCCGTTACCAACAGTACTGAAGGGAACAACCTGTGCACCTGTGTGCATATTTTGCTAGACCACTAGTTCTCAAAGTTGGTTCCAGGAACCCCCGGGGTCCCTGAAACTCTTTCGGGGTCTACAAGTTTAAAACTATATTCATAGGACTGGGGACAAGGTGGCTATGGCATAAAAGGAGGCTGTGTGCCCTTCTCCCAGCCACAGACTGGATTTCCAGCTAAAATCTGTGCGGTCAGCTTGAAAAAGAGAAGTGTAACTCATTGGACATATTTCGTCTAAGGAGCACTGAAGAAAGAACGGAGAAAGTGGAAAGACAGAGGGAGTCCTGGAGAGGGGGAGCCCCCCTGTCGTTGATGCTTGGCTGAGAGGCCCCAGTGATATGGGGTGCAAAGCTCCCTCCCCTTGGAAGTGTGGGGTCACATCCCCACGCAGGGCTCCCAAACCCCGAGCAGCAGAGACTAGAAGGAGGGCCCCGTGGCATCGGGAGAGGGACCCGGGGACCTGTCTGTCTGGGCGGCCAGGTCCTTTCCTTCCCGGGAGGGAGTGCGCGGACTAAAGGCTGTACCCGGGGAGAGGCTCGCCCTGGGTGCTGGCTGCTAGAAAAGCTGCGCTGCAATGTTGGGGTCCGAAGAAAGAGGGGGGCTGACGGCTGCGCCCAGAGGAACTCTGAGAGACCCTCTGCTTTCCCGAAAGGCAATGTGCAGAGCCCCAGACACCGACTAAACCATGTTGCCTGAGGAAGGTGGAGGCATTACCCCACCTCCAGTGCAGGATTGAAGCCCCTTGCCCCACCTCTGGAGCACAGGGACTGATCCTGCCTGTGGAGGGGGTGCAGGGAAGGTGGGGGATTTTTGACTCACACTGAAGAGAGTTGGAAGTGAGAGCAGAGCAGAGACTCTGGGTCCAAGCTTCACTGTCACCAGCCAGCAGAGAGATCAGAGACCTGCCTGGGATGATTTTATAACCCCTTCTGCTTGCATCTGTGGCTCAAGGGTGCTGGATCCTCAGAGAGCAAGGGTGTGTTTTTTATTTTGTGTTGTTTCAGGCACCCCCCAGCATCCCTCAGGAAGGCTTATATTGGAGAGACAGATGAGTGAGAGTGGGCTTTGGGCCTGATTGTTGGGGGCCTGATCCCTGTGTCCTGTGAGTTCAGCCAGCCAGTGCCAGGAAGGAGGGGTGGAGCATGTCTCCACCTCCTGCAGGCTGGGACACCACCCCCATTAGGAAAGAGTTTGGATCAGCTCTCTGAAGCCCCAGATGCCGCAAGGGGCACAGACTGTGGGGGTCAGGAGAACAGCTCAGAGGAGAGCATTTCAAGAGTAAGACCCTCACAGGCTGTTGTCTGGGACAAGAAGGGCCGCAGAACCTCCTGCGGGCTGGGCAGGCACTGTTCTCAACCAGAATCTCTTTGGATCAGTCCCAGCAAGCCCAGGGCAACTGAAGCTTTTCCAGAAAAGGCAGGAGGCTGGATGCAAGCCGCCCCCGCACCAGGCCGCCTCAGGGGAACTGGATTGGACCATGAGGTGGACACTGAGCAGTTGCTCTTCGAAGTGCAGATTAATTACCCCTGGGGCCCTCTGGCCCTAGCTGGGCTGCCTGGCTCCACCCAGAAGGCTCTTCAGAAGGCACTGCAGGCCCAGGCCACCTCCAGGGCAGGTGGCTGGGGGGGGAGGCGACCTCAGAGAGCCTCAGACCCGCCTCAGCTACTGTGGGACACCCCGAGTCAGCCTACACAGCTGGGGACATTAGCTGAGAACAGCACCCCGGCAGGAAGCCTGAAATCAGCGCACAAAGCAGGGAGCCTCGCGCAGCAGGATCTGCCCAGATGACCTTTCCTGGGCTGCTTTGCTGCTGTTCTGTTCCAGTACTTTCCTCTGTATCGCGCTGGCCGCCTTCTCACTGGTCCTGCTTTTGCTCTTTTCTCCTTGTTCCTTTCCAGTCTCCTGCGGCCCCGTCCTCATCTTACTCCATCAGTTAGTTGCTTTCCCTTTTCCGTTCTTTCTTTCACTTTAGCTTTCTCTCTCTTCCTTTTACCTCTGCATAACTTTTTTTAGTAAGAAAATTATAGGCCAGTATCCCTGATGTATAGAGATGTTAAAATCTCAACAAAACATTAGGAAATAATATCCAGAAAGAAATTAATAAGATCATACAACATGGCCAAGAGGGATTTATTCCGGGGATGCACGACTAGTACAGTATTAACAAGTCAGCAAACGTGATGCATCACGTTAAGAAAATGAAGGGTCGAAATCACACGTTCATATCAATACATGCAGAAAGAGAATTCGATAAAATCTAGTACCCATTTTTTATAAAAACGTTTAGTAATGGGGGAATAGAGGGATCAGACCGCAGCATAATAAAGGCCATATATGGCAAACCCACAGCCAACATCATAATCAATGAGCAAAAACGAAAAGCATTTCCCCTAAGAACAGGAACAAGACAGGGGTGTCCGCTTTCAACACTTATTCACCATGGCACTGGAAGTGCTAGCCACAGGCATCAGACAAGAAAAAAAGAATAAACGCATCCAAATTGGAAAGGAGGAAGTGAAACTGTCACTATTTGCAGATGACATGATATTGTACATAAAAACATACAGAATCCACCTGAAAACTAACAGAGTAAATGAATGAATTTGGGAAAGTAGGAGAATACAAAAGCAACATCCAGAAATCGGTAGCGTTTTTATACACCAATAACAATCTCTCTGAAAGAGAAACCAAAAAAGAAATCTCTTTTACCACTGCAACAACAATAATAACAACAAGGTGCCCAGGAATAAACTTACCCAAGGCAGTAAAACACCTGTACTCAGAACACTATAGGACAGTGATGAGAGGAAAAGGGAGACAGAAACACGTGGGAGCAAGTTCCGTGATCACGGATTGGAAGAATCAACGTCATTAAAATCTCCACACTACCCAAAGCAACCTGTAGAGTCAACTCAATCCCTATGAAAATAGCAGTGGCATATTTCACAGATCTAGAACAAATATTTCAAACACTTATATGGAACCAAAAAAAAACCCCCGAATAGCCTGAGCAATCTTGAGAAAGTAAAACCATTTGGAAGTATCACACTACCTGATATCAAACTATATTACACGGCCATTGTAGTGAAAACGGCCTGGCCCTGGCATAAGAACGGGCATATTGATCAATAAAACAGACGAGAGCCCAGAGACAAAGCCACGCCTTTATGGCCAATTCCTGTTTCACAAAGGAGGCAAGAACATAGAAAGGAGTAAAGACAGTAGCTTTAATAAATGGTGTTGGAAAATTCGACAGGTATATATATTAAAGAAAGGAAATAGACCACCAACTTACACCTCACACACTATACTCAAAATGGGTAAAAATGTGAATGTCAGTTGATGAACCATAAAATTCCTAGAACAAAACACAGGCAGTAAAATATCTGACGTCTCTCGCGAGAATATTTTTGTAGGTATATCTTCTTGCGCAAGAGAAACAAAGGAAAAATAAACCAACGGGTCCACATCAAACTAAAAAGCTTTTACACAGCAAAAGAAACCATCAACAAAATGAAAAGGCAACCCATTGCACAGGAGAATATACTCACCAATGATACTTGTGATAAAAGGTTAATTTCTAAAATATATTAAAAATGTATACTACTCAATACCAAGAAGACAACTAACCCAATTTAAAAAATGGACACATGTTCAGACGGCCTGGTTCAAGGGTGAGCATCAACCTATGGTCCAGGAGCTCGCTGTTCGATTCCCGCTCAGGGCACATGCCGGGGTCGTGGGCTTGATCCCAAGCAGGGGACGTGCAGCAGGCGGCCAACCAATGACTCTGTCATCACTGATTTTTCTTCCTCTATCTTTCTCTCTCTTCCTCTCTCTGAAATCCTGGCTCTAGCCCTAACCATAACACTATAGCTAGTTCTCATTTTAACCCTAACTCTAGCCTTACCCGTAAACTTAACCCGAAACTTAGACCTAGCCCTAGGCCTACAACTAACTTTAACCCTAAACCTAACCATAACCTAGCTTTAACACTAGCCCTAACTTTAGCCCTAACCCTAAACATAGTCCCAAACCGAACACTAACCCTAATCCTAAACCTAAGCCCAGTTCTAGCCCTAGTCCTATCTTGAGCCCTAATCCTAACCTAACCTTTAGACCAAGACCTAAACCTAAACCTAGCCCTAGTTTTTGCCATAACCCTAACTGTAAACTTAGCCCTAACCTTAACACTAACCCTAACAATAGCCCTAGCCCTAGCCCTAACCCTAATTCTAAACTTAGCCCTAGAACAAGCCCTACCTCTAGACCTAACCCTAATCCTAAGGCTTCCCCTGCAAGGAGTCCTAAACCTACATTTAACCATAACCCTAATGCTAATTGTAGCCTTGTCAATAACCCTAACCACATGCATAGCCATAACCCTAGCCCAAACCATAACCCTGATGGTAACTCTAAACCTAACCCTAGAGCTACTCCTAAGTATGACCCAACCTTAACCCTACCCATACTCCTAACACTAAACCAAACCAAACCAAACTTTAACCATAGCCCTAAAGCTAACCCTAACCCTAACCTTGTATCCAATTCTTGTCCTACATTCGGCACCAGTCCTAGCTTAAAACTGATTCTAGACCTAACTGTGGCCTTGGGCCTAATCCTAACACTCTTCCTAAGCCTAAGCTGAATATTAAACCTAATTCTAAGGCTAACCCTAGCCCGGACCCTAAACCAAATCCCAAACCTAACTCTAAATTGATCCCTGCATCTAAAACTCATCATAAATTAACCATAACCCTAGACCTAGACTTAGGCCTAGTCCTAATTCTAACCAAAACCCTAATCCTAAACCTAGCTTCAATCCTAACCCTAACACTAGCTCTAGCCCTATCTTAATACCTAACCCTAACCCTAAATCTAGGCCTACATCGAATCCTAAGCCTGACCCTAACCCTAATTCTAACCCCAATGCTAGTACTAAACC
Organism: Miniopterus natalensis; assembly: GCF_054644295.1. Classification (NCBI taxonomy): domain Eukaryota; kingdom Metazoa; phylum Chordata; class Mammalia; order Chiroptera; family Miniopteridae; genus Miniopterus; species Miniopterus natalensis. Next base: position 73,572,319 of record NC_142087.1, on the reverse strand, counting down.
CCAAAACTAATTCTAAAACTAGTTCTGGCACATGCCCCAGCTCGAAAGGGAAACCTAATCACAACATTAGCCTTAGCACTTACCCTAAACCGGAACAAATGCTACCCTAATGCTAATAACACCAAATCTAGCCCTAGCGAAAAACTCAAACCTAACCCTAAATGGAACCCTAATTCTAGCAATAGACCTATCTCTAACTTTAACACTAAATTGAACCCCAAACCTAGCCTTCTTCTTAAAACTAAACTAACCTAACCCAATCCCAAATGTGGGGAACCGCTGTGGCCCCAGGCACGGAGGAGCTGCCTGGGTGAGCTGCAGAGGTGCTCTCCTGCTCCCTGACCCAGTCCTTGAGGCACCAAAGCAATACTAATTTAGCTTGCGGCCATAAATTCTAGAAAGGCTAATTAGGAAGCTGGCCCTGGCCTGAAGGGTTAAGGGATAGTTAAACCACATACGAAGCCAAGGACTCAATCCTCCCCAAAAGTTCCCATTAGAAGCAGAGAGAAAGATAGTTTCCAAGGTCTGAGCTCCTGCAGGAGGCAGGGTGTTTAGTCTGAAAAAGCATTAGTAGGAGCTTGGAGGAATTACATTGTATCGGGGAAGGGGAAGAAATGCGGGGCTGGGGGCTATTCAGCACAATCAACAGTGCCTGTACATATTGAGCTGAGAAAATAAACTCGGGGCTGAGGCAGTTACAAGCTCCAGTCCTCCCGATCCCATCTTTTTTGTGTCTGTCTTTTCTCCATCCTCACCCCTTCCTCAGGACCGTTCGACTCTGCCAGCGGGCTCCGGCACCCAAATTGTAATGCTAAACTTTAAACTTACCTCCAAATCTAACCCTAACCTTAACCATAATTTTAGCTCTAACTATAACCCTAACACTAAAACGAAACCTAATCCTAACCCTAGATTTACCCTAATCCTAAACCTAACCATAATTTTAAAACTAGCCTCAGGTCTAGCCTTAATTTAACACTAACTTTAGCCCTAGAGTCAGCCCTAACCCTGATTCAAACACTAACCATAACCATGAACTTAACCAGAGCTTTGATTGAAAATATACCCCTCCACTAATCCTAAACTTAACATTAGCCATAGGCCTAGTCCTAAGGCTAACACTAAACCTAGCTCTAATTCTAACTCTAGCCCTAGCCCTAACTCGAACTTTAAACTTACCCGAGAACGAAACCTAGCTCGAACCCTAACTATAACACTAGCCCTAACTCTCACCATAGCCCTAACCTTAACCCTAACACTAGTCCTAGCCCTACCCTTTTTCCTAATATTAACCTCAACCCAAACCCTAACCCTCAACTTAACTATAAAATTCACCCTAACACCTAACCCTAACCCTAACCATAGCCATAGGCCTAGCCTTAAACTGAACGCTAAACCTTGTCCCAGCCCTCTCCCTAACCCTAAACCTAACCTGGGCCCTGGGCCTAATACAAAAGGCAACAACCAACCACCAACCAAACCAACGGAAAAACTTAGCCTTAGTTTCTCCCTATACCTAACCCTAACGTAATTTACCCATTACCTTAGCCTAAACTTAACCCTAAACGTAACTTTGATCTTAAAACTAGCCCTGGACATAGCCTTAGCTCTAGCCCTGAATCTCACCTACAACTCGCCCGAGCCCTAGGTCTGCTTGACATGATATTGTGCATAAAAACATACAGAATCCACTAGAAAACTAACAGAGTTAATGAATGAATTCAGGAAAGTAGCAGGATACACAATCATCATCCAGAAATCAATTGGCATTTTTATACACCAATAACAATCTGTCTGAAAGAGAAACCAAAAAAGCAATGAATTTTAGAACTGCAACAACAACAACAAGGTGCCGAGGAATAAACTCACCCAAGGCAGTAAAACACCTGCACTCACAAAACTATAGGACAATGATGAGAGGAAAAAGGGAGACAGAAACACATGGGAGCATGTTCCGTGATCACGGATTGGAAGAATTAACGTCATTAAAATCTCCACACTACCCAAAGCAACCTATAGAGTCAACACAGTCCCTATGAAAATAGCAGTGGCATATTTCACAGATCTAGAACAAATATTTCAAACACTTATATGGAACCAAAAAAACCCCCGAATAGCCTGAGCAATCTTGAGAAAGTAAAACCATTTGGAAGTATCACACTACCTGATATCAAACTATACTACACGGCCATTGTAGTGAAAACGGCCTGGCCCTGGCATAAGAACAGGCATATTGATCAATAAAACAGACGAGAGCCCAGAGACAAAGCCACGCCTTTATGGCCAATTCCTGTTTCACAAAGGAGGCAAGAACATAGAAAGGAGTAAAGACAGTAGCTTTAATAAATGGTGTTGGAAAATTCGACAGGTATATATATTAAAGAAAGGAAATAGACCACCAACTTACACCTCACACACTATACTCAAAATGGATAAAAATGTGAATGTCAGTTGATGAACCATAAAATTCCTAGAACAAAACATAGGCAGTAAAATATCTGACGTCTCTCGCGAGAATATTTTTGTAGGTATATCTTCTTGAGCAAGAGAAACAAAGGAAAAATAAACCAACGGGTCCACATCAAACTAAAAAGCTTTTACACAGCAAAAGAAACCATCAACAAAATGAAAAGGCAACCCATTGCACAGGAGAATATACTCACCAATGATACTTCTAATAAAAGGTTAATTTCTAAAATATATTAAAAATGTATACTACTCAATACCAAGAAGACAACCAACCCAGTTTAAAAAATGGACACATACTCACCGGCTTGGCTCAGTGGTTCAGCATCAACCTATGGTCCAGGAGCTCCCTGTTCGATTCCCGCTCAGGGCACATGCCCGGGTCGTGGGCTTGATCCCAAGCAGGGGACGTGCAGCAGGCGGCCAACCAATGACTCTGTCATCACTGATTTTTCTTCCTCTATCTTTCTCTCTCTTCCTCTCTCTGAAATCCTGGCTCTAGCCCTAACCATAACACTATAGCTAGTTCTCATTTTAACCCTAACTCTAGCCTTACCCGTAAACTTAACCCGAAACTTAGACCTAGCCCTAGGCCTACAACTAACTTTAACCCTAAACGTAACTGTACCCTAGCTTTAACACTAACCCTAACTTTAGCCCTAACCCTAAACGTAGTCCCAAACCGAACACTAACCCTAATCCTAAACCTAAGCCCAGTTCTAGCCCTAGTCCTATCTTGAGCCCTAATCCTAACCTAAACTTTAGCCCAAGACCTAAACCTAAACCTAAACCGAGCCCTAGTTTTTGCCATAACCCTAACTGTAAACTTAGCCCTAACCTTAACACTAACCCTAACAATAGCCCTAGCCCTAGCCCTAACCCTAATTCTAAACTTAGCCCTAGAACAAGCCCTACCTCTAGACCTAACCCTAACCCTAAGGCTTCCCCTGCAAGGAGTCCTAAACCTACATTTAACCATAACCCTAATGCTAATTGTAGCCTTATCAATAACCCTAACCACATGCATAGCCATAGCCCTAGCCCAAACCATAACCCTGATGGTAACTCTAAACCTAACCCTAGAGCTACTCCTAAGTATGACCCAACCTTAACCCTACCCATACTCCTAACACTAAACCAAACCAAACCAAACTTTAACCATAGCCCTAAAGCTAACCCTAACCCTAACCTTGTATCCAATTCTTGTCCTACATTTGGCACCAGTCCTAGCTGAAAACTGATTCTAGACATAACTGTGGCCCTGGGCCTAAACCTAACACTCTTCCTAAACCTAACCTGAATATTAAACCTAATTCTAAGGCTAACCCTAGCCCGAATCCTAAACCAAATCCCAAACCTAACTCTAAATTGATCCCTACATCTAAAACTCACCATAAATTAACCATAACCCTAGACCTAGACTTAGGCCTAGTCCTAATTCTAACCAAAACCCTAATCCTAAACCTAGCTTCAATCCTAACCCTAACACTAGCTCTAGCCCTATCTTAATACCTAACCCTAACCCTATATCTAGGCCTACATCGAATCCTAAGCCTGACCCTAACCCTAATTCTAACCCCAATGCTAGTACTAAACCCCAAAACTAATTCTAAAACTAGTTCTGGCACAAGCCCTAGCTCGAAAGGGAAACCTAATCACAACATTAGCCTTAGCACTAGCCCTAAACCTAAACAAATGCTACCCTAATGCTAATAACACCAAATCTAGCCCTAGCGAAAAACTCAAACTTAACCCTAAATGGAACCCTAATTCTAGCACTAGACCTATCTCTAACTTTAACACTAAATCTAACCCCAAACCTAGCCTTCTTCTTATAACTAAACCCAACCTAACCCAATCCCATAATGTCATGGTAAACTTTAACCTTACCTCCAAATCTAACCCTAAACTGAAACATAATTTTAGCTCTAACTATATCCTTAACACTAAAACGAAACCTAATCCTACCCTAGATTTACCCTAATCCTAAACCTAACCATACTTTTAAAACTAGCCTCAGCTCTAGCCTTAATTTAACACTAACCTTAGCCCTAGGGTCAGCCCTAACCCTGATTCAAACCCTAAGCCTAACCATGAACTTAACCATAGCTTTGATTGAAAATATACCCTTCCACCAATGGTAAAATTGACATTAGCCATAGGCCTAGTCCTAAGGCTAACACTAAACCTAGCTCTAATTCTAACTCTACCCCTAGCCCTAACTCGAACTTTAAACTTAGCCCTAGAACGAAACCTAGCTCGAACCCTAACTATAACACTAGCCCTAACTCTCAGCATAGCCCTAACCTTAACCCTAACACTAGCCCTAGCCCTACCCTTTTTCCTAGTGCTAATATTAACTTTAACCCAATCCTTACCGTAAACTTAACTGTAAAATTCACCCTAACCCTCACCCTAACACTAACCATAGCGATAAGTTTAGCCTTAAACTTAACCCTAAACCTTGTCCCAGCCCTCTCCCTAACCCTAATCCTAACCCGGGCCCGAGTCCTAATACAAAAGGCAACAACAAACCTACCAACCGAACCAACCAAAAACTTAGCCTTAGTTTATCCCATACCTAACCCTAACCGTAATTTACACATAACCATAACCATAACCTAAACTTAACCCGAACCCCAGCCCTAGCCTTTTCTCTAACCCAAACCCTAACCATAACCCTAAACCAAGCTTTAACCCTAAAACCTACACCTAACTCTAAGCCTAACCCGAACCCTACCCCGAGCAACAATAACAACGATGGTTCTGGCCTCACCTGTTCAAGGCCTGCAGGCAGCTCCAGTTGTGGCACCGACCTGGCCGCAGTGTCTGTCCCGCCGTCAGAGCAGCCACCCAGGAAACCCGTGGGGGAGCCTGAGCTCTTCTCGCCCCGCTGGGTGGACAGCTCTGGGGCTGCCCAGACAGCACGCGTGGTGGTGCCAACAGTGAAGACGTCACGTTGTGGGAACCATTCTTGTCATTCAGACCACGGGCGGCATATACTCTGGTGCTCACGGCGCTTCCAGAGGCCCCGCGGGCTCGGCAGCAATCACCGGGCACTGACGCGCCACACACAGGACACGGAGGAAAACCCTGCGGGGCGCTGTGCTGGCCGCGTCTTTCCGCCTGTGCGGGCCCTGCCCCGCCTGGGGCTTCTGCTCCTGCTCCCGGGCCCCCTGCCCAGGCTCTGCCAAGGCCGCCCCTTCTTCTCCTCTGGGTCTCTGCTGACATGTCAGGTCTTCAGTGAAGCTTCCCGGCCCCGCACACACAGGATGGGGCTGCGCCCAGAACCCCTGCCTTTCCCGCTCTGTTTCCTCAAGGGCTGGTTTCCTGAGCTGCCAGCCTGCGGGGGGTGAGAGGGGCACTGACCTCTCCCTGGGCCACCAGCACCTGGCACAGTGACTGGCACAGGGCAGGCGGGATCCAGGCTGCGGACGGGCTGAGCTGGCGGGGCCCCCGGGGCGGTCTAGCCCTGCCCCCCGCCAGCCCAGCTCCCGCCGCGGTTCCTGAGCGGGGGCGCCCGGGCGGTGGGGAGACTGGAGCCGCGGGCTGGGGGCGCAGGGACTGGACCCAGACGGGGGGGGGGGGGGGGGGGGCGAGACCCAGGCAGCAGGCCCAGCCCCGCCCGCGACATGGCCAGGCCCGCAGGGCGGTGCGGGGGCAGCGTCTCCCCGCCCCCGGGGCAGGGGCGCAGGCTCCGTCCTCCAGCTTGTTCCCGGGCTCAGAGCAGCTGCCCCAGAGGCCTTGGGAGGCGCGGCTTCCAGAAGGCTCCTGAGGGCCATTGCTCCCCCGGGGCCAGAGGGACCTGGGGTTTATGGCGCCCTGTTTACGGGGAGTTTGGGCGGCGGGAGGGGGGAGGGGGCGGGTCGGGGACAGTGCTGGTTACCCCCCCACCCCCACCCCCGCTCTCAGCCTGCAGCAGGAGCACAGGCAGCCCAACCGCAGGGGGCTGGGCCCTGAGCCCCACTTGGAGAGGGAAGGGGGTTTCTGAGCCGTGCTAGAGCCCCAGCCCTCCCCAGGCCCTGCCGGCCCTGCGGGGACCCTGCACCCCTGCAGGCTCCTGCACGACCCCCTGGGGTCCACTGTGCCCCCCTTACAGATGGGGAGGCCGGGGCTTCCAGGGCCCACTCTTTCCGCTCTACCCCCTGGAAAAGGTCAAGGAGGGAGAGAGAGAGAAGCCCGGGCAGTCTCCAGCCTCCAGACAGCCCCTGGCCTCTCTGTGCCCTGTGTGGGGACAGCACTGCGGGGACACATTCCAGCCTGGACCAGGGGGGCAGCTCCCTAAAGCTCCCAGGGCCCAGCTGCGCTGCTCTTGGCGTCACCTTCCTCTTTGGCCCCTTCTTCCTTCTTGTCCTTCCCTTTAGCCCCCCTCAAAGGCGGGCTCCCCTTGCTGAGCCGGGGACCCTGTGAGGGCACATCCCTGAGTTTCCAGGGACTTGGCAGGCCAGGCGTTAAACGCAGCCGCCGTCAACAGTGAACTGTGCGGCCCCGCGATCACATGATTGACAGCAAACACCTGCCGCCTGGAATTATTCTCCTTACCTATGCTCTTGGGGCTGTTTCTACCCATTGCATCTGCAGGGAGGGGATATTATAGAGCAGGTGACGCCACACTGCTCTTCCCATGGCTGTGGGGAGTGACACCATGTTGGCAGCTTGAAATGGGCCGTGGTGAGAATATTGACAGCACAGGAACTGGCAAATGTACCAAATCAGGGCTTGATTTGCTTTCCGCAGCGCCTGCTGTCTCCAGACTTAAGACAGTGATGGGGAAGATGTTAATAGCAGAGATTAAACTTAAGAGTGTGTCTTGGGTGAATATTATGGCATGTAAATTGTGTCTCTGTTTTTAAAAAACTGCCTGCAGCCATTACAATGTGAACACATTACAGGAAACTGAGGAATGCCATCTGGCATTCAGAAAACGAGCACCTGATAAGGAGCCACTCGCATCGTTAACGAGGGACTGACGTTCTCACAAACATCTTCAGCTTGTTTTCCTTGGTAACACAAGGAGAACATCACCCGACATTCCCGTTGGAGCTACACTCATCCGTCAGCTGAGGGCAAGCATAGGCGGCTATAAATACACCAGTTTGGCCAAATGCAAGGAGCGCTTCCTGAGGATCCATTGCTGTGCATAGACATGTATATGTGCATGTGTAGGTGCATGTGAATATGTATGCATGTGTACCTGTGTACGTACGTATGCATACATGTAAATACATTCCCTCCTGTGCCGCTGGCTGGTTGAGAAACATTTGGCTGGGTGCTTCCCAGGGTCCGTCCGACCTTTTCTAATATTCTCACGTGACTGTTCTGCCCAGGGTGAGCCCCTCCTGTCCCACAGCTGACCCCAAATCTCCCTCCAGGCAAACCTCAGCCCTGAGCTGTGGGCATGAATACCCAGCTGTCGCTTGGATATTTCCCACCCAGCAGGTCGCACACCTCCCAGGCCAGTGCAGAGAGGGGGGGCCCTGGAGCTCAGCAGAGTCATGATTTGGGGGCCCCCTCAGCAACAGGACCCGTGATACTGCTCAGGGGACCATCACCTGGGCTTGGCTGGGTGTGTGAGCAAGATGTCAGGGTTGGAACCAGCTGATGCAGTAATGGATAGGACACAGTGGGAGAGCGATGCCAAACATGGTCTGAATGGAAGGGGACAGATGTGATGAGATGAGGGACACAGCGGCTTGGGTGGAGGGAGGATGGTGAACCTCGATTTTGAGTTGGAGGTGTCTTTGGGACATCCAAGCTGGAAACAGATCTGGAGATTCCCGAGGAGAGGCTGGGGCTAGAGGTGTTGGAATCTTCTGGGAAGACTGCAATTAAAGCTCTGGGTGTGAGCCCGGCTGGCACGGTCAGTGCCTGGGCTTTGACCTATGAACCAGGTGTTCAGGGTTCAGTTCCCATCAGGGCACACGCCCCGGTTGTGGGCTCAACCCCAGAAGGGGGCATGCAGCAGGCAGCCGATCAATGACTCTCTCGTCAGTGATGGATCTATGTCTCTCTCCCTCACTCTTCCTCTCTCTGAAATCAATAAAAAACATCGATTGTTTAAAAGCGGTGGGCTTATTTGAGCTTGTCTGGGGTTGGAGGGGGGTGAGAGAGTGCAGGGTGCACCCCGACGTGAGCCATGTAGGGACCCTAGACCACAAAGGGATGGGTGTAGCTCGTGTGGAGGCTGAGGGAGGGGAATGTTCAGAAAGTAAGGTCACCCGGGGTGAACGCCTGACAGGCGTCATGGGGCTGAGAGGTTGTGTGAGGCAGGCAGAGCAGTTGACAAGCCCCTGCCAAGACGCAAGTCAGGCGAGGGGGGATGTCACCTAGGACAAGAACAGAAAGTTAAGATGACGTGGCAGGTTCCAGCCCATTCTCAGGATCAGGTGACATATCAAACGTGGGAAGTGGGGATAGGAGGGGTCAAGCCTCTACCACAGGCTCCTGTGCTTGACAGCTGCTGTCCTTGGATTAAGGGGGGAGCCCTGAGGAGCCAGGGGGAGGGGAGGAAGCCTGCAGTCCAGACAGGGGGCGTAACAGGCAGCGCACTTCAGGCCTGCAGCTCAGGAGAGGTCAGTGCTGGGGAGGAGGGTGGGGTCAGCCCTGAGGGGGGCATGGAGGGAGGTGCCTCAAAGGGGAACTCAGGAGTGAGCACACGAGCTTCCATGAGGGTTTGTGGGAGGAATGACTGACTGAGGGCCTGGCAAGTGTGAGCACTGGAGAGCTGTCCCACGGGGGAGAGAACCACGAGCCAGAGGCTGAGAGCTCCAAGGAGTGACTGGCCAGGGTCAGATCCTGCAAAAGCCAAGGGCCCAGGACACACAGCCTGCAGGTGCCGCTGCTCAGTTTGGCTCTAAGCATTGCGGGTGGCAGCTCCCACTGAGTGGTCGGCTAGGACAGGCTGCAGAGCCTGGGGAGCAGGGGACAGGAGGCTCGAGGACACACTTGTACAGAAGAGGTTTGGTGGGAAGGCAGGGCCATGGAGGCAGCAGCTGCACAGAAAACCATTAGAAGACTGGGTCAGGTGGGGACACTTCCATGCCTCCTTCCTGCCTCCCTCTCTCACCTTCCAGCCTCTAGTCTGAGGCCTCCAAGATCTAAACTCCAGATCGGGCTCTTCCTAGTGCAGTAGCCTTGGAAAAATCCAAAGGATCGCTGTAGGCTGAGCTCCTTTGTGATCTAAATCCCACATCAAAACGGGATTCAACTTATACAAACTTAACATAAATACAGGTCTGGAAAAAGCTGCTGCATGGTGAAGAGGAGCCAGGCTTTCCCAGTCTCTGACCTCGTGGCAAAGGGAGCTGTGGATTCCAGGGGGGGGGACTGGGGGGCTAATGCAGGGAACCCCGAGGGGCCGGCGCTCTTCAAGGCTGCCAGGGAGGAGCGGTGAAGAAAACTAGGACTCAATTCTACTCCAGCTCATTTTATTGCAACCCCATCCCCGTGTCCAGAATCAATGGCTATTTAATACACATGCAAAGCACTCCTAAAATCGACCACGTGAACATGCCCATTTCTTTACCAGTATATGAACTCAAAAGGGAAAAATCTTTATAAGACCAAAATCAACAGGTTTAGTACATCCAGGAAGAGCATCTTTAGTAAACAACAGGAAAGAAAATGTGTCAGGAACCAGGCCAAATACACAGAACAGGACGTGAGACTCCCATTGGCCACGATGACTCCCAAGGGAACATCAATATAGGGTGACCCCAAAAAGGTAGACAGACGTGAGACTCTTGATGGAACATAAACATAAGGTATTTCCAAAATGATATACCCATGGCAGATTATTGATAGAACACAAATATAGGTGTCCCCAAAATGGTACACACACGGGAGATTCATGATAGAACTTAAATATAGGTGTTCCCAAAACCGTACACACAGGGGAGATTCACGGTGGAACATACGTATTGGGTGTCACCACAAACGTACACACAGGCTAGACTTCCAATGGAACATAAATTTAGGTGTCCCCAAAAAGGTACCAATAGGGGAGATACCCGATAGAAAATAAATATAAGAAGGTGTCAACCGAAAGGTACACCAGGGAAGACTCCTGATGGAACATCAATACAGGGGTCCCCAAAGAGGTACACACAGGTGAGACTTCTGGTGTTACATATATATTGGGTGGCCCCAAAAAGGGACACAAGGGGAGATTCCTGATGGAACACAAATACACGGGGTCCCCAAAAAGGTACACAGAGGTGAGATTCTTGTTGTAACAAATACTGGGCTTCCCCAAAAAGCCACACAGAGGGGAGACTCCTGATGGAACATAAATATAGGGTTTTTCCAAAAAGGTACACACATGGGAGATTCGTGATAGAACATAAATATAGGTGTCCCCAAAAACGTACACACAGGGGAGATTATCGATGGAACGTACGTTTTGGGTGTCACCACACAGGTACACACAGGGTAGACTTCCAATGGAACATAAATTTAGGTGTCCCCAAACAGGTACCAATAGGGGAGATGCCCAACAGAACATAAATATAAGAAGGTGTCAACTGAAAGGCACACAAGGGAAGACTCCTGATGGAACATTTATACAGGGGTCCCCAAAAAGGTACACACAGGTGAGAATTCTGATGGAACGTAAATATTGGGTGGCCCCAAAAAGGGACACAAGGGGAGATTCCTGATGGAACATAAATACAGGGTGTTCCCCAAAAGTTACACACATTTTGACAGCTGATAACTCTTATTTTCACTCTCTTCAGGTTTAAGGAATTTGAAGCAATGGGTGAAGCCACACTAAGTTTTGAACAAAGAAAATGTATCCACTGGACTCTTTATGGGGATACGTAAAAGAAAGTCTACGGTACAAAAGCAACAACACTTGGGAACTGAGGGCAGCTACTGAAAGACAAGGCGCACAGATTCCCACAGAACAGGGTGATCCCTGAGGTTTGCGGGTCCTTTGCTGCGCATCAGCTCTGGCCTGGGCGCTCCGGAAACAGAAGCAAAGGAATCGCAAACATCAGGAACCACTTTGTTTGGCGTTTGTGCGCTTTCTTTCCACAGCTGCCCCCGATTCATTGACTGTTGCCGGGTTTGAGCCGTAAGCTTGATATTTTATGAATCCCCATAAGAGAGTTTAGTGGATAATTTTTCATTGTTCAAAGCTTAGTCTGGCTTCACCCATTGTTCCAAACTTGTTAAACCTGAAAAGGAGTGAAAATTGAGGGAGTTACCAGCTCTGAAAATTTACGTACATTTTTGGGAGACACCCTGTGGATCACCCTCAAAATACATGCATTGCACAAGTGTGTGCACACCTCTGTAATAGATTATAGGCAATGCGGTCACTATCCCCAGGACTTATTCATAAAGCATAAGTCAACATCTCACCCACGATGGGGACACTGGGGACCTACACCCACTCCCAAATCAGGCGTGTACCTCATCTCAGACACACTCCCCTCAACACACTATGTACACTTGCTGGGGTCTGCCCAGAGACAGGCTCTGGGGAGGCTGGGTCAGCCTCAGGGGGTGCTGGGTGGGGCCTCGCCTCAGCAGGTCTCAAGCTGGGCTTCACACAGGCCCTGGCTTCAGCAGCTTCCCCTCGGAGGTGCTGACAGCCATGTTCATGGTGGGGCCGCAGAGCTGGTGGGTATCCTGGTCCCTTCTTTTCTGGTAGGGGGTCCTGGCTAAGATATGATGGTTCGGGCATCATTGCCCTTGCTCAACAGGTAATTCAGCAGGTCATCCTGGTAGGTGGAATATCCTACAGAGAAGAGAGGAAGAAGGGAGAGGCGAGGGTGAGGGACACGAGGGTCCTCAGAGAGCCCTCTCCCGGTCAGGACGTCCCCTGTGCAGGCCACTTGGCCAGGACTGAAGTTTCCTGCTCCTGTTGGGCCTTTCACAGCCTAGCTGGGCCCCACCACACACCCGGCCCGTGGTTGAGATGGGGAGGCCGGGGCCCCACATGGGTCAGGGAGAAAAGCCAGGCGTCCGTCACTCAGGCAGCTCCCTAGCTTCACCAGCAGGAAAACAGACCCAGAGGGAGATGCCGTTTCCAAAAACACATCCACTGGATGGGAGGGTCGGGGCTGGGAGCCTGGGCACAGCCAAAGCTTTCCATCTGTCCTCATTCCCACCAAGCTCAGTGGGAGGCAGAGACCGGCTGGGCACATTGTCCTCTCTTCCTTCCAGGCCACCAGCTCAGACACCTGGTGAGGGCTTCATCTTAGGCCACAAGAAACAGAAAGGACGCCAGCAGCTCCTATATGCCAGCCTGACCTCACTCGAAACCCTCACTGACACCTACACCTTTCTTTTGATCTGACAAGGGGGATGTAGGAACAACGAGGTGGGCCACCAAGGGTAACTCAAGACTGTGCAGGGGACAGCCACCCCACCATTGTTCCCTTTAAGCCACTGCCCTGGCACAGCAGCTGTGCTGGGCTGGCCTTCCCCTGTCCAGGGAACCACTGTCCTTTCCCACCATGCGGGCAGCAGGCCTAGGCCCCCAGACCGAAGTCTGACCCTGCTCTGGAACCTGCAGCCCTCTGCCAGCACCTCACAGCCTGGAGGAGCCGAGTGCAGGTGTCCCCTGAGGCGGATGGACACCATGAGGAGAGGAAGGAGTGCATGCAGAGGAGCCAGGGGTCACCAGCACATGGAGTCAGACCCCAGGCAGCTAGACATTTGAGGGACCGTCAGTCTGCGGGACAGCTCAGCAGCCCGACACACCCCTACACCTGCCAACAATGCCTGACCCAGGATTCCGACATCTGGACCCACAACTAGACACACACTCATCCCCAAAGGCAAAAAAAATCAACCTTCTCAGTGACGAGTGTGGGGGAAACACCCTCCCGGCTGCCGTGTACCTGCATGCGAGTGTCCACCACAGCCCTCGGGTCTGAGGGTGAGAGCGGCTACAGGGAGGGGACACTGCCCTGGCCGAGGGCAGGCTGCCCCTTCCAGGCCTGCAGACCTCCCCTCCTGGCCCATTCCTCTAGCACATACAGTATCCGGTCCCTGTTCCCGGGATCATCAGTGTCCATCCCGCTGCACACTAACAACTGTGGGACAGGGACGTGTTTTCGTGGTCCCAGCTCACAGCTGGTGAGCAGCTGAGCTGCACTGAGAACCGGGGACACACCCGGACATGCTCTGCTTCCCGCCCCGCCAAGCCGTCTGCTCCGGATTCACCGGGTCCACAGGGCACCCAGGTCCCAAGTGCTGGCGCGGGCCACAAACAGCAGCAGCTGGAAAACACCACTTGGCAAGGGCATGTGGGGTGAGCCACAAATACTTGGTTTTTCTGAAGGCACAGAAACAGGACCTGCTTTCCACAGTGACGTCCAGGTCAGAGCCACCCACGGCCTTGCTCACAGCCTTGCTGAAGACCCTGCGTATGTCCATTAGGTATTTAATGCACCGGGATCTCCCTATAGAAATGGCTTCTTCTAGGCCTGACAGCTACAAGGAAACCCAAACATAGGCTATGGTGCTTCTCCGTGCTGGCTGTGTGGACATCAGCTCTGGAGATTTGCGTCCCTCTCACCACACACACGATCTGCGAGGCTTCTCATGCTTAAGTGACTACATTGTTCTGGGACAAAACTACCACAACACTGCCTGGGTTTGTATTTTCTACTTGATTGGTAACATACCTAAGGAGGCAGACGTGTGTGCATGGAGCATGCCCCTCAGGCTCCTACACACTCGTGTGCACATCCAACACTCCTTCTGGCTGGTTCTACCTTCCCAGGAAGGAGACCGGAGATCCCACCCTTTACTACCCACCTGCAGCCAGTCGCCCTCCTACCTTTCCTGGGAGCCTGCTGTGGGCGTACTGGTCTTTCACCATTGGGAGCAGGATGGGATGGGCTCCCGGGGATCCAGTGGACAGGCACCTACAATCGATACCTCTCCTTTTTTCGATCCCTTTTTATTGGTTTTAAAAAGGTTGAGGATCCATTTGGGTCCAATCCAGCGTTTTTTCCTAGTTTGAAGGAGATTTTTAGGGCACAGTTACACTCACTGCCCCCTCCAGCAGGTTTCGGGTGCCCTACCGTGACCTGGGATTTCCATCACTTGCCTGTGAAGTTGCCCATTAACTTGGGGATCAGAATTCGGCTTCTTTTTGCCATCACCAGGATCACTGGATCTGGGGTTCAGGAGGTAAAACAGAATTTGCAGTTAACGTGCACAGACTCGGGGATGGTAGAAGTGTCGGTCTTGGCAGAAGCCCACACTAGCCTTCGGGGAAACAGAACTTCAAATACCGCCCTCAGCCCGTGGCTGTCTGCCGAGCACAGGAAGCGGTGCTGCGCGAACCTAACCTATGTTTCCTAGAAAGTTCACATGAAAATGCCATTTTCAGGAAAAGCCAGGGACCTTCTCATTTTCTGCTAGAGTCAATAATGAGTAAAATAGGCTGGGATACTTTGCCATTCCCGGCACTGGGGAATCTGGGTGAGGGGAAGAGGGCAGGGCAGAGTGGGTCGTTTGAATGAAAAACACTGAGGCCTGGTCACTGTGGCTCTGTGCTTAGAGTGTCAGCCTGAGCACCAGGGTTGCAGGTTCGATTCCCAGTGAAGGGAATCGAACCTCTGTTGCAGGTTTAATCCCCAGCCCCAGTTAGGGCACATGCAGGAGGCAACCAATCGATGTGTCTCTCTCATATCCATCTCTCCCTCCCTGTCTCCCTCTCTCTCTCTCACACACACACACACACCCCTGCCTTCTTCCTTCCCTTCTACTTTCTATAAATCTCAATGCAAAAAATATCCTCAGGTGAGCATTAAAAAAATAAATAATAAAATGCATAAAAACAGTGAATTGAAAGGGTAAGTAGTATGTGTGGTATCCGAGCAGAAATGGAGGCATTCTAACCTAAGAGAAGAACCCCATCTGGGTTCTAATCTTGCCTCTGCCCTGAAACAGCACTGTGCTCACACAAATCACTCCAGTTCCTCATGGGTGACTCAATTCCTCGCAACAGAAGGGTCAGAGGGAGCTTCTGAAATCTTGTGGTTCTGTGATTTGAACAGGGAAGCCTTGCAGGATTCATGGGGATGTGACTTCAAGGCTGGGCTGGCGCAGGACAGCCTGAAGGGCCAGCTCCTGGGGCTCAGGCCCGGGACTAGGGGAAGCCCTGCTGAAGGGGACTTAGCCAGCCACCAACTGCAGCTGCTGCTCTCTGGAGAAGGGAAGTGGTTCTGCAAGTGCCTTGGGGTCCAGTGGCTCCAGAGGAATTTCGCCTGTGTTTGAAGACCATGGGTGCTGGTCTAGGTGTCTGATCCAAGCTTCCTTCCCAAGACAGAAGCATGGCTTCCTATGTCCTGAAATCTTCAGGCAAAACATGACCCTCCTGCTTCAATGGCTCTAAAACCAGACTCTCTGTGCCCTTACACAGGCTCATGGCCAGCTGTCATTTGCCATCCCTCATAGGATAACCCTGAGTCCAGAGGGCAGGACTGAAAGAAAATCTAAATTCTGTCCGTACTGGGAGGGACCTGCACACACATGACCTGCTCAACAGTGGAAGACACAGGCCCACCAACGGGCCCCTGCTCCAGGTGGCTACAGCCTTCCCTCCTCCTGAGAGAACAAGCTCTCTGTTCTCTTTCAGTCACTGAAGCTTAAGGCAACTCACTTCTTTGGACCAGGATGAGAGCGCTTGAGCGGAGCTTTGGATTTTTCTTTCAGGTTGTCATTTTCTCTCTGAAAGTCACTTAAGTCGTCTCTAAAAACAGAGGAGAAAGGATAAACAAGCTCGTTTTTTAAATGTAACATGTAACTTGTCCCTTCAGCCCAGCCCAGAAGGGTCGGTGGTTTTCTGGGATTCAGACATCACGGTGCTCACGAACATCGCGGTCGCTCAGGTGGGAATGTGTGAACACAAGCATTGGATGTGGGTCCGGGAACACTAACACCTCAAGGAGACCTGCGGAAGCACCTAGGACCAGGCTGTACATCATCTCAGGAGAGCAAACTCTGGTCCATCTGAAACTCAAGCCCAGAAACCCCAAGGAATTTCCGGCCAGGCCAATTCAGGACGGGAGGCTCTCGGGGTCAGACACAGGGCTAGGCTGGCTCCTGGGGGGCAAACTAACAAGACCCCCAGTGCTGAGGAGACATCTGCCTTCAGCGAGTTAGATGGGCATCAAGGTTTCAAAGTCACTTGAGCAAAGTCCGACCTCTGACATCCACCCATTCCATTGTTGGTTTTTGATAACACTTGCAGGGAAGCAAACTCTAAGCCTTTCAGGGCCCAGACAGAGAAAATCAGGAGCAAAGCTGGCCTGGAAGGACCAGAGGGAGTGGCCGGGCCTGGGGCTGCTGAGCGCATGGTGCCGCGGGGAACCGCACCGGGCCCTGCACACGGAGGGCTGCTGGCCAGGGGGCGGAACTTCTGATTGTTTTCCCAAAGGACCCAGAAACCCAGGTTGTGAAGCAAAATCTCTTAATTTCTAATTGTTGGAAATCAGTTCACATTTTGAAAACCACAAAAAGGACCCCAGAGAAACCCTTGAACCTCGGCCTCCAGAGGGCACCCCGACCTTGAGGAAAGGGCGCCTGGCCTTCCTGTGCCAGGGGCCTGCTTCTGTTCTCTCCTGGCCCCTAGGGCTGTGCTGGGTGCTCTCTATACAATGCTGCCCAGGGGGCCCGCTGGCTCCTGTCCTGTCGCTGCCTCTCACAGTGGCTGTGGCCTTGACAGCTTGATCCCTGGTTTCCTTGCTTGGCAATGAGTCCTCTGGATCCCGGCAGCTGCTCAGGCTCCTTGGCCATGAAGCTGCCGAGGTCCCACCTAAGCCGAGGGCTTTTGCGGGAGTTCACCGTGAAGTGGGGACCCAGGCAAAGTGCTAGCTTGCCAACCAGTAAGGCCCCAACCACTGCCCCTGCTCAACATCCCAGTGCCATCAGCTCAACATCTTTGATTCTAGACTTTGTGATTCTGCCCCCACAGCCGTGCTGCTTGGCCTTATGCTAGGGTGCTTTCCTGTCTGCATGTGCCCCCTCGTCCTATGCCAGCAGCAGAACCCAACTCCCAGCCCCATGCCTCCATCTATGCCTCCAGGGAGCCCCTCAACATCCGTGTGCTATGCATGTAGCTCTGCTCACATCCCATCTCCCCGACTAGTCCCTGCTGACCAGGGAACTGGTGCTCTGCACCTCGCGGGGCCTCCGCCGAAGTCCGGACCCTGTAGATATTGGCAGAGGGAGGGCAGCCACGCGCACAACAACCCACTCTCCAAGACAAACAAGCTCAGCCTTTGACCTGAATTCTTTCCCTGAGGACTTCTCTTTACCACTATCATATTTTTTTCAGTGAAGTTCATTCCAAAGGCAGATCAAGAAGTGTTTGGCAGTGGGCACTGTCTTTGAAAAGCAAACAAAGGCCAACCACCCTGCTTGCAGAAATCTAGAACCACCCCAGGGAAAATGAGAGGACATGCTGGTAAGGTGGCCTGTCCCCTCGCCCTGGGGACACCAATGTTCCCCAGGGCTTCTCTCCCCGAATGTTGGGCTCTAGGCTGCAGCTGGAAGCCAGGACCCTTTGTGGACAGGCGTCAGCCATCCCACACCCCTTACAGGGAATCCTCCTGCTCCTTGACGTTCCAGCACTGATCTTGGTAACACAAGTTCTGCTCTAGAAGCATCAGCTGGTCATGGTCCAAATTCTGGATCCGCTCCAACATCTCAACCCGGCCCGCAAGGTGGTAATTGGCTTCCTCCATGTTGCCCTTGAGTCGAGACAGCACCTAGAACACAGATGGACAAAGTCTCGACCACCCCAAGCCCTGCGATTCCACTGCTTCGAATCTAATTCCGAAGGAAGAAAAAGGCGACGGGCACACAGATGGCCACTGCGTTATTATCTAGACCAGTCGGAGTGACCAATACTGCCAATGTCATGGGGACGGCCAAGCCTTCTGCCACTGCTCCGTCTGATCAGGCAGCCACTGGCCACATGTGCCCACTGGGCACTGATAACTAGCCAGTGTGAGCTGAGTCGTGCCATAGGTACAAAAGAGACAACAGAGTCCGAGGAATTAATAACCATTTTTAAAAATATGATATATCTCATTAATTAGCCCGCTTCTTGGTGTGACTCTGTGGCTGAGCATCGACCCATGAACCAGGACGTCACTAGCTCCATTCCTGCTAAGGTCATGTGCCCAAGATGCGGGCTGGATCCCCAGTAGGGAGCCTGCAGGAGGCAGCCGGCCCAAGTTTCTCCATCATCAGTGATGTCTCTGTCTCTCCCTCTCCCTTTTATTCTCCCTGTCAAAAGAATCAATAAAAATATTTTTTTTTTCAAATACCTCATAAAATCTATCATTAAAATTAATCCCACCTCTTTCCTTTTACTGTTTGAATGTGGCTACTAGAAAATTTTGTATTACGTGGGGCGGCCTGCATTATATTCCTATTGGACACCTCTGCTTTACATGAGGGTTGGCACTTTTTCTGTCAAGGGCGAGATGGTGACTGTTTTAGGCTTTCCAGCAGGATGGTGGTCTCTGTGGCAACTATTCAACTCTGTTATTACAGCAGGCAAGTAGCCAGAGATAAAATGGACATGCATGGGTGTGGCTGTGTTAAAAAAGAGACAAAAAAACAAGTTTACTTGTGGACACAGACATCTAAGGTTCCTCTTTCACTTGCCACCAAATATTCTTCTTCTCGTGATTTCCCCAACCTTTCAAAACTGTAAAAGGTATTATCGGTTCACAGACGTACAAAAAGAGGCAGTGAGTGGGGGATGGATCTGAACTTGGGGCTGAGGTGGACCAAGTCCTGCTCTAGAATATCACTGCGGTTGGTGCAGCAGGACAGTCAAAAGCTCCGGCTTCTATCAAACTGGGTCCCAAGGCACCACTTAAGAAGGACAAGGAAAGGAGCCCCGCTCACGAGGTCATCGTGAGAACTGAGTGAGAGGACCCCGGGGAGCACAGGGCAGAGTGCACAGCAGCAGGAGGGACATGAACAGGACTCGGCTGTTTCCACGCACCGCCCGACCCTGCAAAAGCCGAGGTCAGACGAAAGGTGCTTCCTGACACATCCCTGACAGTCAGGGTGTTCGTCCCCTTCAAATGCCTCTGGCTTCCCCTCGGCCTCTGGGTGACATTCACATACAGTCTCTGAGCAAGGACGCCAACGAGGACCCATTCGGACCCGGCCCAGCCCAAGGCTCTCAGCCCAGGGAGCACCGCCCGCTGTCCTGGGCCCCCCAGGCCTCACCTCGCACTGTTTGCGCAGCTGGGCCAGAGAGGCGCTGGCTGCCTGGTGCTCCTCCTCCAGCTGGCAGAACCGGGCCTGCCAGTGGTCCGCCTCCACCTGCACCTTGACAAGGGCGCTTCCCAGCTCCGTGCTGCGGGCTCGCAGCTCCTCCTGCTGCCCCTTCACCTGCTGGTGCAGGACGCTGACTCTAGGGGTGGACAGACACAGGGCCAAGGGCTCAGGGACACTCCCAGGCTCTGTCCCGGCTCTGCAGCCTTAGCAAAATCACCGCCTCTCGGGGCATCAGCTTTCCCATGTGTAAGTGAAGGCTGAACAAAATCAGTAGTTCTCAAACTGTGCCTGTTGGGTTCTATGAGGCTCCCCATGGCCCCCCACTGTGCGCTGGGGGGACAGGACAGGCAGCCTTGGACAAGACTTCAACAGAGCATCACTGTTAACATCCTTTATACTTATGGCTTTGCTTCCCTGCTTCCTTGGAAAAAAGGCTTCTTCTAGTAAAATACTTTCAGAAATCATTGAATCACAACATTTTGCTCTAAAATTCTATGCCTCTGCCCAGCTCTCTTCCTCAATTCCAAGCCCCTTTCTAATTTCAACTCTGGAAGGAAATATAACATGAGATTCTGGGGTTCTTGTCAATCCACTGAAATGATCGTCCTCACCATAATTACCTGATTGGGTTTCCTAAGAAATATTTATGCCAGAAAGCTCCAATTGCCAGAGGCTCATGGACTCAATGAGAACACAAATAGGTCTAGCTTGGCCAACACAGTTCTGTTTCTAAAATTAATGAGTATGTCATCATTTCAAAATGCTTAGGTTTCACATCAACATTCAGATGTCTTGCTTCTGAGAAGAAAGTACCCGCAACAAAAGATAACCAGGCGCCCATGGATCCACCTCCCAGGTCATACCTTCAGATGCTGTGTGTTCTTTACCAGGGCCTGGTCTTTTACCGACACTCCTTCCCCACGTCCAGGGCCTGCCGGGCCACCACAGGCACCTGACTTTGCAGCCCCCCAGGACCTGCTAAAACAAGGCTGTGGGGAGGAAGGCTTCCTATGGTCACGCCTCTAGGTTGAGACAAGCCCTGGCCTCAAATCCTGACTATGCCACTCAGTAGGAGCACTGAGCTTCAACAAGGGTCTAAATCTCTCTGAGCCTGATTCCTCATGTGTTAAAGAAGTCAGTCAATTCCCATGATCCGCAGTATGTTCTATGGTCACAGGGAAGACGGAATCGGTGTACACTGAACCTGATGCCAACGTTCTTGTGAGTCTCAGGCCACACTTTTGGCAACTGATCAAGACATAAAGATGCCTGTGTAACATCCTCAGAGCAACAGCACCGTGACTCCTGCCAGAAGGCGCCTTATCTACCCCTTGCATACTCCCCGTGAGGCCCAGCGCAGCCCTGCACATGGGAACACTAGGGAGCACACAGCACGGCACGTGGGGGCCATTTCAAACAGAGAAATCACCACCAAAGAGCACAAAACTAGAAAACCATGGCACCAACTGGGCCACAGGAAGGGTGCTCGTTTACAGCATGAGAGCTGGAACAAGGCAGGAGTCAAACGCCTCATTGACCGCAGATGCAAAAGTGCACATCAGATGACGTCAGTATCCCGCACTCAGGGACAGTCCCCAACAGGCCACACGTGCACATATGGGGGTTCCAAGTACATTTCAGCCAGTAGATGAGTCACAAACAAGGAATGCGTGAATGAAAATTGACCTTACCTCCACCACTGGTGTTAGGGGATGAAGGTGCCCGGACCCCATGCCATCATCACGATCGACAGTGCGGGAGGTGAGGCTATCCAAACCCAGACCGTGCACCATCCCAGGTGTCCCTAGTCCTTCCATCCCAGCTACCAGCTGCGGTCCTTTTACCCTATTCCCATCCTGCAGTTAACATGACAAGGTTTGTAAGAATGCATCATTGCCAGGGGACTCCCTTGAGTTTCACTCAGTGGGTGCTGAGTTTGTTGGTCTGAATGACATCCTGGCAGATGCCGCTGCATTGGGGTGGTGGCGGTTACCTGTCCAGCTCTTCCCTCAGCTTCTGGTTCTCATTGGTGAGGATGGCGTTGGACCTCTGCTGTTCTTGGAGAGCCTCCCGCTGGGTGTTCAGGAGCTTTTCCAGCTGCTCCACTGCCTCGCTGTGCACCATCTTGTCTTCCTGCCTGTGGGAGGGAAGACACCTGCTAGGAAGGGACACCCCTGAACACTGCAAAGCCTCCTCTGGGGGGCTGCTCTATGGAGAGCTGAAGGGGAGGGCGATGGGCAGGGAGTGGGCTGGACAGCTGAGAAATCGGAGAATGGCAGTTGGCACAGACATGGGGCTAGCTCTGGGGGATCTCCTCCAGCCACAGAGCCGAGTCCACCTTCCCCCATCCGATGTGTCTCCACAGTCCCTTCAATTCCCTGTCATTCCAGCCCTTCAAAATGACACCACAGCGTACACAGCTGAAGTCCACTCTACCAAACACTCTACTTCTGATTACAGTAGTCCCTTTAATATTTCTTGCAACAACATTTGGTGGTGAGAAACTTTTAGCCTTTTTTTTGTCTGGAAAACCCTTTATTTCACCATCTATTTTGATTGATAGCCTTGCTGGGTAAAGTCATCTTGGTTGCAGATCCTTGCTTTTCACTTCCTTGAATACTTCATGCCATTCCCTTCTGGCCTGTAGAGTGTCTGATGAGAAATCAACAGACAGCCTTATGGGAGCCCCTTTGTAGGTAGGTAACACAACGCTCTTCTCTTGCTGCCTTTAACATTCTCTCTGTCTTGAATTTTTGGCATTTTCATTAAGTGTCTAGGCCTGGGCCTCTTTGCAATTTTTGCGCTCGGCACTCTGTGTGCCTCCCAAATTTGTGTGACTTTCCTTCACCAGGTTCGGCAAGTTTTCCGCCACTATTTCTTCAAACAGGTTCTCTATCCCTGGCTCACTCTCTTCACCTTCTGGGACTCCAAGGATGTGAATACAGTTATGCTTCATGTTGTGCCACAGCTCTGTTAAACAATTCCCTTCTTTGTTCTTTCTGGATCTCTGATTCAGTATTTTTTCGACCCTGTCTTCTAATTGGCTGATCTCAACCTCAGCTTACAACACTCTGCTGTTTATCCCGTCCAGTGTATTCTTTTTTGATTTAAATCCTCATGCAAGGATATGATTTCCATTGCTTTTCAGAGGAAGTAAGAGAGAGAGGGGGAGACAGACAGACTGACAGACATCAATATGAGACACACTGATTGGTTGCCTCCCACTCATGCTCAGAATGGGGCCGGGGATCCAGGCCAACACTGAGGTATGTGACCTTGGCCAGAATCAAACCTGAGGCCCTTCAGTCCTCATGCCAACTCTCTGACCACTGAGTCAAACCGGCTAGGGCCCAATGTAGTCTGTATTTCTGCTAGGTCAGTCTTAATAGCCTGCATAGTTTCCATATCTTTTCTTCTGCTGTTAGGGCAATCCTTACAACCATTATTCTGAACTCTGGATCTGATAAGATTGCATATCTCCATTTCCTTTAGTTCTTCTTGTGGGGGCTTGTTCGTCTCCCCATTTTGGTCGCCTGTTAGGTTTTGTGTATATGTATTAGGTAGATGTGCTAGGAGTCCCATTCTTTTTGAAGGGTCTCTGGCGCAGGCCAATGTCAAACTCTCTTTGTGAATGGCCTTGGGTACTCTCTGTTTGGAGCTACACGTGATCCACAACCTGTGGCGGCTGGCTGTCTCTGCTGGGGCTGGGTGCCCCTGGGAAAAAACCAACATGCACACCAGGGTTTGATGTTCCAAACCCTGGGTCCAGAAGCAGATCAGGCAGACCAGAATCACCCACAGTCCACCTCTAACTGCAGGGTGATTGTTATTCTTAGTCTCTTAGTCAGGTTCAGGCTGTAGACCACAGGGTGGGGTGAGAGGATTGCCAAAGGGTGGGGCATTTGTCCCCCCCCCCCCCCCCCCCAGGCAAAAGCTGCCTGGGAAGTACAGGTCTACCTGAGAAAGACAGCCTCTGCATCTGGGGGAATGACTCAGCACAGGAATTCAGATGGCCACCCTCCAGCTCTAGCCCCAGAGCTAGGATTTTCCTCACACAGCTCTAGTCTACTCTGCCCTCCCTCCACCAGAGCTCAAAATGAGTAGCTGACACAAAACTTTGTGCACTGGCCCTTGAAGAGGCTGCCAGCATTTCCAGCCATCACTCCCTGGCACACAGAAATCTCGGTGCTTTTCACAGCTACATCGTATATGGTCACCTTTCTTACTTGTGCTGCTCTGGGCTGAGGAGCCCAGCTTCATGTTTCGAATCCAGACTTCACACTGGGAACACCCCACAGCTGAGATAGCCCTCCGGACCTCCAGCTATTGCCTCTGGGTGCGCAAGAAACCATTTCTAGCCTCCATACTTTCTACCAGTCTCTAGGTGCTCTCTGCTTTAAGTCCTTGGTTATAAGGGTGCTCTCTAGCTAGTCTTCCGATGATTATTCAGGATAATTTTTTCCATATTTTACTTGGAATTCCAGTTATGTCCTGGGAGAGTGTCAGTGTAGCTTCCACTTAATCCATCGCCATCTTGGAATCCCCCACTTTTAATGACTCTTCTCAGACTACACCCACCAGACACTGAGTTTTCCTCTGATTGTGTGGGACAGGTCAGGAGACTCCAGGAGGCACTGTGCCACTCCAGAGTCAGGTAGGCAGTGAGGCCACCTGGCGGGGAGGGGAAGGAGGGCAGCAGCCGAGATGATGGGCAAAGTGACATCACCAGCTTCAGGAAAGGGGAACAGGCTCACCAGATAGGGTGAGACACATCCTCCCTCCGGCCAAGAAAACCACCCCAGTGTGTCACCACTTGAGCCTCACACTACGCCTGAGGGTAAACAGCAGGAGGCCTCTCTAAGCCTATAGTGTCTGCACTGATAGGAGCCCTAAAGCACCAGAAGAAACCCTCCTGTGTGGACCAGGCTGGGAGTGGACTAGTCCAGGAACAAACAGGGATCAAGCTCAGAGCAGAGCCCAGGGACTTCAGGGTGCAAATCAGAGCTCTCCCGTCTGATGCACCTCATGGCAATGAACCACATGTGCTAGAAACGGCTTGGTAACACGTGGGAGAAGAACAGAAAGAAGGGCCACAGGAGGACTCACAGCTCTTGGCTCACGAGGCACAGTCTGGCCTTGGTGTTCTCTAGCTCCTCGACCAAGTGCTGCTTCTCCTCCATGGAGAGGCTACTGGTCAGGCAGAATGTTGAGTCCGCGCTAGAGACCTGGAAAGGACTAGGCGGCTGTTGCACTTGGAGGTGCTCCTGCTCCTGAGACAGGTGGGCAGAGAGGGGGGTCTCATCAGCAGGCTCCTGTGCCCAGCACAGTGCCCACACTAGTACTTGGTGAAAAAGAACCAAAAGATGGAAAAATGTAAAAGAGAGGATGTCAGCTAAGACTGTAAAACCAGCAGGGAGCCAGGAGAATGGTGCTATGTTAGTGAAAACCAAGGATATAGTTAGTGAGACAAAAAGGGGAGTGTGAATGGAGCAGTGTCCCCAGGCTGAACTTCTACCCTGACACAGGTGTCTTGGAGGTGACTGTGCAGTGCAGGGAAAATCCCATGTCCTGACACCCGGGACACATCCGAGAGGAGCACGGGGTGGTCTGCAGGATTCAGAGGGAGAGTCAGGATGAAGGCAGCCGCCCAGCACTCGGGCCCCAGGCCCAGGCCCCTCCTCAACCTGTCCCAACAGGCCACTTGGCCATCAGCAAACACACCTCCTGGCATTGGTCTCGCTCACGTAGCAGCCTCTTCAGGAGAAGCAGCATGTTCCTGGAGAAGGCCGCTAACTCCTCTGGGATCACGTCTGGAAGTCTGAAATTCTGCAAGTCCAGCACATTCTCCGGACTGTGGGTCACCTGAGGGCACACACGGGTAGGGTGCTGCAGAGGCCGCACAGGGAGCAGCTCCCGGGAAACCTGAGAGCACCCACCCGCCATGGCCATGCCACGGGGCCTAGGCGCACTCTCCCACAGCGGGCCCATGGCACTGACATTAACAGCTCTCAGCCACAAATTTCCTATGGCCGGCAGGGGGCTCCTGAACAAGTGCTTTCCCAGGCTCTGCCCTCACAAACCACTTCTCCCTTCATCACCAGCTCAGAGAGGACACTGATGTTAACACCAGAAAGCTCCTTACAATGCAGTAGTTCCCTCCACAGTCCTCAGGTGTTCTCAGTGGAGCACCATCCATTTACCACACAAAGAAGGTCAATCTTGGGTGTGGGAGAGTCCAAGAGGAATACTATCTTAGTACGCAAAATCTAAGGCAAACATGGCCCCATATTAAAAGACTTAGGTCAGAATGTTGGTACACAACAATCTTCTGTTATTTTTCGGGGAAATATTTCATGATCTAAAATAATTTTCAGGTAAGCCTGTATCTCAGTCCCACTGGCCACTCGCACCACCTGGTTTTCCCCTTCAGCCGGCTGGGAGAGCAGGCCCACGGCCACGGCCTTGCCGGGCCGCCTCTCCACCGACTGCCAGCCTCTCCTTCTCCACCTGACCCCCCAGAGCAGCCAGAGGCACAAGGTCTCGTTCACGTCCTTGTCATCTCAGTTTGGGAAGATGACTATTCGAGGACTCACGCCACAAAAGGGGAAGACACTCAGGGAAACGCACCCAAGAGTTCTTAAATATTAGAGAGGAGTAAATGGAGGTAGAGAATAACTTAAACAACAAAACCCACATGAAAACGTGGCCTTCCAGTTTCTCAAATGGCACCCACTTCCTTACTTCTCCCCACCTCACAAAGGAAAAGTCGGGAGTCAGACGACCTCAGGGATTAGGAGAAATCTCAGCCAATGATACGGGGCACCCCAAAGGCCAGGATCTGGGACTCAGGGGCTGGGTTCTAGGCCTGCTCCACACCAGTGTCTGGGAAACGCCCTTCATGTCTGAAAAGGAGCTCCCGGGACACAACCCCAGCTGCACATCACTCAATCGAGCAGCTCAAATTAAAGGCTAATGTCGCTCCTACCCGATTCTCACTCAGTGGGTCTCTTGTGGATCCGGGGCACCTGACTGCCTGAGAAGCACGCAACTAATTCTCAATTCCCCGCAGCCAGCACTGAATTTGACCATCGCTCAGGATTCTTTTCGCTACATTCCACCCCCCTCATTTTAAATATCTTGCTGGTTGAGCAGGACAGTCAGCATGTGGCAAGGACCTAGTCTCCAGATACATACATTTTCAAAACATGGGGACACATAAGGAAAATCAAAAGGCAGAATGATTCTCAGGCCATGAGGTGGCCACGCACTTACAGGAATGGCTGAGTGTGTTTCTGACAATGCCGAGTTTCCCCTCGACTGCAACAAGCCGCAGACATCTCCTGCTCCAGGGCTGACTCCGAACCCAGCCCCGTGGTGCCTGGAGGCCGGGGAACCGTCACACAGCCTGTCCCCGGCATAGGCGTGGGGAGCTCTGTTCACCTGACCCTGCCAGTCACACACCTGCTCCTATGTGCTCCGGCTCCCGTCCTTCTCATGCCTTTATCCAATCTGTCCCATCAGACTAAAGGCCGAACCACATATCCTAAGACACTTAAAACATGCAAGGCTTCTTCTGGACAGAGGGTGGGGAAGGCTGTCAGGGAAATAAATGTTCAGGTCGGGGCTTGCCTTCACAGGCCCGGTTTCTAGGGAAACCACTTCCCTGACGTTACCACCTCTGCCAAGGTCAATGTCAGAGGGGCTGTCCTCAGTACAGAGCCCTCCGGACCCAACCCCAGGGGCTGAGTCTGCCGTGACAGCCCTTCAGGGACCTGGTGCTTTCTCACTTCCTAAGTGGTGCCAGCTTGTTTCTCTGCCATGTCACCAACAGAAACAAAGAATCTTTCTCGAACATCAACCATAGGAAGCAGGGTGACATGTGCCAGAATACAGTCTGTAAATGAAACTCTGAGCCCAAACCACTTCAGAGTCATCTGAGAGCACTTAAAAGTAGTCTGAGTCCACATTAGGCAAGAAGACTAGGCAATGGCAGACTTGATGAAGGTGTTGTGAAGAAATTGTTTTCATTTTTACCCCCATTTCATTTTAGCTTGCTAAGGACTACCTGTGGGGTCAAGCAAGTGAGGATACACCCCAATCCCCCTCCCAGGCAGTGGAAAGGTGTCCGCCTGGCCAGCTGCCACGAGGAGCAGGGCACCACATACCCAAGGGTTCCCATGTCCTTGAAGGCTAACAAGCCTCACCAGGCTCTGCTTGTCCTGGGTCTGCAAGCAGGCCGTTCCCAGCATGGGTCCCTCCCGTCCCCTCTCTTCTGCTAGGTAAGGCCCTAGCCTACCCTGGCCGAGTGCAAGTAATAAAGGCGACATCTCTCCACGCTGCTCCACCGATTGCTGTTTTCAGACTAGCAAAGAACAGAGTGGCAATCTGGGGTTGGAGCTCCTACAAGACACTACCTTTATAAACAGGGTCCATATTGCTGTGGTGTCTGAACCTTAAAATTAGTAAAATCACCAACAGGTGACATAGGCTTTAAACTTTTCCCTCGTGGAGACAGCCTGCCTCCTGCTTGCAATAGGAGTGGGGGTCCACGGCTCAGCCCCACAAAGCCAGCCACACACCTACCTCCATAATATGGGCCATGAGCCCGGCCTGGGTGGCCATGTCCAGCTCTTGGATCCGGTTTATATACTCCACTCTCCTCTCGCACTGCAGAGGGGAACACGTGTTAATGGAAGCATTTGCCACTGAGGCAACCTGGGCCCTTCCCACCCACAGGAATAGTTTCCAAACGAAGTGCCCACCCAGCCCCTGGCTTCCTCCTTTGTAACCAACATTTTGTCCCTTGTCCTCCCTACGGTCCCTTATACTGGGGGTTTCTCTAGCACTTGCTCTGACCACCTACATCAGGATCACCTGAGGAGCCATCAGGCAGAAGACACTGGAGGTGAAACACAGAAATCTGCACCTGAAACAAGCTCTCCAGGCGCATCTTAAACAAAATCAACAACACCTAGTGTGCCTGAGCAACACGGTGTTGCTCAGTGCCTGACTGTTGTCCCAGGCACCCCAAGGTCTTGGGTTCAAATCCTGCGCAGGGCACACACCTGGGTTTCAGGCTCCATTCCCAGTCAGAGGCATGCAGGAGGCTGCTGATCTGTGTTGCTCTCCCATCCATGTTTTACTCTCTGTCTCCCTCTCCCTTCCTCTCTTTGAAATCAAGGAAAAAACACAAAAAATGAAATAAAATAAAATGAAGAACACCTGCTTCAAGCCAGGGTGTGGCAAACTATATCTACACAGGGCTGCATGGTAAGAATATCTTAGAGTCTGCGGGCTATTTGCTCTCACCTGTGCCACTTTGGTGTGGGAGCAGCCAGAGGTAACACACAGAGAAACAACTGAGGCTCTGTTCCTGTGAAACCCTATTTTCTTTTTAATATTTTTAAAAATAATACCTTATTGATACTGAGAGTGGAAGAGAGAGAAAAAAATATATCAATGAAGAGAGTCATTCATGCCTGCCTCCTGAATGCCCCCCACTGGCGATTGAGCCTGCAACCTGGGCATGTACCCTGACTGGGAATAAACCGCCATCTCCTGGACTATAGGTCAATTCAAACACAGGGGGTGGGTCACACTCAGCCCCCAGGCTGTGTGTGGTTTCTGACCTTTGCTCTAGGTGTCCCCACACCAGGGACCATCTGCTAATGGCACCTTGGGCTGAGCAAACCCCACCTGCTTCTTGCCAAAGGTGCCCTGGGACAAGCAGTGGCTACCACCTAATGAGTGCTCCCTTTTCTCAGGAAGCCAGGGATGTGTCACGTTGCGCTTCAGGCAGCTTCCCTCCTGCCTCACTAAGGTGGAGTCTAATCCCCACAAACCCCAACACGAGATGGCTGAGGGCAGGCCTCCTCCCCTCTTGCCCAAGCCCTACCTGCACAGCGCAGCCCAGCATCAGCACCAGCAGTTTCCTGACTTCCTCGATACTTTGGCCTACATTGAAAAAGCAACATATTTAATTAGGCTCATCTGATTATAAAATCTCACTGGTGAGACACTGGTTGGTTGTAGGGGGGAAAATCAGATAAGAAAAAAAAATCCTTTGTCTACTCAGTGCTTCCTACCTGGGTGCACACAGCCCATCTGTTTTCTACTTGTGCGTTTGTGTATTATTTAAGGCAAGCGAGAATTCTGTGAACAGCTTTCACTCACCAGATAGCGGATCTTTGCCCATCATCGTGACGTTCGGCAAACGCATGACTACGAGCTGCTCGAGAACATCCTACAGAACCAAAGAGGAAAAGTTACCACTGAGACCAGGAAACAAAAATAAAGAGGCATTAAGAAAATGACAGGATGAGCGTGCGGCCACTACAGGGTCACTATGAGCAAGCCACTTGTGAGGAAGGAAAACTTAGGATAGAAACCATGTGAAAAGTCCAAGCTAACTGCACTTCTGCCTGGATCACAACCAAATACGCATCATGTCTGCTTATGGACAGAGACCTGGGGTCAAAGTAGATGTGTTAATGCCAGGACCGCAGGGTCAGCTGTGAGTGTCTTTTTAAAAGATGTCTTTATTTTTATGCTACGGTCTGCTTGTGCAATTGAAAATGCAGAATGAAAATGAAAGAGGTGCTGCTGGGTGTCTATAACCGACCATGCAGGACGCTGGCGCTCAGCAGGTCTCCGGGACACGATGTGAATCAGGAGGCTTCTCTCCTGTACAGCATCCCCTTCCCTGGGAGAGGGATGAGTCACAGCTAATCTGCACCCATCGGAGAGCTGGTGTGGGAGACCAGCTGCCTTCTGGCCCTCGGACCAAGGGCCTTTGACAGCGGGCCCAGCCACCAGCCATCAGCCAAGCCCCTTGCCGGGGTGTCTCTGACAAGCCCTCCTGGCACTGTGGCAGCTCACACCCGCACCCACCGCTGCGTTCCCGGAGGGGCTCAGGCCCGGTCGTCTTCCCTGAGCAGATGGGACTTGGATCTTACAAATCAGAAGATACAAATTAAATTTTATGGAAGACGAGGAAGGGGGTAGGTTCCATAAGCATTCCTGGCCTCACGAAATTGGTTGCTATAGAAATCTTCACTGACAAAGCAACCTTAAACCTTTTAAAAACAGGTTTCCAAATTTTCTCAGGCGTCTCTCTATTGCATAGCTCGCTGAAACTCTACATTCAGTATCCTGCCAGCAAGCACTGATAAAGGAAAAGGGGATGATTTCACAGCAGGGCCAATGGAACACCCTACAGCTGACTCCTGTGAACAAGCTAGAGGTTCGTCGATGACCGCCCTGGCCCAACATAACCCTCCTGTGCTCCCATATCTCCTTCAACCCCTTGAATTGCTGCTGTACAAAGACTCGCTGAGCTGTGGCCAAGAACATCCTCCAGGTTCCCCACGAATTCCAGCCACTCCCAGTGTGACTGGTGCTGGAGGCTACATTGGCGACCCAAGGCTCATCTCTGGGGCTCTCACAGCACCAGACACCAGTGCTTTGCACACCACACAGCTCAAACAACATTTGCTGGAAAAGTAAAGACATCGAATGTCTGAACCTTCTCACAAGGTAAAAAGAAAAAGATGAAAATGACAAAAACACACCAAGTGTCAGCAAGGAGATGCCTAAATGTGAATACCATTTCCTCCAGGATTCCCGTGGGGAAAGGTTTGAGTGAAGGCATTGCTAGGGGCAAGGAGCAACTGTTTGAGTGAAGTCGGTGTCAGGGGCACAGAACACCTGGGACACCAAGAGCTGCCCTCACCTGGTAGAAGGTCTTGATATTTGTGACCAGGATGCTTAAGTTCTCAGTCCGGAGGTTAATATCATTGTTCACCTGCTGGTTGATGGGTTGATATACAGGCCTGGGATCGCTAGGGAAAGAAACATGGCAATGGAAATGGCGTCTCCCCACATTGGCCACACCTCCCTTCCAGTGGCATGTAGTCCTCTCCAAGTCTAGGCTAGTGTGAGGTTCTAAGGGGTGTGGCTCAGAAACACAGGCGTCCTTACCGAGGGGGAAACCTTAGTCACTCACAGATTCTCCCGACCAACCCCTGACACATTTTGTAAGCAGACACTGTCCCTTATAGTTCCTTGATCCCCAAAAAGTGTGATTTGTTTTTTTTTTTCTTTTCATTGCTTAAACCACATGAAATAGCTGATTTTGAAGTTAATTGCACCCTCTACAGTTCTAATGTCCTTCATCAATCAAGCTGCTAACACACTGTCCTGCAGTTCTTCCCACCCCAACGAAGGGCGGCAAAGGCCCTCATACTGAGATATCACTGGCCCAGGGGCAAGGACCCTCCCAGAGCAACTGCAGGTCTCCTTTTACAACCTGAAAACAAACTTGAAGACAACTTACATTTCTACCATGATCTGGTTAAGAAAGATGCCATCGACCAGACTCATGTAAACCCTCAGGTTGTCATCGTTGCTGCCTTCAAAGGGTCCCAAGGTTTTGACCTGGAAGGAGCAGGATGCAGAAAGGCAGGAAAAGTCACCCCACACACATTCTGAAGCTTGTCAGGACAACCGCGGCCTGCGGGCTGAGGGGTCACCCAAGGCCCTCCCATGCTTCAGTAGGCTCCAAGCCCACCTTTCTTCAGGGCCCCTCTCCCTGCCCTACTCCAGGCAACAGATTCGAGACAGCGGGAGGGAAACTTTCTCCCCACTTTTTCCCAGTGTCCCAGAACAGGAAAGAAATGAAAAATAAAAGGAACTTTTCAATAAATTACTCACATCTGATCTATTACAAATCACTGTGCCCACCGCAGATTGTAAACATTCCCACTCAGACGTCCCCCAAGGCCCGCCCGTCACCACCATTCACCACCTGGACTCAGTTCAAAAACTACACAAGGATACTTTCTGCGGAGTCCTTTACCTGAATGGCCAAGCGACAGGGCTTGGGGTGACCACTCAGACCTTGTCTCCTCCTGGAAGGGCAGCCCAGCACCCTGATGGGAACAGGCGCACCCACTCCCAGCCCAGGGCCGGGACGCTGCAGGGGGCACACGCTCCCGAGTTGGAAACGCCTCCCGACCCCAGGCCCTGGTCTGGACCCCGCACCTGCTAAGACCCCGGCGTGCTGGGACTTCCCCGGGGTCCCAAGGGGCAATAGTCGGGTCTTGTGGGACCACAGGCAGGCGGGAGAAGGGCCGGAGCACCAATGTAGTAGGGAGCCTGGCTACTCACCCACGCGATGAGGGGGCCGTGAAGAAAGAGCTCCAGGAGCTCCCTGCTCGCATCATCCATCCTCAGGCTTCGCCCACTGTGTTGGGCCCAAGGTCTCTGTACCAGAGTCTCTGCACCCGACGTCTCTGCACCAACTGGCTCTGCACCGACTGGCTCTGAGCCCAACTGCTCTGTGCCCCACCTTCCACTGTTTCTATGGCCACTGTCCCCATGCCCGCATCCCATAAGCCTCTGCCCCCACATTCCAACTGGCCCTGGCACTCAATGCTGCCCGGCCCGGGCCATGGGGGCTCACGCCCCATGCTAAGCACTGTGGGGGACATAAAAAATTGGGCTCTCTCCCCATGCAACTTAAGATCTATCTGGGCACATAAAATACAAAGAAATAGAAAGGTTATATATCTACATTATAGGATTATAAATGGAAAATAGACACTTAAACCTAACCTTGTCTATCGCCATTTTTAAAAATTATTTCTTCTATTAGCCGAATTAGAGAAAGGCGATCAGTTCCTTTAAGCAAGAGTGTATTCATTTTATTTTGCTAAGTCTTGCCTATTATCTCAGCTTGGGCTTGCTGCTCCCCATCGACTGTGAAAGGGGACGCTCCAGTTAGTAGTTCATACATCAGGACACCTAAACTCCACCAGTCAACTGCCTGCAAAACAATTTTATAGAATATTAATTAACATGCAATTTATAGGTAGAAAAATGAACAAAATAAAGCTGCATATTTAGAAGATATTTTAACAAAAAGATTTTGTACATAGCTTTCTCTCCCAGGAGTATTAAATGAGCATAAGCAAGAGAAACATTTGGAGAACAAATATGCAGGTATCCTCAGAAAGGAATTTAAACATTTAGTCTGTCAATCAATGAGGTAAAAGTGTTGTAATTATTTTCTAAACTAGTAATGGTTCTCCTTTGGATAATTAAAAAGGAATATTTTAAAAGTTTTTAATTGATTTCAGACAGAGGAAAGGAGAGGGGGAGAGATACTACATCAATGATGAGAGAGAGTCAGTGAACCTGCACACCCCCTGCTGGGGATCCAGCCTGCAACCCAGGCATGTGCCCTGATTGGGAATCGAACCTCCATCTCCTGGATCAACCTCTGAGCCACGTTAATGGGACAAAAATATATATATTTTTTTCATTTAAAAGAAATTAAAATTTTTTAAGTACATCAAATCTTTGGACTCATGATGCGGGGAGGGAGGGAAGTACCGATTAGCATTTTTATTAATTATCCAGCTGCAATAAATATTATAAAATTATTTAAAGTCAAAGAACAAAAATGAAAATGTAAAAAATCCCACCTATAGGTGTTACTTTTTTCACACCATCCTAAATCAGTTCTTATAGAGCCTATCTCATGAACGGAATGTCCTTCATTTGCGGAAAGCATGCTGAGATTTCAAATAATGGAAAACAAAATGGGAACTAACTGGGAAACAAATTTATAAATGTAGTTACCAGAAATGAGAACTGAGCAAATTATATATAATTGAAGGAATCCTGATATACTGAAAAATGCTTCTTTTATAATTATGCAAAACAAGATTTCAATAATGGTTGAGTATGTGAGCTCATGCCAGTGAGAAGATATTAACTGGATGCTAAAACATTATTTTATTTATCTATTTTTCAATATGTCTTTGTTGATTTGAGAGAGAGGAAGGGAGAGAGAGAGAGAGAGAGAAACATCGATGACCAGAGTCCCTGATCGGCTGCCTCCTGCACGGCCCCTGCTGGGGATCGAGCCTGCAACCCGGGCATGTGCCCTGACCAGGAATCGAACCTGCAGCTCCTGGGTCACAGGTCGATGCTCAACTGCTGAGCCACGCCAGCCGGCCGGGCTCCATGCTAACATCTTCAACTCTCTGCTTCCAAATGTCAGGGCCAAGGCTTCAGAGAAATGATGCAAAACCCATGAGCCTAGACCTATTTTACAGAGAAAACATATCAATGACATAGAAAACAGGCTCAGGCCGACTGAAACCACAGGAAGTGAGTGCAAGGCAGGCGCGGTGACCGGCGCGCTGCACACTGTGTGTCTCACGGGAGCAGCTCAGAGCCATCGCGGTGCTCCATGGGCTCCCCATAACTTAGCTGTATTCTGGCCCTCAGTGTGCACAAATTCTAGGACCAATATAAAGTTTTCTTTCCTAAAAACGGGTGCCATGCCTTGGCCTGTGTGGCTCAGTTGGCTGAAACATCATTGCCTACACCCAAAGGTTGTGGGTTCAATTCCCAGTCAGGGCACCTATCTAGCTTTGGGTTCAATCCCCAGGTTGGGGTAAGTCCGGGAGGCAACCAAAGGATGTTTCTCTCTCGCATGAACGATTCCTTCTCTCCCTTTCCCTCTCTCTTCCCTTCTTTATAAACTTAATGAGCATATCCCCGGGTTAGGATTAGGAAAAAAATTGGTTCCATTAGGTCTTAGAAGGTAATTTTCCAATTTGAATAGTTATCAATTCTTACCAAATTTCCCAAGAGTTTCAAAGAATCCCTTGAAGCGAACTAAACCAACAACTGAATTATTTTCTTTATATGAGCACTTTTTCTCCCCAAAAAGGTACACACAGGGGAGATTTTTGATGGAACATAAATATAGGGTGTTCCCCGAAAGTTACACACATTTTGACAGCTGATAACACTATTTTCACTCTCTTCAGGTTTAAGGGATTTGAAGCAATGGGTGAAGCCACACTAAGTTTTGAACAAAGAAACCATGTCCACTAGACTCTTTATGGGGATACGTAAAAGAAAGTTTACGGTGCAAAACCAACAACACTTGGGAACTGAGGGCAGCTACTGAAAGACAAGGCGCACAGATTCCCACAGAACTGGGTGATCCCTGAGGTTTGCGGTTCCTTTGCTGCGCATCAGCTCCGGCCTGGGCGCTCCAGAGACAGAAGCAAAGGAATCGCAAATGTCAGGAACCACTTTGTTTGGCGTTTGTGCGCTTTGTCTTTCCACAGCTGCCCCCGATTCATTGACTGTTGCTGGGTTTGAGCCGTAAGCTTTATATTTTATGTATCCCCATAAGAAAGTTTAGTGGATAATTTTCATTGTTCAAAGCTTAGCCTGGCTTCACCCATTATTTCAAACCTGTTAAACCTGAAAAGGAGTGAAAATTAAGGGAGTTATCAGCTGTGAAAGTTTATGTACATTTTTGGGAGACACACTGTAGATCACCATCAAAGTACATGCATTTCACAAGTGTGTACAAATATATTTAATATATTGCCAGAAATTTGATTACTATCCCATGGAGTTATTCAGAAATCATGTCAACATCTCACCCACGATAGGGACACTAGGGCACTGCACCCAGTCCCAAATCTGCCGTGCACCTCATCTCGGACACACTCCCCTCAAAAAATATGGATACTTACTGTGGGCGGGTTGCCTTCTCAGTGCCCCACACCCCAGGCCTGGCATATCTAGTATTTGTAGAAAAGTGAGCCAGGGCAGGTAGGTCCCTGTGTGGGCCCAGGAGCCAGCTAGAGAGAGAAAAAGGCCTGAGGCCACCTGCCAGGAAGGCCACCTTGGCCCTGGGTGAAGGGAAGTACATGGGAGCCCAGGAGTGTCTCAGCAACACTCTTGGTTTACACTGAGCCTGACTCCAGGTTCTGCCAAGGCCTCAAGATGTCTGTATTCTGGCGGATCTGGTCTTCAACTAGGATGATGTGGCTTCTAGGAAACATAGTAGAGTTTCCGCCCTGTGAGCCTGTGTGCCCTTGAGTATCTGCACACGCACACATGCTTTAAAGGTGGTCAACAAGTTGTAAACAAGTGCTCTGCAGGGGCGTGCTGCATTAGCGTCTGCTTTGGGGCCCCAATTTGGCCCTGCATTACGAACATCCCCAGGACAGAGTAGATTTGTTCAATAGAAAGCAGTGCCTGGAGGCTGTAGATACATGTCCCACACCTGGGAGTGTCACCCTTTAGGGCTTGGCACAGTGTCTTCACTGACAGAACAAGCGGGAAAAACGCAGGGGAACCCCATTCCTGCCACCACGGGAGGACAGAGAGAAGGGCGGCGGCGTCAGGAGGCAGCGGTGCGTTTAGGGCTCCGCAGCTGCTGGTCCAGGAGACCAGGCACAGGCAGCCACGGTCCACACTCGCACCTCAGGGTGTGCTGGGCCCGCCTGAAAAGGAGGGAAAATTAAGGGAGTTATCAGCTGTGAAAGTTTATGTACATTTTTGGGAGAGACACCCTCTGGATCACCCTCAAAATACCTGCATTTCACAAGTGTGTACAAACCTCTGTAATATAAGAAATGCGGTTACTATCCCAAGGAGTTATTCAGAAATAAGAAGTCAAGATCTCACCCACGATGGGGACACTGGGGACCTACACCCACTCCCAAATCAGGCGTGTACCTCATCTCGGACACACTCCCCTCAACACACTATGTACACTTGCTGGGGTCTGCCCAGAGACAGGCTCTGGGGAGGCTGGGTCCGCCTCAGGGGGTGCTGGGGGGGCTTTGGCCTCAGCAGGTCTCACGGTGAGCTCACACAGGCCCTGGCTTCAGCAGCTTCCCCTCGGAGGTGCTGTCAGCCATCTTCATGGTGGGGCCGCAGAGCTGCTGGGCATCCCGGCCCCTTCTCTCCTGGTAGGGGGTCTTGGCTAAACTCTAATGGTTGGGAGATTATTGGCCTTCCTCAAGAGGTCACTGAGCAGGTCATCCTGGCAGCTGGGAATGTCCTACAGAGAAGAGAGCAAGAAGTGAAAGGCCCGAATGAGGGCCACAAGGGTCCTTAAACAGCCCTCTTTCACCCAGGATGTCCCTGATGCAGGCCACTTGGCCAGAACAGAAGTTTCCCGCTCCTGTTGGGCCTTTCACAGCCTAGCTGGGCCCCACCACACACAAAGCCCTTGGTTGAGATAATGAGGCCGGGGCCACACATGGGTCAGGGAGAAAAGCCAAGTGTCACTCCAGCAGCCCCTCAACTTCACCAGCAGAAAAACAGACCTAGAGAGGGAAGCCGTTTCCAAAAACACATCCACTGGATGGGAGGGTCGGGGCTGGGAGCCTGGACACAGCCAACGGTTTCCAACTGCTCCTCATTCCGACCAAGCTCAGTGGGAGGCAGACAGCTGCTGGGCACATTGTGCTCTCTTCCTTCTCAGGCCACCAGCTCAGACACCTGGTGAGGGCTTCATCTTAGGCCACAAGAAACAGAAAGGACGCCAGCAGCTCCTAAATGCCAGACTGACCTCACTCGAAACCCTCACTGCCACCTACACCTTTCTCTTGTTCTGACAAGGGGGATGTAGGAACGGCGAGGTGGGGCACCAAGGGTAACTCTAGACTGTGTAGGGGACGGCCACCCCACAATTGTTCCCTTTAAGCTGCTATCCTGGCTGAGCAGCTGTATGTGGGCCAGGCTTCCGGTCTCCAGGGAACCAGTGTCCTTTCCCACCAGGTTAGCAGCATGCCAAGGCCCCCAGACCAAAGTCTGACCCTGCTCCGGTACCTGCAGCCCTCTGCCAGCACCTCACAGCCTGGAGGAGCCGAGTGGAGGTGTCCCCTGAGGTGGATGGACACCATGAGGAGAAGAAAGGAAGGAGTGCATGCGGAGGAGGCAGGGGTCACCAGCAAGTGGAGTCAGACCCCAGGCAGCTAGACATGTCAGGGAAAGTCAGTCTGTGGGACAGCTCAGCAGCCCAGGAACCACCTGCACCTGCCAACAACTCCTGACCCAGGAAGACATCGGGACCCACAATTGACACACACACAGTCTGCCCTAAACGGGGAAAAAAAATCAACCTTCTCCGTGACGAGTGTGGGGGAAACACCCTCCCGGCTGCCCTGTACCTGCATGAGTGTCCACCACGGCCCTCGGGTCTGAGGGTGAGAGCGGCTACAGGGAGGGGACACTGCCCTGGCCGAGGGCAGGTTGCCCCTTCCAGGCCTGCAGACCTCCCCTCCTGGCCCATTCTTCCAGCACGTTCAATATCCGGTCCCTGTCCCCGGGATCATCAGTGTCTATCCAGCTGCACACTAACAACTGCAGGACAGGGACTAATTTCCACGGTCCCTGCTCACAGCTGGTGAGCAGCTGAGCTGCACTGAGAACCGGGGACACACCCGGTCATGCTCTGCTTCCCGCCCCGCCAAGCAGTCTGCTCCGGGTTCACCGGGTCCACAGGGCACCCAGGTCCCAAGTGCTGGCGCGGGCCACAAACAGCAGCAGCTGGAAAAGACCAGTTAGCAAGGGCATGTGGGGTGAGCCACAAATACTTGGTTTTCCTGAAGGCACAAAAGCAGAACGAGTCCCCTCTTTGAGAAGGGAAAACTTGAACTTAAAAGCCACCTCTGCCTTTGAAAAGGATGTGTCCCTAAGAGGCAACTGCGATACAAATCAACGGCCTCCACACCACCCCTGTATCCTGGAGCCCTCGCTGCACACTCCTCGCCTCCTCCTCGGGAAGAGGAGCTCGAGGAGCCAGAGCCCTCAGGAAGGAAACCCTCTCGTCCGAGGGTGAGCCTAAGTCGGGCTGCCAGTGAAACTTTCCGAGAGTGGTGGCCGACCCCTCCTGTCGTCATCCTCCCCCAGGGCGAGGAGAGAGGGCTCCGCGGGTCCAGCTGTGTCACCCCAGCCCTGTCTCCACCCGTCAGCTAGAAGCGTCTATGTCTGTGCGGATCAGTGCCAGCACCATTCAATATTTTACGCAGTGGAGAGGGCAGGAGACGACCCTCACTCCTACACTTACTGCTGATCAGTTCAGAGACTGGGTCCCATTTGAACTCTCTCAGTCTTTGTTTTAATTAAAAATTGAGTTTCCCACCATTCTAGGAGCTTGTGTTTCAGGAATTACAAAAACCCAGAGCAACTTTTAATTTTTGAGAGAGGTGGCATAATTCACTGTTTCCCTTCTGGAGACATTTGTAATAGGCCTAAATCAGATGCAAGTGTTTCTAACAATCTCTGAGATGAAATTTACATCTTGGAGCTGCTCTGGGCAACTAACCTCCAGGTGAGGACAGCGAGAC
This sequence comes from Miniopterus natalensis, assembly GCF_054644295.1. Lineage (NCBI taxonomy): Eukaryota > Metazoa > Chordata > Mammalia > Chiroptera > Miniopteridae > Miniopterus > Miniopterus natalensis. The sequence continues at coordinate 73,532,399 of NC_142087.1, read as the reverse complement.
CTTCCTGCAGTCAGTGCTCTCTGCATGGGTCGCCAGGCCTTCCTTCAAGCAAGGACAGCCAGAGCCTCCAGAAGGAGGGCACTCCATAGGTAGTGACTTCCCCATCACTGGAGGTATGTAAGCAGAAGCTGCATGTTTAGGACCCTCGGAGGGCTGGGAAGGAGTGTGGAGGAACTGTGGGTCCCCCGTTCCCACTCTAGCATTACAACTCTACTTGTACCCATTGTGTCAGTGGAACTTCCACACAGGAATTAACAGGAAGGACAAGTCCTGTGAATGAAAACAGGCATGAGAACCGAGGCTGAAGGGCACAGCACACCACCCACTCACCATGCTGCCTGCAGTTGGTGAAGTCGAGCTCCAGGAAGCGCTCACAAAGCTGTCATCTGAAGTCTAGCCTATGGTGAAAATAAGGCTGTGAGACAGGGGACCGGGGATACCCATGGCGAAACAGGCCTTTTGCCAAACGGCCACCTCTGACTCGGCCCAGCGCCTGAGTGGTGGTGGGGTCCAGCACCTGGAGGAGGGAGGGACGTGTGGACCGTCCCTTAGGACCTGCCTGTACTCTCCACCCCCCCATTTCTCCTGCTGGGACAGCCTCAGTCTCCAGACTTCTATTTGACTTAACTTTAAACCAGGCTTCTGCCTGTGCAATGACTGGGACTCCAAACGGAGGCAGAGTCCAACCTGAGGGTAATGCACCAAAAGCAGAGGTGCTCCCCCGGGACCTTGTTCTCTCAGGGGCCCGAGGAAGGACAAGGAAAGAATCCAGCACCTGGGAGAGGAAGCTGACTCCCTAGAGACTGAGCCCTGCACCAGCAGCTCCTACCAGGAACAGCGCACAACCCTTGGGCCACCAGTCACTACTCTTTCCCCGAGAAGGGCTACAATTCCCTGGGCCTCAAATCTGCTTGTTTCTCTCTGACAGCAGCCCCAGATCCCTTTCAAAATGACTCTAGGGCCTTCCCTTAAGCTGCTCAGGACCGGCCTCTAGACAGTGACGTCATCTGTCCAAAAACAGTTGCAGGCAGAGCTGAGTCGGAACCTGTGTCTGTGTGATGCCAGGGCCTTTCCACAGCTGAGCCTATCTGCTGACCACACCTTAGTTTCAGAGGCCCCTCCTGCTTCCAAGAGTAGGGGTCCCCTAGGACCCTGGGCTCCAGACGCTCATCCCTTCGGGTTGGACGGACCCATCACTCATCTGGGGTGAGGCCTGGTGCCAGGAGATAGGGTGTAGTGATGGCTGTAGACAAACAGTCTGGAAGCCCAGCTCTGATGACCAGGGCTTCATGGCTGGGCAGTGGCCGCCTCCATGTGGTCAAGGCTGCCTCCACGCAGGAGCCTCGCTTTGGTATTTGGTCCCGAGGGCCTGAGGCAGAGAAGGACAGTGAGAAATGGAGCTGCAGGATGCCATGCCATGGCGAGGCTGTCACACTGAGGCCTAGCAGCATGGGCAGCGAGGCACACGCACCACAGGAACAAAAGCTGAGCTCGCGTCTCGCAGGCTGTGCTCTGCAAAGGAGCTGTGTGGACATCAGCTCTGGAGATTTGCGTCCCTCCCACCACAGACACGATCCGTGAGGCTTCTCATGCTAAAGTGACTACATTGTTCTGGGACAGAACTACCACAACACTGCCTGGGTTTGCATTTTCTACTTGATTGGTAACATACCTAAGGAGGCGGAGGTGTGTGCATGGAGCATGCCCCCTTCAGGCTCCTACACACACGTGTGCACATCCAACACTCCTTCTGGCTGGTTCTACCTTCCCAGGAGGGAGACGGGAGATCCCACCCTTCACTTCCCACCCGTAGCCAGGTAGCCCTCCTACCTTTTCCTGGGGGCCTGCTGTGGGTGTACTGTTCCTTTACCAGTGGGAGCACGATCGGATGGCCTCCAGGGGATCCAGTGGACTGGACGACACCTGTCATTTTCTGGACCCCCCTTTGTTTGTTTTAAAAAAGTTGAGTATGGCTTTGGCTGTGTCATATGACTCCTCGCAATGGAACAAAGGTCTGAACTGTCGTGCAGACATATTAAGCAGGGATAAAGAATTCCTGTTTAATAACACACATCCATATGGCTATGTATGAAACTTTTATAGGCACTTTGGTGCCATTCAAATACTTTTACAGAATTATTTTAGGGGAAGCTCTTCAATTTTACACTTACTCTTCCATTAGCGAGGGTTAAGAAACAAAAGCATTCCTCTGATTTACCATTGTTTAAATGTTTTTATTGATTTCAGAAAGGAAGGGAGAGGGAGAGATAGAAAAATCAATGATGACAGAGACTCACCATTGGGCTGCCTCCTGCAAGCCCGCTACTCGGCATCGAGCCTCAAACCCGGGGATGTGCCCTGACCATGTATCCAGCCATGACCTCCAGGTTGCCGTAGCCATGCTCAACCACTGAGCAACACTGCCTGGGCCTACTTACCGCTTTTTAATGTAAGAATACTATTCTAACAATGTTATAGAAGTGGTAGAAGTACCCCACTCTGTTAGCTCAAAGCTAAGCCCAGAAACAATGAATGTAACAAATTTACTTAAACACTGTGATCATAATTGTATTAAAACTACTTAATTAGCCTTGGCTGGTGTGCTTCAGCAGTTCGAGCATCGGCCCATGCAATGAACGGTCTCAGGTTCAATTTCTGGTCAAGGGCACGTACCTGAGTTGGGGATCCCTCCCTACCCCCAGTTGGGGCTCATGTGGGAGGCAACAAGTCCATGTATGTCTCTCACACCCATGTTTCTCTCTCTCCCTCTGTCTCTCCCACTCCCTCTTTCCCTGCCACTCTCTTTGAAAAGTAATGGAAAACATATTCTTGGGTGAGAATTAACAAAAAACAAAACAAAATTTAAAAAAAAAATCAAAATGTCTACTTTATTATAATGTGTACATATATTTAAGTAAAAATAAAAGGTGGTATATCTATAATTCATTTATTTCTTCTTAAGTATCATGTAAACTTAGATTACTATCCACCTAGAAACTGAAAGTAGCAATTCAATTATGTGTAGACCTGCAAAAAATTGCTCTTTGCTGGCAGAGTGTTATTGCATAGCTAATAAAAATCATATAACAGATGTCATAATTTCTCTGCTTCCTCATTTCCATACTAAATGCTAATTTTGCATCAAACTACTGAAATAATGAAAGTTAAATAAAATTTACTTCATACAAATTTGTGTATAAAAAGTGAATAATCTGAACATGGTTGGACATGTTTAGACACAAAAAATGAGGTTATCAGAAAGCATTAATCTGTTCACTGAATCATTTAAAAAGAAATGCTACAAAATTACTTTTGAAAAAACCACCAAACTGGTCACCAGGCTTGGCTGAGCAGTTGAGCATCAAACCCATGACCCAGGGGACTGGGGTTTGATACCCAGTCAGGGCACAGGGCTGGGTTGCAGGCTCGATCCCCAGCAGGGGGCGTTCAGGAGGCAGCCCATCAGTGACTCTCATCATTGATGTTTCTCTCTCTCTCTCTCCATCTCCCTACCTCTCTGAAATTTAAAGACAAAATTAAAAATTAAAAAACAAAAAAACCTCAAACTTCACAAAACTGGAGTTTAATGGACAAAGCATCCAGAGGGCTCCTTGCTCTGGCAGAAGTCTCAGGGGATGCCATCAGCTGAAGCACCATAACGACTTCCCTGGAAGAAGTCATTTCTGGCCTCCTTCATGCCATTAGTGAAGGTTTAAGTGAGAAGTGCACCAATAGCCTCATACCTCCAAGTCCAGTACATTCCTGACATGCTGTAGGTGCTTGGGGTCTATGGCTTTTGCTACAACTCTGTGATATTCTGTCGGAGCCAAACCATGTGGTTTTGGAGGATCCTGGTGTGGCACAGGAGGACTGGGCGGGGGGCTGGGAAAGCCCTGTAACAGCGCCAAGTTGTGGCAACACAAGGAACGAGGAACAGTGCCCACGGCTCCATCACACTGCAGGGAAGAGTGGGACTCGGCTCTGTGTGAGGGTGAGCGTGCCTCTCAGAAATAAAACCCTTACTGCGAAGGCTGACTCCCTAAGCAGCGGGTGCGTGCAGGGCCGGGAGACCCGAAGCACAGAGGACCCAGAGCCTGAGCCTGTCCTCTGTCCCTGCCCCCAGTGCCCAGTATGTCCTGCACTTTCCACTTGCCGGGCAGAAGGTAACTAACTAACCTGTAATGAGCTCCTGAGGACACTGGCTACTTGCAAAACTCACTAGAGCAGCTGCAGAGGCCACCCGGTGGCAGCTGGAAAGTGGAGCCGAGCTGCAGACACACAGCGTCTACCCCACACTGCTGTCACTGGGGGACCCTCACACCACAAAGGGGGACTCATTTGGGCGAGTGCGTGCATCGGAAAGCACGAGTCCCACGTGTAAAAGCCCCAGTGAGGCGCCAGGCTGACGGGAGCAGGCGCTGGAGCAAGGACATGCTGGAAGGCCAGGCCAGTGGAATGAGCACCGGCCCAGGGGACGAAAACACGTCCCAGAGCCCTTCCACCGCCCATGGTCTGGGGACCCTCACACAGCTCCTCAGGCTTTGCTGAACTTGCAAGGTGGGGTTCAATCAACATCTGTCCCACTTACCGGGCTGGGAGACCGCGAGGATCGCCATGGTGACGACATGGAGCCTGCGGACCACAAGGGGGGGGACCTGCTGCACAGCTTTGTGGCCCGGCCAGTTCTCGGGAGTGGGGCTATCAGAAGGCAAGAAACAAAACCTCACCATTAAGGTTCTGGACCATGTAAAAATCCAAAGGCATCCCCAAGTTATTCCTCAAACAGCAATACCATCCGCTATGTAAGCGTCACTGGCTCACATGCTGATCATGCACCTCCCTTCGTCTACACTCCCCGAATTAGACCTGTTCCTCCAACAACCCTGGCATCAGCTACAAGGAGGGAGCAGATACCGACTGGGAAGGTCATGATCTCATCACAGCGGCCTCCCTGACGCTGACCAGAGAGAGGGTCTCCAAGCAAGGACAGAGTACAGAAGAGGCGATAGTGTTCTCTTTTCATTTTTAAAAAAATTTTTGAAAGCAGTGTGTGTGGGGGGGTGACTACAAGGGGTAGTGGAAGAGCCTTGTGGCACTGGCCTGTTCTGTCCTGACTGTGGGGGACCATGCAGAGCTGCACACAGGCAGAGAGGGGAATGAGCCTGGGGATGGAGGACCATGCTCGACCCGAGGGCCACCTTGGGCCTCTGCAGGGAAGAGAGCCAGTTCTGCTCACCCTGCTCCTGGGACTTCTCAGATTAACCACGTGGGCACCTGCGTTGCTTTCAAGCTCTGAAGGGCTCAATATACCAAAGAGAAAAGGTAGGCACCCTGCTCATCAGCGTCTGGGTCTGGCTGCATCAAGATGGGAATAGAAAGGGGCCAATCAGCAGCCACAGCCCGGCCCCCTTACTGGGTTTTAATTCCGGGGATAGTTTCTATATTTTTACAAAACAGACCATTTCCTTAAGTGACAATGTAACAGCACTGCCACGTTACCTGTTCGTTAGGCCTTGGATATGCGCCTTTAGCCTGTCTCTCTTCCATTTTCTGGCATCCACTGTCTCCTCAGCTTGCTGCACGAGAGGCTGTTCACCAAGACTCTGCTGGAAAGGATAGATATAAATCACAAAAATCGACACTGAACAAATCCCACTTTCCTCTTGCTTTGTGCACCATTAGACGTTCAATCCTCAGGAACTGGCAGAGCTGAAACCACCGACTGTGGCGGCTTAGTAGACATGGGGCACTTGCTGAGTGCCCACAACAGCCTGCGTACACGCTCCCCTCAGGATCTGTGGGCTCACCATTTGCGTTGATGTCAATACAACTCCACATCCCGTTTTCCCCTCTGTAGTTCTGCGACTGGGCTGTGTCCCTCCTGGATCTGCTGACAGAGCCCCATATTCTACACGTTGCCCAGCTTTGCTTTCCTGGAGTACAGTGGCACAAACACCAAATGTACCACCAGTTTTTGGAGGGAAAGTGTCCTAAAATAATTTCAAACTTGTTGAAAACTAGTATCTAAATTTACATGCTAACATCAAAATCAATCCACTGCTCACTAGCTCCTAGATTATCAACTGCAAGGATCACAAATTGTCATCACTGACCAACACTCCCTGGACACCTGAGTGACGACAGGCCTTTAGGGAACATTGGTAAGCGCCATCCTTGCTGTCAGGGACTTTAAACCTGGTTGGAGAAAGCACACCAGTGGACATGGAAACAGCTACTCTTGAGACACCCTTAGTTCACACTGCATGTCACTTACCTCAACAGGCTGTGAAAGGAAACACGGAAGAGTCAAAAAGAATGTTCTAAGAAAAACTAGAGCACTCAGGAATTGCTCACACAGTGCCGGGTGCAACGGCACCAGGCAGAGAAGTGAAGGCGGCTCCTTTACCTAAGATGGGAAGAGTCCCTGAGCTGACTGACACGGACAGACAAACACCACAGCGAGCAAAGGAAAAGAAGCCTTGGAAGCAGAAGTAATAGATCTAGAGGCAGAAGATAAAATACAGCAGCCCCCCTTTATCTGCAGGGGTCCATTCCAAGCCCCCATAGATGCCTGAAACTGTAGATAGTACTGAGATTTACACACAGACCATTTCACTTAAAGGAAGCACCTGACAGCTTCCTTTCGGCAGATCCAAATGGCCAGCTTACGTTTTAGGGCCATTAGAAGTGAAGTAAGGGCTATTTCAACACCAGCAGTGCAATGCTATGACAACTGGTCTGAAAACAGACGTCAAGGGCAGGTGGCAAGTAAAGCATCCTGGATGGAGCAGGACAGCCCGAGATTTCACCAGGCTTCTCAGAACATCGCACCATTTAAAACTTCTCAATTGTTTCTTTCTGTAACTTTTCATTTAATTATCTTTGCACCATGGCTGACAGCAGGTGACAATCCACAGAGAGCAAAGTGGGGATAAAGGGGACCATGGTGGTGGGAAGTTAACTAGCAATTCCATTGGCTGCCTTCAAGGTGCCTGTTGGGGTGAAGCTGGTTTCAGGGGCAGGGGAAGGCCCTGCAGGCCTGCACTGCTGTGTCTTGGCTTATGACCTTGACCTTCCATGTGAGGCTCTTCAAGCCAGTGTTGCAGACTAGCTCAGTGCTTCAGAAAGACTGGCTCCAGGAGCAGGTGCACAGAAAAGGCCAAGGTAAGGGGAAGGGGTCCAGGACAAAGCAAGGGCGAGGGGAGCGGCAGTCAGGTTTGGAGCCTGAGGCAGTAAATGCCGAATGCAGGTGTCCCCTGAGGACAGCGGTGGGAATGGCCACTCAGTCCCCGGGATGAAAAGCCTCCAGAGCTTTCCCCCTACTCTTCATCATGGGAATTTCAAGACATGAAAGTAGAAGAATAGCCGATTCACCACGCGCAGCTCCAACAGGAACCCACCACTGTGCCCAGTTTCCAGCCCTATGTCCTCATCATTTTGCGGGAGCCCCTGGGGACTGAGGCCCTGCACAGGATTCCTGATCTCTGGGCAGCATCCTCAGGGAGTTTCACTCCTTCCCGCACCCTCCGCAGAGACTCTCTCCCGCTCCCCCCCCTTCCCCCCCCCCCCCCCCCCGCGCCCCCCTTGTTCTTCCCACTTTCCTCCCTTCCTGGGCCTCCTGCTCCCCTTGCTCTGTGCTGGGTGCAGCCTCCGCTCGCCCTCCCAGGGCCTCCTGGGCGCCCCACTCCCCTCGTCCCTTTCATGGGCGGCCTGTCCTCCCTCCGCCTCCCCGCTGCTGTCCCACCAGCCACTCCCGCGCCCCCCCAGGGCTCCCAGGACACCGTGGGCATCCCGCGGGGGACCGGAGCCTCTGGAACTGGCTCACCTTCCTCCAGGCTGTTCGTGCCCAGGCGGGATCCAGCCCCTGGACCTGTCGCCCCCCCGCACTCCCCGGGAGCGCCCGTTTGGGGCGGCGGGGGGCCGGGGGCCTTTTGGGGGTGGCCCTGGATGGGGCAGAGCTGGGCCCTCAGAGGCGGTGGGGCCTGGGGTGGCCTCGGGGCGCGACCCTCGGGGCCCTGAAGGGGTCCGCTGTGCCTGGGCCCGCGGGCCTTCCTCAGCAGGAGCTTCTCCTTCCTAGGACCCGGGACGCTTCCTCCCATCGGCATGGGTCTGCTCCCCAGGTCCGCTCATGACCTCGGAGGCAGGGGGACTGGCCCTGGGGGGTCGCCTGCAGAGCTCCCCCGGCTCCAGCTTCAGCACCTTCTGGCTCCACTGGCCCCTGCAGGCCGGCGCCCGCCCTGGAGCTTCCTGCAGCCCCTGCAGGCAGGAGGGCGGGAGCCAGGGAACCAGGCAGCCCCACCACGTCCCTCCCAGAGCATGGTCCCCTCCCTGGGAGCTGAGCCCAGACACCTGCTCACTGAGCCCATGACACCCCCATTTATGGTCAAGGGGCCTCTTCACCACCCGCCACAGGAGGAAGCCGCTTGTGTGCTGGGAGCCCGTGACCTGTCTGGACATGGTCCACCCACCTGAGGGTCTGCGGTCGGGGACTGACCCTCCCCCCAATTACCCTGGATGCTGGGAGCCGGCTACCTGTCTGGACATGGGGCACGTAGCCTGAGGGCCTGGAGCCAAGACTCAGCCCTCCCCACAAGTTCCTGTGAGGAGCCGAAATAAAGGTAATTCCCAAGGTCTGGGCCCATGCAGGAGGCAGGATGTTTACTCTGAAAGTGTGTTTGTGCAGCTTGAAGGAACTACTTTGTATCGGCCTCACCTCCTTACCAGTTGTTTCTTACTCACTAGTAATAAAGGCCCTGGAGCCATTTGGGGCTGCACCTCATTCAGGGCAGTCCTCCTGATCCCATAACTTTGTTTGTCTCTTTAATTCACCCCCCCCCCCCAAACTCAGGTTTGTTCAGCCTTCAGGCTGCTTCCTGACATTTGTGGGCAGGGCGTGAATCTTTCACCAGTGGGTGCATTTACCTGGGTGGGAACCTACCCACGAGAAAATGTGCGGTGGTGTTTCTGGGTGTATTTCTGGGGAATTTCATACTCAGCTTGCTGGTCTGAGACTCGTGTTTCTGCTCAGCCTGGGAGACACCTGGACCGATTTTCTCCTGCAGCCCAGAAGGAAGCCACCCTGCCCGCACCTTGATTTCTGGGAATGAGTATTTCACAGGCTGAGGTGGGAGCCCTGTAGGCTGACCAAGCCTCAGTGTGGAGAGCTCTGATCACTGCCCACCTGCCTGGCCAAGGTCTCCTAAGCCCCTGGAGAGAAGCAACAGGAGAGGAAGGGACCCCCAGCTGCAGCCCCCAGTCTTGGGGTGAGCAGCAGGAGGAGGGGGTGCCTGGGGCACTGGCCCATCCCTGCCTCCCTGGCCAGGGCTGATTTCGGGCCTGGGGCCCTGGGGGTCCAGTGTGCAGCACTGTGCAAAGGAGAGGCAAGAGCAGGCATGACAGAGTTCGTCTTCTGTCTGTCCCCACCTCCTCCACGGCTGCATATACTCAGCACCCCCCCCCCCCACCCCCCACCCTAGTGTCTGCAGGGTCTGGCTTCTCTTGTTCCCCCTGGAGCCCATGCCTTTCTCTCATTCAATGATTTCTCTGGTGCAAATTGGGAAGAGGGAGTCAGTCACCCTTTCCACCACCCCATTTAACAGGAACCAAATGAATTAACTCCATTTATTCCCACAGAGCTGTGAGAAGGGGTCTGGCCTGGACAACTCTCTTCCCACCAGGGACAGAGCTCCTGAGGCTGCCCCAGCCTGTGATCCCAGGAAAAGGGGATCAGTGCTGGGTTGGAAATCAGAGCCCGACTGCTCAGAATGACAGTGCAGAGGTCTTAGATATTCGGCCCTGTTGGAGCCTGGGCCATGGCCCTGCACAGCCCCTGGCCAGCTGTGTGAAGAGATTGGACTGCCAAGGAGAGCTGATATGTAGATGTATTTTTGATCCCCAACTACTTGGTGTGGCAGCCAGGGGGTGACAGGGAGCCAGACAGAGCTGAGGTATTAGGATTGTGTCTTTGGGTGAGCATCTATCCGGGAGACAGGCAGGCATGTGTGGGCGCTACAGCTGCATTGTGGGGAAGCAGGTCCATGTGAACTCCCCAGTGAGTTGAGTCAGCTCAGCCCTGGGAAGGAGAGGAAGCACCCGCCACCCCTTCTACAGGGTAAGGGCACTATGCCCAACTTGGGGCTGAGTAAACCACCTCTGCAGAGTGCAGCTCCAGGGGGAAGGGAGAGCAGCTCAGAGCAGAGACACCCAAAGGCAAGACCCAAGGCAGACTCAGCCCTGGGGCTCCAGAGGCCCTGCCCACCACAATGCTTGGGGTTCCCCCTGGGAAGCTTCAGACAGGTTGCCAAAGGCCAGGGAGGTGCCTGGGACTGACGATGGAGGCTCTTTTAAAATCATTTTCCCAATTGGGTCAGTGTCTGATTTCCTTCATTTTAAGTACTTTTCACCGGTCTTGGAAAAGCATGCGTCTCATGGGTTTCAAGAAAGTCTCCATATCGGAGGAACTGGGGCCACTTTGACCAGTAAAAACACAGGTTGCCCTATAACCTTCCCTAGGCGGAAGGACACAGCTTCTCATTTAAAAACACCCAGTGTTGAGTAGCTCTCCCTTTCATTCTCACAGAAGCTTAACGCTGAGGGAGGAGGCAGGGAGTTGGGGATGGTGAAGGAGAGAGAAAGTAGCCCAGCAGCTACAAGGGCCTTAGTAATGTCCCCTTTGGGGTAATTTCAGTTTCTTCTAAACTATTAGTAAGCAGAAGGGAATGTGTCCTCATAGTCCTCAGAGCAGCCATGTGCTTGCCTCTGTTTCTTTTCTCTTTCTAAATCCCGCGTCAGTTTTCTGTAGCCCCTCTCAAGTTGAACAGACTCCTCTGCCGGAGTTCCCAGCAAAGCTCATTTAGTAATTCTGTTGCTTTGCTCCCAGAAACCAGTAGGTACATTAATTAGAATAGGTCAGAATAGCCAGAATCACATGTTCTAACAGTTAAATAGTTTTGTGAACCCCTCAGAGACCCAGAGAAAATTGGGTCGGTCTTTAGGGACATTCCTTAATCCTGTTCTAGTCCAAGGAATATATATAATCATTGGTTCCCTCTGCTTGAGGTTGGCTTTTCCATGAAAGGCGCTCATAGAATTCCTGGATTATCCTTGTCTGAATTTCTATTCTCATTTTTCCTTAGGCCAGTAGGCATTGGCAGTAGAGAAGTTAGAGAGCAAGAAAGAAGGGAGGGGAGGGCAAGTCCAAACAAGAAAGCTCAGAAAGCAAAGGATATAGGGCAGGAGCTGCAGAAAGGGGAAGAATGGGTTGTTGGCACTTATTAGCTTCAGAAGCCTTCCTGAGTTCAGACACAGTCTCTAAAATTTCTTATTAACTTCTTGTGAAGAAGAGATTTTATCTTTGCTCCTCCTAAATTCTTCTAATTTCCAATCAAGATATGCTTCCAATTCATTCAGTTTCACTTTTCTAATTTTGCATGCAAAAAAAAATTAATTTAGTCATCCACAGAGTTCCGTTTTGGCCATCTTAAGTTGATATCACTTCTAGTTAAATCTTCTCATTTCTGTAAGTACTTGCAAGTAAAGCCTTTCTATTTATTGTATATGTGTAGAAGAAGTACTAATAGGGGCTGGGGCTGGAACTTTTCAGCCTTGGAGGCACAATTTCCCATGTTAATTTTAGTTTCCTTTGGATATTTGCAGAGTCTGAGCAAATTTCTAGGGATATCGTGTGATGGGTTGAAGTATGCTGCTTATGGGTTGAACTGCAAGAGGCTATTACCTCCCAAGTAGCACCAACCCCTCTTATGTGTCTCAGTTTCTCCCCCAGCTGTCTAACACAGCCTTGAGGACTCAGAGCACTAGGTAACCAACATTTATGTGCACATCCCCGGACTTAGTTTTCCTATGGGACTCCTGCATGTCATGAGGATGCCCTCTGACACCTCCACAGAGATTCTTAGTCACCTAAGAATACCCAAGATTAGAGCTGGAGCCCAAAGAGTTCAGACTCTCCTCTACCCAGCAAAAGCTTTTCTTCAGACTCACAATGATTTCAATCGAAAAGCCAAAATTAAAAGGAGTCTCCCATCTCAACTCCTATCCTGAGGTTTCAAGTCATCTCTAGCTTGGTCCTCTCAACCCTTAACCTTCAGCTCCACATTGAGGATTTTTTTTTAAAAACAGCTCAAATAAAGTCAGACCTCTTACTCTAAAACGGGGGTTCCAGAATTTTGAGAAAATCTCATGCAAGTTCACTTGATGCAAAGCAAGAAACCGGTGGGGCCCAGTGGGCCCCTGTTGATAACTAGCATGAGCCCAGGTCTTCAAGCTGGTCCCGCGTGGGCTTCTCTGGAATTCTTTGCCCTATGCCAAGGAAGTGTCCATGTAAGAAATGTTTAAAGCTGTAGAGAATTTTTATGAGTTTATTTGAGCCAAACTGATGACAATTGCCAGGAAGCAAAATCTCAGTGGAATGAGAAAATGCTCCTGAGAATTGCAGTTTGGCACCTTATTTTATACATTACATTCAAAGGAGGGGGCAGAAGGGGTCACATGAAATCCACTGGCGCCAGTTTAGGGAGGCAGAAGAAGGCAAAGTGGGGACCTCTCTGGAGTTGGATAAAAAGTAAAAGAAACAGACACATATTCTTTTACACAGGTGGGTAGGGGAGAGTTTGCAGGGGACAATGAACACGACAACCACAGCAACGCGGGCTCTGTGGGCTCCTGCTCTGCTGGGAGGTTGTACCCTGAGGGTCTGGGGAAAGGAAATTACCCTGATGTTCCAAAGCTATGTTATTGTACATGGAAAAAGGACAGGCTCAGTTGAGGTGTAGACTGACCTTTCTCAGGAAAGATACCAGTCTAGGCCGTGACCACCAGCCATGACTCGCTTTCAGTTAGAAAGTTTAATTTCAGACCGTCCTATGTGGTTACTTCAGGTCTCTGAGTTTTTGTGTTTTTTTATTTTTTAAAAAAATATTACTGATTTTAGAGAGAGAGGAAGGGATAGAGAGTGGGAGAGAGAGAAACACTGATTTGTCCCACTGATTTGTGCATTCACTAGTTGATTCTCCTATGTGCCCTGACTGGGGATGGAACCTGCCTCTTTGTCGCATCTCGATGATGCTCTAACCGGCTGAGCTACCAGCCAGGCTCTGACTCTGAGTTTGTGAGCCCCCCCGTGCTGGCCTCCATTGAGCTTGTCAGCTTTAGTGTGTTGCCCCTTTTTCGCCCACCCTGCCTGTGAAGGTGTCAGAGGAACTGGGTGATGGCTTTGAGAACCTGCCCAAAGCCTCCTTGCACATGACAGTAATGAAAGGAAGTCAGGGCTCATTCCCAGTGTTGGGTGTCTTGAGGGTAGTGGTGCAAGTCAGCTCTGCGGGTCTAGCACAGCTTAGGGTGACTCCGTTGCTGCTGGAAATGGGCTCCTTTCATGAAGTCATGAGGAAACATTCACGGGAGGTGAGGTGTGGTTAAGTCTATTGAAGCTGGAACAAGCACAAAGGACTGTCCTGGGTTCTGCTCTGTCCCACTGTGGAAAAAGTCCAGACTTTCCTTCATCTGGCCCAGAAATGGGGCCAGTGTCTAGAAATTCTGAGTCATGCCAAGACTTAGTCCAGTGTGGTCTCTGTCCCCATCTGGCTGGCTTAGTCTGTCCCCACTGTGCTCTGGGTAGCACAGGGCCCAGGCTCGGGCTTGGAGCCCACACTCGGAGGCGGTGCGGCTGTTGGACCCCAGGTGCTGCTGGGCCTGCTGACTGCTGGTGAGAGAGACGGCGTGGCCAACCCGGTGAAGGAGCGTTACCCGTTGTGGGAGGACAAGCGGGAGCGAGCTCTGTTGAGCTTGGATTGTACTGTCTCCCCTTGGACAGGACCAGGTGCTTTTTCAAACTAACCACTCACTTTCCCAATCCTTTCGCAGGATTGCACTGGGCCCTTCCCAACCAATCCATTCCCTGGATCTCCTGGGGCTGTGTCCCCACCCCATCTGATCCTTTCCCCAGCCTAGGCCCCCCCCTTTATGGTCAGCACCTTAGTTCCTAGCGTGCATGCCCTATAGAAAAACCACGTCCCCACACCATCGAGGCTTAGGGCATGCACCCGACAGAGAAATGTCCCCCTTAGTGTATATTCTTCCCCCTATAGTTTGGACACACCGACCGGTTGTGCCCTGGGGAGACTGGAAGGCTGATCCTTTCTCCCTACACAGGCAGGGAGGGGTGTTAAATGCCCAGGCGACACTGTGATCCCCAGGGGTGCCTATGAATGCTGGGGCTTCCTTGCAATACAGGCCAATATTTGATTGAGCTCCTACTTTATTATGCTCACGTCTGAGTCCCTCTGCTCTCCTCATTAATGTCCAGCTACCGACGCCAACAATCCCACAGCCCAATCTGCACCCCTCAGTCACGCTGAGGAAATGGGAGAACTCACTCTATTTTCTTCACCAGAAATGCAGCTGTGGTGTGTGAACCAGGGATGGTGTGAGCCTGAATTACCTCATGATGTATTTTCTATATTTATTATTTTTTATAGTATACCTTTATTGGTTTCAGAGAGAGGAAGGGAGAGGGGGAGAGAGAGAGAGAATCATCTATGATGGCAGAGTCGCTGACGGGCTGCTTCCTGCCCTGGGGATCGAGCCCGCCACCCGGGCAGGTGCCCTGACCAGGAATCGAACCGCCATCTCCTGGGTCATAGGTCGATGCTCCCCTGTTGAGCCACAATGGCTCTGCTCGTGATTTACTTTTAATGTTCTACACATCACAAACGTTAGCCATGATTTCTTTTTTCCATTTTTCTATTTCATATGAACATATTTCCCTTTGGGAATAAATCATGTTGAAAGCTGAATTTTCCCTTTGAGCATAACAAGCTTTGTGGATTCTTTTAGCCACTTTAAAAGACAATTTTTCTTAAAAGGCACTGCCCAATCCTTCTCTGAGTATGGACTCAGTTTGCCTTGGGGACTTAGGGGTTATTCTGAATGTCATCTCATGGTGTCCTGAGATGTACGTAATGTTCACATTAGCTGTCTCTGAATTCGGTCAATACGTTCCCTGCTTTTCTGGAGCTGCCTGCTCTTCTCTCTGCTCCTCAGTCGCACTGACTTGGGTCTTGGTCAGGGTGTTTCAGTTAAGACAGAAAAGCCAAAGGAGGAAGTGGAGTCTGGGCTCGGGGGGGCCTGGTACAGCTTGGCCAGGCCTCCATGCATCTCCCCTGGGCTTCATGTCTTCTCTCCTGCCCTGTTCCCAGGCATGCCTTTCTCTGTGGTGACTAAAGGCTACATTCGCTCATCTCTGTGTCCTGTCTTGTCTTGTGGGTACATGGGGAACAGCCCCTTTGCCAATGGTGTCCCTGTGTCTGCCTCCTAACGGGACTGATTACGTTGCACGTCCAGGCATGAACTTGTCACTTAGGCCAGGGACCGTGGTTTTGGGGATATCCATCCCAAACCACCCAGCAGCCAGGGTGGGTACCTAAAAAAGTAGGGGACAGGATGGTCCCCCAAATAAATCAGGACGGCTTTACCAGGGCGGGGTGGTAAGGACAACCTAACCTGTTAACAGTCTATCTGTAAGCCTCTTGCAATGCCCCATCTAGCAGGGTGTAGATACAGACTTTTTCAGTAAAAATCATTCCTGCTGTGACTTCCCACAGCACCCAGAGGTGCACGAGTGTGTCCTTCCCAGTAGTTGCCTTTCTGTGCTTTCAGACTACCTCAGGTGGGCACCTGGGAACCCCCCAGCTTCCCTTCCCAATCTCCAGGCACAAGAACTAACACCGTCCCTGGGAACAGCCATTCCCAGCTCCTGCTCTGGAGGCAGCAGTGGGTTCAGGCTTCGTGGGAGTGAAACCAGCCTCTCACATCTCACGTCTCACGGCACCAGCTCAAGGTATCCTTCTGTCCCTGTCTAGTGAAGGACACGGCCAACCTCATCCAGCCACAGCCAGTGTAAAGGCCACGTGGGCATATGGGCGGTCTCCCGGGCAAGTTGGTGCCCCGTTTGCATCTGTGACGCCCAGTCAGCTGCCTAGAGATCTCTCGGTGTCCTCATTGTCATCTGTGCTCCAGGTCAGCCCTCCAGACCCTGTGTGATGACTGCGATGTTCCCATCCACGTGTCCAATATGGTAGCTGCTGACCACGGGTGGCTCCTGAGCACTGAGCTGTGGCCCCTGCCCTGGAGGAACTGAATATCCTGTTCCGTTCTGTTCACTCCATTCTAGTCTGTTGTCTTCATTTACATTTAAATAGTCACATGTGACCAGTGTATGTGACCGCACAATAATCTAGAGACAGGTAACCTTACCGACTAAGTCTAAGACGGGTGAGCTCTTCCCTGCATTTCCTCCGTCAGGCGACAGCTTCTTTGTGTGTGTTCTCTTTTGAGTGTTTCTGGATCTATTTTCTTCATCAGTTTATTTTGTTCATTAGATTCCACCTATAAGTGAGCTCATGTGATATTTGTCTTTCTCTGACTGGCCATTTCCCTTAGCATAATCATCTCCAGGACCATCCACGCTGTCTCAAAGGGTAGGAGATCCTTCTTTTTCACCGCTGCATAGTATTCTGTTGTGTAAATGTTCCAAAGCTCTTTTTTCCACTCATCTACTGATGGGAACTTGGGTTCTTTCCAGATCTTAGCTATTGTAAATAGCGCCGCTATGAACATATCCTGTATTGTGCAGAAGCTACTTAGTTTGATGTGGTCCCATCTGTTTACTTTCTCCATTGTTTCCCTTACACTAGGAGATGTATCCACAAACATCTCTACGAGATATGTCTAATATTTTGCTGCCTACATTTTCTTCTAGGATTTTTATGGTTTCACAAGTCACATTTAAGTCTTTCATGCATTTCGAGTTTATTCTTGTGTATGGTGTAAGTTGGTGGTCTAGTTTCAGTTTTTTGCATGTACCTGTCCAGTTTTCCCATCACCATGTATGGAAGAGACTGTCTTTACTCCATTGTATAGTCTTGTCTCCTTTGTCGAACATTTGTTGAGCATATGGCTTGGGTAGATTTCTGGGTTCTCTGTTCTGTTCCACTGATCTCTATGCCTGCTCTTGAGCCAGCACCAGGCTGTTCTGATTGCAGAGGCTTTGTAGTATCACTCGGTATGTGGTATTGTGATCCCTCCAACTTTGTTCTTTCTCAGGATTGCTGAGGCTATTTGAGTCTTTTTTTTTTTTTTTTTTTTAACAGGTCTGTTGTTTAATCAGGTTCTTCGTAAGAAACTGAGAACACCAGTTTGCGAGGGTCAAGCCCTCTGGCCAGAGCAGGCCGAGCAGAGGCAGCCCTGGGGCTGAGGGCAGCTTTGTTTTCAGGCAGAACCTGCGAGTCCGGCTCTGTCTCGGCCTCGCCCTGCTCTGCCAGCTCCTGTCTCTCTCTGTCTGTGCGGAAGGTGCCACCCTCCTGGGGCTGGGCCTGCGGAGCCGCTTCTGCTGGAAGGAAGCCTCGGGGAGATGCTGGGGGATCCTCACGCCACGGCTGTCACTTTTGGCGGGGATGGTGATGGCAAATTTCTGGTGTGTTCTCCGCAGAGGGACTCGATTAAGGGACAGGGGTCCAGGCCCAAGCAGCAAACCACTGCTCAGCTGCTTCAGGGAAACCTCCCTCTGGCCTCTGTGGCGCCCTGAGGGTGACAGAGCGCCCCGGGTGGCGCTGGCCCGCGATGTCCTCACGTGCTGGGCGGAGGGTGACCTGCTCTGGCTCAGCAGCTTCCGAGGCGCGTCTCAGGAGGAAACACCGAGGCATGTGGCGCAGTTTGCCACTCGGTACCGCCATTCTTGTCACCACCGACTGGTTCTGTGACAGTAGCGGGGACGGTCTCCTTCTTCTTTTCAGTCCGGGGTTTAGCAGCTGAGCGCCGCCCCTGGTGCAGGGCTCTCGGGAGTCACAGCCGCGGGCCACCTGCCGCGTCCTGGGCCAGGCCGGGCTGCGGGCAGCGGGGCTTCCCCTCGGGCGCCCGGCCTGCGGTCGCCCCTCTCAACCTGGCCGCCGCCCAGCCTCCTTGGCCTCAGGGTTCCCTCCTTAGCGCCAGCTTTCTCCTTAGTATCCGGATGGCTCCTCGGCTTTCTTGGCACCCACCAGCTTGCAAGATGGGAAAGAGAAGGAAGGTCCCCTTTGGGGTCTTTTTTGGTTCCATATAAATTTTTGGAGTGTTTGTTCTAGATCTGTGAAATGTGCCATGGGTATATTTGCATTGAACCTATACATTGCTTTTGGTAGGATAGACATTTTAATGATGTTAATTCTACCAATCCATGAACACGGTATATTCTTCCACTTGTTTATATCTTCTTGTAGCTCTGTTTTAAACATCCTGTAGTTTTCTGCGTACAAGTCTTTTACCTCCTTGCTTAAACTCATTCCTAAGTATCTTCATTTTTTTGTTGCAATAGTAAATGGGATTCTTTTTTATGTTTCTCTTTATGAGAGTTCAATATTGGTGCATAAAAACACAATAGATTTTGGAATGTTAACTTGTATCTTGCCACATTGCCAAATTCATTTATTAAATCTAGTAGTTGTTTGGTGGAGTCCTTATGATTTTCTATGTACACTATCATGTCATCTGCAAATAATGACCATTTTACTTCTTTGTTTCCAATTTGAATGCCTTTTTGTTTTCTTCTTGTTTGATGGCTGGGGCTGGGACTATTTTGATTAAAAGTGGTGAAAGGGGCACGCACTATGGGACCCCTTCGGTAAACTCAAGTTGACCTAGGCTTCTGTGCCCAAGGCACTAGGACCCAGGGCTCCCTACCTCAGGAGACAGGCCCTCCAGGGCTGCATGCAGGGGATAAGCCAGGCTATTTTGATCACTTCCTTCCTCCCTCTCAAGCTGTGGCTACCTTCAGCCGCTTTACATAGGACTGCCACTCCAGCCTCAACCAGGACAGTTCAGGTCACAGAAAGGGAACTGCTCTGCAGGCCTGGAAGGTAAGTAGCCCTCCTTATTACCAGTACTGCCTCCTACACCAGGGCTCCTCCCAGGCGGTGGGGAGGTGGGCTGTCAAGTCTCACCTCTATGCCTCCTTTTGCTCTCCCTTCCAGAAGATGGGGTTGGGTGGGGCCATTCACTCAGAGACACCTGCTCCTAGGCTCAATCAAAATTCATTGGTTTATTCAACAAATAGTCTTTGGGAGCCTGCTATGAGCCAGGCCCTGGGGTGTGGAGGGGTGGGGACTTGGGAAGAGCTTGTCTTAGAAAGGGGGAAAACAGTTGTGGAGGGAAGGCAGGGAATCAGGCAGAAAACTGCGGCTCATGAGACCTGAGTTTGAGTCTGTTTTCTGACACAGACTACTGGGTAACCCCGCACAAAACACTCTGTCTCTGAGCCTTAATTTCCCAAAACCTGGATGAGTGGCTTTCCAGAGGGGGCCCCCTTTGGGTTCCCTTTCTTGCCCCCAGCTGCTTGTGTTGTTTTCTATATCAAGCATCAAATAAGAGTTGACTTTGCCATAGCAAGTGTTTGAAATTGGTGGGATGAGAGGTGGTCTGTGAAAGCCACGCCATCAGCCTAACCCCAGCCTTAGGCAGGGAGACTGGGAGCAGCCTTTCCTGGCTCTGAGGCCAAGTGCCAGGACTGTAAACCATGGAGCAGAGACCTGCTGTCCCCACCTTCTGAAGCCATATCCTCTTCTGAAGGTCCCCTGCTTCCTCCCCACCTCAGCCACCCTCACTGTCTTGCCTCCTGAGTGTTCAGCGAGGGTCTGCCAGGCCCAAGTTGGGCACAGTTCACTTCCTTCAGTCTTCACCGCTGCAATTTCATAGACAAGAAAGCTGAGTCCTGCCAAGGTGTGGCTCAGCGGTTGAGCATTGACCTAGGATCCAGGCAATCGGGTTTGATTCCCGGTCAGGACACATGCCCAGGTTGCGGGCTCGATCCCCAGTCGGGGGTGTTGCAGGAGGCAGCAGATCAATGACTATTCCTCTCCTTACCTCTCTGAAATCAATAAAGGTATATTTTTTTAAAAAGGAAACCTGAGGCCCTAGAAGGTAATTGTCCCCTGATCAAGGTCAGAAACCATTGTTCCCATGGTACCCACTGGTTCTTGGGATGGGGTGCAGGCTACTAGTCCCTCCCTCACCCCACACTCACTCTCCCCACAGCCAGCCTGCACAATGCCTGCCTGGGGGACCCTGCTCCTGCTCTGGGCTACAGCAGAGGCCACCAAGGACTGCCCTGAACCTTGCACCTGCCAGGCCCTGGAAACCATGGGGCTGTGGGTGGACTGCAGGGGCCGAGGGCTCACATCCCTGCCTGCCCTGCCAGCCCACACCCGCCACCTCCTGCTGGCCAATAACAGCCTTCGTTCCATGCCTCCCGGCACCCTCGATCACCTGGTCCAGCTGCAGACGCTTGATGTGACACAGAACCCCTGGCACTGTGACTGCAGTCTCACTTACCTGCACCTCTGGCTGGAGGACCACACACCTGAGGCCCTGCTGGATGTCCACTGTGCCAGCCCCAGCCTTGCCACCATCCACCCACTGGGCCATCTCACAGGCTATGAGCTAGGCAACTGTGGCTGGCAGCTACAGACATCCTGGGACTACCCAGGGGTCTGGTGGGATGTGGCACTGCTTGTTGTGGCCACAACAGGCCTGGCTCTCCTGGCAATTCTGCTGTGTACTGCCAGAGAGCCCGTGCTCCCAGGGTCACCCTCAGGCCCACCTGAGCTCCTCCCCAGACTCCATCAGCCCTGATCAGCCAGAACCACCAGTAACTCAAAATAAACTGGCTGCTCAGCCATTTCATCCAAACTCAGAGATTTTCTTTTTCCCTCTCAGTACATTCTGGAAACCTGGGTTCTTTTTTATATTAACTGGTGCTTTTCTGTCCCCCAAGTTCCTAGTAAAAGGGGCTGTCCCACTTCCTTCCAACCAGCCACCCCCAGTTTCACAATTTGGAAATCCAGAGCCCTTCCCCAGTGCCTGCCAGGTCCCAGGTCATCAGTTCTCCTACCCTCCCCTGTCTATAGTACCAGCTTCCCACAGGGACCATCCTAGGGAGCCCAGGCCAACTGCACATCAAATTCCAAAAACAAGAAAAAACAAAAACTTTCTCTCAAGTTTTTGAAGAGGGCATGGTTATCTCTGCAACAGACATACACAAAAAGGCACTTCACCATTCCCAAATGGCCCTTGGTCAAAATGTCTGGCCCTGAGGCCATCTGGGCTCACCCGCCCCTTTGTTTCTCTTCTCTTGGACTAGTTTCTCTCTCCTTTACTTCCCCTCTACCCCTCTTCTTCAGAAACAGCACATTAAATTACTCCATTTCTTACGGAAACAACTCCCCTCCAAGTGCTGACATCAGACATCTGCAAACTCTGGGGTTCCACTTCTACCGCATTCACCAGATTCTTCAAACAAGACACGTCTCTTCTCAGAGGAATTCTGGTGCCAACAGTTAAGTTAAACTTTTCTCAACTGTACGAGCTAACATTTAGGTCTGTTACTGGCCAAGCCAAATCCAAATATAATTACACCAAGGTCCTTGCCTCGGGGAGTTCCCTGTGGTGGTCCTATGGCTCAGGAGGTGCCACGAGGAAAGCCAAGTGGGCACAGTGTGCCCCTGAAGGGCACTGGTCCACAAAAGAGAGGCAGGACCAGGACCCCCAAACTCAGGATGAGGGATGGACACTTGAGACTGGTGGAGACTGTGGCAAATCAGAGAGCCCGTGTTCCATCCAAAGAGGTCCAGCCAAATGCTGCCATCTGGAGTTGTGGACCCAGGGGCCCCGTGTTCAATTCTGCTAGAGAAAGAGGAACTCTAGATTTTTATGTGAAATCTCTGAATTATTCAACTGTTGG
The DNA here is from genome assembly GCF_054644295.1 of Miniopterus natalensis. Taxonomy (NCBI): domain Eukaryota; kingdom Metazoa; phylum Chordata; class Mammalia; order Chiroptera; family Miniopteridae; genus Miniopterus; species Miniopterus natalensis. The sequence goes on along the minus strand of NC_142087.1, from coordinate 73,510,615 downwards.
CAATTAAATAAAAACTGTAACTGATATATCAATAGGGCAAATAGAACATATATTATCAACTAGCTGGTGTCCATAGACTGAGAGTCTGTAATTTGTGCCTTAGGAATCAGCTGTAACACTGCTCCCTAATGACAACAATGGTCAAAGCTGGCATCTGCTTACTGGGCACATGGCATGTGCAAGGCCCTATATGAAGCACCTCACAGTGGTCATCTTCCTGCACCCTGTCGAACCCAGAGAGGAAAATACTGCTCTCCCTGCAGGGCACGGAGGCGAACACAGGTCCAGGCCCCCACAGTCACTTCATAGGCATGATCCCAGACAGGTCCCCTTCCACATCTGAAAAGTGCTCCCTTGAAAACTTCCTAGGCCCCCTAGAACTCAGGCTCTTCTACCTCCAAGTCCCCACATGAGATGTCCATAAATTCTGCCCCTTTTCCTTCCTGAGCCCGACGTGTGCAGCCACAGGCCTGGTGCAGTGATGGTTATAGGCCTTGATCCTAGGGACTGAATGGCTTGGTCCAGTGAGAACCTGTTAGCAGCCTGGGAAGCCCAGTGGCACCAGTGCAGCTGATGATTCCACTGAGAGTGCAAGGAATGAAGGGAACTTCAGTGGCCATGCAGGGCTTTCCCAAGGTGGACAGAGAATTTCCACAAAAGCCTTAGGAAAACAGGGCCACTGGGAGCATGGATTTCCCTTTTCCATCATCCCTCAGGCTCCATTTCAGGCCAGCAAGGCTTTCACCACAGAACCACCCACTCCACAGTCACCAACTCCATCATCAATGCCTCCCACCGCCACCAGCAACCATCCCCTACCAGCCACCATTGTCCCCTTTAGAACCACACTCAGCCACAGAGCCGGCTCTCCATGGCCACTGACAAGTCTCTCCTCCCCACACAGCCATCAACACCACCCTTGGTACCCATCACGGCCTGCACACTAGCATCACATCTGCCACCTCCCCGTTCTCTCCATCACAGCTACAGACATTAGCCCCATGAGCTGACACTGTTCCCCACCACCATTCCCCCATTACTGCTGTTACCACTAGCACCAAACAGCCATGGACCTTATCCCCATTATAAGCCAAATGCCAGCTCTGTCATTGCCATCAATCTATGCAAACAGTCACCATGACATGGTCCTCCTGACTACCACCTTCAAGAGTATTTTCAAAACCCAGCTGCAAGTGAAAAGTTTATCGAGGTAATTTTTTCTAGCTGCTCTGACAACCAATACACCCTGCTTGCCCAAAGGGAGGTTTGGTCCCCCTGACACCTTGGTGTGATCAGCGGTTCACAAGGAGGCCTTCCACAGGACTCCTCCCTCCTACTCAGCCCATTCTCTCAGGCCTGCTCTCTCTAGAGCCTTCTGCTGGGCTCCTGACTTCTTCTGGCCACTGGGTAAGCAGGGACAGCACAGACAAATGTCCACATGCTCAGGGCTAGGACTAGAAATGTACAGATGACCCTCACAAGCAATCATTGTCTCAAACCCAGTCTCGGGCGCCACAGCTGCAGGGGGGCCGGGAAACATGGTCTTCCAGTGCGCCCAGTAACAGGCAGCAGGGGGGCATGTAGCAATGGTCGGCCCCCGGGGGTCTCTGCTAAGGTAATATGTGCCTCGTCAGAAACAGGACATGCCATAGCAAGGGCATTTGTGAAGAAATGGGCACTCTTAGGGGTCACATGCTGAGTCATGTCCCTGAGACATAGCAGACCCAGTTCCTAACACTGTCCATCTCGTGTGTTTTTGCACACACACTTACCCACACCTCCTGTGAGCAAAAATGAGTGCACACACAGACACGCACACACACACAGTCTTCCAAGGACTCCATGCTGACCCAGACAGGATCCCCACGGGTCCCAACACTGGCAATGTCTCATTAAACTAGATGAGAGCAAATTCTGTTTTGGGGCAAACATGCAGGGCAGCCCCTGTGTGTGCCTGAGGGCAAAGAGCAGGAGGCAGGCGGCTCTGTCCTGACTCAGCTCCGCCCAACTTGGGGACCAGTCTGGGGCCTGGGAACCTCCTAAGAACAGAGTCTAACTTGACAGACACCCCAGCCTCTGACTGTCAGTTTCCTAAATGGCTCTGGAGCTGGCATCCTCATTTTAAACCACTCTCCATAATAAGCAGTGATGACACCACTTCAGGCTTCAGGAAATATCTCACAACCTTGGGAAAGTTTTATTTTTTAGGTAGGTGTCTAATAAAGTGGGCAAAATAAAGAGACAGAGCTAAACTATAGTACTTTTTAATTACAAATTTTAAAACGGTACACCCTCTACTGATTCCAGTGGCCACTGCTATCACTTTGATGTGGACTCTTCTGGACATTTTCATGCAGTTATAAATATGTGTATGTACCACCAAAAATATGGTCATCTTATGGCAGGTTTCTACAGAAATCACACATTTATGTAATATTCTGTAGCTGGCTTTCTTTCCCATGGCCATGTAATTTAGAGATCCATCTGTCTATCTGAGCCACCTCTCAACCTCCCGCCCTCCCTCTTTCTACCACAGGATCAGCACAGTATTTCACAGCATCATGTCCTGCAGTTTATTTATCCTTTGTTGACAAAGATGTAATTGCTCCGATGCTCTCCATTACCAACAGTACTGAAGGGAACAACCTGTGCACCTGTGTGAATATTTTGCTACACCACTAGTTCTCAAAGTTGGTTCCAGGAACCCCCAGGGTCCCTGAAACTCTTTCGGGGGTCTACAAGTTTAAAACTATACTCATAGGACCGGGAGCAAGGTGGCTATGGCATAAAAGGAGGCTGTGTGCCCTTCTCCCAGCCACGGACTGGATTTCCAGCTAAAATCTGTGCGGTCAGCTTGAAAAAGAGAAGTGTAACTCATTGGACATATTTCGTCTAAGGAGCACTGAAGAAAGAACGGAGAAAGTGGAAAGAGAAGGGGAGTCTTGGAGAGGGGGAGCCGCCCTGCCGTTGATGCTTGGCTGAGAGGCCCCAGTGATATGGGGTGCAAAGCTCCCTCCCCTTGGAAGTGTGGGGTCACATCCCCACGCAGGGCTCCCAAACCCAGAGCAGCAGAGACTAGAAGGAGGGCCCCGAGGCATTGAGAGAGTGACCTGGGGACCTGTCTGTCTGGGCGGCCTGGTCCTTTCCTTCCCGGGAGGGAGTGCGCGGACTGAAGGCCGTCCCCGGGGAGAGTCTCGCCCTGGGTGCTGGCTGCTAGAAAAGCTGCGCTGCCGTCTTGGGGTCTGAAGAAAGAGGGGGGCTGACGGCTGCACCCAGAGGAACTCTATGAGACCCTCTGCGTTCCCGAAAGGCAATGTGCAGAGCCCCAGACACCGACTAAACCGTGTTACCTGAGGAAGGTGGAGGGATTATCCCACCTCTAGTGCAGGATTGAAGCCCCTTGCCCCACCTCTGGAGCACAGGGACTGATCCTGCCTGTGGAGGGGGTGCAGGGAAGGTGGGGGATTTTTGACTCTCACTGAAGAGAGTTGGAAGTGAGAGCAGAGCAGAGACTCTGGGTCCCAGCTTCACTGTCACCAGCCAGCAGAGAGATCAGAGTCCTGCCTGGGATGATTTTATAACCCCTTCTGCTTGCATCTGTGGCTCAAGGGTGCTGGATCCTCAGAGAGCAAGGGTGTGTTTTTTATTTTGTGTTGTTTCAGGCACCCCCCAGCATCCCTCAGGAAGGCTTATATTGGAGAGACAGATGAGTGAGAGTGGGCTTTGGGCCTGATTCTTGGGGGCCAGATCCTTGTGTCCTGTGAGTTCAGCCAGCCAGTGCCAGGAAGGAGGGGTGGAGCATGTCTCCACCTCCTGCAGGCTGGGACACCACCCCCAATAGGAAAGAGTTTGGATCAGCTCTCTGAAGCCCCAGACACCGCGAGGGGCACAGACTGTGGGGGTCAGGAGAAGAGCTCAGAGCAGGGAATTTCAAGAGTAAGACCCTCACAGGCTGTTGTCTGGGACCAGAAGGGCCGCAGAACCTCCTGCGGGCTGGGCAGGCACTGTTCTCAACCAGAATCTCTTTGGAGCAGTCCCACCAAGCCCAGGGCAACTGAAGCTTTTCCAGAAAAGGCAGGAGGCTGGATGCAAGCCGCCCCCGCACCAGGCCGCCTCAGGGGAACTGGATTGGACCATAAACTGGACACTGAGCAGTTGCTCTTCGAAGTGCAGATTAATTACCCCTGGGGCCCTCTGGCCCCAGCTGGGCTGCCTGGCTCCATCCAGAAGGCTCATCAGAAGGCACTGCAGGCCCAGGCCACCTCCAGGGCAGGCGGCTGAGGGGGGAGGCGACCTCAGAGAGCCTCAGACCCGCCTCAGCTACTGTGGGACACCCCGAGTCAGCCTACACAGCTGGGGACATTAGCTGAGAACAGCACCCCGGCACGAAGCCTGAAATCAGCGCACAAAGCAAGGAGCCTCGCGCAGCAGGATCTGCCCAGATGACCTTTCCTGGGCTGTTTTGCTGCTGTTCTGTTCCAGTACTTTCCTCTGTATCGCGCCGGCAGCCTTCTCACTGGTCCTGCTTTTGCTCTTTTCTCCCTGTTCCTTTCCCGTCTCCTGCCGCCCCGTCCTCATCTTACTCCATCCTTTCCTTCCTTTCCCTTTTCCATTCTTTCTCTCACTTTTGCTTTCTCTCTCTTCCTTTTACCTCTGCATAACTGTTTTTAGTAGGAAAATTATAGGCCAGTCTCCCTGATGAATAAAGATGCTAAAATCTCAACAAAACATTAGCAAATAATATCCAGAAAGAAATTAATAAGATCATACAACATGGCCAAGAGGGATTTATTCCGGGGATGCACGAATAGTACGATATTAACAAGTCAGCAAACGTGATGCATCACGTTAAGAAAATGAAGGGTAGAAATCACACGTTCATATCAATAGATGCAGAAAGAGCATTCGATAAAACCCAGCACCCATTTTTTATATAAATGTTTAGTAATCTGGGAATAGAGGGATCAGACCGCAGCATAATAAAGGCCATATATGGCAAACCCACAGCCAACATCATAACCAATGAGCAAAAACGAAAAGCATTTCCCCTAAGAACAGGAACAAGACAGGGGTGTCCGCTTTCAACACTTATTCACCATGGCACTGGAAGTGCTAGCCACAGCCATCAGACAAGAAAAAACAATAAACGCATCCAAACTGGAAAGGAGGAAGTGAAACTGTCACTATTTGCAGATTACATGATATTGTACATAAAAACATACAGAATCCACCTGAAAAGTAACAGAGTAAATGAATGAATTTGGGAAAGTAGGAGAATACAAAAGCAACATCCAGAAATCGGTAGCGTTTTTATACACCAATAACAATCTCTCTGAAAGAGAAACCAAAAAAGAAATCTCTTTTACCACTGCAACAACAATAATAACAACAAGGTGCCTAGGAATAAACTTACCCAAGGCAGTAAAACACCTGTACTCAGAACACTATAGGACAGTGATGAGAGGAAAAGGGAGACAGAAACACGTGGGAGCAAGTTCCGTGATCACGGATTGGAAGAATTAACATCATTAAAATCTCCACACTACCCAAAGCAACCTGTAGAGTCAACTCAATCCCTATGAAAATAGCAGTGGCATATTTCACAGATCTAGAACAAATATTTCAAACACTTATATGGAACCAAAAAATACCCCGAATAGCCTGAGCAATCTTGAGAAAGTAAAACCATTTGGAAGTATCAAACTACCTGATACCAAACTATACTACACGGCCACTATAGTGAAAACAGCCTGGCCCTGGCATTAGAACAGGCATATAGATCAATCAAACAGACGAGAGCCCAGAAACAAACCCACACCTTTATAGCCAATTACTCTTTCACAAAATGGGCAATAACATACAAAAGAGTCAGGACAGTCTCTTCAAAAAATGGTGTTGGAAAATTGGAGAGTTATATATATTTAAAAAAAAAGATACTAGACCATCCATTTACGCCTTACATTGGAATAAACTCAAAATGCATAAAAATGTAAATGTCAGTTGATGAACCATAAAATTCCTAGAAGAAAACATAGGCAGTAAAAACGGAGACATCTCTCGTAAGAATATTTTTGTAGGTATATCTTCTTGAGCAAAAGAAACACAGGAAAAAATAAACCAATGGGACCACATCAAAATAAAAAGCTTTTACAGAGCAAAAGAAACCATCAACAAAATGAAAAGGCAACACATTGCACAGGAGAATATACTCACCAATGATACTTGTGATAAAAGGTTAATTGCTAAAATATATTAAAAATGTATACTACTCAATAACAAAAAGACAACTAACCCAATTTAAAAAATGGACACATGTTCAGACGGCCTGGTTCAAGGGTGAGCATCAACCTGTGGTCCAGGAGCTCGCTGTTCGATTCCCAATCATGGCAAATGCGGGGGTTGCGGGCTCGACCCGCAGTGGGGAGCGTGCAGGAGGCAGCTGATCAACAACGACTCTCCCATCATTGATGTTTCTCTCTTTCCCTGTGCTTTCCTCTCTCTCTGAAATCAATAAAGATATATTTTTTTTAAAAAGAAATCAAAAATTGAAAAGGCAACCCATTGCACCAATGATACTTTTGATAAAAGGTTAATTTATAAAATATATTTAAAATGTACACTACTGAACACCAGGAAGACAAACAACCCAATTTAAAAAATGGACACATACTCACCGGCTTGGCTCAGTGGTTCAGCATCAGCCTATGGTCCAGGAGCTCGCTGTTCGATTCCCGCTCAGGGCACATGCCCGGGTCGTGGGCTTGATCCCAAGCAGGGGACGTGCAGCAGGCGGACAACCAATGACTCTGTCATCACTGATTTTTCTTCCTCTATCTTTTTCTCTCTTCCTCTCTCTGAAATCCTGGCTCTAGCCCTAACCATAACACTATAGCTAGTTCTCATTTTAACCCTAACTCTAGCCTTACCCGTAAACTTAACCCGAAACTTAGACCTAGCCCTAGGCCTACAACTAACTTTAACCCTAAACCTAACCATAACCTAGCTTTAACACTAGCCCTAACTTTAGCCCTAACCCTAAACATAGTCCCAAACCGAACACTAACCCCAATCCTAAACCTAAGCCCAGTTCTAGCCCTAGTCCTATCTTGAGCCCTAATCCTAACCTAACCTTTAGACCAAGACCTAAACCTAAACCTAGCCCTCGTTTTTGCCATAACTCTAACTGTAAACTTAGCCCTAACCTTAACACTAACCCTAACAAAAGCCCTAGCCCTAGCCCTAACCCTAATTCTAAACTTAGCCCTAGAACAAGCCCTACCTCTAGACCTAACCCTAATCCTAAAGCTTCCCCTGCAAGGAGTCCTAAACCTACATTTAACCATAACCCTAATGCTAATTGTAGCCTTATCAATAACCCTAACCACATGCATAGCCATAACCCTAGCCCAAACCATAACCCTGATGGTAACTCTAAACCTAACCCTAGAGCTACTCCTAAGCATGACCCAACCTTAACCCTACCCATACTCCTAACACTAAACCAAACCAAACCAAACTTTAACCATAGCCCTAAAGTTAACCCTAACCCTAACCTTGTATCCAATTCTTGTCCTACATTCGGCACCAGTCCTAGCTGTTAAAACTGATTCTAGACCTAACTGTGGCCTTGGGCCTAATCCTAACACTCTTCCTAAGCCTAAGCTGAATATTAAACCTAATTCTAAGGCTAACCCTAGCCCGGACCCTAAACCAAATCCCAAACCTAACTCTAAATTGATCCCTGCATCTAAAACTCATCATAAATTAACCATAACCCTAGACCTAGACTTAGGCCTAGTCCTAATTCTAACCAAAACCCTAATCCTAAACCTAGCTTCAATCCTAACCCTAACACTAGCTCTAGCCCTATCTTAATACCTAACCCTAACCCTAAATCTAGGCCTACATCGAATCCTAAGCCTGACCCTAACCCTAATTCTAACCCCAATGCTAGTACTAAACCCCAAAACTAATTCTAAAACTAGTTCTGGCACATGCCCCAGCTCGAAAGGGAAACCTAACCACAACATTAGCCTTAGCACTAGCCCTAAACCTAAACAAAAGTTACCCTAATGCTAATAACACCAAATCTAGCCCTAGCGAAACACTCAAACCTAACCCTAAATGGAACCCTAATTCTAGCAATAGACCTATCTCTAACTTTAACACTAAATTGAACCCCAAACCTAGCCTTCTTCTTAAAACTAAACTAACCTAACCCAATCCCAAATGTGGGGAACCGCTGTGGCCCCAGGCACGGAGGAGCTGCCTGGGTGAGCTGCAGAGGTGCTCTCATGCTCCCTGACCCAGTCCTTGAGGCACCAAAGCAATACTAATTTAGCTTGCGGCCATAAATTCTAGAAAGGCTAATTAGGAAGCTGGCCCCGGCCTGAAGGGTTAAGGGATAGTTAAGCCACATACCAAGCCAAGGACTCAATCCTCCCCAAAAGTTCCCATTAGAAGCAGAGAGAAAGATAGTTTCCAAGGTCTGAGCTCCTGCAGGAGGCAGGGTGTTTACTCTGAAAAAGCATTCGTAGGAGCTTGGAGGAATTACTTTGTATCTTAGCCTTCTTCTTATAACTAAACCCAACCTAACCCAATCCCACAGTGTCATGGTAAACTTTAACCTTACCTCCAAATCTAACCCTAAACTGAAACATAATTTTAGCTCTAACTATATCCTTAACACTAAAACGAAACCTAATCCTACCCTAGATTTACCCTAATCCTAAATCTAACCATACTTTTAAAACTAGCCTCAGCTCTAGCCTTAATTTAACACTAACCTTAGCCCTAGAGTCAGCCCTAACCCTGATTCAAACCCTAAGCCTAACCATGAACTTAACCATAGCTTTGATTGAAAATATACCCTTCCACCAATGGTAAAATTGACATTAGCCATAGGCCTAGTCCTAAGGCTAACACTAAACCTAGCTCTAATTCTAACTCTACCCCTAGCCCTAACTTGAACTTTAAACTTAGCCCTAGAACGAAACCTAGCTCGAACCCTAACTATAACACTAGCCCTAACTCTCAGCATAGCCCTAACCTTAACCCTAACACTAGCCCTAGCCCTACCCTTTTTCCTAGTGCTAATATTAACTTTAACCCAATCCTTACCGTAAACTTAACTGTAAAATTCACCCTAACCCTCACCCTAACACTAACCATAGCGATAAGTTTAGCCTTAAACTTAACCCTAAACCTTGTCCCAGCCCTCTCCCTAACCCTAATCCTAACCCGGGCCCGAGTTCTAATACAAAAGGCAACAACAAACCTACCAACCGAACCAATCAAAAACTTAGCCTTAGGTTATCCCATACCTAACGCTAACCGTAATTTACGCATAACCATAACCATAACCTAAACTTAACCCGAACCCCAGCCCTAGCCTTTTCTCTAACCCAAACCCTAACCATAACCCTAAACCAAGCTTTAACCCTAAAACCTACACCTAACTCTAAGCCTAACCCGAACCCTACCCCGAGCAACAATAACAACCATGGTTCTGGCCTCACCTGTTCAAGACCTGCAGGCAGCTCCAGTTGGGGCACCGGCCTGGCCGCAGTGTCTGTCCCGCCGTCAGAGCAGCCACCCAGGAAACCCGTGGGGGAGCCTGAGCTCTTCTCGCCCCGCCGGGTGGACAGCTCTGGGGCTGCCCAGACAGCACGCGTGGTGGTGCCAACAGTGAAGACGTCACGTTGTGGGAACCATTCTTGTCATTCAGACCACGGGCGGCATATACTCTGGTGCTCACGGCGCTTCCAGAGGCCCCGCGGGCTCGGCAGCAATCACCGGGCACTGACGCGCCACACACAGGACACGGGGGAAAACCCTGCGGGGCGCTGTGCTGGCCGCGTCTTCCTGCCTGTGCGGGCCCTGCCCCGCCTGGGGCTTCTGCTCCTGCTCCCGGGCCCCCTGCCCAGGCTCTGCCAAGGCCGCCCCTTCTTCTCCTCTGGGTCTCTGCTGACATGTCAGGTCTTCAGTGAAGCTTCCCGGCCCCGCACACACAGGATGGGGCTGCGCCCAGAACCCCTGCCTTTCCCGCTCTGTTTCCTCAAGGGCTGGTTTCCTGAGCTGCCAGCCTGCGGGGGGTGAGAGGGGCACTGACCTCTCCCTGGGCCACCAGCACCTGGCACAGTGACTGGCACAGGGCAGGCGGGATCCAGGCTGCGGACTGGCTGAGCTGGCGGGGCCCCCGGGGCGGTCTAGCCCTGCCCCCCGCCAGCCCAGCTCCCGCCGCGGTTCCTGAGCGGGGGCGCCCGGGCGGTGGGGAGACGGGAGCCGCGGGCTGGGGGCGCAGGGACTGGACCCAGACGGGGGGGGGGGGGGGGGGGGGGGCGAGACCCAGGCAGCAGGCCCAGCCCCGCCCGCGACATGGCCAGGCCCGCAGGGCGGTGCGGGGGCTCCGTCTCCCCGCCCCCGGGGGCAGGGGCGCAGGCTCTGTCCTCCAGCTTGTTCCCGGGGTCAGAGCAGCTGCCCCAGAGGCCTTGGGAGGCGCGGCTTCCAGAAGGCTCCTGAGGGCCATTGCTCCCCCGGGGCCAGAGGGACCTGGGGTTTATGGCGCCCTGTTTCCTGGGAGTTTGGGCGGCGGGAGGGGGGAGGGGGCGGGGAGGGGGGACAGTGCTGGTTACCCCTCCACCCCACCCCCGCTCTCAGCCTGCAGCAGGAGCACAGGAAACCCAACCGCAGGGGGCTGGGCCCTGAGCCCCACTTGGACAGGGAAGGGGGTTTCTGAGCCCTGCTAGAGCCCCAGCCCTCCCCAGGCCCTGCCGGCCCTGCGGGGACCCTGCACCCCTGCAGGCTCCTGCACGACCCCCTGGGGTCCACTGTGCCCCACTTTACAGATGGGGAGGCCGGGGCTTCCAGGGCCCACTCTTTCCGCTCTACCCCCTGGAAAAGGTCAAGGAGGGAGAGAGAGAGAAGCCCGGGCAGTCTCCAGCCTCCAGACAGCCCCTGGCCTCTCTGTGCCCTGTGTGGGGACAGCACTGTGGGGACACATTCCAGCCTGGACCAGGGGGGCAGCTCCCTAAAGCTCCCAGGGCCCAGCTGCGCTGCTCTTGGCGTCACCTTCCTCTTTGGCCCCTTCTTCCTTCTTGTCCTTCCCTTTAGTCCCCCTCAAAGGCGGGCTCCCCTTGCTGAGCGGGGGCCCTGTGAGGGCACATCCCTGAGTTTCCAGGGACTTGGCAGGCCAGGCGTTGAACGCAGCCGCCGTCAGCAGTGAACTGTGCAGCCCCGCGATCACATGATTGACAGCAAACACCTGCCGCCTGGAATTATGCTCCTTACCTATGCTCTTGGGGCTGTTTCTACCCATTGCATCCTCAGGGAGGGGATATTATAGAGCAGGTGACGCCACACAGCTCTTCCCATGGCTGTGGGGAGTGACACCATGTTGGCAGCTTGAAATGGGCCGTGGTGAGAATATTGACAGCACAGGAACTGGCAAATGTTCCAAATCAGGGCTTGATTTGCTTTCCGCAGCGCCTGCTGTCTCCAGACTTAAGACAGTGATGGGGAAGATGTTCATAGCAGAGGTTAAACTTAAGAGTGTGTCTTGGGTGAATATTATGGTATGTAAATTGTGTCTGTTTTTAAAAAACTGCCTGCAGCCATTACAATGTGAACACATTACAGGAAACTGAGGAATGCCATCTGGCATTCAGAAAACGAGCACCTGATAAGGAGCCACTCGCATCGTTAACGAGGGACTGACGTTCTCACAAACATCTTCAGCTTGTTTTCCTTGATAACACAAGGAGAACATCACCCGACATTCCCGTTGGAGCTACACTCATCCGTCAGCTGAGGGCAAGCATAGGCGGCTATAAATACACCAGTTTGGCCAAATCCATGGAGTGCTTCCTGAGGATCCATTGCTGTGCATAGACATGTATATGTGCATGTGTAGGTGCATGTGAATATGTATGCATGTGTACCTGTGTACGTACGTATGCATACATGTAAATACATTCCCTCCTGTGCCGCTGGCTGGTTGAGAAACATTTGGCTGGGTGCTTCCCAGGGTCCGTCCGACCTTTTCTAATATTCTCACTTGACTGTTCTGCCCAGGGTGAGCCCCTCCTGTCCCACAGCTGACCCCAAATCTCCCTCCAGGCAAACCTCAGCCCTGAGCTGTGGGCATGAATACCCAGCTGTCGCTTGGATATTTCCCACCCAGCAGGTCGCACACCTCCCAGGCCAGTGCAGAGAGGGCGGGCCCTGGAGCTCAGCAGAGTCATGATTTGGGGGCCCCCTCAGCAACAGGACCCGTGATACTGCTCAGGGGACCATCACCTGGCCTGGCTGGGTGTGTGAGCAAGATGTCAGGGTTGGAACCAGCTGATGCAGTAATGGATAGGACACAGTGGGAGAGAGCGATGCCAAACATGGTCTGAATGGAAGGGGACAGATGTGATGAGATGAGGGACACAGCGGCTTGGGTGGAGGGAGGATGGTGAACCTCGATTTTGAGTTGGAGGTGTCTTTGGGACATCCAAGCTGGAAACAGATCTGGAGATTCCCGAGGAGAGGCTGGGGCTAGAGGTGTTGGAATCTTCTGGGAAGACTGCAATTAAAGCTCTGGGTGTGAGCCCGGCTGGCACGGTCAGTGCCTGGGCTTTGACCTATGAACCAGGTGTTCAGGGTTCAATTCCCATCAGGGCACACGCCCCGGTTGTGGGCTCAATCCCAGAAGGGGCGTGCAGCAAGCAGCCGATCAATGACTCTCTCGTCAGTGATGGATCTATGTCTCTCTCCCTCGCTCTTCCTCTCTCTGAAATCAATAAAAAACATCGATTGTTTAAAAGCGGTGGGCTTATTTGAGCTTGTCTGGGGTTGGAGGGGGGTGAGAGAGTGCAGGGTGCAACCCGACGTGAGCCATGTAGGGACCCTAGACCACAAAGGGATGGGCGTAGCTCGTGTGGAGGCTGAGGGAGGGGAATGTTCAGAAAGGAAGGTCACCCGGGGTGAACGCCTGACAGGCGTCATGGGGCTGAGAGGTTGTGTGAGGCAGGCAGAGCAGTTGACAAGCCCCTGCCAAGACGCAAGTCAGGCGAGGGGGGATGTCACCTAGGACAAGAACAGTTAGTTAAGATGACGTGGCAGGTTCCAGCCCATTCTCAGGATCAGGTGACATATCAAACGTGGGAAGTGGGGATAGGAGGGGTCAAGCCTCTACCACAGGCTCCTGTGCTTGACAGCTGCTGTCCTTGGATTAAGGGGGGAGCCCTGAGGAGCCAGGGGGAGGGGAGGAAGCCTGCAGTCCAGACAGGGGGCGTAACAGGCAGCGCACTTCAGGCCTGCAGCTCAGGAGAGGTCAGTGCTGGGGAGGAGGGTGGGGTCAGCCCTGAGGGGGGCATGGAGGGAGGTGCCTCAAAGGGGAACTCAGGAGTGAGCACACGAGCTTCCATGAGGGTTTGTGGGAGGAATGACTGACTGAGGGCCTGGCAAGTGTGAGCACTGGAGAGCTGTCCCACGGGGGAGAGAACCACGAGCCAGAGGCTGAGAGCTCCAAGGAGTGACTGGCCAGGGTCAGATCCTGCAAAAGCCAAGGGCCCAGGACACACAGCCTGCAGGTGCCGCTGCTCAGTTTGGCTCTAAGCATTGCGGGTGGCAGCTCCCACTGAGTGGTCGGCTAGGACAGGCTGCCGAACCTGGGGAACAGGGGACAGGAGGCTCGAGGACACACTTGTACAGAAGAGGTTTGGTGGGAAGGCAGGGCCATGGAGGCAGCAGCTGCACAGAAAACCATTAGAAGACTGGGTCAGGTGGGGACACTTCCATGCCTCCTTCCTGCCTCCCTCTCTCACCTTCCAGCCTCTAGTCTGAGGCCTCCAAGATCTAAACTCCAGATCGGGCTCTTCCTAGTGCAGTAGCCTTGGAAAAATCCAAAGGATCGCTGTAGGCTGAGCTCCTTTGTGATCTAAATCCCACATCAAAACGGGATTCAACTTATACAAACTTAACATAAATACAGGTCTGGAAAAAGCTGCTGCATGGTGAAGAGGAGCCAGGCTTTCCCAGTCTCTGACCTCGTGGCAAAGGGAGCTGTGGATTCCAGTGGGGGGGGACTGGGGGGCTAATGCAGGGAACACCGAGGGGCCGGCGCTCTTCAAGGCTGCCAGGGAGGAGCGGTGAAGAAAACTAGGACTCAATTCTACTCCAGCTCATTTTATTGCAACCCCATCCCCGTGTCCAGAATCAATGGCTATTTAATACACATGCAAAGCACTCCTAAAATCGACCACGTGAACATGCCCATTTCTTTACCAGTATATGAACTCAAAAGGGAAAAATCTTTATAAGACCAAAATCAACAGGTTTAGTACATCCAGGAAGAGCATCTTTAGTAAACAACAGGAAAGAAAATGTGTCAGGAACCAGGCCAAATACACAGAACAGGATGTGAGACTCCCATTGGCCACGATGACTCCCAAGGGAACATCAATATAGGGTGACCCCAAAAAGGTAGACAGACGTGAGACTCCTGATGGAACATAAACATAAGGTATTTCCAAAATGATATACCCATGGCAGATTATTGATAGAACACAAATATAGGTGTCCCCAAAATGGTACACACACGGGAGATTCATGATAGAACTTAAATATAGGTGTTCCCAAAACCGTACACACAGGGGAGATTCACGGTGGAACATACGTATTGGGTGTCACCACAAACGTACACACAGGCTAGACTTCCAATGGAACATAAATTTAGGTGTCCCCAAAAAGGTACCAATAGGGGAGATACCCGATAGAAAATAAATATAAGAAGGTGTCAACCGAAAGGTACACCAGGGAAGACTCCTGATGGAACATCAATACAGGGGTCCCCAAAGAGGTACACACAGGTGAGACTTCTGGTGGTACATATATATTGGGTGGCCCCAAAAAGGGACACAAGGGGACATTCCTGATGGAACACAAATAAAGGGGGTCCCCAAAAAGGTACACAGAGGTGAGATTCTTGTTGTAACAAATACTGGGCTTCCCCAAAAAGCCACACAGAGGGGAGACTCCTGATGGAACATAAATATAGGGTTTTTCCAAAAAGGTACACACATGGGAGATTCGTGATAGAACATAAATATAGGTGTCCCCAAAAACGTACACACAGGGGAGATTATCGATGGAACGTACGTTTTGGGTGTCACCACACAGGTACACACAGGGTAGACTTCCAATGGAACATAAATTTAGGTGTCCCCAAACAGGTACCAATAGGGGAGATGCCCAACAGAACATAAATATAAGAAGGTGTCAACTGAAAGGCACACAAGGGAAGACTCCTGATGGAACATTTATACAGGGGTCCCCAAAAAGGTACACACAGGTGAGAATTCTGATGGAACGTAAATATTGGGTGGCCCCAAAAAGGGACACAAGGGGAGATTCCTGATGGAACATAAATACAGGGTGTTCCCCAAAAGTTACACACATTTTGACAGCTGATAACTCTTATTTTCACTCTCTTCAGGTTTAAGGAATTTGAAGCAATGGGTGAAGCCACACTAAGTTTTGAACAAAGAAAATGTATCCACTGGACTCTTTATGGGGATACGTAAAAGAAAGTCTACGGTACAAAAGCAACAACACTTGGGAACTGAGGGCAGCTACTGAAAGACAAGGCGCACAGATTCCCACAGAACAGGGTGATCCCTGAGGTTTGCGGGTCCTTTGCTGCGCATCAGCTCTGGCCTGGGCGCTCCGGAAACAGAAGCAAAGGAATCGCAAACATCAGGAACCACTTTGTTTGGCGTTTGTGCGCTTTCTTTCCACAGCTGCCCCCGATTCATTGACTGTTGCCGGGTTTGAGCCGTAAGCTTGATATTTTATGAATCCCCATAAGAGAGTTTAGTGGATAATTTTTCATTGTTCAAAGCTTAGTCTGGCTTCACCCATTGTTCCAAACTTGTTAAACCTGAAAAGGAGTGAAAATTGAGGGAGTTACCAGCTCTGAAAATTTACGTACATTTTTGGGAGACACCCTGTAGATCACCCTCAAAATACATGCATTGCACAAGTGTGTGCACACCTCTGTAATAGATTATAGGCAATGCGGTCACTATCCCCAGGACTTATTCATAAAGCATAAGTCAACATCTCACCCACGATGGGGACACTGGGGACCTACACCCACTCCCAAATCAGGCGTGTACCTCATCTCAGACACACTCCCCTCAACACACTATGTACACTTGCTGGGGTCTGCCCAGAGACAGGCTCTGGGGAGGCTGGGTCAGCCTCAGGGGGTGCTGGGTGGGGCCTCGCCTCAGCAGGTCTCAAGCTGGGCTTCACACAGGCCCTGGCTTCAGCAGCTTCCCCTCGGAGGTGCTGACAGCCATGTTCATGGTGGGGCCGCAGAGCTGGTGGGTATCCTGGTCCCTTCTTTTCTGGTAGGGGGTCCTGGCTAAGATATGATGGTTCGGGCATCATTGCCCTTGCTCAACAGGTAATTCAGCAGGTCATCCTGGTAGGTGGAATATCCTACAGAGAAGAGAGGAAGAAGGGAGAGGCGAGGGTGAGGGACACGAGGGTCCTCAGAGAGCCCTCTCCCGGTCAGGACGTCCCCTGTGCAGGCCACTTGGCCAGGACTGAAGTTTCCTGCTCCTGTTGGGCCTTTCACAGCCTAGCTGGGCCCCACCACACACCCGGCCCGTGGTTGAGATGGGGAGGCCGGGGCCCCACATGGGTCAGGGAGAAAAGCCAGGCGTCCGTCACTCAGGCAGCTCCCTAGCTTCACCAGCAGGAAAACAGACCCAGAGGGAGATGCCGTTTCCAAAAACACATCCACTGGATGGGAGGGTCGGGGCTGGGAGCCTGGGCACAGCCAAAGCTTTCCATCTGTCCTCATTCCCACCAAGCTCAGTGGGAGGCAGAGACCGGCTGGGCACATTGTCCTCTCTTCCTTCCAGGCCACCAGCTCAGACACCTGGTGAGGGCTTCATCTTAGGCCACAAGAAACAGAAAGGACGCCAGCAGCTCCTATATGCCAGCCTGACCTCACTCGAAACCCTCACTGACACCTACACCTTTCTTTTGATCTGACAAGGGGGATGTAGGAACAACGAGGTGGGCCACCAAGGGTAACTCAAGACTGTGCAGGGGACAGCCACCCCACCATTGTTCCCTTTAAGCCACTGCCCTGGCACAGCAGCTGTGCTGGGCCGGCCTTCCCCTGTCCAGGGAACCACTGTCCTTTCCCACCATGCGGGCAGCAGGCCTAGGCCCCCAGACCGAAGTCTGACCCTGCTCTGGAACCTGCAGCCCTCTGCCAGCACCTCACAGCCTGGAGGAGCCGAGTGCAGGTGTCCCCTGAGGCGGATGGACACCATGAGGAGAGGAAGGAGTGCATGCAGAGGAGCCAGGGGTCACCAGCACATGGAGTCAGACCCCAGGCAGCTAGACATTTGAGGGACCGTCAGTCTGCGGGACAGCTCAGCAGCCCGACACACCCCTACACCTGCCAACAATGCCTGACCCAGGATTCTGACATCTGGACCCACAACTAGACACACACTCATCCCCAAAGGCAAAAAAAATCAACCTTCTCAGTGACGAGTGTGGGGGAAACACCCTCCCGGCTGCCGTGTACCTGCATGCGAGTGTCCACCACAGCCCTCGGGTCTGAGGGTGAGAGCGGCTACAGGGAGGGGACACTGCCCTGGCCGAGGGCAGGCTGCCCCTTCCAGGCCTGCAGACCTCCCCTCCTGGCCCATTCCTCTAGCACATACAGTATCCGGTCCCTGTTCCCGGGATCATCAGTGTCCATCCCGCTGCACACTAACAACTGTGGGACAGGGACGTGTTTTCGTGGTCCCAGCTCACAGCTGGTGAGCAGCTGAGCTGCACTGAGAACCGGGGACACACCCGGACATGCTCTGCTTCCCGCCCCGCCAAGCCGTCTGCTCCGGATTCACCGGGTCCACAGGGCACCCAGGTCCCAAGTGCTGGCGCGGGCCACAAACAGCAGCAGCTGGAAAACACCACTTGGCAAGGGCATGTGGGGTGAGCCACAAATACTTGGTTTTTCTGAAGGCACAGAAACAGGACCTGCTTTCCACAGTGACGTACAGGTCAGAGCCACCCACGGCCTTGCTCACAGCCTTGCTGAAGACCCTGCGTATGTCCATTAGGTATTTAATGCACCGGGATCTCCCTATAGAAATGGCTTCTTCTAGGCCTGACAGCTACAAGGAAACCCAAACATAGGCTATGGTGCTTCTCCGTGCTGGCTGTGTGGACATCAGCTCTGGAGATTTGCGTCCCTCTCACCACACACACGATCTGCGAGGCTTCTCATGCTTAAGTGACTACATTGTTCTGGGACAAAACTACCACAACACTGCCTGGGTTTGTATTTTCTACTTGATTGGTAACATACCTAAGGAGGCAGACGTGTGTGCATGGAGCATGCCCCTCAGGCTCCTACACACTCGTGTGCACATCCAACACTCCTTCTGGCTGGTTCTACCTTCCCAGGAAGGAGACCGGAGATCCCACCCTTTACTACCCACCTGCAGCCAGTCGCCCTCCTACCTTTCCTGGGAGCCTGCTGTGGGCGTACTGGTCTTTCACCATTGGGAGCAGGATGGGATGGGCTCCCGGGGATCCAGTGGACAGGCACCTACAATCGATACCTCTCCTTTTTTCGATCCCTTTTTATTGGTTTTAAAAAGGTTGAGGATCCATTTGGGTCCAATCCAGCGTTTTTTCCTAGTTTGAAGGAGATTTTTAGGGCACAGTTACACTCACTGCCCCCTCCAGCAGGTTTCGGGTGCCCTACCGTGACCTGGGATTTCCATCACTTGCCTGTGAAGTTGCCCATTAACTTGGGGATCAGAATTCGGCTTCTTTTTGCCATCACCAGGATCACTGGATCTGGGGTTCAGGAGGTAAAACAGAATTTGCAGTTAACGTGCACAGACTCGGGGATGGTAGAAGTGTCGGTCTTGGCAGAAGCCCACACTAGCCTTCGGGGAAACAGAACTTCAAATACCGC
Source organism: Miniopterus natalensis (assembly GCF_054644295.1). Taxonomy (NCBI): domain Eukaryota; kingdom Metazoa; phylum Chordata; class Mammalia; order Chiroptera; family Miniopteridae; genus Miniopterus; species Miniopterus natalensis. The sequence goes on along the minus strand of NC_142087.1, from coordinate 73,491,609 downwards.
CCTCAGCCCGTGGCTGTCTGCCGAGCACAGGAAGCGGTGCTGCGCGAACCTAACCTATGTTTCCTAGAAAGTTCACATGAAAATGCCATTTTCAGGAAAAGCCAGGGACCTTCTCATTTTCTGCTAGAGTCAATAATGAGTGAAATAGGCTGGGATACTTTGCCATTCCCGGCACTGGGGAATCTGGGTGAGGGGAAGAGGGCAGGGCAGAGTGGGTCGTTTGAATGAAAAACACTGAGGCCTGGTCACTGTGGCTCTGTGCTTAGAGTGTCAGCCTGAGCACCAGGGTTGCAGGTTCGATTCCCAGTCAAGGGAATCGAACCTCTGTTGCAGGTTTAATCCCCAGCCCCAGTTAGGGCACATGCAGGAGGCAACCAATCGATGTGTCTCTCTCATATCCATCTCTCCCTCCCTACCTCCCTCTCTCTCTCTCACACACACACACACACCCCTGCCTTCTTCCTTCCCTTCTACTTTCTATAAATCTCAATGCAAAAAATATCCTCAGGTGAGCATTAAAAAAATAAATAAGAAAATACATAAAAACAGGGAATTGAAAGGGTAAGTAGTATGTGTGGTATCTGAGCAGAAATGGAGGCATTCTAACCTAACAGAAGAACCCCATCTGGGTTCTAATCTTGCCTCTGCCCTGAAACAGCACTGTGCTCACACAAATCACTCCAGTTCCTCATGGGTGACTCAATTCCTCGCAACAGAAGGGTCAGAGGGAGCTTCTGAAATCTTGTGGTTCTGTGATTTGAACAGAGAAGCCTTGCAGGATTCATGGGGATGTGACTTCAAGGCTGGGCTGGCGCAGGACAGCCTGAAGGGCCAGCTCCTGGGGCTCAGGCCCGGGACTAGGGGAAGCCCTGCTGAAGGGGACTTAGCCAGCCACCAACTGCAGCTGCTGCTCTCTGGAGAAGGGAAGTGGTTCTGCAAGTGCCTTGAGGTCCAGTGGCTCCAGAGGAATTTCGCCTGTGTTTGAAGACCATGGGTGCTGGTCTAGGTGTCTGATCCAAGCTTCCTTGCCAAGACAGAAGCATGGCTTCCTATGTCCTGAAATCTTCAGGCAAAACATGACCCTCCTGCTTCAATGGCTCTAAAACCAGACTCTCTGTGCCCTTACACAGGCTCATGGCCAGCTGTCATTTGCCATCCCTCATAGGATAACCCTGAGTCCAGAGGGCAGGACTGAAAGAAAATCTAAATTCTGTCCGTACTGGGAGGGACCTGCACACACATGACCTGCTCAACAGTGGAAGACACAGGCCCACCAACGGGCCCCTGCTCCAGGTGGCTACAGCCTTCCCTCCTCCTGAGAGAACAAGCTCTCTGTTCTCTTTCAGTCACTGAAGCTTAAGGCAACTCACTTCTTTGGACCAGGATGAGAGCGCTTGAGCGGAGCTTTGGATTTTTCTTTCAGGTTGTCATTTTCTCTCTGAAAGTCACTTAAGTCGTCTCTAAAAACAGAGGAGAAAGGATAAACAAGCTCGTTTTTTAAATGTAACATGTAACTTGTCCCTTCAGCCCAGCCCAGAAGGGTCGGTGGTTTTCTGGGATTCACACACCACGGTGCTCACGAACATCGTGGTGGCTCAGGTGGGAATGTGTGAACACAAGCATTGGATGTGGGTCCGGGAACACTAACACCTCAAGGAGACCTGCGGAAGCACCTAGGACCAGGCTGTACATCATCTCAGGAGAGCAAACTCTGGTCCATCTGAAACTCAAGCCCAGAAACCCCAAGGAATTTCCGGCCAGGCCAATTCAGGACGGGAGGCTCTCGGGGTCAGACACAGGGCTAGGCTGGCTCCTGGGGGGCAAACTAACAAGACCCCCAGTGCTGAGGAGACATCTGCCTTCAGCGAGTTAGATGGGCAGCAAGGTTTCAAAGTCACTTGAGCAAAGTCAGACCTCTGACCTCCACCCATTCCATTGTTGGTTTTTGATAACACTTGCAGGGAAGCAAACTCTAAGCCTTTCAGGGCCCAGACAGAGAAAATCAGGAGCAAAGCTGGCCTGGAAGGACCAGAGGGAGTGGCCGGGCCTGGGGCTGCTGAGCGCATGGTGCCGCGGGGAACCGCACCGGGCCCTGCACACGGAGGGCTGCTGGCCAGGGGGCGGAACTTCTGATTGTTTTCCCAAAGGACCCAGAAACCCAGGTTGTGAAGCAAAATCTCTTAATTTCTAATTGTTGGAAATCAGTTCACATTTTGAAAACCACAAAAAGGACCCCAGAGAAACCCTTGAACCTCGGCCTCCAGAGAGCACCCCGACCTTGAGGAAAGGGCGCCTGGCCTTCCTGTGCCAGGGGCCTGCTTCTGTTCTCTCCTGGCCCCTAGGGCTGTGCTGGGTGCTCTCTATACAATGCTGCCCAGGGGGCCCGCTGGCTCCTGTCCTGTCGCTGCCTCTCACAGTGGCTGTGGCCTTGACAGCTTGATCCCTGGTTTCCTTGCTTGGCAATGAGTCCTCTGGATCCCGGCAGCTGCTCAGGCTCCTTGGCCATGAAGCTGCCGAGGTCCCACCTAAACCGAGGGCTTTTGCGGGAGTTCACCGTGAAGTGGGGACCCAGGCAAAGTGCTAGCTTGCCAACCAGTAAGGCCCCAACCACTGCCCCTGCTCAACATCCCAGTGCCATCAGCTCAACATCTTTGATTCTAGACTTTGTGATTCTGCCCCCACAGCCGTGCTGCTTGGCCTTATGCTAGGGTGCTTTCCTGTCTGCATGTGCCCCCTCGTCCTATGCCAGCAGCAGAACCCAACTCCCAGCCCCATGCCTCCATCTATGCCTCCAGGGAGCCCCTCAACATCCGTGTGCTATGCATGTAGCTCTGCTCACATCCCATCTCCCCGACTAGTCCCTGCTGACCAGGGAACTGGTGCTCTGCACCTCGCGGGGCCTCCGCCGAAGTCCGGACCCTGTAGATATTGGCAGAGGGAGGGCAGCCACGCGCACAACAACCCACTCTCCAAGACAGACAAGCTCAGCCTTTGACCTGAATTCTTTCCCTGAGGACTTCTCTTTACCACTATCATATTTTTTTCAGTGAAGTTCATTCCAAAGGCAGATCAAGAAGTGTTTGGCAGTGGGCACTGTCTTTGAAAAGCAAACAAAGGCCAACCACCCTGCTTGCAGAAATCTAGAACCACCCCAGGGAAAATGAGAGGACATGCTGGTAAGGTGGCCTGTCCCCTCGCCCTGGGGACACCAATGTTCCCCAGGGCTTCTCTCCCCGAATGTTGGGCTCTAGGCTGCAGCTGGAAGCCAGGACCCTTTGTGGACAGGCGTCAGCCATCCCACACCCCTTACAGGGAATCCTCCTGCTCCTTGACGTTCCAGCACTGATCTTGGTAACACAAGTTCTGCTCTAGAAGCATCAGCTGGTCATGGTCCAAATTCTGGATCCGCTCCAACATCTCAACCCGGCCCGCAAGGTGGTAATTGGCTTCCTCCATGTTGCCCTTGAGTCGAGACAGCACCTAGAACACAGATGGACAAAGTCTCGACCACCCCAAGCCCTGCGATTCCACTGCTTCGAATCTAATTCCGAAGGAAGAAAAAGGCGACGGGCACACAGATGGCCACCGCGTTATTATCTAGACCAGTCGGAGTGACCAATACTGCCAATGTCATGGGGACGGCCAAGCCTTCTGCCACTGCTCCGTCCGATCAGGCAGCCACTGGCCACATGTGCCCACTGGGCACTGATAACTAGCCAGTGTGAGCTGAGTCGTGCCATAGGTACAAAAGAGACAACAGAGTCCGAGGAATTAATAACCATTTTTAAAAATATGATATATCTCATTAATTAGCCCGCTTCTTGGTGTGGCTCTGTGGCTGAGCATCGACCCATGAACCGGGACGTCACTAGCTCCATTCCTGCTAAGGACATGTGCCCAAGATGCGGGCTGGATCCCCAGTAGGGAGCCTGCAGGAGGCAGCCGGCCCAAGTTTCTCCATCATCAGTGATGTGTCTGTCTCTCCCTCTCCCTTTTATTCTCCCTGTCAAAAGAATCAATAAAAATATTTTTTTTTTCAAATACCTCATAAAATCTATCATTAAAATTAATCCCACCTCTTTCCTTTTACTGTTTGAATGTGGCTACTAGAAAATTTTGTATTACGTGGGGCGGCCTGCATTATATTCCTATTGGACACCTCTGCTTTCCATGAGGGTTGGCACTTTTTCTGTCAAGGGCGAGATGGTGACTGTTTTAGGCTTTCCAGCAGGATGGTGGTCTCTGTGGCAACTATTCAACTCTGTTATTACAGCAGGCAAGTAGCCAGAGATAAAATGGACATGCATGGGTGTGGCTGTGTTAAAAAAGAGACAAAAAAACAACTTTACTTGTGGACACAGACATCTAAGGTTCCTATTTCACTTGCCACCAAATAGTCTTCTTCTCGTGATTTCCCCAACCACAGACGTACAAAGAGAGGCAGTAAGTGGGGGTTGGATCTGAACTTGGGGCTGAGGTGGACCAAGTCCTGCTCTAGAATATCATCGCGGTTGGTGCAGTAGGATAGTCAAAAGCTCCGGCTTCAATCAAACTGGGTCCCAAGGCACCACTTAAGAAGGACAAGGACAGGAGCCCCGCTCACGAGGTCATCGTGAGAACTGAGTGAGAGGACCCCGGGGAGCACAGGGCAGAGTGCACAGCAGCAGGAGGGACATGAACAGGACTCGGCTGTTTCCACGCACCGCCCGACCCTGCAAAAGCCGAGGTCAGACGAAAGGTGCTTCCTGACACATCCCTGACAGTCAGGGTGTTCGTCCCCTTCAAATGCCTCTGGCTTCCCCTCGGCCTCTGGGTGACATTCACATACAGTCTCTGAGCAAGGACGCCAACGAGGACCCATTCGGACCCGGCCCAGCCCAAGGCTCTCAGCCCAGGGAGCACCGCCCGCTGTCCTGGGCCCCCCAGGCCTCACCTCGCACTGTTTGCGCAGCTGGGCCAGAGAGGCGCTGGCTGCCTGGTGCTCCTCCTCCAGCTGGCAGAACCGGGCCTGCCAGTGGTCCGCCTCCACCTGCACCTTGACAAGGGCGCTTCCCAGCTCCGTGCTGCGGGCTCGCAGCTCCTCCTGCTGCCCCTTCACCTGCTGGTGCAGGATGCTGACTCTAGGGGTGGACAGACACAGGGCCAAGGGCTCAGGGACACTCCCAGGCTCTGTCCCGGCTCTGCAGCCTTAGCAAAATCACCGCCTCTCGGGGCATCAGCTTTCCCATGTGTAAGTGAAGGCTGAACAAAATCAGTAGTTCTCACACTGTGCCTGTTGGGTTCTATGAGGCTCCCCATGGCCCCCCACTGTGCGCTGGGGGGACAGGACAGGCAGCCTTGGACAAGACTTCAACAGAGCATCACTGTTAACATCCTTTATACTTATGGCTTTGCTTCCCTGCTTCCTTGGAAAAAAGGCTTCTTCTAGTAAAATACTTTCAGAAATCATTGAATCACAACATTTTGCTCTAAAATTCTATGCCTCTGCCCAGCTCTGCTCCTCAATTCCAAGCCTCTTTCTAATTTCAACTCTGGAAGGAAATATAATACGAGATTCTGGGGTTCTTGTCAATCCACTGAAATGATCGTCATCACCAGGATTGCCTGATTGGGTTTCCTAAGAAATATTTATGCCAGAAATCTCCAATTGCCAGAGGCTCATGGACTCAAAGAGAACACAAATAGGTCTAGCTTCGCCCACACAGTTCTGTTTCTAAAATTAGTGAGTATGTCATCATTTAAAAATGTTTAGGTTTCACATCAACATTCAGATGTCTCGCTTCTGAGAAGAAAGTACCCTCAACAAAACATAAACAGGAGCCCCTGGATCCACCTCCCAGGTCATACCTTCAGATGCTGTGTGTTCTTTACCAGGGCCCGATCTTTTACTGACACTCCTTCCCCACGTCCAGGGCCTGCCGGGCCACCACAGGCACCTGACTTTGCAGCCCCCCAGGACCTGCTAAAACAAGGCTGTGGGGAGGAAGGCTTCCTATGGTCACGCCTCTAGGTTGAGACAAGCCCTGGCCTCAAATCCTGACTATGCCACTCAGTAGGAGCACTGGCCTTCAACAAGGGTCTAAATCTCTTTGAGCCTGATTCCTCATGTGTTAAAGAAGTCAGTCAATTCCCATGGTCCGCAGTATGTTCTATGGTCACAGGGAAGACGGAATCGGTGTACGCTGAACCTGATGCCAATGTTCCTGTGAGTCTCAGGCCACACTTTTGGCAACTGATCAAGACATAAAGATGCCTGTGTAACATCCTCACAGCAACAGCACCGTGACTCCTGCCAGAAGGCGCCTTATCTACCACTTGCGTACTCCCCGTGAGGCCCAGCGCAGCCCTACACATGGGAACACTAGGGAGCACACAGCATGGCACGTGGGGGCCATTTCAAACAGAAAAATCGCCACCAAAGAGCACAAAACTAGAAAACCATGGCACCACCTGGGCCACAGGAAGGTCGCTCCTTTGCAGCATGAGAGCTGGAACAAGGCAGGAGTCAAACGCCTCATTGACCGCAGATGCGGAAGTGCACATCAGATGACGTCAGTATCCCGCACTCAGGGACAGTCCACAACAGGCCACACGTGCACATATGGGAGATCCAAGTACATTTCAGCCAGTAGATGAGTCACAAACAGGGAATGCGTGAATGAAAATTGACCTTACCTCCACCACAGGTGTTAGTGGATGCAGGTACCCGGACCCCATGCCATCATCACGATCGACAGTGTGGGAGGTGAGGCTATCCAAACCCAGACAGTGCACCATCCCAGGTGTCCCTAGTCCTTCCATCCCAGCTACCAGCTGCGGTCCTTTTACCCTATTCCCATCCTGCAGTTAACATGACAGCGTTTGTAAGAATGCATCATTGCCAGGGGACTCTCTTGAGTTTCACTCAGTGGGTGCTGAGTACGTTGGTCTGAATGACATCCTGGCAGATGCCGCAGCATTGGGGTGGTGGCGGTTACCTGTCCAGCTCTTCCCTCAGCTTCTGGTTCTCATTGGTGAGGATGGCGTTGGACCTCTGCTGTTCTTGGAGAGCCTCCCGCTGGGTGTTCAGGAGCTTTTCCAGCTGCTCCACTGCCTCGCTGTGCACCATCTTGTCTTCCTGCCTGTGGGAGGGAAGACACCTGCTAGGAAGGGACACCCCTGAACACTGCAAAGCCTCCTCTGGGGGGCTGCTCTATGGAGAGCTGAAGGGGAGGGCGATGGGCAGGGAGTGGGCTGGACAGCTGAGAAATCGGAGAATGGCAGTTGGCACAGACATTGGGCTAGCTCTGGGGGATCTCCTCCAGCCACAGAGCCGAGTCCACCTTCCCCCATCCGATGTGTCTCCATAGTCCCTTCAATTCCCTGTCATTCCAGCCCTTCAAAATGACACCACAGCATACACAGCTGAAGTCCACTCTACCAAACACTCTACTTCTGATTACAGCAGTCCCTTTAATATTTCTTGCAACAACATTTGGTGGTGAGAAACTTTTAGCCTTTTTTTGTCTGGAAAGCCCCTTATTTCACCATCTATTTTGATTGATAGCCTTGCTGGGTAAAGTCGTCTTGGTTACAGATCCTTGCTTTTCACTTCCTTGAATACTTCATGCCATTCCCTTCTGGCCTGTAGAGTGTCTGATGAGAAATCAACAGACAGCCTTATGGGAGCCCCTTTGTAGGTAGGTAACACAACGCTCTTCTCTTGCTGCCTTTAACATTCTCTCTGTCTTGAATTTTGGGCATTTTCATTAAGTGTCTAGGCCTGGGCCTCTTTGCAATTTTTGTGCTTGGCACTCTGTGTGCCTCCCAAATTTGTGTGACTTTCCTTCACCAGGTTCGGCAAGTTTTCCGCCACCATTTCTTCAAACAGGTTCTCTATCCCTGGCTCACTCTCTTCACCTTCTGGGACTCCAAGGATGTGAATACAGTTATGCTTCACGTTGTGCCACAGCTCCGTTACACAATTCCCTTCTCTGTTCTTTCTGGATCTCTGATTCAGTATTTTTTCCACCCTGTCTTCTAATTGGCTGATCTCATCCTCAGCTTACAACACTCTGCTGTTTATCCCGTCCAGTGTATTCTTTTTTTATTTAAATGCTCATGCAAGGATATGATTTCCACTGCTTTTCAGAGGAAGTACGAGAGAGAGAGGGAGAAAGACAGAAAGACAGACATCAATATGAGACACACTGATTGGTTGCCTCCCACTCATGCTCAGAATGGGGCCGGGGATCCAGGCCAACACTGAGGTATGTGACCTTGGCCAGAATCAAACCGGAGGCCCTTCAGTCCTCATGCCAACTCTCTGACCACTGAGTCAAACCGGCTAGGGCCCAATGTAGTCTGTATTTCTGCTAGGTCAGTCTTAATAGCCTGCATAGTTTCCATATCTTTTCTTCTGCTGTTAGGGCAATCCTTACAACCATTATTCTGAACTCTGGATCTGATAAGATTGCGTATCTGCATTTCCTTTAGTTCTTCTTGTGGGGGCTTGTTCGTCTCCCCATTTTGGTCGCCTGTTAGGTTTTGTGTGTATGTATTAGGTAGATGTGCTAGGAGTCCCATTCTTTTTGAAGGGTCTCTGGTGCAGGCCAATGTCAAACTCTCTTTGTGAATGGCCTTGGGTACTCTCTGTTTGGAGCTACACGTGATCCACAACCTGTGGCGGCTGGCTCTCTCTGCTGGGGCTGGGTGCCCCTGGGAAAAAACCGACATGCACACCAGGGTTTGATGTTCCAAACCCTGGGTCCAGAAGCAGATCAGGCAGACCAGAATCACCCACAGTCCACCTCTAACTGCAGGGTGATTGTTATTCTTAGTCTCTTAGTCACGTTCAGGCTGTAGACCACAGGGTGGGGTGAGAGGATTGCCAAAGGGTGGGGCAATTGTCCCCCCTTCCCCCAGGCAAAAGCTGCCTGGGAAGTACAGGTCTACCTGAGAAAGACAGCCTCTGCATCTGGGGGAATGACTCAGCACAGGAATTCAGATGGCCACCCTCCAGCTCTAGCCCCAGAGCTAGCATTTTCCTCACACAGCTCTAGTCTACTCTGCCCTCCCTCCACCAGAGCTCAAAATGAGTAGCTGACACAAAACTTTGTGCACTGGCCTTTGAAGAGGCTGCCAGCATTTCCAGCCATCACTCCCTGGCACACAGAAATCTCGGTGCTTTTCACAGCTACATCGTATATGGTCACCTTTCTTACTTGTGCTGCTCTGTGCTGAGGAGCCCAGCTTCATGTTTCGAATCCAGACTTCACACTGGGAACACCCCACAACTGAGATAGCCCTCCAGACCTCCAGCTATTACCTCTCGGTGCACAAGTAGCCATCTCTAGCCTCCATACTTTCTACCAGTCTCTAGGCGCTCTCTGCTTTAGGTCCTTGGTTATAAGGGTGCTCTCCAGCTAGTCTTCCGTTGATTATTCAGGATAATTTTTTCCATATTTTACTTGGAATTCCAGTTATGTCCTGGGAGAATGTCAGTGTAGCTTCCACTTAATCCATCGCCATCTTGGAATCCCCCACTTTTAATGACTCTTCTCAGACTACACCCACCAGACACTGAGTTTTCCTCTGAGTGTGTGGGACAGGTCAGGGGACTCCAGGAGGCACTGTGCCACTCCAGAGTCAGGTAGGCAGTGAAGCCGCCACCTGGCGGGGAGGGGAAGGAGGGCAGCACCCGAGATGATGGGCAAAGTGACATCACCAGCTTCAGGAAAGGGGAACAGGCTCACCAGATGGGGTGAGACACATCCTCCCTCCGGCCAAGAAAACCACCCCAGTGTGTCACCACTTGAGCCTCACACTAGGCCTGAGGGTAAACAGCAGGCGGCCTCTCTAAGCCTATAGTGACTGCACTGATAGGAGCCCTAAAGCACCAGAAGAAACCCTCCTGTGTGGACCAGGCTGGGAGTGGACTAGTCCAGGAACAAACAGGGATCAAGCTCAGAGCAGAGCCCAGGGACTCCACGGTGCAAATCAGAGCCCTCCCGTCTGATGCACCTCATGGCAATGAACCACATGTGCTAGAAATGGCTTGGTAACACGTGGGAGAAGAACAAAAAGAAGGGCCACAGGAGGACTCACAGCTCTTGGCTCACGAGGCACAGTCTGGCCTTGGTGTTCTCTAGCTCCTCGACCAAGTGCTGCTTCTCCTCCATGGAGAGGCTACTGGTCAGGCAGAATGTTGAGTCCACGCTAGAGACCTGGAAAGGACTAGGCGGCTGTTGCACTTGGAGGTGCTCCTGCTCCTGAGACAGGTGGGCAGAGAGGGGGGTCTCATCAGCAGGCTCCTGTGCCCAGCACAGTGCCCTCACTAGTACTTGTTGAAAAAGAACCAAAAGATGGAAAAATGTAAAAGAGAGGATGTCAGCTAAGACTGTAAAACCAGCAGGGAGCCAGGAGAATGGTGCTATGTTAGTGAAAACCAAGGATATAGTTAGTGAGACAAAAAGGGGAGTGTGAATGGAGCAGTGTCCCCAAGCTGAACTTCTACCCGGACACAGGTGTCTTGGAGGTGACTGTGCAGTGCAGGGAAAATCCCATGTCCTGACACCCGGGGAACATCCGAGAGGAGGACGGGGTGGTCTGCAGGATTCAGAGGGAGAGTCAGGATGAAGACAGCCACCCAGCACTCGGGCCCCAGGCCCAGGCCCCTCCTCAACCTGTCCCAACAGGCCACTTGGCCATCAGCAAACACACCTCCTGGCATTGGTCTCGCTCACGTAGCAGCCTCTTCAGGAGAAGCAGCATGTTCCTGGAGAAGGCCGCTAACTCCTCTGGGATCACGTCTGCAAGTCTGAAATTCTGCAAGTCCAGCACATTCTCCGGACTGTGGGTCACCTGAGGGCACACACGGGTAGGGTGCTGCAGAGGCCGCACAGGGAGCAGCTCCCGGGAAACCTGAGAGCACCCACCCGCCATGGCCATGCCACGGGGCCTAGGCGCACTCTCCCACAGCGGGCCCATGGCACTGACATTAACAGCTCTCAGCCACAAATTTCCTATGGCCGGCAGGGGGCTCCTGAACAAGTGCTTTCCCAGGCTCTACCCTCACAAACCACTTCTCCCTTCATCACCAGCTCAGAGAGGACACTGATGTTAACACCAGAAAGCTCCTTACAATGCAGTAGTTCCCTCCACAGTCCTCAGGTGTTCTCAGTGGAGCACCATCCATTTACCACACAAAGAAGGTCAATCTTGGGTGTGGGAGAGTCCAAGAGGAATACTATCTTAGTACGCAAAATCTAAGGCAAACATGGCCCCATATTAAAAGACTTAGGTCAGAATGTTGGTACACAACAATCTTCTGTTATTTTTCGGGGAAATATTTCATGATCTAAAATAATTTTCAGGTAAGCCTGTATCTCAGTCCCACTGGCCACTCGCACCACCTGCTTTTCCCCTTCAGCTGGCTCGGAACGCAGGCCCACGGCCACGGCCTTGCCGGGCCACCTCTCCACCGATTGCCAGCCTCTCCTTCTCAACCTGACCCCCCAGAGCAGCCAGAGGCACAAGGTCTCGTTCATGTCCTTGTCATCTCAGTTTGGGAAGATGACTATTCGAGGACTCACGCCACAAAAGGGGAAGACACTCAGGAAACGCACCCAAAAGTTCTTAACTATTAGAGAGGAGTAAATGGAGGTAGAGAATAACTTAAACAACAAAACCCACATGACAACGGGGCCTTCCGGTTACTCAAATGGCACCCACTTCCTTACTTCTCTCCACCTCACAAAGGAAAAGACGGGAGTCAGACGACCTCAGGGAATTAGGAGAAATCTCAGCCAATGATACGGGGCACCCCAAAGGCCAGGATCTGGGACTCAGGGGCTGGGTTCTAGGCCTGCTCCACACCAGGGTCTGGGAAACACCCTTCCTGTCTGAAAAGGGGCTCCCGGGACACAACCCCAGCTGCACATCACTCAATCGAGCAGCTCAAATTAAAGGCTCATGTCGCTCCTCCCGAATTCTCACTCAGTGGGTCTCTTGTGGATCCTGGGCACCTGACTGCCTGAGAAGCACGCAACTAATTCTCAAGTCCCTGCAGCCAGCACTGAATCTGACCATCGCTCAGGATTCTTTCGCCTGCATTCCACCCCCTCTCATTTTAAATATCCTGCTGGTTGAGCAAGACAGACAGCGAGTGGCAAGGACCTAGTCCCCAGATACATACATTTTCAAAACATGGGGACACATAAGGAAAATCAAAAGGCAGAATGATTCTCAGGCCAAGAGGAGGCCACGCACTTGCAGGAATGGCTGAGTGTGTTTCTGACAATGCTGAGTTTCCCCTTGACTGCAACAAGCCACAGCCAGCTCCTGCTCCGGGGCTGACTCGGAACCCAGCCCCGTGGTGCCTGGAGGCCGGGGAACCATCCCACAGCCTGTCCCCGGCATCGGCGTGGGGAGCTCTGTTCACCTGACCCTGCCAGTCACACACCTGCTCCTATGTGCTCCGGCTCCCGTCCTTCTCATGCCTTTATCTAATCTGTCCCATCAGACTAAAGGCCGAACCACATCTCCTAAGACACTTAAACATACAAGGCTTCTTCTGGACGGAGGGTGGGGAAGGCTGTCAGGGAAATAAATTTTCAGGTCGGGGATTGCCCTCACAGGCCCGGTTTCTAGGGAAACCACTTCCCTGACGTTACCACCTCTGCCAAGGTCCATGTCAGAGGGGCTGTCCTCAGTACAGAGCCCTCCGGACCCAACCCCAGGGGCTGAGTCTGCAGTGACAGCCCTTCAGGGACCTGGTGCTTTCTCACTTCCTAAGTGGTGCCAGCTTGTTTCTCTGCCATGTCACCAACAGAAACAAAGAATCTTTCTCGAACATCAACCATCTGAAGCGGGGTGACATGTGCCAGAATACAGTCTGTAAAGGAAACTCTGAGCCCAAACCACTTCAGAGTCATCTGAGAGCACTTAAAAGTAGTCTGAGTCCACATTAGGCAAGAAGACTAGGCAATGGCAGACTTGATGAAGGTGTTGTGAAGAAATTGTTTTCATTTTTAGCCCCATTTCATTTTAGCTTGCTAATGACTACCTGTGGGGTCAAGCAAGTGAGGATACACCCCAATCCCCCTCCAGGCAGTGGAAAGGTGTCCGCCTGGCCAGCTGCCACGAGGAGCAGGGCACCACATACCCAAGGGTTTCCATGTCCTTGAAGGCTAACAAGCCTCACCAGGCTCTGCTTGTCCTGGGTCTGCAAGCAGGCCGTTCCCAGCATGGGTCCCTCCCGTCCCCTCTCTTCTCCTAGATAAGGCCCTAGCCTACCCTGGCCGAGTGCAAGTAATAAAGGCGACATCTCTCCACGCTGCTCCACCGACTGCTGTTTGCAGACTAGCAAAGAACAGAGTGGCAATCTGGGGTTGGAGCTCCGACAAGACCCTACCTTTATAAACAGGGTCCATATTGCTGTGGTGTCTGAACCCTAAAATTAGTAAAATCACCAACAGGTGACATAGGCTTTAAACTTTTCCCTCGTGGAGACAGCCTGCCTCCTGGCTGCAATAGGAGTGGGGGTCCACGGCTCAGCCCCACAAAGCCAGCCACACACCTACCTCCATAATATGGGCCACGAGCCCGGCCTGGGTGGCCATGTCCAGCTCTTGGATCCGGTTTATATACTCCACTCTCCTCTCGCACTGCAGAGGGGAACACGTGTTAATGGAAGCATTTGCCACTGAGGCAACCTGGGCCCTTCCCACCCACAGGAATAGTTTCCAAACGAACTGCCCACCCAGCCCCTGGCTTCCTCCTTTGTAACCAACAATTTGTCCCTTGTCCTCCCTACGGTCCCTTACCCTGGGGGTTTCTCTAGCACTTGCTCTGACCACCTACATCAGAATCACCTGAGGAGCCATCAGGCAGAAGACACTGGAGGTGAAACACAGAAATCTGCACCTGAAACAAGCTCTCTAGGGCATCTTAAACAAGTAAAGATCAACAACACCTAGTGTGCCTGAGCAACACGGTGCTGCTCAGTGCCTGACTGTTGTCCCAGGCACCGCAAGGTCTTGGGTTCAAATCCTGCTCAGGGCACACACCTGGGTTTCAGGCTCCATTCCAGTAGGAGGCATGCAGGAGTCTGCTAATCAGTGTTGCTCTCCCATCCATGTTTTACTCTCTGTCTCCCTCTCCCTTCCTCTCTTTGAAATCAAGGAAAAAACACAAAAAATGAAATAAAATAAAATGAAGAACACCTGCTTCAAGCCAGGCTGTGGCAAACTATATCTTCACAGGGCTGCATGGTAAGAATATCTTAGAGTCTGTCGGCCATTTGCTCTCACCTGTGCCACTTTGGTGTGGGAGCAGCCAGAGGTAACACACAGAGAAACAACTGAGGCTCTGTTCCTGTGAAAGCCTATTTTCTTTTTAATATTCTAAAAAATAATACCTTATTGATACTGAGAGTGGAAGAGAGAGAAAAAAATATATCAATGAAGAGAGTCATTCATGCCTGCCTCCTGAATGCCCCCCACTGGCGATTGAGCCTGCAACCTGGGCATGTGCCCTGACTGGGACTAAACAGCCATCTCCTGGACTATAGGTCAATGAAAAGCTCATTTCAAACACAGGGGGTGGGTCACACTCAGCCCCCAGGCTGTGTGTGGTTTCTGACCTTTGCTCTAGGTGTCCCCACACCAGGGACCATCTGCTAATGGCACCTTGGGCTGAGGAAACCCCACCTGCTTCTTGCCAAAGGTGCCCTGGGACAAGCAGTGGCTACCACCTAATGAGTGCTCCCTTTTCTCAGGAAGCCAGGGATGTGTCACGTTGCGCTTCAGGCAGCTTCCCTCCTGCCTCACTAAGGTGGAGTCTAATCCCCACAAACCCCAACACGAGATGGCTGAGGGCAGGCCTCCTGCCTCTTACCCAAGCCCTACCTGCACAGCGCAGCCCAGCATCAGCACCAGCAGTTTCCTGACTTCCTCGATACTTCGGCCTACATTGAAACAGCAACATATTTAATTAGGCTCATCTGATTATAAAATCTCACTGGTGAGACACCGGTTGGTTGTAGGGGGGAAAATCAGATAAGAAAAAAAAAAAATCCTTTGTCTACTCAGTGCTTCCTACCTGGGTGCACACAGCCCATCTGTTTTCTACTTGTGCGTTTGTGTATTATTTAAGGCAAGCGAGAATTCTGTGCACAGCTTTCACTCACCAGATAGTGGATCTTTGCCGATCATCATGACGTTCGGCAAACGCATGACTACGAGCTGCTCGAGAACATCCTACAGAAACAAAGAGGAAAAGTTACCACTGAGAACAGGAAACAAAACTAAAGAGGCATTAAGAAAATGACAGGATGAGCGTGCGGCCACTACACGGTCACTGTGAGCAAGCCACGTGCGAGGAAGGAAAACTTAGGATAGAAACCATGTGAAAAGTCCAAGCTAACTGCACTTCTGCCTGGATCACAACCAAATACGCATCATGTCTGCTTATGGACAGAGACCTGGGGTCAAAGAAGATGTGTTAATGCCAGGACCGCAGGGTCAGCTGTGAGTGTCTTTTTAAAAGGTGTCTTTATTTATATGCTACGGTCTGCTTGTGCAATTGAAAATGCAGAATGAAAATGAAAGAGGTGCTGCTGGGTGTCTATAACCGACCATGCAGGACGCTGGCGCTCAGCAGGTCTCCGGGACACGATGTGAATCAGGAGGCTTCTCTCCTGTACAGCAGCCCCTTCCCTGGGAGAGGGATAAGTCACAGCTAATCTGCACCCATCGCAGAGCTGGTGTGGGAGACCAGCTGCCTTCTGGCCCTCGGACCAAGGGCCTTTGACAGCGGGCCCAGCCACCAGCCAAGCCCCTTGCCGGGGTGTCTCTGACAAGCCCTCCTGGCACTGTGGCAGCTCACACCCGCACCCACCGCTGCGTTCCCGAGGGCCTCAGGCCAGGTCGTCTTCCCTGAGCAGATGGGACTTGGATCTTACAAATCAGAAGATACAAATTAAATTTTATGGAAGACGAGGAAGGGGGTAGGTTCCATAAGCATTCCTGGCCTCACGAAATTGGTTGTTATAGAAATCTGCACTGACAAAGCAACCTTAAACCTTTTAAAAACAGGTTTCCAAATTTTCTCAGGAGTCTCTCTATTGCATAGCTCGCTGAAACTTTACATTCAGTATCCTGCCAGCAAGCACTGATAAAGGAAAAGGGGATGATTACACAGCAGGGCCAATGGAACACCCTACAGCTGACTCCTGTGAACAAGCTAGAGGCTCGTCGATGACTGCCCTGGCCCAACATAACCCTCGTGTGCTCCCATATCTCCTTCAACCCCTTGAATTGCTGCTGTACAAAGACTCGCTGAGCTGTGGCCAAGAACATCCTCCAGGTTCCTCACGAATTCCAGCCACTCCCCGTGTGACTGGTGCTAGAGGCCACACTGGCGACCCAAGGCTCATCTCTGGGGCTCTCACAGCACCAGACACCCGTGCTTTGCACACCACACAGCTCAAACAACATTTGCTGGAAAAGTAAAGACATCGAACATCTGAACCTTCTCACAAGGTAAAAAGAAAAAGATGAAAATGACAAAAACACACCAAGTGTCAGCAAGGAGATGCCTAAATGTGAATACCATTTCCTCCAGGATTCCCGTGGGGAAAGGTTTGAGTGAAGACATTGCTAGGGGCAAGGAGCAACTGTTTGAGTGAAGTCGGTGTCAGGGGCACAGAACACCTGGGGCACCAAGAGCTGCCCTCACCTGGTAGAAGGTCTTGATATTTGTGACCAGGATGCTTAAGTTCTCAGTCCGGAGGTTAATATCACTGTTCACCTGCTGGTTGATGGGTTTATATCCAGGCCTGGGATCGCTAGGGAAAGAAACATGGCAATGGAAATGGCGTCTCCCCACATTGGCCACACCTCCCTTCCAGTGGCATGTAGTCCTCTCCAAGTCTAGGCTAGTGTGAGGCTGTAAGGCGTGTGGCTCAGAAACACAGGCGTCCTTACTGAGGAGGAAACCTTAGTCACTCACAGATGCTCCCGACCAACCCCTGACACATTTTGTAAGCAGACACTGTCCCTTATAGTTCCTTGATCCCCAAAAAGTGTGATTTGTGTTTTTTTTTTCATTTCATTGCTTAAACCACATGAAATAGCTGATTTTGAAGTTAATTGCACCCTCTACAGTTCTAAATGTCCTTCATCAATCAAGCTGCTAACACACTGTCCTGCAGTTCTTCCCACCCCAACGAAGGGCGGCAAAGGCCCTTATACTGAGATATCACTGGCCCAGGGGCAAGGACCCTCCCAGAGCAACTGCAGGTCTCCTTTTACAACCTGAAAACAAACTTGAAGACAACTTACATTTCTACCATGATCTGGTTAAGAAAGATGCCATCGACCAGACTCATGTAAACCCTCAGGTTGTCATCGTTGCTGCCTTCAAAGGGTCGCAAGGTTTTGACCTGGAAGGAGCAGGATGCAGAAAGGCAGGAAAAGTCACCCCACACACATTATGAAGCTCTTCAGGACAACCGCAGCCTGCGGGCTGAGGGGTCACCCAACGCCCACCCATGCTTCAGTAGGCTCCAAGCCCACCTTTCTTCAGGGCCCCTCTCCCTGCCCTACTCCAGGCAACAGATTCGAGACAGCGGGAGGGAAACTTTCTCCCCACTTTTTCCCAGTGTCCCAGAACAGGAAAGAAATGAAAAATAAAAGGAACTTTTCAACAAATTACTCACACCTGATCTATTACAAATCACTGTGCCCACCGCAGATTGTATACATTCCCACTCAGACGTGCCCCAAGGCCCGCCCGTCACCACCATTCACCACCTGATCTCAGTTCAAAAACTACACAAGGATATTTTCTGGGGAGTCCTTTACGTGAATGGCCAAGCGACAGGCCTGGGGTGACCACTCAGACCTTGTCTCCTCCTGGAACGGCAGCCCAGCACCCTGATGGGAACAGGCCCACCCTCTCCCAGCCCAGGGCCGGGACGCTACAGGGGGCACACGCTCCCGAGTTGGAAACGCCTCCCGAACCCAGGCCCTGGTCTGGACCCCACACCTGCTAAGACCCCGGCGTGCTGGGACTTCCCCGGGGTCCCAAGGGGCAATAGTCGGGTCTGTAGGGACCACAGGCAGGCGGGAGAAGGGCCGGAGCACCAGCGTAGTAGGGAGCCTGGCTACTCACCCACGCGATGAGGGGGCCGTGAAGAAAGAGCTCCAGGAGCTCCCTGCTCGCATCATCCATCCTCAGGCTTCGCCCACTGTGTTGGGCCCAAGGTCTCTGTACCAGAGTCTCTGCGCCCGACGTCTCTGCACCAACTGGCTCTGCACCTACTGGCTCTGAGCCCAACTGCTCTGTGCCCCACCTTCCACTGTTTCTATGGCCACTGTCCCCATGCCCGCATCCCACAAGCCTCTGCCCCCACATTCCGACTGGCCCTGGCACTCAATGCTGCCCGGCCTGGGCCATGGGGGCTCACGCCCCATGCTAAGCACCGTGGAGTACATAAAATACTGGGCTCTCCCCATGCAACTTAAAATCTATATGCGCACATAAAATACAAAGAAATAGAAAAATTATATATCTACATTATAGGATTATAAATGGAAAATCGCCATTTAAACCTAATCTTGTCCATCCCCATTTTTAAAAATTATTTTTTCTATCAGCCGAATTACAGAAATGTGATCAGTTCCTTTAAGGCAAGAGTGTATTCATTTGATTTTGCTAAGTCTTGCCTAGTATCTCAGCTTGGGCTTGCCGCTCCCCATCGACTGTGAAAGGGGACGCTCCAGTTAGTAGTTCATACATCAGGACACCTAAACTCCACCAGTCAACTGCCTGCAAAACAATTTTATAGAATATTAACTAACATGCAATTTATAGGAAAGAAAAATAAGCAAAATAAAGCTGCATATTTAGAAGATATTTTAACAAAAATATTTTGTACATAGCTTTCTCTACAAGGACTATTAAATTAGCATATGCAAGAGAAACATTTAGAGAACAAATATGCAGGTATCCTCAGAAAAGAATTTAAACATTTAGTCTGTCAATCAATGAGCTAAAAGTGTTGTAATTATTTTGTAAACTAGTAATGGCTCTCCTTTGGATAATTAAAAATGAATTTTTAAAAACGTTTTTAATTGATTTCAGACAGAGGAAAGGAGAGAGCAGAAAGAGAGATAGAAACATCAATGATGAGAGAGAGTCAGTGAACCTGCACACCCCCTGCTGGGGATCCAGCCTGCAACCCGGACATGTGCCCTGATGGGAAATCGAACCTCGATCTCCTGAATCAACCTCTGAGCCACTCTAGTCAGACAAAAAAAAATATTTTTCATATAAAAGAAATTAAAAATTTTTTAAGTAAATGAAATCTTTGGACTCAAGATAGAGGGAGGGAAAAAGTACCGATTAGTATTTTTATTAATATTGAGCTCCGATAAATATTATAAAATTACTTAAAGTCAAAGAACAAAAATGAAAATGTAAAAAATCCCACCTATAGGTGTTACTTTTTTCATACCAACCTAAATCAGTTCCTCTTATAGAGCCTATCTCATAAATCGAATGGCCTTCATTTGCAGAAAGCATGCTGACATTTAAAATAAAGGAAAATAAAATGGGAATTTACTGGGAAACAAATTTATAAATGTAGTTACCAGAAATGAGAACTGAGCAAATTATATATAATTAAAGGAATCCTGATCTACTGAAAAATACTTCTTTTATAATTATGCAAAACAAGATTTCAATAATGGTTGAGTGTGTGAGCTTATGCCAGTGAGATATTAACTGGATGCTAAAACTTTATGTTATTTATCTATTTTTCAATATGTCTTTGTTGATTTGAGAGAGAGAGGAAGGGAGAGAGCGAGAGAGAAACATCGATGACCAGAGTCCCTGAACGGCTGCCTCCTGCACGGTCCCTGCTGGGGATCGAGCCTGCAACCCGGGCATGTGCCCTGACCAGGAATCGAACCTGCAGCTCCTGGGTCACAGGTCGATGCTCAACTGCTGAGCCATGCCAGCCGGCCGGGCTCCATGCTAACATCTTCAACTCTCTGCTTCCAAATGTCAGGGCCAAGGTTTCAGAGAAATGATGCAAAACCCATGAGCCTAGACCTATTTTACAGAGAAAACATATCAATGACATAGAAAACAGGCTCAGGCCGACTGAAACCACAGGAAGTGAGTGCAAGGCATGCGTGGTGACCAGCTCGCTGCACACTGTGTGTCTCACGGGAGCAGCTCAGAGCCATCGAGGTGCTCCATGGGCTCCCCGTAACTTAGCTGTATTCTGGACCTCAGGGTGCAGAAATTCCAGGAGTAATATAAGGTTTTCTTTCCTAAAAACGGGTGCCATGCCTTGGCTTGTGTGGCTCAGTTGGCTGGAACATCATTGCCTACACCCAAAGGTTGTAGGTTCAATTCCCAGTCAGGGCACCTATCTAGGGTTGGGTTCAATCCCCAGGTTGGGGTAAGTCCGGGAGGCAACCAAAGGATGTTTCTCTCTCGCATGAATGATTCGTTCTCTCCCTTTCCCTCTCTCTTCCCTTCTTTCTAAACTTAATGAGCATATCCCCGGGTTAGGATTAGGAAAAAAATTGGTTCCATTAGGTCTTAGAAGGTAATTTTCCAATTTGAATAGTTATCAATTCTTACCAAATTTCCCAACAGTTTCAAAGAATATCTTCAACCTAACTAAACCAACAATTCAATTATTTTCTTTCTATGAGCTCTTTTCCTGCCATGTGAGTGAGACCCTGAGAATGTTCTGTTGCTGGATTGGAAACCAATTGACACAGCTCTACAATCTGATTCCTAGTCATGAAAAGTAGAAGGACAGGCTTTAAACATGATAAGCCATCAGCAAGCATTCTCCACACTTAAAATATCTGTGCTGTGCATGAGAGGTTTAGAAAGGGGATGAGGGAGAGGGGAAGCAAAAAATAGTCCGAATCCCTTATTTGGAGAAAGTTATTAATAAAGCAAAAGTGTTAGGAAAGAACTGGACAGGCCTGCAACCATTAATACAGGAAATAAGTGTATGTGACCTAGCCCAGCCGGCGTGGCTCAGTGTGGAACAATGACCTATGATCCAAGAGATCTCAGTTGGGTTCTCTGTCAGGGCACGTGCCCAGGTTGTGGGCTCGATCCCTAGTAGAGGGCAGTAGGGGGCATGCAGGAGACAGCTGGTCAATGACTTCTCTCTCCCTCTCTCTCTCTGAAAACAGCAAGGAGATAGTTAAATAAATGTATATACACATATATATATATGTATATATATTTGTGTGTGTGTATATATATGTGAATCAGGCCTCTTCAAGGCCTTAATTTTGCACATAGAAAGGAAAGGGGGGAGGGAAAACTGACCTCTTTAGAGGGCTTAGGAAAACAAACTTAGACTATCTTGGATTATCTTTTTCTCCGAGGATTGTTACGATGCTTATGTCTGTTGAAGAGACAATCAAGAAAGCCTCCAGCATCTCAAACTTAAAAGCAGAAATTGGGAGGAAGAAAATAAGAAAGATTCCCTTTTCAAGGATCTCTTAGAAAGCAAATATCAACTGTAGGTGAAACAGCCAACGATACGTCTCATGTATTTTTCTCACAAAAATCAGTAATGTCAATACACACTACTTAAAATCATCCTCATGATGCAGACAGCAACACGGGACACTTGGTGCCCTCAGTGACACCTCTGTACTGTATTGTACTCTGGCTCGGCTGTGTCCTAAAAGAGCAGGGCCCATGCAACAGAAAATGCATGATTTTTGTTTTCCATAGAGTTGCAGCTGGTGCTTTGCTTAAGATATAGACTCTTATCATGGCAATTACATAAAAATTATTACTTGAAGAATTAGTTGCTTTTGAAGTTTCCTTTAACAAAGACTGTTACTCTATAAAACAAGAAATTACCCTCACCAACAAAACCTGAATAAAGGGAAACCTAGAATGTCCTCACCGTCCTATTATCTTTTTCCGCCAAAACACTAGATATCACAGTGTGTTCATGTATACGAAGCAAAGGACAGAAACATAAAGACAACAAGAAAGGGGACTCTGCTGAAGGCTGTGCCTGAGTTGTTATACTTTGGTTATCACACCTAAGTTATTACACATTTTAGAGAGGTATATAAAGAAGTGTCAGAAACAGAACACACTCTGTCATGTCCCCAATCTCCCCTCTGACAGTATCTGGTGCCACATATTCAATAGTGCCACGAAACGAACATGCTCGTTCAGCCTGAAACAAACAAACAAAAAGGGATTTGATCTCAAGCTGGGATGATAAGTGACAGAAAGGAAGTTCATGCTCCATGTCAGTGGTGGAGATGAACTGCTATGTGCAGCAAAGCAACGTAGTGGCAGAACCCACCTGAGACCCTCTTCTCACCAGGACGGACCATCAGGTCCAGTCTGAGTCCTGGGTAAGTGAAGCCCTCCCGGCCTGAAGCGCGCAGCCTCCACTCACCCGAGCGCCACCCGCCAGCTCAGGAGTCCATCGCCCGCCCTTCTTCTCTGCCTGTGTGCGGAGTTCAACTCCTGCTTCCTGCAGCCATTCTTTTCTGTAAGAGCGCAAACAGTCCAAGAGGAGTAACAGGAACTGTCTAAGGCTTTACTACGGATGACTTTGTTTCCAGCCAGGCAAGACTAGAAAACTTGGAGGGGAAGGCAGGCCAAATGCTAAGGAGGGGGACAGGGAACCAAAGGAGGGAAAACCTGTCCTCCCTCTCCACCTTGTCTGGGTTTGGCACTGCTAATAGATTGTCTAGTGATGGCGAGCAACCTGTTTTGAAAACAAGACTTTCTCATAAAGACAGCTGTTTCTCCTTTATAGAGTTTTAAAAAGGGATAATTTTTATATCTGCCAAAAACTAATTTCAAAAACTGAAGGAGCCCTGGCCAGTGTGGCCCAGCAGTTGGAGCATCAGCCTGTGGGCTGAAAGGCCTCGGGTTTGATTTCCGGTTGGGGTACGTGCCTGGGTAGCAGGCTTGACCCCTGGCCCAGGGCAGAGCGCATGTTGGGGGGCAACTAATCTATGTGGATGTGTGTCCCTCTCTCTCTGCCTTCTAGCTCTCACTCAAATCAATAAAAACATTTAAAAAAAAAAAGGGGGACATCGGCTCCCCGGGCTGACCTTCCGGAACACAGGGGAAGGCTGCCCAGTGCGCGGGGACAAAGCCATTGCGGGGGGGCCTCTCCGTCCCGCCAGCGGGGACCAGGCAGGTCCTTGCTCCTCCCTGGGGCGTCCACGACTCTCTGGCCTCAGGGCCTGCAGCGCCCTCCAGGGCGGCCGGGCGCTTCCCCTCCCTGTGCTGAAGCCCACGACCCGTCCTCCAAGGTCACCAGCGCCTGGATCAGGGCGTCGGCCCCCGACCCCCGCTGCCCGAAGGACGCGCAGTGGTGGGACCCCTGTCGCCCCCACGAGGAGCGTCGGGCGGCTCCACGAGGGACAAGGAAGGTCGGAGGGTGAAGGGCAAGGCCTCAGGTCCCCACCACAGGGGGGTCGACTCCCGCGGAGCAGCGCAACCCCACCCTCTGCAGAGCCTGAGCAGGAAGGCGCCTGGGCCCCGCCCCCGGCGGCCTTGGGGCCTCTCTAGGCTGCAGAGGCTCCCTCTCGGTGGCCCCGCCCTGAGGCCCCGGGGTCCAGGCCTTGCTGAGTCAGAGTGCAGGGGAAGGGAGGCCAGGCGGGCTTAACCCGGGTTTCCACTGTGTGAATCATATCTATTTTTTAATTTAAATCTATCTTCATTGAGTTGAGGGAGAGGGAGGGAGAGAGAGAGAGAAACATCAATGACAAGAGTCATTGATTGGCTGCCTCTTGCAGAAACAAAATCAAAGCCCTGCTCCTGGATTCCCAGTGTCTCTCATCTCCATCGCCAGCTGTGAGAAGAGTTCAGCCTTGTCTTCATCAGGCCCGGAAATAGCGCCGGTGCCCAGACATCTTGCACCATTTGCTCCGATTATGTCATCCCAGGTACAAGCCACAGGCACTGTGCCCAGGCCCGGCCAGCCTGCTGCACACCCCGGAGGCCTGCTAGGGCCGCAAGGCTGCTGCAGGGAGACCGGGCACGGGAACAGGGCAAGCCCCGTGTTACAGGGCCAGCGAGCATGTCTGAAACTGTTAAAGGCAATTTGGTGCCATTGAAGCACTTCACAGAATTACTTTAGAGGAAGCTCTCCAATTTACACTTTAGCCTTCTTCCACTAGCAAGGGTTCAGAAAAATAAGCATTCATCTGATTTATCATTTTTAAAATGTTTTTATTGTTGCAGAGAGAGGAAGAAAGAGGGGGAGGTAGAAACCTCAATGATAAGAGAGAATCTGATCGGCTGCCTCCTGCACGCCCCCTACTGGGGATGGAGCCTGAAACCTGGGCATGTGCCCTGACCAGCAATGGAACCCTGATCTCCTGGTTCATGGGTCGGTGCTCAACTACTGGGCAACACTGCCTGGGCTTATTTACCACTTTTTAATGTAAAAACAGTCTTACAGCAATGTTATAGAAGTGGTAGTATTCCCCTACTCTGTTGGCTGAAGGTTAAGCTCAGAGACAATGAATGTAATAAATTTATTGAAACTCTGTAATCGTGAATGTATTAAACTACTTAATTAGCCCTAGCCGGTCTGGCTCAGTGCTAAGAGTGCCATTCTGAGGACTGAAGGGTGCTGGTTTCCATCCGGCCAAGGACATATATACCTGGGTCCCAGACTCTATCCCAATCCCGATCAGGGCACATGCGGGTGGTACCCAGTCCATGTGTGTCTCTCACATGCATGTTTCCCTCTCTCGTTCCTCCTTCCACTCCCTCTGAA
This sequence comes from Miniopterus natalensis, assembly GCF_054644295.1. NCBI lineage: Eukaryota > Metazoa > Chordata > Mammalia > Chiroptera > Miniopteridae > Miniopterus > Miniopterus natalensis. Next base: position 73,466,810 of record NC_142087.1, on the reverse strand, counting down.
AAGCAATGAAAAAAATATCCTCAGAAAAGGATTTTAAAAAAGAGGGAGAGTGACGGAGCAGTGTGAAAGCTGCCTTTCTCCTCGGAGTGATGGGGTGTCACTGAGGGTTTGGGGAGTGTGTGGAGAAGGGGGTTGACAGGGTGAGATCCGTGTCCTCAAAGCTCACTCTGGCTACAGGGTGGAGACAGACCTGAGCAGGTGCAAGGAGCAGTCAGGTGGCTATGGAGGTGTTCCGGGGAGCTCATGGTTGTATGGACAGTGGTGAGGGGCCTAGGGCGGCAGGTGGGGGTGTGGGGAGTGACAGCGGAGAGAAGTGGGTGGATTTAAGGTATTCAGAAGCTATAAATGGCAGGGCTCACCCAGGTGCCATGTAGGGATGCTTGGGGTTCTAGAAGATGGTGGAACCATCACCTGGCCAGTGAGCCCTGGAAGAAGGCCAGGTAGGTGGGGGAAGGGGCCTCAGCATCCAGGTGTTGATCTAGAAGAGGCCTGGGTGGTTCTGTGAGTCATCTGCACAGGTCCTGTGCCAGGAGCTCCAGGAACAGGCCTGGAGGAGGGAGCCTCTGCAGAGGAGACAGAAGCAGCCTCCAGGGGGCGGAGGGAAGCCCCCCAAGCTGATGGTGGAGCCAGGGCAGAGGCCTCAGGGCGGTGGTGACCAGGCTGACGCTGAGGTGCTGGCTCCTGCATCTTGAGTCCTTCCCTTTGATCTGGATGAAAACTTAAAACACCCCGGGGCTTTCAAGGAGAGGGAGGTGGCTTCTTAGAGCCAGGGAGAGTCTTTCACGGGGAAAATGCAAGTTGCCTTTTGGAGGCTCAGCTCCTGAGAAAGGTTCAAATACAGGGATCCCTGGGTTTTCGAAGGTACTCGGTTCCCGAAGACGGTTCGAGTTCTGAAAAGTTGGAAAACCGAGGGGTCCACAGCCCACAGCCAGGCCTCAGGATCTGGCCTCAGCGGACACCGCGGGGCATGTTCAACTTCGGAGGCGGGATCGAGAACCGAAGCGCTTCCTTCGGGGACCCGGCGATGGTGACCCGAAAAGTTCGGCAGCAGAGACGGGCGAAACCCCGGTACCCCTGTATCGCAGCTCAAGGCTATTTGTACCTCTGAGAGTCCTTGCAGCTTGGAAACGTCGTGCACCCAGAGCTTTTGGTGGCTAAATAAAGCTGAGGAAAGAACAGAAAACCTGAGAAAGGACAAAAGAGCCACTGAATTTCCCAGCGCCCGACAGCAACCGCCGCTGGGGCCTCGGCCCCCTTCCCGCCATGTCCCCCCTGTGCGGGCGCATCCTGGGCTCCCAGAAAGTGTGCACACACTTGAAGAGCTGCTGGCTCCACTGATGTTTCCCTCTTTCCAGGTTTATTTAACCCATTGGCATACAGAATTATTCAAAGTGGGTATACATTTGGGGGACACCTTGTGTATATGTAGACAGGGAATTCAATGTTACCTTGCTTGAAAGATATAATTTTTAATCTTGCTTTTTGTACTTAATATTTTATCATAAGCCTATCCCTAAATAATTGCAAATGTTATTTTAAATTCTTCCTCCATGTCTCCTCCCCCTTTTCTATTTTCTGGAAAATGTCTTCATTTTGCCCTCTCATTTACCTGGCTAATAAATCCTGAGCTAGCTGCTGGGCAACTGACAGTATTCACTGCAAAGGGATACGGTCTGTGTGCAATAAAATAAAGAAGAGAAAAAAATGTTGGGAAGACAAATCTCACACGTGTCCGGTCCCCAGCCTGTGTGTCCCAGGGGCCATGATCTCTGAGAGGCTGAGCACTTGCGCTGCTTTGGCAGATGCTCCGGGAGAGAGGAACCACCTGCTTTCCCGCCGCCCACTCCTCTGGGCCAAATGCTCCAAACAGCTGCTCCCCGGGCAGTGGGTCATCAGGGCTCACTGCTGCGAGCAGAAAAAGCCAAGCCTAGCCAATCTCAACAGAACAGGCTTAGTTGAAAGGATGTTAGCTAGCACACCCCACCACCGGGAAGGCTGGACACCCAGCTTGACACAAAGAGCCACTCAGTCAAAGTTAGTCATTAACCCTGACAGTGCCCTCACCCCAGGGAACCAACCGGCTGGGAACCAACAGACCTAATCCTGTCCCCTGGGAGATCCCAGTTTAGCAAAGTCAAGTGCTAGAGTGAGTGGCGAGGCCCAGGTGTTGTGCTGAGTGCATGTCAGCTTGTCCTGGAGGGTTGGGCAGGTGCCTGAGACTGGGACACTTGACATTGTCCTGAAGGACAAGAATGGATCAGTGTAGACCAAAGTGCGGAGAGCCCTCTGGGCAGAGGGAATTGCCGGTGGTGGCAAGCATCCTGCCCTCTTGCTCCGACCTGAGTGCCCAGAGCCTAGCACACTGCCTGGAATAGTACGTGTTTAATAATAGGAGTCAGATGGATGAATGAGCTAATTTCAAAACCACCTTACATTTTAAAACAAAGTCACATCTCTGTTCAAACTCTCCCCATCTGGCTTGACCCTGATAGGATTGACAGATTTAGCAAATAATTTTCTATAAGTATGTGTTACGCAATATTTGGGACATACTTGTACTAAACTGGTATTAGTTGTTCATCCGAAATTCAGCTTTAACTGGGAGTCCTGTACTGTATCTGGCAGCGCTACACCCAGAGCAGCAGCCCTTGGATAGGCCCCACCTAACCTGCACTTTTCCCCTTTTCCCTCCCAACAGCCCCCCTCCCCAAGCTTCCTGATCCTTGCTCACTGGCCCTGTAGCAAGAAAGCTGAGAGGATTTCTTCTAGGAGCCTCACGGGTTCTGCAGAATGTTTGGGTCAACAGGCTGCAGAATTGTTTCTTCCCCTGTCTTCACAGCGACAACTCTTATGTCCTCATAGCACCATTGCATGTGGAATCTTGCAAAGGCAGTTCTGTGGGGGCTTTTTTGTTGTTTTTTTTAAGGAAATTTGACATGTACCCAGTGCTTCAGAAACCTGCTTATATTAGAAGCTGTATTCCTTCCCACCTGTAGTAGCTCATTGAATCATTTGACTGTAGGTTACTTTTTCCTAGTTGCTAATGATGGTATAAGCTTGATGTTTACTCCGCAGTGGCTACCACACAAATCAACAAATAGGATGTAGTGTTTCTCTCTGCCTGTTCCAATCAGTGCCCCAGCCCTTGAGCGAACCACTATCTTCACTTTTAACATCATCAACTAATATGCTTTTCTCAGAACCTCACAGAAATGAAGTCATGTGGCATGTAAAAGTAAAGAATAATACAGTTATCATTTCTTCCTTGGTTATCCTTATGGTATCCAAACTAAATACCCTTGATTGTAAAGACAATTTTTGCCTTCCACAGGCAGAAAGAGCTCACTCAATGCCCTCTTCCCCATTTCAATTTTTCAACTGCCAAAGGGTTTTTTCCTCTCTCTTTGTGTATTTATATGATTCTTTTCATCTTACTTTCTCTGTTACATTTGGGTTGTGTCTCCCTTCCTTTCTCTGTCTCTTTATCTATGTTTCTGCTTCACTCTTTCCTTTCTCTCTTGGCCAAGCTGTTTTGCATTTTGCGCCTTATTGTGAAAGGGGTCTATGCCTGGTTATAATTTCTTTCCTTCTGCAATGTCCCAAGCCGTGAGTGTATTGCATGGCACACGGTGCCCCGGGCAGCGCCCCTGTGAATGTCCTGAGGCAGCAGGATAGTAATTACCAAGCCTGCTGCCTGGGAGCAAGATATTCCTTCCCTTTCGCTGAAGTCACTTGAAGGTCAAGAGAATCGAAAAAACCAAAACCTGCGATCCAGTGAGTGTTGTTCCCATAAACAATGAAAATAACTTCCTCAAATCCTTGTTACTGGAGCCAGAAGAGCAGTGGGTTTTTAAAAATATATTTTTAGTGGGTAGCGTGGAAAATCTGAAAATTCAGAGCAACGTTTCTCCCGTGAAATACAACCAGTATCAGTTGATCTGATTTATCATCCCAAGCATTTGCTTGAATGTGCTTTCTATTTTATTACTGACTTACTTTAAAAGAAAGAAAAAGTTAGGCCTCGGGGGAAGGTATCTTGGCGTCAAGAGAAAGGATTCCCGCGCCAGTCGCAGTCAACCCCGCGCACCCTCGCGGGGACTCCCCCGCCTCTCCCTCCGTGTCCAGCGGGCTCCACACAACCCCGCGCACACGGACACCTGAGGCCGCGCCCCAGAAATGCGTATTGGTCCCCATATTCGAGGACATGCGATCGCATCCAGCTACAGGAGAGCTATGAGAAAAATAAACATGTCCTCACGCCGCAACTGAATTAACTGCAGCCCGTGGCATTTGGGGCTGAAACATGTAACAAAAGCCCTGGACTCAGAACTTTCCTCTTGGAAAGAGCTGAAACTTAACTGGTTGTTCTAATTCCATTTTGACATCTGCTGAAGGAAAAGTCTCCTGGGTTGAGGCTGTCATGGCCAGGCTTGTTTCATCAGCTCGATGCCACAGTGCTTGTGCAGAGGAGAGACCCTGCCCCTCTGTCCATGGAAACTCTTGATAGATCTGCACATAGAGATGAGAGGAAAGGAGCAGCCAGAGGCAGAGACGGCTGCAGGGATTTTTAAGATTAGATAGAACTACGAGAGATTCACTCTGCACTCAAGTAGGGTTATAGATACAGACATAGCTTTATATTTATACATTACATATATATTCAACTGGCAAATATCAGAATTTTAAAAATATTTACACACTCTGGAGAAATATGTATTAGAAATATGAGCATAAACTTAATGGGTCCACACAGTCTCATTCGAAGTGTACCTGAAATATATCTTGATAAACATAAAATATCAAGTAAAGGAACTACTGACATTTAATCATTGCATGCAATAAATTTTTACAATTTATTCAGAGTATGTGTTTCCATATTGTAAGGTATTTGTGTGTGAGTGTGTGTTTTTGTCTGGTTTTTTTCCTGCCTGTTTTTTTTTAATGGAAAAGAGAAAGAGAGATTTAAATAAATAGAAAAAAGAGACCAATACAGCAAGACTGTCTTTCTGATAGTCTATAATCAACACCAGGACTTGATGTGACCATGGTCGAGTATGATTTGGTAGCACAGAGTGTGATGATTTGGATGATTCTGGCACTTGCACCTTACGGAAACACTTCTGAGGAATACTCACTCGACTCAACTGGAATGCAAATTGAGGTTGCTCTCTGCTAGAAGTTTCCACTGCTTCCAATCTGGTGTGGATGCAGATAGAAGCCATAAACTTGGTTAGGCACTCTGACTCTCCCACACAGGGTCTTAGATAAATGAGGCATTGCAAATTTCTGAAAATCTGCTGCAAAGGCCGGAAAAAAGGCAAAGAGACATAATCACAGTTAAGAAGGAACTCTGAGCTTTCAAATATGATTTTCTTCGATGAAAGGAGAGTCATAGTCCACTGCCTTAAAAACTTGAAGCAGTTTTTTCAAAATATAAACAAAAGAAAGTAAAGATACACAATGAAGAAACACCACCAGGAGGCTCAGAGATAACTTACAGTTTCTTTATAGAAAACTATTAAAAATTATGGGTAATATAACTGTTTATATAGACAAAACTACTAGAATAGGGAAAGAGGAATATTCAGACAATTTCCTGACTGTTGAATCAAGTTTCTATCAAGAGTACTTTTATCTCCCATATTATTTGTTTTAAATGTTCCAAGGGAAAATAGGATACAAACATTTCAAGGTGTTCTAGACTTCACCTTTAAATCAATTAATCACATGCAGAGTTTAAAGGTATATTTTACTATCTGTTCCTGGGCCGAGAGCTAGAAGAATAAATCATGGTTCTGGACTCACGTGTTCAAGACCGTTAGCACCTGCGCCCTTCTGCACACCGGCCTAACCTCAGTTTCCTCTCCTGAACTCCAGATCAACCAGCAAAGAAACATGAGGAGGAGTCTCAGCCCTTCGTTAGGCCTCGTTTCGTTTGCCGTTCTGGGGCTGCCCAGACAGCTCGGTGGTGATGGCAGCAGTGAAGAAGTCATGTTGGCCACTTCAAGACTTTTTGCTGTTGCCAGACTTTGGGTGAGGCATCTGCTGTTTGGTGCTCTCAGGGCTTCCAGAGGCTCTGTGGGGCTTGACAACTATCCCTGAGGCACTAAAGCACTTCACGCGGAACAGGGATAAGAAAACCCTTTCGGCTGCCATGTGATGGCTGCATCTTTCCGCTTTGGCCTTGTTCCAACACCTGCTGTGTATTCCAAGATCGAAATACTTTGCTGTCACTGCGGATCTGCATGTCAAACAAAGGCCTGTTTTGGGGGGTGACAGAATTATACTATTCGCCTCCTAAAGCCCGGCCCTGACTTCATTACAGCATGTCCACTAGAGCCTAAAATTCTAACTGAGGGGTCACTCTGGTAGCCCTGGAGGCTCATCTTTCTGAGGTTTCTCATTTGGAAATGCTTGTGCCTCGTCCTATAGCAAGGGGGTTGAGAGGATTTCTTCTAGGAGCCTCACAGGTTGTGTGGGATGTCTCGGTGTCGGCAGGCTGCACAATTGTCCCTTTCCCTTTCTTTCGTTGACACTGACATCATTAGGCCCTCGTAGCACCACTGCATGCAGAGTCTTGCAAAGGCAATGCTGTGGTGTTAGTTGTGGGCTGGCATTTTCCCCCGTCTGGGTATCAAAGGGAACTATGAGTAAATTAGAAGCCCCTTCCAATGTCTGTTCTATTTACAAGTGATTCAAAATTTCAAAAACTGTAAGATATATCTTCTCACTGCACAGCCTGCGCCGTGATTGACCCAATCAGTTTCTGGGGTAAAAAGAAATAACAAGAAAGGCGGGAAAGGGAGGAGCAGCTGTTGCTGCTACAAATGAATGTATGCTATGGAGAACATAAAATTGAGGAACATGATGAGAGCTCCTGAGAACTGTCAAAATTTGTTTTGGTGCAACCAAGGTGGCAGGTGAGGCTTAGGATGAGGATCTTGTGCCAAGGCCTTCAGGGTTCCACTTCTGCTCTGCTCTGAGTGCTGAGCTGGTCAGTTCTGAAAGCAGTTCTAGAAGGAAAAAAAACAGTAACACAAGAACATCGGAAAAAATAAAAGTTTCCAGTTCTGTCCCCATCCCCTATACTGCCAGACAGAGGAAAATGTCTGTAAAGCCTTCTATCAGGAGTGTCCTATATATAGCGCTTACCTGGTCCTTTTAACTGGGAGCAACTCAGGACAACTGTGAGCACATGGCTAAGAGTAGATTCCACATTGAGTCATTAGATGATAGCCAGCGACACACTCCCCATTACATCTCATTCCCAGTTCCCTCCTTATAATCGATGTCTTAATAGTATCCCCTTGGTCCATTCTATGGAACATGAATAGAGATCTGCCCCCTTCCCTACCTGAAATACTCTAAGTCAATATACAGGAATCTCCACCTTCAGCTGCCCGACTTAACTGTGTTCTACACGCATTTTCCGTGCCTTATATGTTTTCTTAATATCTCATTACCCTTCTCCATTGTCTTACACTTGTTGTCTTAAAAGACGCCTTTAGATAAGAAAATCAAAGCTAACTGCCCTCACTTGGAGGAACTTAAATAAAAGAGGTAAGTTCCCACTCCAATTTGGAAAACCACTTAAATTATTAATAAGGATTTGTTCCGAAGCACAACTCAGCTTTAGCTGCCTCTCTGCATTCTTTGCGTGTGAAATTACTTTCATGTAAAACAGCAGCCACTTATTTCCTTTTCAATTGTGTCAAAAAGGGTTGATGTCCTGGGGCTGGAGGGGCAGCCACAGAGACAGTGGGAGGAGGCCTGATACTCTCTGGAAGAAGCCAGGGTCCGTGTGAGAAAGGAGCTGTAGTCCACAAATCCAATATTTACGTTATATTATTGTTTTCCTTCTGGAGCTGTGCATGTGGCCAGGGCTCGCATTGCTTGTGGCAAATGGACAGCGGGGTGGGCAGCTAGAGGGTGCCCGTTTCTGAGCTGGGCGGGTGGGGAGGTGAGATAGGCTCTAAGTCTGGCCTGTGATGCCCTCTGGAGTCAGTGAGCCCAGGCTGCCCGGAGCTCACTCACATTCCCCTGGTTTCTACTGTTTTGTCACTGTCACTGCCTGGACCCCGTCAGGGTCACGTGCAGCTGTGTCCTACTGAGGAGAGGCTGTGGGCCTGGACTGGTCTGGGCACTCGGCTCTGCCTGTCCCGAGTAGGACGCGAAGTGCTGCACCTCCCAGCACGGCGCTCGGCATCTGCCCTCTGCGTCCCGGGAGCCTGGGCCTGAGCATACGGGGTGTGGCCCGATCCTGAGGCTAGTCCCATGGCGGCATTTCACCCAACCCTGAAGCGTGGGCTGCTGTTACCATGCAGGTCAGAGTTGGAGAAACAAGGCCCAAGTGGTCATCTCTTGCCCAGTGTCATCTAGTGGAGAACCTAGAACTTGAATCCTTGCCTGATGCCAAAATTTGCATATTTGCCACCAAATTTCACAAACCTGCTATCCCTTACCTGAAATACTTGGTGGGGGAGAGTTTGGGGGAAAGTCTGGAGCAGTGAGACATGGCCCTTTTGGGGGATAGTTTCCTTTCTAATTCCCTTTGCAGAGGGCACTCACTGTCCTGGGAGTGACTTAATGTCCCACTACAGCCACAGGGCTCCCTGAGCCCAGGCACAGAGATGGACAATGGGGCCTTGGGTCTGGTGGCCCCCTGTGTGTGTGTGTGTGTGTGTGTGTGTGTGTGTGTGTGTGTGTGTGTGTAGGCCCACGTGGGCATTGTGGGTTTCGGACAGTGGTGCTGTTTGTAATTAATCAGCAGCCCTCTCCCCTTTCGTCTGTTCTCAAATGATCTTTCCAATAAACGTCTCCTAGGCGCCAGAGCAAGTGCTTATAGAAGATGCCGCCTCTAGGTGAGGCCCTTTCGCTGGAATTGCCCATAAGGCAGCCGAAGCTGTTCCTGGTGCACTATGGAAGCCTTGGACCTGCGTACAGATGTGCTCACACTCTGAGGGCAGGAGCATGGGAGTGTGTAACACGCTTACATCTGTGTAATGCACACACGTTTACATGCAGAATTCATATGCGCTTATTTGCGATATACAGAGTGGGGCAAAAGTAGGTTTACAGTTGCTCATATGGGAAAGATAATACAACAATTAATACAGAATAATATAAGAACAGACTCTGTTCTGTGTGCTCACAACTGCAAGCCTAGTTTTGCGCCACCCTGTATGCACTTTCACAGTCATGTGCACACGCACACATTACACGTGTGCCCACATGCACGTACCTGCCGGTTTGTACGTATGTCCGAAAGCTCACGCACAGGCGGGGACACTGCCCGAGCGCAGTTGCACAATCCTGCGGATGCCTGCATGGACCGGCACACCGAAACACAACTGATCACCTGTGCCACACTCTCACAAAACGCACGCGGGTCCATGCACATCTCCATGTGCTCACACGTACAAGCACGCACATGGTGTATGATCAACGCTGGTTTCCACACTAAGTCACACAGGCACCGTTGAACAAGTGGGACGTGGCAGCGGTGGGGTTAATGCAGGCCCAGACTCCCATAAATGTGTGCACGAAGCTCTCAGGTTCTCAAAGCAGAGACAGACCTCTCCCCACCAGCCCTGTCAATCACGCGGCTACAAAGGAGGAGCGGCACCTGTCACATCCAGGGCTGTGTGATCCTCGACTTGCCCCATGAGGGCGGCCGCATGCGAGCAGGAGCACGGGGCCCTCTGCACACCTAGCCAAGCACCCCAACGAATGTGCCGAGGCTGGTCCCCACTCCCAGGATGCTCTCGGGAGCAAAAGAAACATTTCAACGCTGCTGCAAGCGCAGGGTGGCATTGATGTGTGTGCGGGTGGGGCTGGGAGGTGGGGGGAGCAAAGGCTTTTGGGGACTATCTGAGACTTGGCTTCTCCCTGAAGACAGAAGTTATCCGGGAGGGCCTGGGTGAGGAGGTGGGTGCAAGAGAGGCCTGGGGGTCCTGGGCTGACCCAGGTTTGCTGCAGCAGGGACTCCAGCTTCTGGAGCTGCTCCCATCTACCAAATTTTGGGATCCAGGAGCCTCCTGAATTGCAGCGGCTCTAACCCAGCGCTCGGTGATAACCCTGCTTGCGGTCCTGCATCAGAAGACCATTCAGTCAATCATGGAACAGATATTTGTTGTGTGTCTTCTATGTGCCAGGCGCTGTGCTAAGTGCTGACAATACAACACGGAGCGAAACCAGAAACAATCCCCACACACACCTCCGCACGGAGTTCACAGTCTCATAGGATCGTCAGACAGCATTTAGATAGGACAGCAATCGGTGCACAGTTTCAAAAGGAGGTGACTGCTATGGAGAAAAGCAACCTGGCCCTCTGAGAGCACCTCGACTGCAATGATGATGACCTAAACACGGAGGGCTTCCTGGAGGAAGTGATGTCTGAGCTAAGATCTGAAGGCTGAATAGTTGTGCAGGTCAAGCAGGTAGGGGGAAATATTCAGTGTCTCAATATCCTTTAGTCTTAATTAATTTTGTAAAATAAAGGTTGGCCAGTGAGAGAGAGGTCAATGAAGAGGCTAGAAAGGCCCTGATGGACTGTGACTGCTGAGGGTGTTGGCAAAAACAGGGGAGGGCCAGCAGGGAGCAGGGCAGTGCCCACTAGAAGCTGCAGCACATTAACAAACATCACTTTGCTGAACCCAAACAGCAACCCCAGTAGTTTTTGTCATGTTTGGTGAATTTTACCATCTTCGGTGATAAATGGCAAGTTCGAGAAAAAAACAGGAAACTGGGGGTGCACAGTGGCCCCCGTTCTCCTGAGTGGCAGGGAGGAACTGCTGTTCTCCAGCCCCTGGGTCTGGAGCTGCTTCTCTGAACATTTCCCCTCCTACATTCCCTCACTCCCATGGCCCAGCCACAAGCCCCTTCTCTCTGTTCCCAGGGAGCCTGCGCTCAATAGGGCCCCTCAGGGTTCAGAACTGGCCTGGGAAGTTCTCTCCCCTTCCTCTAACGGCTACTGCTTCCTATCAACAGGACCTCGGCTCAAATGTCACCTCCTCGCACACACCTAGCCACATGGCTATGTGTCTGGGGATTGTTTGATACAAGGGCACGCAATGAAACTTGTTAAACAATTGCACAAGAAAAGCTGTAAGGCACCCACCAGGGGCACAATCTTGCTCATGACTCCCTGATGGGGAGTGTGGATGGTGACCAAGGACCCACAACTTAGGCTCACAGGGGGTGTGAGGTTGTACTACAAAGGGAACTGGGCTGTAGCAAAGGGAGGTTTACCCCTGGGAGAGGAGACCCAGTGCCCAGCAGGGACGGGCCAAAGGCACCCCAAGCAAGGCCATCCCCACACGAGGAAAGAAGGAGAGAAGCCCGGGCAGTCTCCAGCCTCCAGACAGCCCCTGGCCTCTCTGTGCCCCTGTGTGGGGACAGCACTGTGGGGACACATTCCAGCCTGGACCAGGGGGGCAGGACCCTAAAGCTCCCAGGGCCCAGCTGCGCTGCTCTTGGCGTCACCTTCCTCTTTGGCCCCTTCTTCCTTCTTGTCCTTCCCTTTAGCCCCCCCTCAAAGGCGGGCTCCCCTTGCTGAGCGGGGGCCCTGTCAGGGCACATCCCTGAGTTTCCAGGGCCTTGGCAGGCCAGGCGTTAAACGCAGCCGCCGTCAGCAGTGAACTGTACAGCCCCGCGATCACATGATTGACAGCAAACACCTGCCGCCTGGAATTATTCTCCTTACCTATGCTCTTGGGGCAGTTTCTACCCATTGCATCTGCAGGGAGGGGATATTATAGAGCAGGTGACGCCACACAGCTCTTCCCATGGCTGTGGGGAGTGACACCATGTTGGCAGCTTGAAATGGGCCGTGGTGAGAATATTGACAGCACAGGAACTGGCAAATGTTCCAAATCAGGGCTTGATTTGCTTTCCGCAGCGCCTGCTGTCTCCAGACTTAAGACAGTGATGGGGAAGATGTTAATAGCAGAGGTTAAACTTAAGAGTGTGTCTTGGGTGAATATTATGGTATGTAAATTGTGTCTGTTTTTAAAAAACTGCCTGCAGCCATTACAATGTGAACACATTACAGGAAACTGAGGAATGCCATCTGGCATTCAGAAAACGAGCACCTGATAAGGAGCCACTCGCATCGTTAACGAGGGACTAACGTTCTCACAAACATCTTCAGCTTGTTTTCCTTGATAACACAAGGAGAACATCACCCGACATTCCCGTTGGAGCTACACTCATCCGTCAGCTGAGGGCAAGCATAGGCGGCTATAAATACACCAGTTTGGCCAAATGCAAGGAGCGCTTCCTGAGGATCCATTGCTGTGCATAGACATGTATATGTGCATGTGTAGGTGCATGTGAATATGTATGCATGTGTACCTGTGTACGTACGTATGCATACATGTAAATACATTCCCTCCTGTGCCGCCGGCTGGTTGAGAAACATTTGGCTGGGTGCTTCCCAGGGTCCGTCCGACCTTTTCTAATATTCTCACTTGACTGTTCTGCCCAGGGTGAGCCCCTCCTGTCCCACAGCTGACCCCAAATCTCCCTCCAGGCAAACCTCAGCCCTGAGCTGTGGGCATGAATACCCAGCTGTCGCTTGGATATTTCCCACCCAGCAGGTCGCACACCTCCCAGGCCAGTGCAGAGAGGGCGGGCCCTGGAGCTCAGCAGAGTCATGATTTGGGGGCCCCCTCAGCAACAGGACCCGTGATACTGCTCAGGGGACCATCACCTGGCCTGGCTGGGTGTGTGAGCAAGATGTCAGGGTTGGAACCAGCTGATGCAGTAATGGATAGGACACAGTGGGAGAGAGCGATGCCAAACATGGTCTGAATGGAAGGGGACAGATGTGATGAGATGAGGGACACAGCGGCTTGGGTGGAGGGAGGATGGTGAACCTCGATTTTGAGTTGGAGGTGTCTTTGGGACATCCAAGCTGGAAACAGATCTGGAGATTCCCGAGGAGAGGCTGGGGCTAGAGGTGTTGGAATCTTCTGGGAAGGCTGCAATTAAAGGTCTGGGTGTGAGCCCGGCTGGCACGGTCAGTGCCTGGGCTTTGACCTATGAACCAGGTGTTCAGGGTTCAATTCCCATCAGGGCACACGCCCTGGTTGTGGGCTCAATCCCAGAAGGGGGCGTGCAGCAGGCAGCCGATCAATGACGCTCTCGTCAGTGATGGATCTATGTCTCTCTCCCTCGCTCTTCCTCTCTCTGAAATCAATAAAAAACATCGATTGTTTAAAAGCGGTGGGCTTATTTGAGCTTGTCTGGGGTTGGAGGGGGGTGAGAGAGTGCAGGGTGCACCCCGACGTGAGCCATGTAGGGACCCTAGACCACAAAGGGATGGGCGTAGCTCGTGTGGAGGCTGAGGGAGGGGAATGTTCAGAAAGGAAGGTCACCCGGGGTGAACGCCTGACAGGCGTCATGGGGCTGAGAGGTTGTGTGAGGCAGGCAGAGCAGTTGACAAGCCCCTGCCAAGACGCAAGTCAGGCGAGGGGGGATGTCACCTAGGACAAGAACAGAAAGTTAAGATGACGTGGCAGGTTCCAGCCCATTCTCAGGATCAGGTGACATATCAAACGTGGGAAGTGGGGATAGGAGGGGTCAAGCCTCTACCACAGGCTCCTGTGCTTGACAGCTGCTGTCCTTGGATTAAGGGGGGAGCCCTGAGGAGCCAGGGGGCGGGGAGGAAGCCTGCAGTCCAGACAGGGGGCGTAACAGGCAGCGCACCTCAGGCCTGCAGCTCAGGAGAGGTCAGTGCTGGGGAGGAGGGTGGGGTCAGCCCTGAGGGGGGCATGGAGGGAGGTGCCTCAAAGGGGAACTCAGGAGTGAGCACACGAGCTTCCATGAGGGTTTGTGGGAGGAATGACTGACTGAGGGCCTGGCAAGTGTGAGCACTGGAGAGCTGTCCCACGGGGGAGAGAACCACGAGCCAGAGGCTGAGAGCTCCAAGGAGTGACTGGCCAGGGTCAGATCCTGCAAAAGCCAAGGGCCCAGGACACACAGCCTGCAGGTGCCGCTGCTCAGTTTGACTCTAAGCATTGCGGGTGGCAGCTCCCACTGAGTGGTCGGCTAGGACAGGCTGCCGAACCTGGGGAACAGGGGACAGGAGGCTCGAGGACACACTTGTACAGAAGAGGTTTGGTGGGAAGGCAGGGCCATGGAGGCAGCAGCTGCACAGAAAACCATTAGAAGACTGGGTCAGGTGGGGACACTTCCATGCCTCCTTCCTGCCTCCCTCTCTCACCTTCCAGCCTCTAGTCTGAGGCCTCCAAGATCTAAACTCCAGATCGGGCTCTTCCTAGTGCAGTAGCCTTGGAAAAATCCAAAGGATCGCTGTAGGCTGAGCTCCTTTGTGATCTAAATCCCACATCAAAACGGGATTCAACTTATACAAACTTAACATAAATATAGGTCTGGAAAAAGCTGCTGCATGGTGAAGAGGAACCAGGCTTTCCCAGTCTCTGACCTCGTGGCAAAGGGAGCTGTGGATCCAGGGGGGGGGGGACTGGGGGGCTAATGCAGGGAACCCCGAGGGGCCGGCGCTCTTCAAGGCTGCCAGGGAGGAGCGGTGAAGAAAACTAGGACTCAATTCTACTCCAGCTCATTTTATTGCAACCCCATCCCCGTGTCCAGAATCAATGGCTATTTAATACACATGCAAAGCACTCCTAAAATCGACCACGTGAACATGCCCATTTCTTTACCAGTATATGAACTCAAAAGGGAAAAATCTTTATAAGACCAAAATCAACAGGTTTAGTACATCCAGGAAGAGCATCTTTAGTAAACAACAGGAAAGAAAATGTGTCAGGAACCAGGCCAAATACACAGAACAGGACGTGAGACTCCCATTGGCCACGATGACTCCCAAGGGAACATCAATATAGGGTGACCCCAAAAAGGTAGACAGACGTGAGACTCCTGATGGAACATAAACATAAGGTATTTCCAAAATGATATACCCATGGCAGATTATTGATAGAACACAAATATAGGTGTCCCCAAAATGGTACACACACGGGAGATTCATGATAGAACTTAAATATAGGTGTTCCCAAAACCGTACACACAGGGGAGATTCACGGTGGAACATACGTATTGGGTGTCACCACAAACGTACACACAGGCTAGACTTCCAATGGAACATAAATTTAGGTGTCCCCAAAAAGGTACCAATAGGGGAGATACCCGATAGAAAATAAATATAAGAAGGTGTCAACCGAAAGGTACACCAGGGAAGACTCCTGATGGAACATCAATACAGGGGTCCCCAAAGAGGTACACACAGGTGAGACTTCTGGTGGTACATATATATTGGGTGGCCCCAAAAAGGGACACAAGGGGAGATTCCTGATGGAACACAAATACAGGGGGTCCCCAAAAAGGTACACAGAGGTGAGATTCTTGTTGTAACAAATACTGGGCTTCCCCAAAAAGCCACACAGAGGGGAGACTCCTGATGGAACATAAATATAGGGTTTTTCCAAAAAGGTACACACATGGGAGATTCGTGACAGAACATAAATATAGGTGTCCCCAAAAACGTACACACAGGGGAGATTATCGATGGAACGTATGTTTTGGGTGTCACCACACAGGTACACACAGGGTAGACTTCCAATGGAACATAAATTTAGGTGTCCCCAAACAGGTACCAATAGGGGAGATGCCCAACAGAACATAAATATAAGAAGGTGTCAACTGAAAGGCACACAAGGGAAGACTCCTGATGGAACATTTATACAGGGGTCCCCAAAAAGGTACACACAGGTGAGAATTCTGATGGAACGTAAATATTGGGTGGCCCCAAAAAGGGACACAAGGGGAGATTCCTGATGGAACATAAATACAGGGTGTTCCCCAAAAGTTACACACATTTTGACAGCTGATAACTCTTATTTTCACTCTCTTCAGGTTTAAGGAATTTGAAGCAATGGGTGAAGCCACACTAAGTTTTGAACAAAGAAAATGTATCCACTGGACTCTTTATGGGGATACGGAAAAGAAAGTCTACGGTACAAAAGCAACAACACTTGGGAACTGAGGGCAGCTACTGAAAGACAAGGCGCACAGATTCCCACAGAACAGGGTGATCCCTGAGGTTTGCGGGTCCTTTGCTGCGCATCAGCTCTGGCCTGGGCGCTCCGGAAACAGAAGCAAAGGAATCGCAAACATCAGGACCCACTTTGTTTGGCGTTTGTGCGCTTTCTTTCCACAGCTGCCCCCGATTCATTGACTGTTGCCGGGTTTGAGCCGTAAGCTTGATATTTTATGAATCCCCATAAGAGAGTTTAGTGGATAATTTTTCATTGTTCAAAGCTTAGTCTGGCTTCACCCATTGTTCCAAACTTGTTAAACCTGAAAAGGAGTGAAAGTTAAGGGAGTTACCAGCTCTGAAAATTTACGTACATTTTTGGGAGACACCCTGTAGATCACCCTCAAAATACATGCATTGCACAAGTGTGTACACACCTCTGTAATAGATTATAGGCAATGCGGTCACTATCCCCAGGACTTATTCATAAAGCATAAGTCAACATCTCACCCACGATGGGGACACTGGGGACCTACACCCACTCCCAAATCAGGCGTGTACCTCATCTCAGACACACTCCCCTCAACACACTATGTACACTTGCTGGGGTCTGCCCAGAGACAGGCTCTGGGGAGGCTGGGTCAGCCTCAGGGGGTGCTGGGTGGGGCCTCGCCTCAGCAGGTCTCAAGCTGGGCTTCACACAGGCCCTGGCTTCAGCAGCTTCCCCTCGGAGGTGCTGACAGCCATGTTCATGGTGGGGCCGCAGAGCTGGTGGGTATCCTGGTCCCTTCTTTTCTGGTAGGGGGTCCTGGCTAAGATATGATGGTTCGGGCATCATTGCCCTTGCTCAACAGGTAATTCAGCAGGTCATCCTGGTAGGTGGAATATCCTACAGAGAAGAGAGAAAGAAGGGAGAGGCGAGGGTGAGGGACACGAGGGTCCTCAGAGAGCCCTCTCCCGGTCAGGACGTCCCCTGTGCAGGCCACTTGGCCAGCACTGAAGTTTCCTGCTCCTGTTGGGCCTTTCACAGCCTAACTGGGCCCCACCACACACCCGGCCCGTGGTTGAGATGGGGAGGCCGGGGCCACACATGGGTCAGGGAGAAAAGCCAGGCGTCCGTCACTCAGGCAGCTCCCTAGCTTCACCAGCAGGAAAACAGACCCAGAGGGAGATGCCGTTTCCAAAAACACATCCACTGGATGGGAGGGTCGGGGCTGGGAGCCTGGGCACAGCCAAAGCTTTCCATCTGTCCTCATTCCCACCAAGCTCAGTGGGAGGCAGAGACCGGCTGGGCACATTGTCCTCTCTTCCTTCCAGGCCACCAGCTCAGACACCTGGTGAGGGCTTCATCTTAGGCCACAAGAAACAGAAATGACGCCAGCAGCTCCTATATGCCAGCCTGACCTCACTCGAAACCCTCACTGACACCTACACCTTTCTTTTGATCTGACAAGGGGGATGTAGGAAAAACGAGGTGGGCCACCAAGGGTAACTCAAGACTGTGCAGGGGACAGCCACCCCACCATTGTTCCCTTTAAGCCACTGCCCTGACACAGCAGCTGTGCTGGGCCGGCCTTCCCCTGTCCAGGGAACCACTGTCCTTTCCCACCATGCGGGCAGCAGGCCTAGGCCCCCAGACCGAAGTCTGACCCTGCTCTGGAACCTGCAGCCCTCTGCCAGCACCTCACAGCCTGGAGGAGCCGAGTGCAGGTGTCCCCTGAGGCGGATGGACACCATGAGGAGAGGAAGGAGTGCATGCAGAGGAGCCAGGGGTCACCAGCACATGGAGTCAGACCCCAGGCAGCTAGACATTTGAGGGACCGTCAGTCTGCGGGACAGCTCAGCAGCCCGACACAGCCCTACACCTGCCAACAATGCCTGACCCAGGATTCTGACATCTGGACCCACAACTAGACACACACTCATCCCCAAAGGCAAAAAAAATCAACCTTCTCAGTGACGAGTGTGGGGGAAACACCCTCCCGGCTGCCGTGTACCTGCATGCGAGTGTCCACCACAGCCCTCGGGTCTGAGGGTGAGAGCGGCTACAGGGAGGGGACACTGCCCTGGCCGAGGGCAGGCTGCCCCTTCCAGGCCTGCAGACCTCCCCTCCTGGCCCATTCCTCTAGCACATACAGTATCCGGTCCCTGTTCCCGGGATCATCAGTGTCCATCCCGCTGCACACTAACAACTGTGGGACAGGGACGTGTTTTCGTGGTCCCAGCTCACAGCTGGTGAGCAGCTGAGCTGCACTGAGAACCGGGGACACACCCGGACATGCTCTGCTTCCCGCCCCGCCAAGCCGTCTGCTCCGGATTCACCGGGTCCACAGGGCACCCAGGTCCCAAGTGCTGGCGCGGGCCACAAACAGCAGCAGCTGGAAAACACCACTTGGCAAGGGCATGTGGGGTGAGCCACAAATACTTGGTTTTTCTGAAGGCACAGAAACAGGACCTGCTTTCCACAGTGACGTACAGGTCAGAGCCACCCACGGCCTTGCTCACAGCCTTGCTGAAGACCCTGCGTATGTCCATTAGGTATTTAATGCACCGGGATCTCCCTATAGAAATGGCTTCTTCTAGGCCTGACAGCTACAAGGAAACCCAAACATAGGCTATGGTGCTTTTCCGTGCTGGCTGTGTGGACATCAGCTCTGGAGATTTGCGTCCCTCTCACCACACACACGATCTGCGAGGCTTCTCATGCTTAAGCGACTACATTGTTCTGGGACAAAACTACCACAACACTGCCTGGGTTTGTATTTTCTACTTGATTGGTAACATACCTAAGGAGGCGGAGGTGTGTGCATGGAGCATGCCCCTCAGGCTCCTACACACTCGTGTGCACATCCAACACTCCTTCTGGCTGGTTCTACCTTCCCAGGAAGGAGACCGGAGATCCCACCCTTTACTACCCACCTGCAGCCAGTCGCCCTCCTACCTTTCCTGGGAGCCTGCTGTGGGCGTACTGGTCTTTCACCATTGGGAGCAGGATGGGATGGGCTCCCGGGGATCCAGTGGACAGGCACCTACAATCGATACCTCTCCTTTTTTCGATCCCTTTTTATTGGTTTTAAAAAGGTTGCGGATCCATTTGGGTCCAATCCAGCGTTTTTTCCTAGTTTGAAGGAGATTTTTAGGGCACAGTTACACTCACTGCCCCCTCCAGCAGGTTTCGGGTGCCCTACCGTGACCTGGGATTTCCATCACTTGCCTGTGAAGTTGCCCATTAACTTGGGGATCAGAATTCGGCTTCTTTTTGCCATCACCAGGATCACTGGATCTGGGGTTCAGGAGGTAAAACAGAATTTGCAGTTAACGTGCACAGACTCGGGGATGGTAGAAGTGTCGGTCTTGGCAGAAGCCCACACTAGCCTTCGGGGAAACAGAACTTCAAATACCGCCCTCAGCCCGTGGCTGTCTGCCGAGCACAGGAAGCGGTGCTGCGCGAACCTAACCTATGTTTCCTAGAAAGTTCACATGAAAATGCCATTTTCAGGAAAAGCCAGGGACCTTCTCATTTTCTGCTAGAGTCAATAATGAGTGAAATAGGCTGGGATACTTTGCCATTCCCGGCACTGGGGAATCTGGGTGAGGGGAAGAGGGCAGGGCAGAGTGGGTCGTTTGAATGAAAAACACTGAGGCCTGGTCACTGTGGCTCTGTGCTTAGAGTGTCAGCCTGAGCACCAGGGTTGCAGGTTCGATTCCCAGTCAAGGGAATCGAACCTCTGTTGCAGGTTTAATCCCCAGCCCCAGTTAGGGCACATGCAGGAGACAACCAATCAATGTGTCTCTCTCATATCCATCTCTCCCTCCCTACCTCCCTCTCTCTCTCTCACACACACACACACACCCCTGCCTTCTTCCTTCCCTTCTACTTTCTATAAATCTCAATGCAAAAAATATCCTCAGGTGAGCATTAAAAAAATAAATAAGAAAATACATAAAAACAGGGAATTGAAAGGGTAAGTAGTATGTGTGGTATCTGAGCAGAAATGGAGGCATTCTAACCTAACAGAAGAACCCCATCTGGGTTCTAATCTTGCCTCTGCCCTGAAACAGCACTGTGCTCACACAAATCACTCCAGTTCCTCATGGGTGACTCAATTCCTCTCAACAGAAGGGTCAGAGGGAGCTTCTGAAATCTTGTGGTTCTGTGATTTGAACAGAGAAGCCTTGCAGGATTCATGGGGATGTGACTTCAAGGCTGGGCTGGCGCAGGACAGCCTGAAGGGCCAGCTCCTGGGGCTCAGGCCCGGGACTAGGGGAAGCCCTGCTGAAGGGGACTTAGCCAGCCACCAACTGCAGCTGCTGCTCTCTGGAGAAGGGAAGTGGTTCTGCAAGTGCCTTGGGGTCCAGTGGCTCCAGAGGAATTTCGCCTGTGTTTGAAGACCATGGGTGCTGGTCTAGGTGTCTGATCCAAGCTTCCTTGCCAAGACAGAAGCATGGCTTCCTATGTCCTGAAATCTTCAGGCAAAACATGACCCTCCTGCTTCAATGGCTCTAAAACCAGACTCTCTGTGCCCTTACACAGGCTCATGGCCAGCTGTCATTTGCCATCCCTCATAGGATAACCCTGAGTCCAGAGGGCAGGACTGAAAGAAACTCTAAATTCTGTCCGTGCTCGGAGGGACCTGCACACAGATGACCTGCTCAACAGTGGAAGACACAGGCCCACCAACGGGCCCCTGCTCCAGGTGGCTACAGCCTTCCCTCCTCCTGAGAGAACAAGCTCTCTGTTCTCTTTCAGTCACTGAAGCTTAAGGCAACTCACTTCTTTGGACCAGGATGAGAGCGCTTGAGCGGAGCTTTGGATTTTTCTTCCAGGTTGTCATTTTCTCTCTGAAAGTCACTTAAGTCGTCTCTAAAAACAGAGGAGAAAGGATAAACAAGCTCGTTTTTTAAATGTAACATGTAACTTGTCGCTTAGGCCCAGCCCAGAAGGGTCGGTGGTTTTCTGGGATTCACACATCACGGTGCTCACGAACATCGTGGTCGCTCAGGTGGGAATGTGTGAACACAAGCATTGGATGTGGGTCCGGGAACACTAACACCTCAAGGAGACCTGCGGAAGCACCTAGGACCAGGCTGGACATCATCTCAGGAGAGCAAACTCTGGTCCATCTGAAACTCAAGCCCAGAAACCCCAAGGAATTTCCGGCCAGGCCAATTCAGGACGGGAGGCTCTCGGGGTCAGACACAGGGCTAGGCTGGCTCCTGGGGGGCGAACTAACAAGACCCCCAGTGCTGAGGAGACATCTGCCTTCAGCGAGTTAGATGGGCAGCAAGGTTTCAAAGTCACTTGAGCAAAGTCCGACCTCTGACATCCACCCATTCCATTGTTGGTTTTTGATAACACTTGCAGGGAAGCAAACTCTAAGCCTTTCAGGGCCCAGACAGAGAAAATCAGGAGCAAAGCTGGCCTGGAAGGACCAGAGGGAGTGGCCGGGCCTGGGGCTGCTGAGCGCATGGTGCCGCGGGGAACCGCACCGGGCCCTGCACACGGAGGGCTGCTGGCCAGGGGGCGGAACTTCTGATTGTTTTCCCAAAGGACCCAGAAACCCAGGTTGTGAAGCAAAATCTCTTAATTTCTAATTGTTGGAAATCAGTTCACATTTTGAAAATCACAAAAAGGACCCCAGAGAAACCCTTGAACCTCGGCCTCCAGAGGGCACCCCGACCTTGAGGAAAGGGCGCCTGGCCTTCCTGTGCCAGGGGCCTGCTTCTGTTCTCTCCTGGCCCCTAGGGCTGTGCTGGGTGCTCTCTATACAATGCTGCCCAGGGGGCCCGCTGGCTCCTGTCCTGGCGCTGCCTCTCACAGTGGCTGTGGCCTTGACAGCTTGATCCCTGGTTTCCTTGCTTGGCAATGAGTCCTCTGGATCCCGGCAGCTGCTCAGGCTCCTTGGCCATGAAGCTGCCGAGGTCCCACCTAAACCGAGGGCTTTTGCGGGAGTTCACCGTGAAGTGGGGACCCAGGCAAAGTGCTAGCTTGCCAACCAGTAAGGCCCCAACCACTGCCCCTGCTCAACATCCCAGTGCCATCAGCTCAACATCTTTGATTCTAGACTTTGTGATTCTGCCCCCACAGCCGAGCTGCTTGGCCTTATGCTAGGGTGCTTTCCTGTCTGCATGTGCCCCCTCGTCCTATGCCAGCAGCAGAACCCAACTCCCAGCCCCATGCCTCCATCTATGCCTCCAGGGAGCCCCTCAACATCCGTGTGCTATGCATGTAGCTCTGCTCACATCCCATCTCCCCGACTAGTCCCTGCTGACCAGGGAACTGGTGCTCTGCACCTCGCGGGGCCTCCGCCGAAGTCCGGACCCTGTAGATATTGGCAGAGGGAGGGCAGCCACGCGCACAACAACCCACTCTCCAAGACAGACAAGCTCAGCCTTTGACCTGAATTCTTTCCCTGAGGACTTCTCTTTACCACTATCATATTTTTTTCAGTGAAGTTCATTCCAAAGGCAGATCAAGAAGTGTTTGGCAGTGGGCACTGTCTTTGAAAAGCAAACAAAGGCCAACCACCCTGCTTGCAGAAATCTAGAACCACCCCAGGGAAAATGAGAGGACATGCTGGTAAGGTGGCCTGTCCCCTCGCCCTGGGGACACCAATGTTCCCCAGGGCTTCTCTCCCCGAATGTTGGGCTCTAGGCTGCAGCTGGAAGCCAGGACCCTTTGTGGACAGGCGTCAGCCATCCCACACCCCTTACAGGGAATCCTCCTGCTCCTTGACGTTCCAGCACTGATCTTGGTAACACAAGTTCTGCTCTAGAAGCATCAGCTGGTCATGGTCCAAATTCTGGATCCGCTCCAACATCTCAACCCGGCCCGCAAGGTGGTAATTGGCTTCCTCCATGTTGCCCTTGAGTCGAGACAGCACCTAGAACACAGATGGACAAAGTCTCGACCACCCCAAGCCCTGCGATTCCACTGCTTCGAATCTAATTCCGAAGGAAGAAAAAGGCGACGGGCACACAGATGGCCACTGCGTTATTATCTAGACCAGTCGGAGTGACCAATACTGCCAATGTCATGGGGACGGCCAAGCCTTCTGCCACTGCTCCGTCTGATCAGGCAGCCACTGGCCACATGTGCCCACTGGGCACTGATAACTAGCCAGTGTGAGCTGAGTCGTGCCATAGGTACAAAAGAGACAACAGAGTCCGAGGAATTAATAACCATTTTTAAAAATATGATATATCTCATTAATTAGCCCGCTTCTTGGTGTGGCTCTGTGGCTGAGCATCGACCCATGAACCGGGACGTCACTAGCTCCATTCCTGCTAAGGTCATGTGCCCAAGATGCGGGCTGGATCCCCAGTAGGGAGCCTGCAGGAGGCAGCCGGCCCAAGTTTCTCCATCATCAGTGATGTCTCTGTCTCTCCCTCTCCCTTTTATTCTCCCTGTCAAAAGAATCAATAAAAATATTTTTTTTTTCAAATACCTCATAAAATCTATCATTAAAATTAATCCCACCTCTTTCCTTTTACTGTTTGAATGTGGCTACTAGAAAATTTTGTATTACGTGGGGCGGCCTGCATTATATTCCTATTGGACACCTCTGCTTTCCATGAGGGTTGGCACTTTTTCTGTCAAGGGCGAGATGGTGACTGTTTTAGGCTTTCCAGCAGGATGGTGGTCTCTGTGGCAACTATTTAACTCTGTTATTACAGCAGGCAAGTAGCCAGAGATAAAATGGACATGCATGGGTGTGGCTGTGTTAAAAAAGAGACAAAAAAACAAGTTTACTTGTGGACACAGACATCCAAGGTTCCTATTTCACTTGCCACCAAATAGTCTTCTTCTCCTGATTTCCCCAACCACAGACGTACAAAGAGAGGCAGTAAGTGGGGGTTGGATCTGAGCTTGGGGCTGAGGTGGACCAAGTCCTGCTCTAGAATATCATCGCGGTTGGTGCAGTAGGATAGTCAAAAGCTCCGGCTTCAATCAAACTGGGTCCCAAGGCACCACTTAAGAAGGACAAGGACAGGAGCCCCGTTCACGAGATCATCGTGAGAACTGAGTGAGAGGACCCCGGGGAGCACAGGGCAGAGTGCACAGCAGCAGGAGGGACATGAACAGGACTCGGCTGTTTCCACGCACCGCCCGACCCTGCAAAAGCCGAGGTCAGACGAAAGGTGCTTCCTGACACATCCCTGACAGTCAGGGTGTTCGTCCCCTTCAAATGCCTCTGGCTTCCCCTCGGCCTCTGGGTGACATTCACATACAGTCTCTGAGCAAGGACGCCAACGAGGACCCATTCGGACCCGGCCCAGCCCAAGGCTCTCAGCCCAGGGAGCACCGCCCGCTGTCCTGGGCCCCCAGGCCTCACCTCGCACTGTTTGCGCAGCTGGGCCAGAGAGGCGCTGGCTGCCTGGTGCTCCTCCTCCAGCTGGCAGAACCGGGCCTGCCAGTGGTCCGCCTCCACCTGCACCTTGACAAGGGCGCTTCCCAGCTCCGTGCTGCGGGCTCGCAGCTCCTCCTGCTGCCCCTTCACCTGCTGGTGCAGGATGCTGACTCTAGGGGTGGACAGACACAGGGCCAAGGGCTCAGGGACACTCCCAGGCTCTGTCCCGGCTCTGCAGCCTTAGCAAAACCACCGCCTCTCGGGGCATCAGCTTTCCCATGTGTAAGTGAAGGCTGAACAAAATCAGTAGTTCTCACACTGTGCCTGTTGGGTTCTATGAGGCTCCCCATGGCCCCCCACTGTGCGCTGGGGGCACAGGACAGGCAGCCTTGGACAAGACTTCAACAGAGCATCACTGTTAACATGCTTTATACTTATGGCTTTGCTTCCCTGCTTCCTTGGAAAAAAGGCTTCTTCTAGTAAAATACGTTCAGAAATCATTGAATCACAACATTTTGCTCTAAAATCCTATGCTTCTGCCCAGCTCTCCTCCTCAATTCCAAGCCTCTTTCTAATTTCAACTCTGGAAGGAAATATAATACGAGATTCTGGGGTTCTTGTCAATCCACTGAAATGATCGTCATCACCAGAATTACCTGATTGGGTTTCCTAAGAAATATTTATGCCAGAAAGCTCCAATTGCCACAGGCTCATGGACTCAGTGAGAACACAAATAGGTCTAGCTTGACCCACACAGTTCTGTTTCTAAAATTAATGAGTATGTCATCATTTAAAAATGTTTAGGTTTCACATCAACATTCAGATGTCTCGCTTCTGAGAAGAAAGTACACTCAACAAAACATAACCAGGAGCTCCTGGATCCACCTCCCAGGTCTTACATTCAGATGCTGTGTGTTCTTTACCAGGGCCTGGTCTTTTACCGACACTCCTTCCCCACGTCCAGGGCCTGCCGGGCCACCACAGGCACCTGACTTTGCAGCCCCCCAGGACCTGCTAAAACAAGGCTGTGGGGAGGAAGGCTTCCTATGGTCACGCCTCTAGGTTGAGACAAGCCCTGGCCTCAAATCCTGACTATGCCACTCAGTAGGAGCACTGAGCTTCAACAAGGGTCTAAATCTCTTTGAGCCCGATTCCTCATGTGTTAAAGAAGTCAGTCAATTCCCATGGTCCGCAGTATGTTCTATGGTCACAGGGAAGACGGAATCGGTGTACGCTGAACCTGATGCCAACGTTCCTGTGAGTCTCAGGCCACACTTTTGGCAACTGATCAAGACAGAAAGATGCCTGTGTAACATCCTCACAGCAACAGCACCGTGACTCCTGCCAGAAGGCGCCTTATCTACCACTTGTGTACTCCCCGTGAGGCCCAGTGCAGCCCTGCACATGGGATCACTAGCGAGCACACTGCACGGCACGTGGGGGCCATTTCAAACAGAGAAATCACCACCAAAGAGCACAAAACTAGAAAACCATGGCACCACCTGGGCCACAGGAAGGGCCCTCGTTTACAGCATGAGAGCTGGAACAAGGCAAGAGTCAAACGCCTCATTGACCGCAGATGCGAAAGTGCACATCAGATGACGTCAGTATCCCGCACTCAGGGACAGTCCACAACAGGCCACATGTGCACATATGGGGGTTCCAAGTACATTTCAGCCAGTAGATGAGTCACAAACAGGGAATGCGTGAATGAAAATTGACCTTACCTCCACCACTGGTGTTAGGGGATGAAGGTGCCCGGACCCCATGCCATCATCACGATCGACAGTGTGGGAGGTGAGGCTATCCAAACCCAGACAGTGCACCATCCCAGGTGTCCCTAGTCCTTCCATCCCAGCTACCAGCTGCGGTCCTTTTACCCTATTCCCATCCTGCAGTTAACATGACAATGTTTGTAAGAATGCATCATTGCCAGGGGACTCTCTTGAGTTTCACTCGGTGGGTGCTGAGTACGTTGGTCTGAATGACATCCTGGCAGATGCCGCAGCATTGGGGTGGTGGCGGTTACCTGTCCAGCTCTTCCCTCAGCTTCTGGTTCTCATTGGTGAGGATGGCGTTGGACCTCTGCTGTTCTTGGAGAGCCTCCCGCTGGGTGTTCAGGAGCTTTTCCAGCTGCTCCACTGCCTCGCTGTGCACCATCTTGTCTTCCTGTCTGTGGGAGGGAAGACACCTGCTAGGAAGGGACACCCCTGAACACTGCAAAGCCTCCTCTGGGGGGCTGCTCTATGGAGAGCTGAAGGGGAGGGCGATGGGCAGGGAGTGGGCTGGACAGCTGAGAAATCGGAGAATGGCAGTTGGCACAGACATGGGGCTAGCTCTGGGGGATCTCCTCCAGCCACAGAGCCGAGTCCACCTTCCCCCATCCGATGTATCTCCATAGTCCCTTCAATTCCCTGTCATTCCAGCCCTTCAAAATGACACCACAGCATACACAGCTGAAGTCCACTCTACCAAACACTCTACTTCTGATTACAGCAGTCCCTTTAATATTTCTTGCAACAACATTTGGTGGTGAGAAACTTTTAGCCTTTTTTTTGTCTGGAAAGCCCCTTATTTCACCATCTATTTTGATTGATAGCCTTGCTGGGTAAAGTCGTCTTGGTTGCAGATCCTTGCTTTTCACTTCCTTGAATACTTCATGCCATTCCCTTCTGGCCTGTAGAGTGTCTGATGAGAAATCAACAGACAGCCTTATGGGAGCCCCTTTGTAGGTAGGTAACACAACGCTCTTCTCTTGCTGCCTTTAACATTCTCTCTGTCTTGAATTTTGGGCATTTTCATTAAGTGTCTAGGCCTGGGCCTCTTTGCAATTTTTGTGCTTGGCACTCTGTGTGCCTCCCAAATTTGTGTGACTTTCCTTCACCAGGTTTGGCAAGTTTTCCGCCACCATTTCTTCAAACAGGTTCTCTATCCCTGGCTCACTCTCTTCACCTTCTGGGACTCCAAGGATGTGAATACAGTTATGCTTCACGTTGTGCCACAGCTCCGTTACACAATTCCCTTCTTTGTTCTTTCTGGATCTCTGATTCAGTATTTTTTCGACCCTGTCTTCTAATTGGCTGATCTCATCCTCAGCTTACAACACTCTGCTGTTTATCCCGTCCAGTGTATTCTTTTTTGATTTAAATCCTCATGCAAGGATATGATTTCCATTGCTTTTCAGAGGAAGTACGAGAGAGAGAGGGAGACAGACAGACTGACAGACATCAATATGAGACACACTGATTGGTTGCCTCCCACTCATGCTCAGAATGGGGCCGGGGATCCAGGCCAACACTGAGGTATGTGACCTTGGCCAGAATCAAACCGGAGGCCCTTCAGTCCTCATGCCAACTCTCTGACCACTGAGTCAAACCGGCTAGGGCCCAATGTAGTCTGTATTTCTGCTAGGTCAGTCTTAATAGCCTGCATAGTTTCCATATCTTTTCTTCTGCTGTTAGGGCAATCCTTACAACCATTATTCTGAACTCTGGATCTGATAAGATTGCGTATCTCCATTTCCTTTAGTTCTTCTTGTGGGGGCTTGTTCGTCTCCCCATTTTGGTCGCCTGTTAGGTTTTGTGTGTATGTATTAGGTAGATGTGCTAGGAGTCCCATTCTTTTTGAAGGGTCTCTGGTGCAGGCCAATGTCAAACTCTCTTTGTGAATGGCCTTGGGTACTCTCTGTTTGGAGCTACACGTGATCCACAACCTGTGGCGGCTGGCTCTCTCTGCTGGGGCTGGGTGCCCCTGGGAAAAAACCGACATGCACACCAGGGTTTGATGTTCCAAACCCTGGGTCCAGAAGCAGATCAGGCAGACCAGAATCACCCACAGTCCACCTCTAACTGCAGGGTGATTGTTATTCTTAGTCTCTTAGTCACGTTCAGGCTGTAGACCACAGGGTGGGGTGAGAGGATTGCCAAAGGGTGGGGCAATTGTCCCCCCTTCCCCCAGGCAAAAGCTGCCTGGGAAGTACAGGTCTACCTGAGACAGACAGCCTCTGCATCTGGGGGAATGACTCAGCACAGGAATTCAGATGGCCACCCTCCAGCTCTAGCCCCAGAGCCAGGATTTTCCTCACACAGCTCTAGTCTACTCTGCCCTCCCTCCACCAGAGCTCAAAAGGAGTAGCTGACACAAAACTTTGTGCACTGGCCTTTGAAGAGGCTGCCAGCATTTCCAGCCATCGCTCCCTGGCACACAGAAATCTCGGTGCTTTTCACAGCTACATCGTATATGGTCACCTTTCTTACTTGTGCTGCTCTGGGCTGAGGAGCCCAGCTTCATGTTTCGAATCCAGACTTCACACTGGGAACACCCCACAGCTGAGATAGCCCTCCGGACCTCCAGCTATTGCCTCTGGGAGCGCAAGAAGCCATTTCTAGCCTCCATACTTTCTACCAGTCTCTAGGCGCTCTCTGCTTTAGGTCCTTGGTTATAAGGGTGCTCTCTAGCTAGTCTTCCGTTGATTATTCAGGATACTGTTTTCCATATTTTACTTGGAATTCCAGTTATGTCCTGGGAGAGTGTCAGTGTAGCTTCCACTTAATCCATCGCCATCTTGGAATCCCCCACTTTTAATGACTCTTCTCAGACTACACCCACCAGACACTGAGTTTTCCTCTGAGTGTGTGGGACAGGTCAGGGGACTCCAGGAGGCACTGTGCCACTCCAGAGTCAGGTAGGCAGTGAGGCCACCTGGCGGGGAGGGGAAGGAGGGCAGCACCCGAGATGATGGGCAAAGTGACATCACCAGCTTCAGGAAAGGGGAACAGGCTCACCAGATGGGGTGAGACACATCCTCCCTCCGGCCAAGAAAACCACCCCAGTGTGTCACCACTTGAGCCTCACACTAGGCCTGAGGGTAAACAGCAGGCTGCCTCTCTAAGCCTGTAGTGACTGCACTGATAGGAGCCCTAAAGCACCAGAAGAAACCCTCCTGTGTGGACCAGGCTGGGAGTGGACTAGTCCAGGAACAAACAGGGATCAAGCTCAGAGCAGAGCCCAGGGACTCCAGGGTGCAAATCAGAGCTCTCCCGTCTGATGCACCTCATGGCAATGAACCACATGTGCTAGAAATGGCTTGGTAACACGTGGGAGAAGAACAGAAAGAAGGGCCACAGGAGGACTCACAGCTCTTGGCTCACGAGGCACAGTCTGGCCTTGGTGTTCTCTAGCTCCTCGACCAAGTGCTGCTTCTCCTCCATGGAGAGGCTACTGGTCAGGCAGAATGTTGAGTCCGCGCTAGAGACCTGGAAAGGACTAGGCGGCTGTTGCACTTGGAGGTGCTCCTGCTCCTGAGACAGGTGGGCAGAGAGGGGGGTCTCATCAGCAGGCTCCTGTGCCCAGCACAGTGCCCACACTAGTACTTGGTGAAAAAGAACCAAAAGATGGAAAAATGTAAAAGAGAGGATGCCAGCTAAGACTGTAAAACCAGCAGGGAGCCAGGAGAATGGTGCTATGTTAGTGAAAACCAAGGATATAGTTAGTGAGACAAAAAGGGGAGTGTGAATGGAGCAGTGTCCCCAAGCTGAACTTCTACCCTGACACAGGTGTCTTGGAGGTGACTGTGCAGTGCAGGGAAAAGCCCATGTCCTGACACCCGGGGCACATCCGAGAGGAGGACGGGGTGGTCTGCAGGATTCAGAGGGAGAGTCAGGATGAAGACAGCCACCCAGCACTCGGGCCCCAGGCCCAGGCCCCTCCTCAACCTGTCCCAACAGGCCACTTGGCCATCAGCAAACACACCTCCTGGCATTGGTCTCGCTCACGTAGCAGCCTCTTCAGGAGAAGCAGCATGTTCCTGGAGAAGGCCGCTAACTCCTCTGGGATCACGTCTGCAAGTCTGAAATTCTGCAAGTCCAGCACATTCTCCGGACTGTGGGTCACCTGAGGGCACACACGGGTAGGGTGCTGCAGAGGCCGCACAGGGAGCAGCTCCCGGGAAACCTGAGAGCACCCACCCGCCATGGCCATGCCACGGGGCCTAGGCGCACTCTCCCACAGCGGACCCATGGCACTGACATTAACAGCTCTCAGCCACAAATTTCCTATGGCCGGCAGGGGGCTCCTGAACAAGTGCTTTCCCAGGCTCTACCCTCACAAACCACTTCTCCCTTCATCACCAGCTCAGAGAGGACACTGATGTTAACACCAGAAAGCTCCTTACAATGCAGTAGGTCCCTCCACAGTCCTCAGGTGTTCTCAGTGGAGCACCATCCATTTACCACACCAAGAAGGTCAATCTTGGGTGTGGGAGAGTCCAAGAGGAATACTATCTTAGTACGCAAAATCTAAGGCAAACATGGCCCCATATTAAAAGACTTAGGTCAGAATGTTGGTACACAACAATCTTCTGTTATTTTTCGGGGAAATATTTCATGATCTAAAATAATTTTCAGGTAAGCCTGTATCTCAGTCCCACTGGCCACTCGCACCACCTGCTTTTCCCCTTCAGCTGGCTCGGAACGCAGGCCCACGGCCACGGCCTTGCCGGGCCACCTCTCCACCGATTGCCAGCCTCTCCTTCTCAACCTGACCCCCCAGAGCAGCCAGGGGCACAAGGTCTCGTTCATGTCCTTGTCATCTCAGTTTGGGAAGATGACTATTCGAGGACTCACGCCACAAAAGGGGAAGACACTCAGGGAAACGCACCCAAAAGTTCTTCAATATTAGAGAGGAGTAAATGGAGGTAGAGAATAACTTAAACAACAAAACCCACATGAAAACGGGGCCTTCCGGTTTCTCAAATGGCACCCACTTCCTTACTTCTCTCCACCTCACAAAGGAAAAGACGGGAGTCAGACGACCTCAGGGAATTAGGAGAAATCTCAGCCAATAATACGGGGCACCCCAAAGGCCAGGATCTGGGACTCAGGGGCTGGGTTCTAGGCCTGCTCCACACCAGGGTCTGGGAAATGCCCTTCATGTCTGAAAAGGGGCTCCCGGGACACAACCCCAGCTGCACATCACTCAATCGTGCAGCTCAAATTAAAGGCTCATGTCGCTCCTCCCGAATTCTCACTCAGTGGGTCTCTTGTGGATCCTGGGCACCTGACTGCCTGAGAAGCACGCAACTAATTCTCAAGTCCCCGCAGCCAGCACTGAATCTGACCATCGCTCAGGACTCTTTCGGCTGCATTCCACCCCCTCTCATTTTAAATATCCTGCTGGTTGAGCAGGACAGACAGCGAGTGGCAAGGACCTAGTCCCCAGATACATACATTTTCAAAACATGGGGACACATAAGGAAAATCAAAAGGCAGAATGATTCTCAGGCCAAGAGGTGGCCACGCACTTACAGGAATGGCTGAGTGTGTTTCTGACAATGCTGAGTTTCCCCTCGACTGCAACAAGCCGCAGCCATCTCCTGCTCTGGGGCTGACTCCGAACCCAGCCCCGTGGTGCCTGGAGGCCGGGGAACCATCACACAGCCTGTCCCCGGCATCGGCGTGGGGAGCTCTGTTCACCTGACCCTGCCAGTCACACACCTGCTCCTATGTGCTCCGGCTCCCGTCCTTCTCATGCCTTTATCTAATCTGTCCCATCAGACTAAAGGCCGAACCACATGTCCTAAGACACTTAAAACATACAAGGCTTCTTCTGGACGGAGGGTGGGGGAGGCTGTCAGGGAAATAAATTTTCAGGTCGGGGATTGCCCTCACAGGCCCGGTTTCTAGGGAAACCACTTCCCTGACGTTACCACCTCTGCCAAGGTCAATGTCAGAGGGGCTGTCCTCAGTACAGAGCCCTCCGGACCCAACCCCAGGGGCTGAGTCTGCAGTGACAGCCCTTCAGGGACCTGGTGCTTTCTCACTTCCTAAGTGGTGCCAGCTTGTTTCTCTGCCATGTCACCAACAGAAACAAAGAATCTTTCTCGAACATCAACCATCTGAAGCGGGGTGACATGTGCCAGAATACAGTCTGTAAATGAAACTCTGAGCCCAAAGCACTTCAGAGTCATCTGAGAGCACTTAAAAGTAGTCTGAGTCCACATTAGGCAAGAAGACTAGGCAATGGCAGACTTGATGAAGGTGTTGTGAAGAAATTGTTTTCATTTTTAGCCCCATTTCATTTTAGCTTGCTAAGGACTACCTGTGGGGTCAAGCAAGTGAGGATACACCCCAATTCCCCTCCCAGGCAGTGGAAAGCTGTCCGCCTGGCCAGCTGCCATGAGGACCAGGGCACCACATACCCAAGGGTTCCCATGTCCTTGAAGGCTAACAAGCCTCACCAGGCTCTGCTTGTCCTGGGTCTGCAAGCAGGCCGTTCCCAGCATGGGTCCCTCCCGTCCCCTCTCTTCTGCTAGGTAAGGCCCTAGCCTACCCTGGCCGAGTGCAAGTAATAAAGGCGACATCTCTCCACGCTGCTCTACCGGCTGCTGTTTTCAGACTAGCAAAGAACAGAGGGGCAATCTGGGGTTGGAGCTCCTACAAGACACTACCTTTATAAACAGGGTCCATATTGCTGTGGTGTCTGAAACCTAAAATTAGTAAAATCACCAACAGGTGACATAGGCTTTAAACTTTTCCCTCGTGGAGACAGCCTGCCTCCTGCTTGCAATAGGATTGGGGATCTCCGGCTGAGCCCCACAAAGCCAGCCACACACCTACCTCCATAATATGGGCCACGAGCCCGGCCTGGGTGGCCATGTCCAGCTCTTGGATCCGGTTTATATACTCCACTCTCCTCTCGCACTGCAGAGGGGAACACGTGTTAATGGAAGCATTTGCCACTGAGGCAGCCTGGGCCCTTCCCACCCACAGGAATAGTTTCCAAACGAACTGCCCACCCAGCCCCTGGCTTCCTCCTTTGTAACCAACATTTTGTCCCTTGTCCTCCCTACGGTCCCTTATACTGGGGGTTTCTCTAGCACTTGCTCTGACCACCTACATCAGGATCACCTGAGGAGCCATCAGGCAGAAGACACTGGAGGTGAAACACAGAAATCTGCACCTGAAACAAGCTCTCCAGGCGCATCTTAAACAAGATCAACAACACCTAGTGTGCCTGAGCAACACGGTGTTGCTCAGTGCCTGACTGTTGTCCCAGGCACCGCAACGTCTTGGGTTCAAATCCTGGTCAGGGCACACACCTGGGTTTCAGGCTCCATTCCACTAGGAGGCATGCAGGAGTCTGCTAATCAGTGTTGCTCTCCCATCCATGTTTTACTCTCTGTCTCCCTCTCCCTTCCTCTCTTTGAAATCAAGGAAAAAACACAAAAAAGGAAATAAAATAAAATGAAGAACACCTGCTTCAAGCCAGGCTGTGGCAAACTATATCTACACAGGGCTGCATGGTAAGAATATCTTAGAGTCTGTCGGCCATTTGCTCTCACCTGTGCCACTTTGGTGTGGGAGCAGCCAGAGGTAACACACAGAGAAACAACTGAGGCTCTGTTCCTGTGAAAGCCTATTTTCTTTTTAATATTTTAAAAAATATACCTTATTGATACTGAGAGTGGAAGAGAGAGAAAAAAATATATCAATGAAGAGAGTCATTCATGCTTGCCTCCTGAATGCCCCCTACTCCCGATTGAGCCTGCAACCTGGGCATGTGCCCTGACTGGGAGTAAACAGCCATCTCATGGACTATAGGTCAATGAAAAGCTCATTTCAAACACAGGGGGTGGGTCACACTCAGCCCCCAGGCTGTGTGTGGTTTCTGACCTTTGCTCTAGGTGTCCCCACACCAGGGACCATCTGCTAATGGCACCTTGGGCTGAGGAAACCCCACCTGCTTCTTGCCAAAGGTGCCCTGGGACAAGCAGTGGCTACCACCTAATGAGTGCTCCCTTTTCTCAGGAAGCCAGGGATGTGTCACCTTGCGCTTCAGGCAGCTTCCCTCCTGCCTCACTAAGGTGGAGTCTAATCCCCACAAACCCCAACACGAGATGGCTGAGGGCAGGCCTCCTCCCCTCTTGCCCAAGCCCTACCTGCACAGCGCAGCCCAGCATCAGCACCAGCAGTTTCCTGACTTCCTCGATACTTCGGCCTACATTGAAAAAGCAACATATTTAATTAGGCTCATCTGATTATAAAATCTCACTGGTGAGACACTGGTTGGTTGTAGGGGGTAAAATCAGGTAAGAAAAAAAAATCCTTTCTCTACTCAGTGCTTCCTACCTGGGTGCACACAGCCCATCTGTTTTCTACTTGTGCGTTTGTGTATTATTTAAGGCAAGCGAGAATTCTGTGCACAGCTTTCACTCACCCGATAGCGGATCTTTGCCGATCATCATGACGTTCGGCAAACGCATGACTACGAGCTGCTCGAGAACATCCTACAGAAACAAAGAGGAAAAGTTACCATTGAGAACAGGAAACAAAACTAAAGAGGCATTAAGAAAATGACAGGATGAGCGTGCGGCCACTACAGGGTCACTGTGACCAAGCCACGTGTGAGGAAGGAAAACTTAGGATAGAAACCATGTGAAAAGTCCAAGCTAACTGCACTTCTGCCTGGATCACAGCCAAATACGCATCATGTCTGCTTATGGACAGAGACCTGGGGTCAAAGAAGATGTGTTAATGCCAGGACCGCAGGGTCAGCTGTGAGTGTCTTTTTAAAAGCTGTCTTTATTTATATGCTACGGTCTGCTTGTGCAATTGAAAATACAGAATGAAAATGAAAGAGGTGCTGCTGGGTGTCTATAACCGATCATGCAGGACGCTGGCGCTCAGCAGGTCTCCGGGACACGATGTGAATCAGGAGGCTTCTCTCCTGTACAGCAGCCCCTTCCCTGGGAGAGGGATAAGTCACAGCTAATCTGCACCCATCGGAGAGCTGGTGTGGGAGACCAGCTGCCTTCTGGCCCTCGGACCAAGGGCCTTTGACAGCGGGCCCAGCCACCAGCCATCAGCCAAGCCCCTTGCCGGGGTGTCTCTGACAAGCCCTCCTGGCAGTGTGGCAGCTCACACCCGCACCCACCCCTGCGTTCCCAGAGGGCCTCAGGCCAGGTCGTCTTCCCTGAGCAGATGGGACTTGGATCTTACAAATCAGAAGATACAAATTAAATTTTATGGAAGACGAGGAAGGGGGTAGGTTCAATAAGCGTTCCTGGCCTCACGAAATTGGTTGTTATAGAAATCTTCACTGACAAAGCAAACCTTAAGCCTTTTAAAAACAGGTTTCCAAATTTTTTCAGGAGTCTCTCTATTGCATAGCTCGCTGAAAGTCTACATTCAGTATCCTGCCAGCAAGCACTGATAAAGGAGAAGGGGATGATTACACAGCAGGGCCAATGGAACACCCTACAGCTGACTCCTGTGAACAAGCTAGAGGCTCGTCGATGACTGCCCTGGCCCAACATAACCCTCGTGTGCTCCCATATCTCCTTCAACCCCTTGAATTGCTGCTGTACAAAGACTCGCTGAGCTGTGGCCAAGAACGTCCTCCAGGTTCCTCACGAATTCCAGCCACTCCCAGTGTGACTGGTGCTGGAGGCCACATTGGCGACCCAAGGCTCATCTCTGGGGCTCTCACAGCACCAGACACCCGTGCTTTGCACACCACACAGCTCAAACAACATTTGCTGGAAAAGTAAAGACATCGAATGTCTGAACCTTCTCACAAGGTAAAAAGAAAAAGATGAAAATGACAAAAACACACCAAGTGTCAGCAAGGAGATGCCTAAATGTGAATACCATTTCCTCCAGGATTCCCGTGGGGAAAGGTTTGAGTGAAGGCATTGCTAGGGGCAAAGAGCAACTGTTTGAGTGAAGTCGGTGTCAGGGGCACAGAACGCCTGGGGCACCAAGAGCTGCCCTCACCTGGTAGAAGGTCTTCATATTTGTTACCAGGATGCTTAAGTTCTCAGTCCGGAGGTTAATATCACTGTTCACCTGCTGGTTGATGGGTTGATATCCAGGCCTGGGATCGCTAGGGAAAGAAACATGGCAATGGAAATGGCGTCTCCCCACATTGGCCACACCTCCCTTCCAGTGGCATGTAGTCCTCTCCAAGTCTAAGCTAGTGTGAGGCTCTAAGGGGTGTGGCTCAGAAACACAGGCGTCCTTACCGAGGGGGAAACCTTAGTCACTCACAGATGCTCCCGACCAACCCCTGACACATTTTGTAAGCAGACACTGTCCCTTATAGTTCCTTGATCCCCAAAAAGTGTGATTTGTTGTTTTTTTTCATTTCATTGCTTAAACCACATGAAATAGCTGATTTTGAAGTTAATTGCACCCTCTACAGTTCTAAATGTCCTTCATCAATCAAGCTGCTAACACACTGTCCTGCAGTTCTTCCCACCCCAACGAAGGGCGGCAAAGGCCCTTATACTGAGATATCACTGGCCCAGGGGCAAGGACCCTCCCAGAGCAACTGCAGGTCTCCTTTTACAACCTGAAAACAAACTTGAAGACAACTTACATTTCCACCATGATCTGGTTAAGAAAGATGCCATCGACCAGACTCATGTAAACCCTCAGGTTGTCATCGTTGCTGCCTTCAAAGGGTCCCAAGGTTTTGACCTGGAAGGAGCAGGATGCAGAAAGGCAGGAAAAGTCACCCCACACACATTCCGAAGCTCTTCAGGACAACCACGGCCTGCGGGCTGAGGGGTCACCCAAGGCCCACCCATGCTTCAGTAGGCTCCAAGCCCACCTTTCTTCAGGGCCCCTCTCCCTGCCCTACTCCAGGCAACAGATTCGAGACAGCGGGAGGGAAACTTTCTCCCCACTTTTTCCCAGTGTCCCAGAACAGGAAAGAAATGAAAAATAAAAGAAACTTTTCAACAAATTACTCACATCTGTTCTATTACAAATCACTGTGCCCACCGCAGATTGTACACATTCCCACTCAGACGTGCCCCAAGGCCCGCCCGTCACCACCATTCACCACCTGGACTCAGTTCAAAAACTACACAAGGATATTTTCTGGGGAGTCCTTTACCTGAATGGCCAAGCCACAGGGGTTGGGGTGACCACTCAGACCTTGTCTCCTCCTGGAAGGGCAGCCCAGCACCCTGATGGGAACAGGCACACCCACTCCCAGCCGAGGGCCGGGACGCTACAGGGGGCACAAGCTCCCGAGTTGGAAACGCCTCCCGACCCCAGGCCCTGGTCTGGACCCCACACCTGCTAAGACCCCGGCGTGCTGGGACTTCCCCGGGGTCCCAAGGGGCAATAGTCGGGTCTGTAGGGACCACAGGCAGGCGGGAGAAGGGCCGGAGCACCAACGTAGTAGGGAGCCTGGCTACTCACCCACGCGATGAGGGGGCCGTGAAGAAAGAGCTCCAGGAGCTCCCTGCTCGCATCATCCATCCTCAGGCTTCGCCCACTGTGTTGGGCCCAAGGTCTCTGTACCAGAGTCTCTGCGCCCGACGTCTCTGCACCAACTGGCTCTGCACCTACTGGCTCTGAGCCCAACTGCTCTGTGCCCCACCTTCCACTGTTTCTATGGCCACTGTCCCCATGCCCGCATCCCATAAGCCTCTGCGCCCACATTCCAACTGGCCCTGGCACTCAATGCTGCCCGGCCCGGGCCATGGGGGCTCACGCCCCATGCTAAGCACCGTGGGGTACATAAAATATTGGGCTCTCCCCATGCAACTTAAAATCTATATGCGCACATAAAATACAAAGAAATAGAAAAATTATATATCTACATTATAGAATTATAAATGGAAAATAGCCATTTAAACCTAATCTTGTCCATCCCCATTTTTAAAAATTATTTTTTCTATCAGCCAAATTACAGAAATGTGATCAGTTCCTTTAAGGCAAGAGTATATTCATTTGATTTTGCTAAGTCTTGCCTAGTATCTCAGCTTGGGCTTGCTGCTCCCCATCGACTATGAAAGGGGACGCTCCAGTTAGTCGTTCATACATCAGGACACCTAAACTCCACCAGTCAACTGCCTGCAAAACAATTTTATAGAATATTAACTAACATGCAATTTATAGGAAAGAAAAATGAGCAAAATAAAGCTGCATATTTAGAAGATATTTTAACAAAAATATTTTGTACATAGCTTTCTCTACAAGGACTATTAAATTAGCATATGCAAGAAAACATTTAGAGAACAAATATGCAGGTATCCTCAGAACAAAATTTAAACATTTCGTCTGTCAATCAATGAGCTAAAAGTGTTGTAATTATTTTGTAAACTAGTAATGGCTCTCCTTTGGATAATTAAAAATGAATTTTTAAAAACGTTTTTAATTGATTTCAGACAGAGGAAAGGAGAGAGCAGAGAGACAGAAACATCAATGATGAGAGAGAGTCAGTGAACCTGCACACCTCCTGCTGGGGATCCAGCCTGCAACCCGGACATGTGCCCTGATGGGAAATCGAACCTCGATCTCCTGAATCAACCTCTGAGCCACTCTAGTCAGACAAAAAAAAATATTTTTCATATAAAAGAAATTAAAAAATTTTTAAGTAAATGAAATCTTTGGACTCAAGATAGAGGGAGGGAAAAAGTACCGATTAGCATTTTTATTAATTATTGAGCTCCGATAAATATTATAAAATTACTTAAAGTCAAAGAACACAAATGAAAATGTAAAAAATCCCACCTATAGGTGTTACTTTTTTCATACCAACCTAAATCAGTTCCTCTTATAGGGCCTATCTCATATATCGAATGGCCTTCATTTGCAGAAAGCATGCTGACATTTAAAATAAAGGAAAATAAAATGGGAACTAACTGGGAAACAAATTTATAAATGTAGTTACCAGAAATGAGAACTGAGCAAATTACATATAATTAAAAGAATCCTGATCTACTGAAAAATACTTCTTTTATAACTATGCAAAACAAGATTTCAATAATGGTTGAGTATGTGAGCTTATGCCAGTGAGATATTAACTGGATGCTAAAACTTTATTTATCTATTTTTCAATATGTCTTTGTTGATTTGAGAGAGAGGAAGGGAGAGAGCGAGAGAGAAACATCGATGACCAGAGTCTCTAATCAGCTGCCTCCTGCACGGCCCCTGCTGGGGATCGAGCCTGCAACCCAGGCATGTGCCCTGACCAGGAATCGAACCTGCCGCTCCTGGGTCACAGGTCGATGCTCCACTGCTGAGCCACGCCAGCCGGCCGGGCTCCATGCTAACATCTTCAACTCTCTGCTTCCAAATGTCAGGGCCAAGGCTTCAGAGAAATGATGCAAAACCCATGAGCCTAGACCTATTTTACAGAGAAAACATATCAATGACATAGAAAACAGGCTCAGGCCGACTGAAACCACAGGAAGTGAGTGCAAGGCAGGCGCGGTGACAAGCGCGCTGCACACTGTGTGTCTCACGGAAGCAGCTCAGAGCCATCGCGGTGCTCCATGGGCTCCCCGTAACTTAGGTGTATTCTGGACCTCAGGGTGCAGAAATTCCAGGAGTAATATAAGGTTTTTCTTTCCTAAAAACGGGTGCCATGCCTTGGCCTGTGTGGCTCAGTTGGCTGGAACATCATTGCCTACACCCAAAGGTTGTGGGTTCAATTCCCAGTCAGGGCACCTATCTAGCTTTGGGTTCAATCCACAGGTTGGGGTAAGTCTGGGAGGCAACCAAATTCCTTCTCTCCCTTTCCCTCTCTCTTCCCTTCTTTCTAAACTTAATGAGCATAGCCCTGGGTTAGGATTAGGAAAAAAATTGGTTCCATTAGGTCTTAGAAGGTATTTTTCCAATTTGAATAGTTACCAATTCTTACCAAATTTCCCAAGAGTTTCAAAGAATACCTTCAACCTAACTAAACCAACAATTCAATTATTTTCTTTCTATGAGCACTTTTCCTGCCATGTGAGTGAGACCCTGAGAATGTTCTGTTGCTGGACTGGAAACCAATTGACACAGCTCTACAATCTGATTCCTAGTCATGAAAAGTAGAAGGACAGGCTTTAAACATGATAAGCCATCAGGAAGCATTCTCCACACTTAAAATATCTGTGCTGTGCATGAGAGGTTTGGAAACGGGATGAGGGAGAGGGGAAGCAAAAAATAGTCCGAATC
The DNA here is from genome assembly GCF_054644295.1 of Miniopterus natalensis. NCBI lineage: Eukaryota > Metazoa > Chordata > Mammalia > Chiroptera > Miniopteridae > Miniopterus > Miniopterus natalensis. The sequence continues at coordinate 73,426,482 of NC_142087.1, read as the reverse complement.
CCTTATTTGGAGAAAGTTATTAATAAAGCAAAAGTGTTACGAAAGAACTGGACAGGCCTGCAATCTTTAATACAGGAAATAAGTGTATGTGACCTAGCCCAGCCGGTGTGGCTCAGTGTGGAACCATGACCTATGATCCAAGAGATCTCAGTTGGGTTCTCTGTCAGGGCACGTGCCCAGGTTGTGGGCTCGATCCCTAGTAGAGGGCAGTAGGGGGCATGCAGGAGACAGCTGTTCAATGAGTTCTCTCTCCCTCTCTCTCTCTCTCTGAAATCAGCAAGGAGATAGTTAAATATATATATACACACATATATGTATATGTATATATATTTGTGTGTGTGTGTACATATATATGTGAATCAGGCCTCTTCAAGGCCTTAATTTTGCACATAGAAAGGAAAGGGGGCAGGGAAAACTGACCTCTTTAGAGGGCTTAGGAAAACAAACTTAGACTATCTTGGATTATCTTTTTCTCTGAGGATTGTTACGATGCTTATGTCTGTTGAAGAGACAATCAAGAAAGCCTCCAGCATCTCAAAGTTAAAAGCAGAAATTGGGAGGAAGAAAATAAGAAAGATTCCCTTTTCAAGGATCTCTTAGAAAGCAAATATCAACCGTAGGTGAAACAGCCAACGATACGTCTCATGTATTTTTCTAACAAAAATCAGTAATGTCAATACACACTGATTAAAATTATCCTGCATGATGCACTCAGTGACACCTCTGTACTGTATTGTACTCTGGCTCGGCTGTGTCCTAAAAGAGCAGGGCCCATCCTACAGAAAATGCATGATTTTTGTTTTCCATAGAGTTGCAGCTGGTGCTTTGCTTAAGATATAGACTCTTATCATGGCAATTACATAAAAATTATTACTTGAAGAATTAGTTGCTTTTGAAGTTTCCTTTAACAAAGACTGTTACTCTATAAAACAAGAAATTACCCTCACCAACAAAACCTGAATAAAGGGAAACCTAGAATGTCCTCACCGTCCTATTATCTTTTTCCGCCAAAACACTAGATATCACAGTGTGTTCATGTATACGAAGCAAAGGACAGAAACATAAAGACAACAAGAAAGGGGACTCTGCTGAAGGCTGTGCCTGAGTTGTTATACTTTGGTTATCACACCTAAGTTATTACACATTTTAGAGAGGTATATAAAGAAGTGTCAGAAACAGAACACACTCTGTCATGTCCCCAATCTCCCCTCTGACAGTATCTGGTGCCACATATTCAATAGTGCCACGAAACGAACATGCTCGTTCAGCCTGAAACAAACAAACAAAAAGGGATTTGATCTCAAGCTGGGATGATAAGTGACAGAAAGGAAGTTCATGCTCCATGTCAGTGGTGGAGATGAACTGCTATGTGCAGCAAAGCAACGTAGTGGCAGAACCCACCTGAGACCCTCTTCTCACCAGGACGGACCATCAGGTACAGTCTGAGTCCTGGGTAAGTGAAGCCCTCCCGGCCTGAAGCGCGCAGCCTCCACTCACCCGAGCGCCACCCGCCAGCTCAGGAGTCCATCGCCCGCCCTTCTTCTCTGCCTGTGTGCGGAGTTCAACTCCTGCTTCCTGCAGCCATTCTTCTCTGTAAGAGCGCAAACAGTCCAAGAGGAGTAACAGGAACTGTCTAAGGCTTTACTACGGGTGACTTTGTTTCCAGCCAGGCAAGACTGGAAAACACTAGAAAACTTGGAGGGGAAGGCAGGCCAAATGCTAAGGAGGGGGACAGGGAACCAAAGGAGGGAAAACCTGTCCTCCCTCTCCACCTTGTCTGGGTTTGGCACTGCTAATAGATTGTCTAGTGATGGCGAGCAACCTGTTTTGAAAACAAGACTTTCTCATAAAGACAGCTGTTTCTCCTTTATAGAGTTTTAAAAAGGGATAATTTTTATATCTGCCAAAAACTAATTTCAAAAACTGAAGGAGCCCTGGCCAGTGTGGCCCAGCAGTTGGAGCATCAGCCTGTGGGCTGAAAGGCCTCGGGTTTGATTTCCGGTTGGGGTACCTACCTGGGTAGCAGGCTTGACCCCTGGCCCAGGGCAGAGCGCATGTTGGGGGGCAACTAATCTATGTGGATGTGTGTCCCTCTCTCTCTGCCTTCTAGCTCTCACTCAAATCAATAAAAACATTTAAAAAAAAAAAAGGGGGACATCGGCTCCCCGGGCTGACCTTCCGGAACACAGGGGAAGGCTGCCCAGTGCGCGGGGACAAAGCCATTGCGGGGGGGCCTCTGCGTCCCGCCAGCGGGGACCAGGCAGGTCCTTGCTCCTCCCTGGGGCGTCCACGACTCTCTGGCCTCAGGCCCTGCAGCGCCCTCCAGGGCGGCCGGGCGCTTCCCCTCCCTGTGCTGAAGCCCACGACCCGTCCTCCAAGGTCACCAGCGCCTGGATCAGGGCGTCGGCCCCCGACCCCCGCTGCCCGAAGGACGCGCCGTGGTGGGACCCCTGTCGCCCCCACGAGGAGCGTCGGGCGGCTCCACGAGGGACAAGGAAGGTCGGAGGGTGAAGGGCAAGGCCTCAGGTCCCCACCACAGGGGGGTCGACTCCCGCGGAGCAGCGCAACCCCACCCTCTGCAGACCCTGAGCAGGAAGGCGCCTGGGCCCCGCCCCCGGCGGCCTTGGGGCCTCTCTAGGCTGCAGAGGCTCCCTCTCGGTGGCCCCGCCCTGAGGCCCCGGGGTCCAGGCCTTGCTGGGTCAGAGTGCAGGGGAAGGGAGGCCAGGCGGGCTTAACCCGGGTTTCCACTGTGTGAATCATATCTATTTTTTAATTTAAATCTATCTTCATTGAGTTGAGGGAGAGGGAGGGAGAGAGAGAGAGAAACATCAATGACAAGAGTCATTGATTGGCTGCCTCTTGCAGAAACAAAATCAAAGCCCTGCTCCTGGATTCCCAGTGTCTCTCATCTCCATCGCCAGCTGTGAGAAGAGTTCAGCCTTGTCTTCATCAGGCCCGGAAATAGCGCCGGTGCCCAGACATCTTGCACCATTTGCTCCGATTATGTCATCCCAGGTACAAGCCACAGGCACTGTGCCCAGGCCCGGGCAGCCTGCTGCACACCCCGGAGGCCTGCTAGGGCCGCAAGGCTGCTGCAGGGAGACCGGGCACGGGAACAGGGCAAGCCCCGTGTTACAGGGCCAGCGAGCATGTCTGAAACTGTTAAAGGCAATTTGGTGCCATTGAAGCACTTCACAGAATTACTTTAGAGGAAGCTCTCCAATTTACACTTTAGCCTTCTTCCACTAGCAAGGGTTCAGAAAAATAAGCATTCATCTGATTTATCATTTTTAAAATGTTTTTATTGTTGCAGAGAGAGGAAGAAAGAGGGGGAGGTAGAAACCTCAATGATAAGAGAGAATCTGATCGGCTGCCTCCTGCACGCCCCCTACTGGGGATGGAGCCTGAAACCTGGGCATGTGCCCTGACCAGCAATGGAACCCTGATCTCCTGGTTCATGGGTCGGTGCTCAACTACTGGGCAACACTGCCTGGGCTTATTTACCACTTTTTAATGTAAAAACAGTCTTACAGCAATGTTATAGAAGTGGTAGTATTCCCCTACTCTGTTGGCTGAAGGTTAAGCTCAGAGACAATGAATGTAATAAATTTATTGAAACTCTGTAATCGTGAATGTATTAAACTACTTAATTAGCCCTAGCCGGTCTGGCTCAGTGCTAAGAGTGCCATTCTGAGGACTGAAGGGTGCTGGTTTCCATCCGGCCAAGGACATATATACCTGGGTCCCAGACTCTATCCCAATCCCGATCAGGGCACATGCGGGTGGTACCCAGTCCATGTGTGTCTCTCACATGCATGTTTCCCTCTCTCGTTCTCCCTTCCACTCCCTCTGAAAAGCAATGAAAAAAATATCCTCAGAAAAGGATTTTAAAAAAGAGGGAGAGTGACGGAGCAGTGTGAAAGCTGCCTTTCTCCTCGGAGTGATGGGGTGTCACTGAGGGTTTGGGGAGTGTGTGGAGAAGGGGGTTGACAGGGTGAGATCCGTGTCCTCAAAGCTCACTCTGGCTACAGGGTGGAGACAGACCTGAGCAGGTGCAAGGAGCAGTCAGGTGGCTATGGAGGTGTTCCGGGGAGCTCATGGTTGTATGGACAGTGGTGAGGGGCCTAGGGCGGCAGGTGGGGGTGTGGGGAGTGACAGCGGAGAGAAGTGGGTGGATTTAAGGTATTCAGAAGCTATAAATGGCAGGGCTCACCCAGGTGCCATGTAGGGATGCTTGGGGTTCTAGAAGATGGTGGAACCATCACCTGGCCAGTGAGCCCTGGAAGAAGGCCAGGTAGGTGGGGGAAGGGGCCTCAGCATCCAGGTGTTGATCTAGAAGAGGCCTGGGTGGTTCTGTGAGTCATCTGCACAGGTCCTGTGCCAGGAGCTCCAGCAACAGGCCTGGAGGAGGGAGCCTCTGCAGAGGAGACAGAAGCAGCCTCCAGGGGGCGGAGGGAAGCCCCCCAAGCTGATGGTGGAGCCAGGGCAGAGGCCTCAGGGCGGTGGTGACCAGGCTGACTCTGAGGTGCTGGCTCCTGCATCTTGAGTCCTTCCCTTTGAGCTGGATGAAAACTTAAAACACCCCGGGGCTTTCAAGGAGAGGGAGGTGGCTTCTTAGAGCCAGGGAGAGTCTTTCACGGGGAAAATGCAAGTTGCCTTTTGGAGGCTCAGCTCCTGAGAAAGGTTCAAATACAGGGATCCCTGGGTTTTCGAAGGTACTCGGTTCCCGAAGACGGTTCGAGTTCTGAAAAGTTGGAAAACCGAGGGGTCCACAGCCCACGGCCAGGCCTCAGGATCTGGCCTCAGCGGACACCGCGGGGCATGTTCAACTTCGGAGGCGGGGTCGAGAACCGAAGCGCTTCCTTCGGGGACCCGGCGATGGTGACCCGAAAAGTTCGGCAGCAGAGACGGGCGAAACCCCGGTACCCCTGTATCGCAGCTCAAGGCTATTTGTACCTCTGAGAGTCCTTGCAGCTTGGAAACGTCGTGCACCCAGAGCTTTTGGTGGCTAAATAAAGCTGAGGAAAGAACAGAAAACCTGAGAAAGGACAAAAGAGCCACTGAATTTCCCAGGGCCCGACAGCAACCGCCGCTGGGGCCTCGGCCCCCTTCCCGCCATGCCCCCCTGTGCGGGCGCATCCTGGGCTCCCAGAAAGTGTGCACACACTTGAAGAGCTGCTGGCTCCACTGATGTTTCCCTCTTTCCAGGTTTATTTAACCCATTGGCATACAGAATTATTCAAAGTGGGTATACATTTGGGGGACACCTTGTGTATATGTAGACAGGGAATTCAATGTTACCTTGCTTGAAAGATATAATTTTTAATCTTGCTTTTTGTACTTAATATTTTATCATAAGCCTATCCCTAAATAATTGCAAATGTTATTTTAAATTCTTCCTCCATGTCTCCTCCCCCTTTTCTATTTTCTGGAAAATGTCTTCATTTTGCCCTCTCATTTACCTGGCTAATAAATCCTGAGCTAGCTGCTGGGCAACTGACAGTATTCACTGCAAAGGGATACGGTCTGTGTGCAATAAAATAAAGAAGAGAAAAAAATGTTGGGAAGACAAATCTCACACGTGTCCGGTCCCCAGCCTGTGCGTCCCAGGGGCCATGATCTCTGAGAGGCTGAGCACTTGCGCTGCTTTGGCAGATGCTCCGGGAGAGAGGAACCACCTGCTTTCCCGCCGCCCACTCCTCTGGGCCGAATGCTCCAAACAGCTGCTCCCCGGGCAGTGGGTCATCAGGGCTCACTGCTGCGAGCAGAAAAAGCCAAGCCTAGCCAATCTCAACAGAACAGGCTTAGTTGAAAGGATGTTAGCTAGCACACCCCACCACCGGGAAGGCTGGACACCCAGCTTGACACAAAGAGCCACTCAGTCAAAGTTAGTCATTAACCCTGACAGTGCCCTCACCCCAGGGAACCAACCGGCTGGGAACCAACAGACCTAATCCTGTCCCCTGGGAGATCCCAGTTTAGCAAAGTCAAGTGCTAGAGTGAGTGGCGAGGCCCAGGTGTTGTGCTGAGTGCATGTCAGCTTGTCCTAGAGCGGTTGGGCAGGTGCCTGAGACTGGGACACTTGACATTGTCCTGAAGGACAAGAATGGATCAGTGTAGACCAAAGTGCGGAGAGCCCTCTGGGCAGAGGGAATTGCCGGTGGTGGCAAGCATCCTGCCCTCTTGCTCCGACCTGAGTGCCCAGAGCCTAGCACACTGCCTGGAATAGTACGTGTTTAATAATAGGAGTCAGATGGATGAATGAGCTAATTTCAAAACCACCTTACATTTTAAAACAAAGTCACATCTCTGTTCAAACTCTCCCCATCTGGCTTGACCCTGATAGGATTGACAGATTTAGCAAATAATTTTCTATAAGTATGTGTTACGCAATATTTGGGACATACTTGTACTAAACTGGTATTAGTTGTTCATCCGAAATTCAGCTTTAACTGGGAGTCCTGTACTGTATCTGGCAGCGCTACACCCAGAGCAGCAGCCCTTGGATAGGCCCCACCTAACCTGCACTTTTCCCCTTTTCCCTCCCAACAGCCCCCGTCCCCAAGCTTCCTGATCCTTGCTCACTGGCCCTGTAGCAAGAAAGCTGAGAGGATTTCTTCTAGGAGCCTCACGGGTTCTGCAGAATGTTTGGGTCAACAGGCTGCAGAATTGTTTCTTCCCCTGTCTTCACAGCGACAACTCTTATGTCCTCATAGCACCATTGCATGTGGAATCTTGCAAAGGCAGTTCTGTGGGGGCTTTTTTGTTGTTTTTTTTAAGGAAATTTGACATGTACCCAGTGCTTCAGAAACCTGCTTATATTAGAAGCTGTATTCCTTCCCACCTGTAGTAGCTCATTGAATCATTTGACTGTAGGTTACTTTTTCCTAGTTGCTAATGATGGTATAAGCTTGATGTTTACTCCGCAGTGGCTACCACACAAATCAACAAATAGGATGTAGTGTTTCTCTCTGCCTGTTCCAATCAGTGCCCCAGCCCTTGAGGGAACCACTATCTTCACTTTTAACATCATCAACTAATGTGCTTTTCTCAGAACCTCACAGAAATGAAGTCATGTGGCATGTAAAAGTAAAGAATAATACAGTTATCATTTCTTCCTTGGTTATCCTTATGGTATCCAAACTAAATACCCTTGATTGTAAAGACAATTTTTGCCTTCCACAGGCAGAAAGAGCTCACTCAATGCCCTCTTCCCCATTTCAATTTTTCAACTGCCAAAGGGTTTTTTCCTCTCTCTTTGTGTATTTATATGATTCTTTTCATCTTACTTTCTCTGTTACATTTGGGCTGTGTCTCCCTTCCTTTCTCTGTCTCTTTATCTATGTTTCTGCTTCACTCTTTCCTTTCTCTCTTGGCCAAGCTGTTTTGCATTTTGCGCCTTATTGTGAAAGGGGTCTATGCCTGGTTATAATTTCTTTCCTTCTGCAATGTCCCAAGCCGTGAGTGTATTGCATGGCACACGGTGCCCCGGGCAGCGCCCCTGTGAATGTCCTGAGGCAGCAGGATAGTAATTACCAAGCCTGCTGCCTGGGAGCAAGATATTCCTTCCCTTTCGCTGAAGTCACTTGAAGGTCAAGAGAATCGAAAAAACCAAAACCTGCGATCCAGTGAGTGTTGTTCCCATAAACAATGAAAATAACTTCCTCAAATCCTTGTTACTGGAGCCAGAAGAGCAGTGGGTTTTTAAAAATATATTTTTAGTGGGTAGCGTGGAAAATCTGAAAATTCAGAGCAACGTTTCTCCCGTGAAATACAACCAGTATCAGTTGATCTGATTTATCATCCCAAGCATTTGCTTGAATGTGCTTTCTATTTTATTACTGACTTACTTTAAAAGAAAGAAAAAGTTAGGCCTCGGGGGAAGGTATCTTGGCGTCAAGAGAAAGGATTCCCGCGCCAGTCGCAGTCAGCCCCGCGCACCCTCGCGGGGACTCCCCCGCGTCTCCCTCCGTGTCCAGCGGGCTCCACACAACCCCGCGCACACGGACACCTGAGGCCGCGCCCCAGAAATGCGTATTGGTCCCCATATTCGAGGACATGCGATCGCATCCAGCTACAGGAGAGCTATGAGAAAAATAAACGTCCTCACGCCGCAACTGAATTAACTGCAGCCCGTGGCATTTGGGGCTGAAACATGTAACAAAAGCCCTGGACTCAGAACTTTCCTCTTGGAAAGAGCTGAAACTTAACTGGTTGTTCTAATTCCATTTTGACATCTGCTGAAGGAAAAGTCTCCTGGGTTGAGGCTGTCATGGCCAGGCTTGTTTCATCAGCTCGATGCCACAGTGCTTGTGCAGAGGAGAGACCCTGCCCCTCTGTCCATGGAAACTCTTGATCGATCTGCACATAGAGATGAGAGGAAAGGAGCAGCCAGAGGCAGAGACGGCTGCAGGGATTTTTAAGATTAGATAGAACTACGAGAGATTCACTCTGCACTCAAGTAGGGTTATAGATACAGACATAGCTTTATATTTATACATTACATATATATTCAACTGGCAAATATCAGAATTTTAAAAATATTTACACACTCTGGAGAAATATGTATTAGAAATATGAGCATAAACTTAATGGGTCCACACAGTCTCATTCGAAGTGTACCTGAAATATATCTTGATAAACATAAAATATCAAGTAAAGGAACTACTGACATTTAATCATTGCATGCAATAAATTTTTACAATTTATTCAGAGTATGTGTTTCCATATTGTAAGGTATTTGTGTGTGAGTGTGTGTTTTTGTCTGGTTTTTTTCCTGCCTGTTTTTTTTTAATGGAAAAGAGAAAGAGAGATTTAAATAAATAGAAAAAAGAGACCAATACAGCAAGACTGTCTTTCTGATATTCTATAATCAACACTAGGACTTGATGTGACCATGGTCGAGTATGATTTGGTAGCACAGAGTGTGATGATTTGGATGATTCTGGCACTTGCACCTTACGGAAACACTTCTGAGGAATACTCACTCGACTCAACTGGAATGCAAATTGAGGTTGCTCTCTGCTAGAAGTTTCCACTGCTTCCAATCTGGTGTGGATGCAGATAGAAGCCATAAACTTGGTTAGGCACTCTGACTCTCCCACACAGGGTCTTAGATAAATGAGGCATTGCAAATTTCTGAAAATCTGCTGCAAAGGCCGGAAAAAAGGCAAAGAGACATAATCACAGTTAAGAAGGAACTCTGAGCTTTCAAATATGATTTTCTTCGATGAAAGGAGAGTCATAGTCCACTGCCTTAAAAACTTGAAGCAGTTTTTTCAAAATATAAACAAAAGAAAGTAAAGATACACAATGAAGAAACACCACCAGGAGGCTCAGAGATAACTTACAGTTTCTTTATAGAAAACTATTAAAAATTATGGGTAATATAAATGTTTATATAGACAAAACTACTAGAATAGGGAAAGAGGAATATTCAGACAATTTCCTGACTGTTGAATCAAGTTTCTATCAAGAGTACTTTTATCTCCCATATTATTTGTTTTAAATGTTCCAAGGGAAAATAGGATACAAACATTTCAAGGTGTTCTAGACTTCACCTTTAAATCAATTAATCACATGCAGAGTTTAAAGGTATATTTTACTATCTGTTCCTGGGCCGAGAGCTAGAAGAATAAATCATGGTTCTGGACTCACGTGTTCAAGACCGTTAGCACCTGCGCCCTTCTGCACACCGGCCTAACCTCAGTTTCCTCTCCTGAACTCCAGATCCACCAGCAAAGAAACCTGAGGAGGAGTCTCAGCCCTTCGTTAGGCCTCGTTTCGTTTGCCGTTCTGGGGCTGCCCAGACAGCTCGGTGGTGATGGCAGCAGTGAAGAAGTCATGTTGGCCACTTCAAGACTTTTTGCTGTTGCCAGACTTTGGGTGAGGCATCTGCTGTTTGGTGCTCTCAGGGCTTCCAGAGGCTCTGTGGGGCTTGACAACTATCCCTGAGGCACTAAAGCACTTCACGCGGAACAGGGATAAGAAAACCCTTTCGGCTGCCATGTGATGGCTGCATCTTTCCGCTTTGGCCTTGTTCCAACACCTGCTGTGTATTCCAAGATCGAAATACTTTGCTGTCACTGCGGATCTGCATGTCAAACAAAGGCCTGTTTTGGGGCGTGACAGAATTATACTATTCGCCTCCTAAAGCCCGGCCCTGACTTCATTACAGCATGTCCACTAGAGCCTAAAATTCTAACTGAGAGGTCACTCTGGTAGCCCTGGAGGCTCATCTTTCTGAGGTTTCTCATTTGGAAATGCTTGTGCCTCGTCCTATAGCAAGGGGGTTGAGAGGATTTCTTCTAGGAGCCTCACAGGTTGTGTGGGATGTCTCGGTGTCGGCAGGCTGCACAATTGTCCCTTTCCCTTTCTTTCGTTGACACTGACATCATTAGGCCCTCGTAGCACCACTGCATGCAGAGTCTTGCAAAGGCAATGCTGTGGTGTTAGTTGTGGGCTGGCATTTTCCCCCGTCTGGGTATCAAAGGGACCTATGAGTAAATTAGAAGCCCCTTCCAATGTCTGTTCTATTTACAAGTGATTCAAAATTTCAAAAACTGTAAGATATATCTTCTCACTGCACAGCCTGCGCCGTGATTGACCCAATCAGTTTCTGGGGTAAAAAGAAATAACAAGAAAGGCGGGAAAGGGAGGAGCAGCTGTTGCTGCTACAAATGAATGTATGCTATGGAGAACATAAAATTGAGGAGCATGATGAGAGCTCCTGAGAACTGTCAAAATTTGTTTTGGTGCAACCAAGGTGGCAGGTGAGGCTTAGGATGAGGATCTTGTGCCAAGGCCTTCAGGGTTCCACTTCTGCTCTGCTCTGAGTGCTGAGCTGGTCAGTTCTGAAAGCAGTTCTAGAAGGAAAAAAAACAGTAACACAAGAACATCGGAAAAAATAAAAGTTTCCAGTTCTGTCCCCATCCCCTATACTGCCAGACAGAGGAAAATGTCTGTAAAGCGTTTTATCAGGAGTGTCCTATATATAGCGCTTACCTGGTCCTTTTAACTGGGAGCAACTCAGGACAACTGTGAGCACATGGCTAAGAGTAGATTCCACATTGAGTCATTAGATGATAGCCAGCGACACACTCCCCATTACATCTCATTCCCAGTTCCCTCCTTATAATCGATGTCTTAATAGTATCCCCTTGGTCCATTCTATGGAACATGAATAGAGATCTGCCCCCTTCCCTACCTGAAATACTCTAAGTCAATATACAGGAATCTCCACCTTCAGCTGCCCGACTTAACTGTGTTCTACACGCATTTTCCGTGCCTTATATGTTTTCTTAATATCTCATTACCCTTCTCCATTGTCTTACACTTGTTATCTTAAAAGACGCCTTTAGATAAGAAAATCAAAGCTAACTGCCCTCACTTGGAGGAACTTAAATAAAAGAGGTAAGTTCCCACTCCAATTTGGAAAACCACTTAAATTATTAATAAGGATTTGTTCCGAAGCACAACTCAGCTTTAGCTGCCTCTCTGCATTCTTTGCGTGTGAAATTACTTTCATGTAAAACAGCAGCCACTTATTTCCTTTTCAATTGTGTCAAAAAGGGTTGATGTCCTGGGGCTGGAGGGGCAGCCACAGAGACAGTGGGAGGAGGCCTGATACTCTCTGGAAGAAGCCAGGGTCCGTGTGAGAAAGGAGCTGTAGTCCACAAATCCAATATTTACGTTATATTATTGTTTTCCTTCTGGAGCTGTGCATGTGGCCAGGGCTCGCATTGCTTGTGGCAAATGGACAGCGGGGTGGGCAGCTAGAGGGTGCCCGTTTCTGAGCTGGGCGGGTGGGGAGGGTGAGATAGGCTCTAAGTCTGGCCTGTGATGCCCTCTGGAGTCAGTGAGCCCAGGCTGCCCGGAGCTCACTCACATTCCCCTGGTTTCTACTGTTTTGTCACTGTCACTGCCTGGACCCCGTCAGGGTCACGTGCAGCTGTGTCCTACTGAGGAGAGGCTGTGGGCCTGGACTGGTCTGGGCACTCGGCTCTGCCTGTCCCGAGTAGGACGCGAAGTGCTGCACCTCCCAGCACGGCGCTCGGCATCTGCCCTCTGCGTCCCGGGAGCCTGGGCCTGAGCATACGGGGTGTGGCCCGATCCTGAGGCTAGTCCCATGGCGGCATTTCACCCAACCCTGAAGCGTGGGCTGCTGTTACCATGCAGGTCAGAGTTGGAGAAACAAGGCCCAAGTGGTCATCTCTTGCCCAGTGTCATCTAGTGGAGAACCTAGAACTTGAATCCTTGCCTGATGCCAAAATTTGCATATTTGCCACCAAATTTCACAAACCTGCTATCCCTTACCTGAAATACTTGGTGGGGGAGAGTTTGGGGGAAAGTCTGGAGCAGTGAGACATGGCCCTTTTGGGGGATAGTTTCCTTTCTAATTCCCTTTGCAGAGGGCACTCACTGTCCTGGGAGTGACTTAATGTCCCACTACAGCCACAGGGCTCCCTGAGCCCAGGCACAGAGATGGACAATGGGGCCTTGGGTCTGGTGGCCCCCTGTGTGTGTGTGTGTGTGTGTGTGTGTGTGTGTGCGTGTGTAGGCCCACGTGGGCATTGTGGGTTTCGGACAGTGGTGCTGTTTGTAATTAATCAGCAGCCCTCTCCCCTTTCGTCTGTTCTCAAATGATCTTTCCAATAAACGTCTCCTAGGCGCCAGAGCAAGTGCTTATAGAAGATGCCGCCTCTAGGTGAGGCCCTTTCGCTGGAATTGCCCATAAGGCAGCCGAAGCTGTTCCTGGTGCACTATGGAAGCCTTGGACCTGCGTACAGATGTGCTCACACTCTGAGGGCAGGAGCATGGGAGTGTGTAACACGCTTACATCTGTGTAATGCACACACGTTTACATGCAGAATTCATATGCGCTTATTTGCGATATACAGAGTGGGGCAAAAGTAGGTTTACAGTTGCTCATATGGGAAAGATAATACAACAATTAATACAGAATAATATAAGAACAGACTCTGTTCTGTGTGCTCACAACTGCAAGCCTAGTTTTGCGCCACCCTGTATGCACTTTCACAGTCATGTGCACACGCACACATTACACGTGTGCCCACATGCACGTACCTGCCGGTTTGTACGTATGTCCGAAAGCTCACGCACAGGCGGGGACACTGCCCGAGCGCAGTTGCACAATCCTGCGGATGCCTGCATGGACCGGCACACCGAAACACAACTGATCACCTGTGCCACACTCTCACAAAACGCACGCGGGTCCATGCACATCTCCATGTGCTCACACGTACAAGCACGCACATGGTGTATGATCAACGCTGGTTTCCACACTAAGTCACACAGGCACCGTTGAACAAGTGGGACGTGGCAGCGGTGGGGTTAATGCAGGCCCAGACTCCCATAAATGTGTGCACGAAGCTCTCAGGTTCTCAAAGCAGAGACAGACCTCTCCCCACCAGCCCTGTCAATCACGCGGCTACAAAGGAGGAGCGGCACCTGTCACATCCAGGGCTGTGTGATCCTCGACTTGCCCCATGAGGGCGGCCGCATGCGAGCAGGAGCACGGGGCCCTCTGCACACCTAGCCAAGCACCCCAACGAATGTGCCGAGGCTGGTCCCCACTCCCAGGATGCTCTCGGGAGCAAAAGAAACATTTCAACGCTGCTGCAAGCGCAGGGTGGCATTGATGTGTGTGCGGGTGGGGGTGGGAGGTGGGGGGAGCAAAGGCTTTTGGGGACTATCTGAGACTTGGCTTCTCCCTGAAGACAGAAGTTATCCGGGAGGGCCTGGGTGAGGAGGTGGGTGCAAGAGAGGCCTGGGGGTCCTGGGCTGACCCAGGTTTGCTGCAGCAGGGACTCCAGCTTCTGGAGCTGCTCCCATCTACCAAATTTTGGGATCCAGGAGCCTCCTGAATTGCAGCGGCTCTAACCCAGCGCTCGGTGATAACCCTGCTTGCGGTCCTGCATCAGAAGACCATTCAGTCAATCATGGAACAGATATTTGTTGTGTGTCTTCTATGTGCCAGGCGCTGTGCTAAGTGCTGACAATACAACACGGAGCGAAACCAGAAACAATCCCCACACACACCTCCGCACGGAGTTCACAGTCTCATAGGATCGTCAGACAGCATTTAGATAGGACAGCAATCGGTGCACAGTTTCAAAAGGAGGTGACTGCTATGGAGAAAAGCAACCTGGCCCTCTGAGAGCACCTCGACTGCAATGATGATGACCTAAACACGGAGGGCTTCCTGGAGGAAGTGATGTCTGAGCTAAGATCTGAAGGCTGAATAGTTGTGCAGGTCAAGCAGGTAGGGGAAAATATTCAGTGTCTCAATATCCTTTAGTCTTAATTAATTTTGTAAAATAAAGGTTGGCCAGTGAGAGAGAGGTCAATGAAGAGGCTAGAAAGGCCCTGATGGACTGTGACTGCTGAGGGTGTTGGCAAAAACAGGGGAGGGCCAGCAGGGAGCAGGGCAGTGCCCACTAGAAGCTGCAGCACATTAACAAACATCACTTTGCTGAACCCAAACAGCAACCCCAGTAGTTTTTGTCATGTTTGGTGAATTTTACCATCTTCGGTGATAAATGGCAAGTTCGAGAAACAAACAGGAAACTGGGGGTGCACAGTGGCCCCCGTTCTCCTGAGTGGCAGGGAGGAACTGCTGTTCTCCAGCCCCTGGGTCTGGAGCTGCTTCTCTGAACATTTCCCCTCCTACATTCCCTCACTCCCATGGCCCAGCCACAAGCCCCTTCTCTCTGTTCCCAGGGAGCCTGCGCTCAATAGGGCCCCTCAGGGTTCAGAACTGGCCTGGGAAGTTCTCTCCCCTTCCTCTAACGGCTACTGCTTCCTATCAACAGGACCTCGGCTCAAATGTCACCTCCTCGCACACACCTAGCCACATGGCTATGTGTCTGGGGATTGTTTGATACAAGGGCACGCAATGAAACTTGTTAAACGATTGCACAAGAAAAGCTATAAGGCACCCACCAGGGGCACAATTTTGCTCATGACTCCCTGATGGGGAGTGTGGATGGTGACCAAGGACCAACAACTTAGGCTCACAGGGGGTGTGAGGTTGTACTACAAAGGGAACTGGGCTGTAGCAAAGGGAGGTTTACCCCTGGGAGAGGAGACCCAGTGCCCAGCAGGGACGGGCCAAAGGCACCCCAAGCAAGGCCATCCCCACACGAGGAAAGAAGGAGAGAAGCCCGGGCAGTCTCCAGCCTCCAGACAGCCCCTGGCCTCTCTGTGCCCTGTGTGGGGACAGCACTGTGGGGACACATTCCAGCCTGGACCAGGGGGGCAGCTCCCTAAAGCTCCCAGGGCCCAGCTGCGCTGCTCTTGGCGTCACCTTCCTCTTTGGCCCCTTCTTCCTTCTTGTCCTTCCCTTTAGCCCCCCCTCAAAGGCGGGCTCCCCTTGCTGAGCCGGGGCCCCCGTGAGGGCACATCCCTGAGTTTCCAGGGACTTGGCAGGCCAGGCGTTAAACGCAGCCGCCGTCAACAGTGAACTGTGCAGCCCCGCGATCACATGATTGACAGCAAACACCTGCCGCCTGGAATTATTCTCCTTACCTATGCTCTTGGGGCTGTTTCTACCCATTGCATCTGCAGGGAGGGGATATTATAGAGCAGGTGACGCCACACAGCTCTTCCCATGGCTGTGGGGAGTGACACCATGTTGGCAGCTTGAAATGGGCCGTGGTGAGAATATTGACAGCACAGGAACTGGCAAATGTTCCAAATCAGGGCTTGATTTGCTTTCCGCAGCGCCTGCTGTCTCCAGACTTAAGACAGTGATGGGGAAGATGTTAATAGCAGAGGTTAAACTTAAGAGTGTGTCTTGGGTGAATATTATGGTATGTAAATTGTGTCTGTTTTTAAAAAACTGCCTGCAGCCATTACAATGTGAACACATTACAGGAAACTGAGGAATGCCATCTGGCATTCAGAAAACGAGCACCTGATAAGGAGCCACTCGCATCGTTAACGAGGGACTAACGTTCTCACAAACATCTTCAGCTTGTTTTCCTTGATAACACAAGGAGAACATCACCCGACATTCCCGTTGGAGCTACACTCATCCGTCAGCTGAGGGCAAGCATAGGCGGCTATAAATACACCAGTTTGGCCAAATGCAAGGAGCGCTTCCTGAGGATCCATTGCTGTGCATAGACATGTATATGTGCATGTGTAGGTGCATGTGAATATGTATGCATGTGTACCTGTGTACGTACGTATGCATACATGTAAATACATTCCCTCCTGTGCCGCCGGCTGGTTGAGAAACATTTGGCTGGGTGCTTCCCAGGGTCCGTCCGACCTTTTCTAATATTCTCACTTGACTGTTCTGCCCAGGGTGAGCCCCTCCTGTCCCACAGCTGACCCCAAATCTCCCTCCAGGCAAACCTCAGCCCTGAGCTGTGGGCATGAATACCCAGCTGTCGCTTGGATATTTCCCACCCAGCAGGTCGCACACCTCCCAGGCCAGTGCAGAGAGGGCGGGCCCTGGAGCTCAGCAGAGTCATGATTTGGGGGCCCCCTCAGCAACAGGACCCGTGATACTGCTCAGGGGACCATCACCTGGCCTGGCTGGGTGTGTGAGCAAGATGTCAGGGTTGGAACCAGCTGATGCAGTAATGGATAGGACACAGTGGGAGAGAGCGATGCCAAACATGGTCTGAATGGAAGGGGACAGATGTGATGAGATGAGGGACACAGCGGCTTGGGTGGAGGGAGGATGGTGAACCTCGATTTTGAGTTGGAGGTGTCTTTGGGACATCCAAGCTGGAAACAGATCTGGAGATTCCCGAGGAGAGGCTGGGGCTAGAGGTGTTGGAATCTTCTGGGAAGGCTGCAATTAAAGGTCTGGGTGTGAGCCCGGCTGGCACGGTCAGTGCCTGGGCTTTGACCTATGAACCAGGTGTTCAGGGTTCAATTCCCATCAGGGCACACGCCCCGGTTGTGGGCTCAATCCCAGAAGGGGGCGTGCAGCAGGCAGCCGATCAATGACTCTCTCGTCAGTGATGGATCTATGTCTCTCTCCCTCGCTCTTCCTCTCTCTGAAATCAATAAAAAACATCGATTGTTTAAAAGCGGTGGGCTTATTTGAGCTTGTCTGGGGTTGGAGGGGGGTGAGAGAGTGCAGGGTGCACCCCGACGTGAGCCATGTAGGGACCCTAGACCACAAAGGGATGGGCGTAGCTCGTGTGGAGGCTGAGGGAGGGGAATGTTCAGAAAGGAAGGTCACCCGGGGTGAACGCCTGACAGGCGTCATGGGGCTGAGAGGTTGTGTGAGGCAGGCAGAGCAGTTGACAAGCCCCTGCCAAGACGCAAGTCAGGCGAGGGGGGATGTCACCTAGGACAAGAACAGAAAGTTAAGATGACGTGGCAGGTTCCAGCCCATTCTCAGGATCAGGTGACATATCAAACGTGGGAAGTGGGGATAGGAGGGGTCAAGCCTCTACCACAGGCTCCTGTGCTTGACAGCTGCTGTCCTTGGATTAAGGGGGGAGCCCTGAGGAGCCAGGGGGCGGGGAGGAAGCCTGCAGTCCAGACAGGGGGCGTAACAGGCAGCGCACCTCAGGCCTGCAGCTCAGGAGAGGTCAGTGCTGGGGAGGAGGGTGGGGTCAGCCCTGAGGGGGGCATGGAGGGAGGTGCCTCAAAGGGGAACTCAGGAGTGAGCACACGAGCTTCCATGAGGGTTTGTGGGAGGAATGACTGACTGAGGGCCTGGCAAGTGTGAGCACTGGAGAGCTGTCCCACGGGGGAGAGAACCACGAGCCAGAGGCTGAGAGCTCCAAGGAGTGACTGGCCAGGGTCAGATCCTGCAAAAGCCAAGGGCCCAGGACACACGGCCTGCAGGTGCCGCTGCTCAGTTTGACTCTAAGCATTGCGGGTGGCAGCTCCCACTGAGTGGTCGGCTAGGACAGGCTGCCGAACCTGGGGAACAGGGGACAGGAGGCTCGAGGACACACTTGTACAGAAGAGGTTTGGTGGGAAGGCAGGGCCATGGAGGCAGCAGCTGCACAGAAAACCATTAGAAGACTGGGTCAGGTGGGGACACTTCCATGCCTCCTTCCTGCCTCCCTCTCTCACCTTCCAGCCTCTAGTCTGAGGCCTCCAAGATCTAAACTCCAGATCGGGCTCTTCCTAGTGCAGTAGCCTTGGAAAAATCCAAAGGATCGCTGTAGGCTGAGCTCCTTTGTGATCTAAATCCCACATCAAAACGGGATTCAACTTATACAAACTTAACATAAATACAGGTCTGGAAAAAGCTGCTGCATGGTGAAGAGGAGCCAGGCTTTCCCAGTCTCTGACCTCGTGGCAAAGGGAGCTGTGGATCCAGGGGGGGGGGGACTGGGGGGCTAATGCAGGGAACCCCGAGGGGCCGGCGCTCTTCAAGGCTGCCAGGGAGGAGCGGTGAAGAAAACTAGGACTCAATTCTACTCCAGCTCATTTTATTGCAACCCCATCCCCGTGTCCAGAATCAATGGCTATTTAATACACATGCAAAGCACTCCTAAAATCGACCACGTGAACATGCCCATTTCTTTACCAGTATATGAACTCAAAAGGGAAAAATCTTTATAAGACCAAAATCAACAGGTTTAGTACATCCAGGAAGAGCATCTTTAGTAAACAACAGGAAAGAAAATGTGTCAGGAACCAGGCCAAATACACAGAACAGGACGTGAGACTCCCATTGGCCACGATGACTCCCAAGGGAACATCAATATAGGGTGACCCCAAAAAGGTAGACAGACGTGAGACTCCTGATGGAACATAAACATAAGGTATTTCCAAAATGATATACCCATGGCAGATTATTGATAGAACACAAATATAGGTGTCCCCAAAATGGTACACACACGGGAGATTCATGATAGAACTTAAATATAGGTGTTCCCAAAACCGTACACACAGGGGAGATTCACGGTGGAACATACGTATTGGGTGTCACCACAAACGTACACACAGGCTAGACTTCCAATGGAACATAAATTTAGGTGTCCCCAAAAAGGTACCAATAGGGGAGATACCCGATAGAAAATAAATATAAGAAGGTGTCAACCGAAAGGTACACCAGGGAAGACTCCTGATGGAACATCAATACAGGGGTCCCCAAAGAGGTACACACAGGTGAGACTTCTGGTGGTACATATATATTGGGTGGCCCCAAAAAGGGACACAAGGGGAGATTCCTGATGGAACACAAATACAGGGGGTCCCCAAAAAGGTACACAGAGGTGAGATTCTTGTTGTAACAAATACTGGGCTTCCCCAAAAAGCCACACAGAGGGGAGACTCCTGATGGAACATAAATATAGGGTTTTTCCAAAAAGGTACACACATGGGAGATTCGTGACAGAACATAAATATAGGTGTCCCCAAAAACGTACACACAGGGGAGATTATCGATGGAACGTATGTTTTGGGTGTCACCACACAGGTACACACAGGGTAGACTTCCAATGGAACATAAATTTAGGTGTCCCCAAACAGGTACCAATAGGGGAGATGCCCAACAGAACATAAATATAAGAAGGTGTCAACTGAAAGGCACACAAGGGAAGACTCCTGATGGAACATTTATACAGGGGTCCCCAAAAAGGTACACACAGGTGAGAATTCTGATGGAACGTAAATATTGGGTGGCCCCAAAAAGGGACACAAGGGGAGATTCCTGATGGAACATAAATACAGGGTGTTCCCCAAAAGTTACACACATTTTGACAGCTGATAACTCTTATTTTCACTCTCTTCCGGTTTAAGGAATTTGAAGCAATGGGTGAAGCCACACTAAGTTTTGAACAAAGAAAATGTATCCACTGGACTCTTTATGGGGATACGGAAAAGAAAGTCTACGGTACAAAAGCAACAACACTTGGGAACTGAGGGCAGCTACTGAAAGACAAGGCGCACAGATTCCCACAGAACAGGGTGATCCCTGAGGTTTGCGGGTCCTTTGCTGCGCATCAGCTCTGGCCTGGGCGCTCCGGAAACAGAAGCAAAGGAATCGCAAACATCAGGACCCACTTTGTTTGGCGTTTGTGCGCTTTCTTTCCACAGCTGCCCCCGATTCATTGACTGTTGCCGGGTTTGAGCCGTAAGCTTGATATTTTATGAATCCCCATAAGAGAGTTTAGTGGATAATTTTTCATTGTTCAAAGCTTAGTCTGGCTTCACCCATTGTTCCAAACTTGTTAAACCTGAAAAGGAGTGAAAGTTAAGGGAGTTACCAGCTCTGAAAATTTACGTACATTTTTGGGAGACACCCTGTAGATCACCCTCAAAATACATGCATTGCACAAGTGTGTACACACCTCTGTAATAGATTATAGGCAATGCGGTCACTATCCCCAGGACTTATTCATAAAGCATAAGTCAACATCTCACCCACGATGGGGACACTGGGGACCTACACCCACTCCCAAATCAGGCGTGTACCTCATCTCAGACACACTCCCCTCAACACACTATGTACACTTGCTGGGGTCTGCCCAGAGACAGGCTCTGGGGAGGCTGGGTCAGCCTCAGGGGGTGCTGGGTGGGGCCTCGCCTCAGCAGGTCTCAAGCTGGGCTTCACACAGGCCCTGGCTTCAGCAGCTTCCCCTCGGAGGTGCTGACAGCCATGTTCATGGTGGGGCCGCAGAGCTGGTGGGTATCCTGGTCCCTTCTTTTCTGGTAGGGGGTCCTGGCTAAGATATGATGGTTCGGGCATCATTGCCCTTGCTCAACAGGTAATTCAGCAGGTCATCCTGGTAGGTGGAATATCCTACAGAGAAGAGAGGAAGAAGGGAGAGGCGAGGGTGAGGGACACGAGGGTCCTCAGAGAGCCCTCTCCCGGTCAGGACGTCCCCTGTGCAGGCCACTTGGCCAGCACTGAAGTTTCCTGCTCCTGTTGGGCCTTTCACAGCCTAACTGGGCCCCACCACACACCCGGCCCGTGGTTGAGATGGGGAGGCCGGGGCCACACATGGGTCAGGGAGAAAAGCCAGGCGTCCGTCACTCAGGCAGCTCCCTAGCTTCACCAGCAGGAAAACAGACCCAGAGGGAGATGCCGTTTCCAAAAACACATCCACTGGATGGGAGGGTCGGGGCTGGGAGCCTGGGCACAGCCAAAGCTTTCCATCTGTCCTCATTCCCACCAAGCTCAGTGGGAGGCAGAGACCGGCTGGGCACATTGTCCTCTCTTCCTTCCAGGCCACCAGCTCAGACACCTGGTGAGGGCTTCATCTTAGGCCACAAGAAACAGAAATGACGCCAGCAGCTCCTATATGCCAGCCTGACCTCACTCGAAACCCTCACTGACACCTACACCTTTCTTTTGATCTGACAAGGGGGATGTAGGAACAACGAGGTGGGCCACCAAGGGTAACTCAAGACTGTGCAGGGGACAGCCACCCCACCATTGTTCCCTTTAAGCCACTGCCCTGACACAGCAGCTGTGCTGGGCCGGCCTTCCCCTGTCCAGGGAACCACTGTCCTTTCCCACCATGCGGGCAGCAGGCCTAGGCCCCCAGACCGAAGTCTGACCCTGCTCTGGAACCTGCAGCCCTCTGCCAGCACCTCACAGCCTGGAGGAGCCGAGTGCAGGTGTCCCCTGAGGCGGATGGACACCATGAGGAGAGGAAGGAGTGCATGCAGAGGAGCCAGGGGTCACCAGCACATGGAGTCAGACCCCAGGCAGCTAGACATTTGAGGGACCGTCAGTCTGCGGGACAGCTCAGCAGCCCGACACAGCCCTACACCTGCCAACAATGCCTGACCCAGGATTCTGACATCTGGACCCACAACTAGACACACACTCATCCCCAAAGGCAAAAAAAATCAACCTTCTCAGTGACGAGTGTGGGGGAAACACCCTCCCGGCTGCCGTGTACCTGCATGCGAGTGTCCACCACAGCCCTCGGGTCTGAGGGTGAGAGCGGCTACAGGGAGGGGACACTGCCCTGGCCGAGGGCAGGCTGCCCCTTCCAGGCCTGCAGACCTCCCCTCCTGGCCCATTCCTCTAGCACATACAGTATCCGGTCCCTGTTCCCGGGATCATCAGTGTCCATCCCGCTCCACACTAACAACTGTGGGACAGGGACGTGTTTTCGTGGTCCCAGCTCACAGCTGGTGAGCAGCTGAGCTGCACTGAGAACCGGGGACACACCCGGACATGCTCTGCTTCCCGCCCCGCCAAGCCGTCTGCTCCGGATTCACCGGGTCCACAGGGCACCCAGGTCCCAAGTGCTGGCGCGGGCCACAAACAGCAGCAGCTGGAAAACACCACTTGGCAAGGGCATGTGGGGTGAGCCACAAATACTTGGTTTTTCTGAAGGCACAGAAACAGGACCTGCTTTCCACAGTGACGTACAGGTCAGAGCCACCCACGGCCTTGCTCACAGCCTTGCTGAAGACCCTGCGTATGTCCATTAGGTATTTAATGCACCGGGATCTCCCTATAGAAATGGCTTCTTCTAGGCCTGACAGCTACAAGGAAACCCAAACATAGGCTATGGTGCTTTTCCGTGCTGGCTGTGTGGACATCAGCTCTGGAGATTTGCGTCCCTCTCACCACACACACGATCTGCGAGGCTTCTCATGCTTAAGCGACTACATTGTTCTGGGACAAAACTACCACAACACTGCCTGGGTTTGTATTTTCTACTTGATTGGTAACATACCTAAGGAGGCGGAGGTGTGTGCATGGAGCATGCCCCTCAGGCTCCTACACACTCGTGTGCACATCCAACACTCCTTCTGGCTGGTTCTACCTTCCCAGGAAGGAGACCGGAGATCCCACCCTTTACTACCCACCTGCAGCCAGTCGCCCTCCTACCTTTCCTGGGAGCCTGCTGTGGGCGTACTGGTCTTTCACCATTGGGAGCAGGATGGGATGGGCTCCCGGGGATCCAGTGGACAGGCACCTACAATCGATACCTCTCCTTTTTTCGATCCCTTTTTATTGGTTTTAAAAAGGTTGAGGATCCATTTGGGTCCAATCCAGCGTTTTTTCCTAGTTTGAAGGAGATTTTTAGGGCACAGTTACACTCACTGCCCCCTCCAGCAGGTTTCGGGTGCCCTACCGTGACCTGGGATTTCCATCACTTGCCTGTGAAGTTGCCCATTAACTTGGGGATCAGAATTCGGCTTCTTTTTGCCATCACCAGGATCACTGGATCTGGGGTTCAGGAGGTAAAACAGAATTTGCAGTTAACGTGCACAGACTCGGGGATGGTAGAAGTGTCGGTCTTGGCAGAAGCCCACACTAGCCTTCGGGGAAACAGAACTTCAAATACCGCCCTCAGCCCGTGGCTGTCTGCCGAGCACAGGAAGCGGTGCTGCGCGAACCTAACCTATGTTTCCTAGAAAGTTCACATGAAAATGCCATTTTCAGGAAAAGCCAGGGACCTTCTCATTTTCTGCTAGAGTCAATAATGAGTGAAATAGGCTGGGATACTTTGCCATTCCCGGCACTGGGGAATCTGGGTGAGGGGAAGAGGGCAGGGCAGAGTGGGTCGTTTGAATGAAAAACACTGAGGCCTGGTCACTGTGGCTCTGTGCTTAGAGTGTCAGCCTGAGCACCAGGGTTGCAGGTTCGATTCCCAGTGAAGGGAATCGAACCTCTGTTGCAGGTTTAATCCCCAGCCCCAGTTAGGGCACATGCAGGAGGCAACCAATCGATGTGTCTCTCTCATATCCATCTCTCCCTCCCTGTCTCCCTCTCTCTCTCTCACACACACACACACACCCCTGCCTTCTTCCTTCCCTTCTACTTTCTATAAATCTCAATGCAAAAAATATCCTCAGGTGAGCATTAAAAAAATAAATAAGAAAATGCATAAAAACAGTGAATTGAAAGGGTAAGTAGTATGTGTGGTATCTGAGCAGAAATGGAGGCATTCTAACCTAAGAGAAGAACCCCATCTGGGTTCTAATCTTGCCTCTGCCCTGAAACAGCACTGTGCTCACACAAATCACTCCAGTTCCTCATGGGTGACTCAATTCCTCGCAACAGAAGGGTCAGAGGGAGCTTCTGAAATGTTGTGGTTCTGTGATTTGAACAGGGAAGCCTTGCAGGATTCATGGGGATGTGACTTCATGGCTGGGCTGGCGCAGGACAGCCTGAAGGGCCAGCTCCTGGGGCTCAGGCCCGGGACTAGGGGAAGCCCTGCTGAAGGGGACTTAGCCAGCCACCAACTGCAGCTGCTGCTCTCTGGAGAAGGGAAGTGGTTCTGCAAGTGCCTTGAGGTCCAGTGGCTCCAGAGGAATTTCGCCTGTGTTTGAAGACCATGGGTGCTGGTCTAGGTGTCTGATCCAAGCTTCCTTCCCAAGACAGAAGCATGGCTTCCTATGTCCTGAAATCTTCAGGCAAAACATGACCCTCCTGCTTCAATGGCTCTAAAACCAGACTCTCTGTGCCCTTACACAGGCTCATGGCCAGCTGTCATTTGCCATCCCTCATAGGATAACCCTGCGTCCAGAGGGCAGGACTGAAAGAAAATCTAAATTCTGTCCGTACTGGGAGGGACCTGCACACACATGACCTGCTCAACAGTGGAAGACACAGGCCCACCAACGGGCCCCTGCTCCAGGTGGCTACAGCCTTCCCTCCTCCTGAGAGAACAAGCTCTCTGTTCTCTTTCAGTCACTGAAGCTTAAGGCAACTCACTTCTTTGGACCAGGATGAGAGCGCTTGAGCGGAGCTTTGGATTTTTCTTTCAGGTTGTCATTTTCTCTCTGAAAGTCACTTAAGTCGTCTCTAAAAACAGAGGAGAAAGGATAAACAAGCTCGTTTTTTAAATGTAACATGTAACTTGTCCCTTCAGCCCAGCCCAGAAGGGTCGGTGGTTTTCTGGGATTCACACATCACGGTGCTCACGAACATCGCGGTCGCTCAGGTGGGAATGTGTGAACACAAACATTGGATGTGGGTCCGGGAACACTAACACCTCAAGGAGACCTGCGGAAGCACCTAGGACCAGGCTGGACATCATCTCAGGAGAGCAAACTCTGGTCCATCTGAAACTCAAGCCCAGAAACCCCAAGGAATTTCCGGCCAGGCCAATTCAGGACGGGAGGCTCTCGGGGTCAGACACAGGGCTAGGCTGGCTCCTGGGGGGCGAACTAACAAGACCCCCAGTGCTGAGGAGACATCTGCCTTCAGCGAGTTAGATGGGCAGCAAGGTTTCAAAGTCACTTGAGCAAAGTCCGACCTCTGACATCCACCCATTCCATTGTTGGTTTTTGATAACACTTGCAGGGAAGCAAACTCTAAGCCTTTCAGGGCCCAGACAGAGAAAATCAGGAGCAAAGCTGGCCTGGAAGGACCAGAGGGAGTGGCCGGGCCTGGGGCTGCTGAGCGCATGGTGCCGCGGGGAACCGCACCGGGCCTTGCACACGGAGGGCTGCTGGCGAGGGGGCGGAACTTCTGATTCTTTTCCCAAAGGACCCAGAAACCCAGGTTGTGAAGCAAAATCTCTTAATTTCTAATTGTTGGAAATCAGTTCACATTTTGAAAACCACAAAAAGGACCCCAGAGGAACTCTTGAACCTCGGCCTCCAGAGGGCACCCCGACCTTGAGGAAAGGGCGCCCGGCCTTCCTGTGCCAGGGGCCTGCTTCTGTTCTCTCCTGGCCCCTAGGGCTGTGCTGGGTGCTCTCTATACAATGCTGCCCAGGGGGCCCGCTGGCTCCTGTCCTGTCGCTGCCTCTCACAGTGGCTGTGGCCTTGACAGCTTGATCCCTGGTTTCCTTGCTTGGCAATGAGTCCTCTGGATCCCGGCAGCTGCTCAGGCTCCTTGGCCATGAAGCAGCCGAGGTCCCACCTAAACCGAGGGCTTTTGCGGGAGTTCACCGTGAAGTGGGGACCCAGGCAAAGTGCTAGCTTGCCAACCAGTAAGGCCCCAACCACTGCCCCTGCTCAACATCCCAGTGCCATCAGCTCAACATCTTTGATTCTAGACTTTGTGATTCTGCCCCCACAGCCGTGCTGCTTGGCCTTATGCTAGGGTGCTTTCCTGTCTGCATGTGCCCCCTCGTCCTATGCCAGCAGCAGAACCCAACTCCCAGCCCCATGCCTCCATCTATGCCTCCAGGGAGCCCCTCAACATCCGTGTGCTATGCATGTAGCTCTGCTCACATCCCATCTCCCCGACTAGTCCCTGCTGACCAGGGAACTGGTGCTCTGCACCTCGCGGGGCCTCCGCCGAAGTCCGGACCCTGTAGATATTGGCAGAGGGAGGGCAGCCACGCGCACAACAACCCACTCTCCAAGACAGACAAGCTCAGCCTTTGACCTGAATTCTTTCCCTGAGGACTTCTCTTTACCACTATCATATTTTTTTCAGTGAAGTTCATTCCAAAGGCAGATCAAGAAGTGTTTGGCAGTGGGCACTGTCTTTGAAAAGCAAACAAAGGCCAACCACCCTGCTTGCAGAAATCTAGAACCACCCCAGGGAAAATGAGAGGACATGCTGGTAAGGTGGCCTGTCCCCTCGCCCTGGGGACACCAATGTTCCCCAGGGCTTCTCTCCCCGAATGTTGGGCTCTAGGCTGCAGCTGGAAGCCAGGACCCTTTGTGGACAGGCGTCAGCCATCCCACACCCCTTACAGGGAATCCTCCTGCTCCTTGACGTTCCAGCACTGATCTTGGTAACACAAGTTCTGCTCTAGAAGCATCAGCTGGTCATGGTCCAAATTCTGGATCCGCTCCAACATCTCAACCCGGCCCGCAAGGTGGTAATTGGCTTCCTCCATGTTGCCCTTGAGTCGAGACAGCACCTAGAACACAGATGGACAAAGTCTCGACCACCCCAAGCCCTGCGATTCCACTGCTTCGAATCTAATTCCGAAGGAAGAAAAAGGCGACGGGCACACAGATGGCCACTGCGTTATTATCTAGACCAGTCGGAGTGACCAATACTGCCAATGTCATGGGGACGGCCAAGCCTTCTGCCACTGCTCCGTCTGATCAGGCAGCCACTGGCCACATGTGCCCACTGGGCACTGATAACTAGCCAGTGTGAGCTGAGTCGTGCCATAGGTACAAAAGAGACAACAGAGTCCGAGGAATTAATAACCATTTTTAAAAATATGATATATCTCATTAATTAGCCCGCTTCTTGGTGTGGCTCTGTGGCTGAGCATCGACCCATGAACCGGGACGTCACTAGCTCCATTCCTGCTAAGGTCATGTGCCCAAGATGCGGGCTGGATCCCCAGTAGGGAGCCTGCAGGAGGCAGCCGGCCCAAGTTTCTCCATCATCAGTGATGTCTCTGTCTCTCCCTCTCCCTTTTATTCTCCCTGTCAAAAGAATCAATAAAAATATTTTTTTTTTCAAATACCTCATAAAATCTATCATTAAAATTAATCCCACCTCTTTCCTTTTACTGTTTGAATGTGGCTACTAGAAAATTTTGTATTACGTGGGGCGGCCTGCATTATATTCCTATTGGACACCTCTGCTTTACATGAGGGTTGGCACTTTTTCTGTCAAGGGCGAGATGGTGACTGTTTTAGGCTTTCCAGCAGGATGGTGGTCTCTGTGGCAACTATTCAACTCTGTTATTACAGCAGGCAAGTAGCCAGAGATAAAATGGACATGCATGGGTGTGGCTGTGTTAAAAAAGAGACAAAAAAACAAGTTTACTTGTGGACACAGACATCTAAGGTTCCTATTTCACTTGCCACCAAATAGTCTTCTTCTCCTGATTTCCCCAACCACAGACGTACAAAGAGAGGCAGTAAGTGGGGGTTGGATCTGAACTTGGGGCTGAGGTGGACCAAGTCCTGCTCTAGAATATCATCGCGGTTGGTGCAGTAGGATAGTCAAAAGCTCCGGCTTCAATCAAACTGGGTCCCAAGGCACCACTTAAGAAGGACAAGGACAGGAGCCCCGCTCACGAGGTCATCGTGAGAACTGAGTGAGAGGACCCCGGGGAGCACAGGGCAGAGCGCACAGCAGCAGGAGGGACATGAACAGGACTCGGCTGTTTCTACGCACCGCCCGACCCTGCAAAAGCCGAGGTCAGACAAAAGGTGCTTCCTGACACATCCCTGACAGTCAGGGTGTTCGTCCCCATCAAATGCCTCTGGCTTCCCCTCGGCCTCTGGGTGACATTCACATACAGTCTCTGAGCAAGGACGCCAACGAGGACCCATTCGGACCCGGCCCAGCCCAAGGCTCTCAGCCCAGGGAGCACCGCCCGCTGTCCCGGGCCCCCAGGCCTCACCTCGCACTGTTTGCGCAGCTGGGCCAGAGAGGCGCTGGCTGCCTGGTGCTCCTCCTCCAGCTGGCAGAACCGGGCCTGCCAGTGGTCCGCCTCCACCTGCACCTTGACAAGGGCGCTTCCCAGCTCCGTGCTGCGGGCTCGCAGCTCCTCCTGCTGCCCCTTCACCTGCTGGTGCAGGATGCTGACTCTAGGGGTGGACAGACACAGGGCCAAGGGCTCAGGGACACTCCCAGGCTCTGTCCCGGCTCTGCAGCCTTAGCAAAATCACCGCCTCTCGGGGCATCAGCTTTCCCATGTGTAAGTGAAGGCTGAACAAAATCAGTAGTTCTCACACTGTGCCTGTTGGGTTCTATGAGGCTCCCCATGGCCCCCCACTGTGCGCTGGGGGGACAGGACAGGCAGCCTTGGACAAGACTTCAACAGAGCATCACTGTTAACATGCTTTATACTTATGGCTTTGCTTCCCTGCTTCCTTGGAAAAAAGGCTTCTTCTAGTAAAATACTTTCAGAAATCATTGAATCACAACATTTTGCTCTAAAATTCTATGCCTCTGCCCAGCTCTCCTCCTCAATTCCAAGCCCCTTTCTAATTTCAACTCTGGAAGGAAATATAATATGAGATTCTGGGGTTCTTGTCAATCCACTGAAATGATCGTCATCACCATAATTACCTGATTGGGTTTCCTAAGAAATATTTATGCCAGAAAGCTCCAATTGCCACAGGCTCATGGACTCAAAGAGAACACAAATAGGTCTAGCTTGGCCCACACAGTTCTGTTTCTAAAATTAGTGAGTATGTCATCATTTAAAAATGTTTAGGTTTCACATCAACATTCAGATGTCTCGCTTCTGAGAAGAAAGTACCCTCAACAAAACATAAACAGGAGCCCCTGGATCCACCTCCCAGGTCATACCTTCAGATGCTGTGTGTTCTTTACCAGGGCCCGGTCTTTTACTGACACTCCTTCCCCACGTCCAGGGCCTGCCGGGCCACCACAGGCACCTGACTTTGCAGCCCCCCAGGACCTGCTAAAACAAGGCTGTGGGGAGGAAGGCTTCCTATGGTCACGCCTCTAGGTTGAGACAAGCCCTGGCCTCAAATCCTGACTATGCCACTCAGTAGGAGCACTGAGCTTCAACAAGGGTCTAAATCTCTTTGAGCCCGATTCCTCATGTGTTAAAGAAGTCAGTCAATTCCCATGGTCCGCAGTATGTTCTATGGTCACAGGGAAGACGGAATCGGTGTACGCTGAACCTGATGCCAATGTTCCTGTGAGTCTCAGGCCACACTTTTGGCAACTGATCAAGACATAAAGATGCCTGTGTAACATCCTCACAGCAACAGCACCGTGACTCCTGCCAGAAGGCGCCTTATCTACCACTTGCGTACTCCCCGTGAGGCCCAGCGCAGCCCTACACATGGGAACACTAGGGAGCACACAGCATGGCACGTGGGGGCCATTTCAAACAGAAAAATCGCCACCAAAGAGCACAAAACTAGAAAACCATGGCACCACCTGGGCCACAGGAAGGTCGCTCCATTGCAGCATGAGAGCTGGAACAAGGCAGGAGTCAAACGCCTCATTGACCGCAGATGCGGAAGTGCACATCAGATGACGTCAGTATCCCGCACTCAGGGACAGTCCACAACAGGCCACACGTGCACATATGGGAGATCCAAGTACATTTCAGCCAGTAGATGAGTCACAAACAGGGAATGCGTGAATGAAAATTGACCTTACCTCCACCACTGGTGTTAGTGGATGCAGGTACCCGGACCCCATGCCATCATCACGATCGACAGTGTGGGAGGTGAGGCTATCCAAACCCAGACAGTGCACCATCCCAGGTGTCCCTAGTCCTTCCATCCCAGCTACCAGCTGCGGTCCTTTTACCCTATTCCCATCCTGCAGTTAACATGACAACGTTTGTAAGAATGCATCATTGCCAGGGGACTCTCTTGAGTTTCACTCAGTGGGTGCTGAGTACGTTGGTCTGAATGACATCCTGGCAGATGCTGCTGCATTGGGGTGGTGGCGGTTACCTGTCCAGCTCTTCCCTCAGCTTCTGGTTCTCACTGGTGAGGATGGCGTTGGACCTCTGCTGTTCTTGGAGAGCCTCCCGCTGGGTGTTCAGGAGCTTTTCCAGCTGCTCCACTGCCTCGCTGTGCACCATCTTGTCTTCCTGCCTGTGGGAGGGAAGACACCTGCTAGGAAGGGACACCCCTGAACACTGCAAAGCCTCCTCTGGGGGGCTGCTCTATGGAGAGCTGAAGGGGAGGGCGATGGGCAGGGAGTGGGCTGGACAGCTGAGAAATCGGAGAATGGCAGTTGGCACAGACATTGGGCTAGCTCTGGGGGATCTCCTCCAGCCACAGAGCCGAGTCCACCTTCCCCCATCCGATGTGTCTCCATAGTCCCTTCAATTCCCTGTCATTCCAGCCCTTCAAAATGACACCACAGCATACACAGCTGAAGTCCACTCTACCAAACACTCTACTTCTGATTACAGCAGTCCCTTTAATATTTCTTGCAACAACATTTGGTGGTGAGAAACTTTTAGCCTTTTTTTTGTCTGGAAAGCCCCTTATTTCACCATCTATTTTGATTGATAGCCTTGCTGGGTAAAGTCGTCTTGGTTGCAGATCCTTGCTTTTCACTTCCTTGAATACTTCATGCCATTCCCTTCTGGCCTGTAGAGTGTCTGATGAGAAATCAACAGACAGCCTTATGGGAGCCCCTTTGTAGGTAGGTAACACAACGCTCTTCTCTTGCTGCCTTTAACATTCTCTCTGTCTTGAATTTTGGGCATTTTCATTAAGTGTCTAGGCCTGGGCCTCTTTGCAATTTTTGTGCTTGGCACTCTGTGTGCCTCCCAAATTTGTGTGACTTTCCTTCACCAGGTTCGGCAAGTTTTCCGCCACCATTTCTTCAAACAGGTTCTCTATCCCTGGCTCACTCTCTTCACCTTCTGGGACTCCAAGGATGTGAATACAGTTATGCTTCACGTTGTGCCACAGCTCCGTTACACAATTCCCTTCTCTGTTCTTTCTGGATCTCTGATTCAGTATTTTTTCCACCCTGTCTTCTAATTGGCTGATCTCATCCTCAGCTTACAACACTCTGCTGTTTATCCCGTCCAGTGTATTCTTTTTTTACTTAAATGCTCATGCAAGGATATGATTTCCACTGCTTTTCAGAGGAAGTACGAGAGAGAGAGGGAGAAAGACAGAAAGACAGACATCAATATGAGACACACTGATTGGTTGCCTCCCACTCATGCTCAGAATGGGGCCGGGGATCCAGGCCAACACTGAGGTATGTGACCTTGGCCAGAATCAAACCGGAGGCCCTTCAGTCCTCATGCCAACTCTCTGACCACTGAGTCAAACCGGCTAGGGCCCAATGTAGTCTGTATTTCTGCTAGGTCAGTCTTAATAGCCTGCATAGTTTCCATATCTTTTCTTCTGCTGTTAGGGCAATCCTTACAACCATTATTCTGAACTCTGGATCTGATAAGATTGCGTATCTCCATTTCCTTTAGTGCTTCTTGTGGGGGCTTGTTCGTCTCCCCATTTTGGTCGCCTGTTAGGTTTTGTGTGTATGTATTAGGTAGATGTGCTAGGAGTCCCATTCTTTTTGAAGGGTCTCTGGTGCAGGCCAATGTCAAACTCTCTTTGTGAATGGCCTTGGGTACTCTCTGTTTGGAGCTACACGTGATCCACAACCTGTGGCGGCTGGCTCTCTCTGCTGGGGCTGGGTGCCCCTGGGAAAAAACCAACATGCACACCAGGGTTTGATGTTCCAAACCCTGGGTCCAGAAGCAGATCAGGCAGACCAGAATCACCCACAGTCCACCTCTAACTGCAGGGTGATTGTTATTCTTAGTCTCTTAGTCACGTTCAGGCTGTAGACCACAGGGTGGGGTGAGAGGATTGCCAAAGGGTGGGGCAATTGTCCCCCCTTCCCCCAGGCAAAAGCTGCCTGGGAAGTACAGGTCTACCTGAGAAAGACAGCCTCTGCATCTGGGGGAATGACTCAGCACAGGAATTCAGATGGCCACCCTCCAGCTCTAGCCCCAGAGCTAGCATTTTCCTCACACAGCTCTAGTCTACTCTGCCCTCCCTCCACCAGAGCTCAAAATGAGTAGCTGACACAAAACTTTGTGCACTGGCCTTTGAAGAGGCTGCCAGCATTTCCAGCCATCACTCCCTGGCACACAGAAATCTCGGTGCTTTTCACAGCTACATCGTATATGGTCACCTTTCTTACTTGTGCTGCTCTGGGCTGAGGAGCCCAGCTTCATGTTTCGAATCCAGACTTCACACTGGGAACACCCCACAACTGAGATAGCCCTCCAGACCTCCAGCTATTACCTCTCGGTGCACAAGTAGCCATCTCTAGCCTCCATACTTTCTACCAGTCTCTAGGCGCTCTCTGCTTTAGGTCCTTGGTTATAAGGGTGCTCTCCAGCTAGTCTTCCGTTGATTATTCAGGATAATGTTTTCCATATTTTACTTGGAATTCCAGTTATGTCCTGGGAGAGTGTCAGTGTAGCTTCCACTTAATCCATCGCCATCTTGGAATCCCCCACTTTTAATGACTCTTCTCAGACTACACCCACCAGACACTGAGTTTTCCTCTGAGTGTGTGGGACAGGTCAGGGGACTCCAGGAGGCACTGTGCCACTCCAGAGTCAGGTAGGCAGTGAGGCCACCTGGCGGGGAGGGGAAGGAGGGCAGCACCCGAGATGATGGGCAAAGTGACATCACCAGCTTCAGGAAAGGGGAACAGGCTCACCAGATGGGGTGAGACACATCCTCCCTCCGGCCAAGAAAACCACCCCAGTGTGTCACCACTTGAGCCTCACACTAGGCCTGAGGGTAAACAGCAGGCGGCCTCTCTAAGCCTATAGTGACTGCACTGATAGGAGCCCTAAAGCACCAGAAGAAACCCTCCTGTGTGGACCAGGCTGGGAGTGGACTAGTCCAGGAACAAACAGGGATCAAGCTCAGAGCAGAGCCCAGGGACTCCACGGTGCAAATCAGAGCCCTCCCGTCTGATGCACCTCATGGCAATGAACCACATGTGCTAGAAATGGCTTGGTAACACGTGGGGGAAGAACAAAAAGAAGGGCCACAGGAGGACTCACAGCTCTTGGCTCACGAGGCACAGTCTGGCCTTGGTGTTCTCTAGCTCCTCGACCAAGTGCTGCTTCTCCTCCATGGAGAGGCTACTGGTCAGGCAGAATGTTGAGTCCACGCTAGAGACCTGGAAAGGACTAGGTGGCTGTTGCACTTGGAGGTGCTCCTGCTCCTGAGACAGGTGGGCAGAGAGGGGGGTCTCATCAGCAGGCTCCTGTGCCCAGTACAGTGCCCTCACTAGTACTTGTTGAAAAAGAACCAAAAGATGGAAAAATGTAAAAGAGAGGATGTCAGCTAAGACTGTAAAACCAGCAGGGAGCCAGGAGAATGGTGCTATGTTAGTGAAAACCAAGGATATAGTTAGTGAGACAAAAAAGGGGAGTGTGAATGGAGCAGTGTCCCCAAGCTGAACTTCTACCCTGACACAGGTGTCTTGGAGGTGACTGTGCAGTGCAGGGAAAATCCCATGTCCTGACACCCGGGGAACATCCGAGAGGAGCACGGGGTGGTCTGCAGGATTCAGAGGGAGAGTCAGGATGAAGACAGCGACCCAGCACTCGGGCCCCAGGCCCAGGCCCCTCCTCAACCTGTCCCAACAGGCCACTTGGCCATCAGCAAACACACCTCCTGGCACTGGTCTCGCTCACGTAGCAGCCTCTTCAGGAGAAGCAGCATGTTCCTGGAGAAGGCCGCTAACTCCTCTGGGATCACGTCTGGAAGTCTGAAATTCTGCAAGTCCAGCACATTCTCTGGACTGTGGGTCACCTGAGGGCACACACGGGTAGGGTGCTGCAGAGGCCGCACAGGGAGCAGCTCCAGGGAAACCTGAGAGCACCCACCCGCCATGGCCATGCCACGGGGCCTAGGCGCACTCTCCCACAGCGGGCCCATGGCACTGACATTAACAGCTCTCAGCCACAAATTTCCTATGGCCGGCAGGGGGCTCCTGAACAAGTGCTTTCCCAGGCTCTACCCTCACAAACCACTTCTCCCTTCATCACCAGCTCAGAGAGGACACTGATGTTAACACCAGAAAGCTCCTTACAATGCAGTAGTTCCCTCCACAGTCCTCAGGTGTTCTCAGTGGAGCACCATCCATTTACCACACAAAGAAGGTCAATCTTGGGTGTGGGAGAGTCCAAGAGGAATACTATCTTAGTACGCAAAATCTAAGGCAAACATGGCCCCATATTCAAAGACTTAGGTCAGAATGTTGGTACACAACAATCTTCTGTTATTTTGGGGGGAAATATTTCATGATCTAAGATAATTTTCAGGTAAGCCTGTATCTCAGTCCCACTGGCCACTCGCACCACCTGGTTTTCCCCTTAAGCCGGCTCGGAGCGCAGGCCCACGGCCACGGCCTTGCCGGGCCGCCTCTCCACCGATTGCCAGCCTCTCCTTCTCCACCTGACCCCCCAGAGCAGCCAGAGGCACAAGGTCTCGTTCATATCCTTGTCATCTCAGTTTGGGAAGATGACTATTGGAGGACTCACGCCACAAAAGGGAAAGACACTCAGGGAAACGCACCCAAAAGTTCTTAAATATTAGAGAGGAGTAAATGGAGGTAGAGAATAACTTAAACAACAAAACCCACATGAAAACGGGGCCTTCCGGTTTCTCAGATGGCACCCACTTCCTTACTTCTCTCCACCTCACAAAGGAAAAGACGGGAGTCAGACGACCTCAGGGAATTAGGAGAAATCTCAGCCAATGATACGGGGCACCCCAAAGGCCAGGATCTGGGACTCAGGGGCTGGGTTCTAGGCCTGCTCCACACCAGGGTCTGGGAAACGCCCTTCCTGTCTGAAAAGGGGCTCCCGGGACACAACCCCAGCTGCACATCACTCAAT
Source organism: Miniopterus natalensis (assembly GCF_054644295.1). NCBI lineage: Eukaryota > Metazoa > Chordata > Mammalia > Chiroptera > Miniopteridae > Miniopterus > Miniopterus natalensis. The sequence continues at coordinate 73,391,287 of NC_142087.1, read as the reverse complement.
CGAGCAGCTCAAATTAAAGGCTCATGTCGCTCCTCCCGAATTCTCACTCAGTGGGTCTCTTGTGGATCCGGGGCACCTGACTGCCTGAGAAGCACGCAACTAATTCTCAAGTCCCCGCAGCCAGCACTGAATCTGACCATCGCTCAGGATTCTTTCGGCTGCATTCCACCCCCTCTCATTTTAAATATCCTGCTGGTTGAGCAGGACAGACAGCGAGTGGCAAGGACCTAGTCCCCAGATACATACATTTTCAAAACATGGGGACACATAAGGAAAATCAAAAGGCAGAATGATTCTCAGGCCAAGAGGTGGCCACGCACTTACAGGAATGGCTGAGTGTGTTTCTGACAATGCTGAGTTTCCCCTTGACTGCAACAAGCCGCAGCCAGGTCCTGCTCCGGGGCTGACTCCGAACCCAGCCCCGTGGTGCCTGGAGGCCGGGCAACCATCCCACAGCCTGTCCCCGGCATCGGCGTGGGGAGCTCTGTTCACCTGACCCTGCCAGTCACACACCTGCTCCTATGTGCTCCGGCTCCCGTCCCTCTCATGCCTTTATCTAATCTGTCCCATCAGACTAAAGGCCGAACCACATCCCCTAAGACACTTAAACATACAAGGCTTCTTCTGGACGGAGGGTGGGGAAGGCTGTCAGGGAAATAAATTTTCAGGTCGGGGATTGCCCTCACAGGCCCGGTTTCTAGGGAAACCACTTCCCTGACGTTACCACCTCTGCCAAGGTCCATGTCAGAGGGGCTGTCCTCAGTACAGAGCCCTCCGGACCCAACCCCAGGGGCTGAGTCTGCAGTGACAGCCCTTCAGGGACCTGGTGCTTTCTCACTTCCTAAGTGGTGCCAGCTTGTTTCTCTGCCATGTCACCAACAGAAACAAAGAATCTTTCTCGAACATCAACCATCTGAAGCGGGGTGACATGTGCCAGAATACAGTCTGTAAAGGAAACTCTGAGCCCAAAGCACTTCAGAGTCATCTGAGAGCACTTAAAAGTAGTCTGAGTCCACATTAGGCAAGAAGACTAGGCAATGGCAGACTTGATGAAGGTGTTGTGAAGAAATTGTTTTCATTTTTAGCCCCATTTCATTTTAGCTTGCTAAGGACTACCTGTGGGGTCAAGCAAGTGAGGATACACCCCAATCCCCCTCCAGGCAGTGGAAAGGTGTCCGCCTGGCCAGCTGCCACGAGGAGCAGGGCACCACATACCCAAGGGTTTCCATGTCCTTGAAGGCTAACAAGCCTCACCAGGCTCTGCTTGTCCTGGGTCTGCAAGCAGGCCGTTCCCAGCATGGGTCCCTCCCGTCCCCTCTCTTCTCCTAGATAAGGCCCTAGCCTACCCTGGCCGAGTGCAAGTAATAAAGGCGACATCTCTCCACGCTGCTCTACCGGCTGCTGTTTTCAGACTAGCAAAGAACAGAGGGGCAATCTGGGGTTGGAGCTCCTACAAGACACTACCTTTATAAACAGGGTCCATATTGCTGTGGTGTCTGAACCCTAAAATTAGTAAAATCACCAACAGGTGACATAGGCTTTAAACTTTTCCCTCGTGGAGACAGCCTGCCTCCTGCTTGCAATAGGATTGGGGATCTCCGGCTGAGCCCCACAAAGCCAGCCACACACCTACCTCCATAATATGGGCCACGAGCCCGGCCTGGGTGGCCATGTCCAGCTCTTGGATCCGGTTTATATACTCCACTCTCCTCTCGCACTGCAGAGGGGAACACGTGTTAATCGAAGCATTTGCCACTGAGGCAACCTGGGCCCTTCCCACCCACAGGAATCGTTTCCAAACGAACTGCCCACCCAGCCCCTGGCTTCCTCCTTTGTAACCAACATTTTGTCCCTTGTCCTCCCTACGGTCCCTTATACTGGGGGTTTCTCTAGCACTTGCTCTGACCACCTACATCAGGATCACCTGAGGAGCCATCAGGCAGAAGACACTGGAGGTGAAACACAGAAATCTGCACCTGAAACAAGCTCTCCAGGCGCATCTTAAACAAGATCAACAACACCTAGTGTGCCTGAGCAACACGGTGTTGCTCAGTGCCTGACTGTTGTCCCAGGCACCGCAAGGTCTTGGGTTCAAATCCTGGTCAGGGCACACACCTGGGTTTCAGGCTCCATTCCCAGTCAGAGGCATGCAGGAGGCTGCTAATCCGTGTTGCTCTCCCATCCATGTTTTACTCTCTGTCTCCCTCTCCCTTCCTCTCTTTGAAATCAAGGAAAAAACACAAAAAATGAAATAAAATAAAATGAAGAACACCTGCTTCAAGCCAGGCTGTGGCAAACTATATCTTCACAGGGCTGCATGGTAAGAATATCTTAGAGTCTGTCGGCCATTTGCTCTCACCTGTGCCACTTTGGTGTGGGAGCAGCCAGAGGTAACACACAGAGAAACAACTGAGGCTCTGTTCCTGTGAAAGCCTATTTCCTTTTTAATATTCTAAAAAATAATACCTTATTGATACTGAGAGTGGAAGAGAGAGAAAAAAATATATCAATGAAGAGAGTCATTCATGCCTGCCTCCTGAATGCCCCCCACTGGCGATTGAGCCTGCAACCTGGGCATGTGCCCTGACTGGGACTAAACAGCCATCTCATGGACTATAGGTCAATGAAAAGCTCATTTCAAACACAGGGGGTGGGTCACACTCAGCCCCCAGGCTGTGTGTGGTTTCTGACCTTTGCTCTAGGTGTCCCCACACCAGGGACCATCTGCTAATGGCACCTTGGGCTGAGGAAACCCCACCTGCTTCTTGCCAAAGGTGCCCTGGGACAAGCAGTGGCTACCACCTAATGAGTGCTCCCTTTTCTCAGGAAGCCAGGGATGTGTCACGTTGCGCTTCAGGCAGCTTCCCTCCTGCCTCACTAAGGTGGAGTCTAATCCCCACAAACCCCAACACGAGATGGCTGAGGGCAGGCCTCCTCCCCCCTTGCCCAAGCCCTACCTGCACAGCGCAGCCCAGCATCAGCACCAGCAGTTTCCTGACTTCCTCGATACTTCGGCCTACATTGAAACAGCAACATATTTAATTAGGCTCATCTGATTATAAAATCTCACTGGTGAGACACCGGTTGGTTGTAGGGGGGAAAATCAGATAAGAAAAAAAAAAAATCCTTTGTCTACTCAGTGCTTCCTACCTGGGTGCACACAGCCCATCTGTTTTCTACTTGTGCGTTTGTGTATTATTTAAGGCAAGCGAGAATTCTGTGCACAGCTTTCACTCACCAGATAGTGGATCTTTGCCGATCATCATGACGTTCGGCAAACGCATGACTACGAGCTGCTCGAGAACATCCTAAGAAACAAAGAGGAAAAGTTACCACTGAGAACAGGAAATAAAACTAAAGAGGCATTAAGAAAATGACAGGATGAGCGTGCGGCCACTACACGGTCAATATGAGCAAGCCACGTGTGAGGAAGGAAAACTTAGTCTAGAAACCATGTGAAAAGTCCAAGCTAATTGCACTTCTGCCTGGATCAGAACCAAATATGCATTATGTCTGCTTATGGACAGAGACCTGGGGTCAAAGAAGATGTGTTAATGCCAGGACCAGAGGGTCAGCTGTGAGTGTCTTTTTAAAAGATGTCTTTATTTATATGCTATGGTTTGCTTGTGCAATTGAAAATACAGAATGAAAATGAAAGGTGCTGCTGGGTGTCTATAACCGATCATGCAGGACGCTGGCGCTCAGCAGGTCTCCGGGACACGATGTGAATCAGGAGGCTTCTCTCCTGTACAGCAGCCCCTTCCCTGGGAGAGGGATAAGTCACAGCTAATCTGCACCCATCGCAGAGCTGGTGTGGGAGACCAGCTGCCTTCTGGCCCTCGGACCAAGGGCCTTTGACAGCGGGCCCAGCCATCAGCCAAGCCCCTTGCCGGGGTGTCTCTGACAAGCCCTCCTGGCACTGTGGCAGCTCACACCCGCACCCACCCCTGCGTTCCCAGAGGGCCTCAGGCCAGGTCGTCTTCCCTGAGCAGATGGGACTTGGATCTTACAAATCAGAAGATACAAATTAAATTTTACGGAAGACGAGGAAGGAGGTAGGTTCCATAAGCATTCCTGGCCTCACGAAATTGGTTGTTATAGAAATCTTCACTGACAAAGCAACCTTAAACCTTTTAAAAACAGGTTTCCAAATTTTCTCAGGAGTCTCTCTATTGCATAGCTCGCGGAAACTCTACATTCAGTATCCTGCCAGCAAGCACTGATAAAGGAAAAGGGGATGATTACACAGCAGGGCCAATGGAACACCCTACAGTTTACTCTTGTCAACAATCTCGAGGCTCGTCGATGACCGCCCTGGCCCAACATAACCCTCGTGTGCTCCCATATCTCCTTCAACCCCTTGAATTGCTGCTGTACAAAGACTCGCTGAGCTGTGGCCAAGAACATCCTCCAGGTTCCCCACGAATTCCAGCCACTCCCAGTGTGACTGGTGCTGGAGGCCACACTGGCGACCCAAGGCTCATCTCTGGGGCTCTCACAGCACCAGACACCCGTGCTTTGCACACCACACAGCTCAAACAACATATGCTGGAAAAGTAAAGACATCGAACATCTGAACCTTCTCACAAGGTAAAAAGAAAAAGATGAAAATGACAAAAACACACCAAGGGTCAGCAAGGAGATGCCTAAATGTGAATACCATTTCCTCCAGGATTCCCATGGGGAAAGGTTTGAGTGAAGACATTGCTAGGGGCAAAGAGCAACTGTTTGAGTGAAGTCGGTGTCAGGGGCACAGAACACCTGGGGCACCAAGAGCTGCCCTCACCTGGTAGAAGGTCTTGATATTTGTGACCAGGATGCTTAAGTTCTCAGTCCGGAGGTTAATATCACTGTTCACCTGCTGGTTGATGGGTTTATATCCAGGCCTGGGATCGCTAGGGAAAGAAACATGGCAATGGAAATGGCGTCTCCCCACATTGGCCACACCTTCCTTCCAGTGGCATGTAGTCCTCTCCAAGTCTAGGCTAGTGTGAGGCTGTAAGGAGTGTGGCTCAAAAACACAGGCGTCCTTACCGAGGAGGAAACCTTAGTCACTCACAGATGCTCCCGACCAACCCCTGACACATTTTGTAAGCAGACACTGTCCCTTATAGTTCCTTGATCCCCAAAAAGTGTGATTTGTGTTTATTTTTTTCATTTCATTGCTTAAACCACATGAAATAGCTGATTTTGAAGTTAATTGCACCATCTACAGTTCTAAATGTCCTTCATCAATCAAGCTACTAACACACTGTCCTGCAGTTCTTCCCACCCCAACGAAGGGTGGCAAAGGCCCTTATACTGAGATATCACTGGCCCAGGGGCAAGGATCCTCCCAGAGCAACTGCAGGTCTCCTTTTATAACCTGAAAACAAACTTGAAGACAACTTACATTTCTACCATGATCTGGTTAAGAAAGATGCCATCGACCAGACTCATGTAAACCCTCAGGTTGTCATCGTTGCTGCCTTCAAAGGGTCCCAAGGTTTTGACCTGCAAGGACCAGGATGCAGAAAGGCAGGAAAAGTCACCCCACACACATTATGAAGCTCTTCAGGACAACCGCGGCCTGCGGGCTGAGGGGTCACCCAAGGCCCACCCATGCTTCAGTAGGCTCCAAGCCCACCTTTCTTCAGGGCCCCTCTCCCTGCCCTACTCCAGGCAACAGATTCGAGACAGCGGGAGGGAAACTTTCTCCCCACTTTTTCCCAGTGTCCCAGAACAGGAAAGAAATGAAAAATAAAAGGAACTTTTCAACAAATTACTCACATCTGATCTATTACAAATCACTGTGCCCACCGCAGATTGTATACATTCCCACTCAGACGTGCCCCAAGGCCCGCCCGTCACCACCATTCACCACCTGGACTCAGTTCAAAAACTACACAAGGATATTTTCTGGGGAGTCCTTTACGTGAATGGCCAAGCGACAGGCCTGGGGTGACCACTCAGACCTTGTCTCCTCCTGGAACGGCAGCCCAGCACCCTGATGGGAACAGGCCCACCCTCTCCCAGCCCAGGGCCGGGACGCTACAGGGGGCACACGCTCCCGAGTTGGAAACGCCTCCCGACCCCAGGCCCTGGTCTGGACCCCGCACCTGCTAAGACTCCGGCGTGCTGGGACTTCCCCGGGGTCCCAAGGGGCAATAGTCGGGTCTGTAGGGACCACAGGCAGGCGGGAGAAGGGCCGGAGCACCAACGTAGTAGGGAGCCTGGCTACTCACCCACGCGATGAGGGGGCCGTGAAGAAAGAGCTCCAGGAGCTCCCTGCTCGCATCATCCATCCTCAGGCTTCGCCCACTGTGTTGGGCCCAAGGTCTCTGTACCAGAGTCTCTGCGCCCGACGTCTCTGCACCAACTGGCTCTGCACCGACTGGCTCTGAGCCCAACTGCTCTGTGCCCCACCTTCCACTGTTTCTATGGCCACTGTCCCCATGCCCGCATCCCACAAGCCTCTGCCCCCACATTCCGACTGGCCCTGGCACTCAATGCTGCCCGGCCCGGGCCATGGGGGCTCACGCCCCATGCTAAGCACCGTGGAGTACATAAAATACTGGGCTCTCCCCATGCAACTTAAAATCTATATGCGCACATAAAATACAAAGAAATAGAAAAATTATATATCTACATTATAGAATTATAAATGGAAAATAGCCATTTAAACCTAATCTTGTCCATCCCCATTTTTAAAAATTATTTTTTCTATCAGCCGAATTACAGAAATGTGATCAGTTCCTTTAAGGCAAGAGTGTATTCATTTGATTTTGCTAAGTCTTGCTAGTATCTCAGCTTGGGCTTGCTGCTCCCCATCGACTGTGAAAGGGGACGCTCCAGTTAGTAGTTCATACATCGGACACCTAAACTCCACCAGTCAACTGCCTGCAAAACAACTTTATAGAATATTAATTAACATGCAATTTATAGGTAGAAAAATGAGCAAAATAAAGCTGCATATTTAGAAGATATTTTAACGAAAAGATTTTGTACATGGCTTTCTCTCCCAGGAGTATTAAATGAGCATAAGCAAGAGAAACATTTGGAGAACAAATATGCAGGTATCCTCAGAAAGGAATTTAAACATTTAGTCTGTCAATCAATGAGCTAAAAGTGTTGTCATTATTTTCTAAACTAGTAATGGTTCTCCTTTAGATAATTAAAAATGAATATTTTAAAAGTTTTTAATTGATTTCAGACAGAGGAAAGGAAAGAGCAGAGAGACAGAAACATCAATGATGAGAGAGAGTCAGTGAACCTGCACACCCCCTGCTGGGGATCCAGCCTGCAACCCAGGCATGTGCCCTGATTGGGAATCGAACCTCCATCTCCTGGATCAACCTCTGAGCCACGTTAATGAGACAGAAATATATATATTTTTTTCATTTAAAAGAAATTAAAATTTTTTAAGTACATCAAACCTTTGGACTCATGATGGGGGGAGGGAGGGAAGTACCGATTAGCATTTTTATTAATTATCCAGCTGCAATAAATATTATAAAATTATTTAAAGTCAAAGAACAGAAATGAAAATGTAAAAAATCCCACTTATAGGTGTTACTTTTTTCACACCAACCTAAATCAGTTCTTATAGAGCCTATCTCATGAACGGAATGGCCTTCATTTGCGGAAAGCATGCTGAGATTTCAAATAATGGAAAACAAAATGGGAACTACCTGGGAAACAAATTTATAAATGTAGTTACCAGGAATGAGAACTGAGCAAATTATATATAACTGAAGGAATCCTGATATACTGAAAAATACTTCTTTTATAATTATGCAAAACAAGATTTCAATAATGGTTGAGTATGTGAGCTCATGCCAGTGAGAAAATATTAACTGGATGCTAAAACATTATTTTATTTATCTATTTTTCAATATGTCTTTGTTGATTTGAGAGAGAGGAAGGGAGAGAGAGAGAGAGAGAGAAACATCCATGACCAGAGTCCCTGATCGGCTGCCTCCCGCACGGCCCCTGCTGGGGATCGGGACTGCAACCCGGGCATGTGCCCTGACCAGGAATCGAACCTGCAGCTCCTGGGTCACAGGTCGATGCTCCACTGCTGAGCCACGCCAGCCGGCCGGGCTCCATGCTAACATCTTCAACTCTCTGCTTCCAAATGTCAGGGCCAAGGCTTCAGAGAAATGATGCAAAACCCATGAGCCTAGACCTATTTTACAGAGAAAACATATCAATGACATAGAAACAGGCTCAGGCCGACTGAAACCACAGGAAGTGAGTGCAAGGCAGGCGCGGTGACCAGCGCGCTGCACACTGTGTGTCTCACGGAAGCAGCTCAGAGCCATCGAGGTGCTCCATGGGCTCCCCGTAACTTAGCTGTATTCTGGCCCTCAGTGTGCACAAATTCTAGGAGCAATATAACGTTTTCTTTCGTAAAAATGGGTGGCATGCCTTGGCCTGTGTGGCTCAGTTGGCTGGAACATCATTGCCTACACCCAAAGGTTGTGGGTTCAATTCCCAGCCAGAGCACCTATCTAGGTTTGGGTTCAATTCCCAGGTTGGGGTAAGTCCGGGAGGCAACCCAAGGATGTTTCTCTCTCGCATGAATGTTTCCTTCTCTCCCTTTCCCACTCTCTTCCCTTCTTTCTAAACTTAACGAGCATATCCCCGGGTTAGGATTAGGAAAAAAATTGGTTCCATTAGGTCTTAGAAGGTAATTTTCCAAATTGAATAGTTATCAATTCTTACCAAATTTCCCAAGAGTTTCAAAGAATCCCTTGAAGCGAACTAAACCAACAATTGAATTATTTTCTTTATATGAGCACTTTTTCTCCCCAAAAAGGTACACACAGGGGAGATTTTTGATGGAACATAAATATAGGGTGTTCCCCGAAAGTTACACACATTTTGACAGCTGATAACATTATTTTCACTCCCTTCAAGTTTAAGGGATTTGAAGCAATGGGTGAAGCCACACTAAGTTTTGAACAAAGAAACCATGTCCACTAGACTCTTTATGGGGATACGTAAAAGAAAGTTTACGGTGCAAAACCAACAACACTTGGGAACTGAGGGCAGTTACTGAAAGACAAGGCGCACAGATTCCCACAGAACAGGGTGATCCCTGAGGTTTGCGGTTCCTTTGCTGCGCATCAGCTCTGGGCCTGGGCGCTCCAGAGACAGAAGCAAAGGAATCGCAAACATCAGGACCCACTTTGTTTGGCGTTTGTGCGCTTTGTCTTTCCACAGCTGCCCCCGATTCATTGACTGTTGCCGGGTTTGAGCCGTAAGCTTGATATTTTATGTATCCCCATATGAAAGTTTAGTGGATAATTTTCATTGTTCAAAGCTTAGTCTGGCTTCACCCATTATTTCAAACCTGTTCAACCTGAAAAGGAGTGAAAATTAAGGGAGTTATCAGCTGTGAAAGTTTATGTACATTTTTGGGAGACACACTGTAGATCACCATCAAAGTACATGCATTTCACAAGTGTGTACAAATATATTTAATATATTGCCAGAAATTTGATTACTATCCCATGGAGTTATTCAGAAATCATGTCAACATCTCACCCACCATAGGGACACTAGGGCACTAACTACACCCACTCCCAAATCTGGCGTGCACCTCATCTCGGACACACTCCCCTCAAAAAATATGGATACTTACTGTGGGCGGGTTGCCTTCTCAGTGCCCCACACCCCAGGCCTGGCATATCTAGTATTTGTAGAAAAGTGAGCCAGGGCAGGTAGGTCCCTGTGTGGGCCCAGGAGCCAGCTAGAGAGAGAAAAAGGCCTGAGGCCACCTACCAGGAAGGCCACCTTGGCCCTGGGTGAAGGGAAGTACATGGGAGCCCAGGAGTGTCTCAGCAACACTCTTGGTTTACAGTGAGCCTGACTCCAGGTTCTGCCAAGGCCTCAAGATCTCTGTATTCTGGCGGATCTGGTCTTCAACTAGGATGATATGGCTTCTAGGAAACATAGTAGAGTTTCCGCCCTGTGAGCCTGTGTGCCCTTGAGTATCTGCACACGCACACATGCTTTAAAGGTGGTCAACAAGTTGTAAACAAGTGCTCCGCAGGGGCGTGCTGAAATAGCGTCTGCTTTGGGGGCCCAGTTTTGTCCCTGCATTACGAACATCCCCAGGTCAGAGTAGATTTGTTCAATAGAAAGCAGTGCCTGGAGGCTGTAGATTCATGTCCCACACCTGGGAGTGTCACCCTTTAGGGCTTGGCACAGTGTCTTCACTGACAGAACAAGCGGGAAAAACGCAGGGGAACCCCATTCCTGCCACCACGGGAGGACAGAGAGAAGGGCGGCGGCGTCAGGAGGCAGCGGTGCGTTTAGGGCTCTGCAGCTGCTGGTCCAGGAGACCAGGCACAGGCAGCCACGGTCCACACTCGCACCACAGGGTGTGCTGGGCCCGCCCGGCTCAAGGAGGAGCTCCAGCTGGCAGGTGTGCGGGAGGCTGGGGGCATCGTGGCTTGCTGGGGTCTGCCCAGAGACAGGCTCTGGGGAGGCTGGGTCCGCCTCAGCAGGTCTCAAGGTGGGCTCGCACAGCCCTGGCTTCAGCAGCTTCCCCTCGGAGGTGCTGACAGCCATCGTCATGGTGGGGCCGCAGAGCTGGTGGGCATCCCGGCCCCTTCTCTCCTGGTCAGGGGTCCTGGCTGGACTCTAATGGTTGGGAGATCACTGGCCTTCCTCAAGAGGTCACTAACCAGGTCATCCTGGCAGCTGAGAATGTCCTACAGAGAACAGAGGAAGAAGTGAGCAGCCGGAGTGAGGGCCACCAGAGAGCCCTCTTTTGCCCAGGACGTCCCCTGTGCAGGCCACTTGGCGAGGACTAAAGTTTCCCACTCCTGTTGGGCCTTTCACAGCCTAGCTGGGCCCCACCACACACAAAGCCCTTGGTTGAGATGCTGAGGCCGGGGCCACACATGGCTCAGGGAGAAAATCTGGTGTCACTCAGGCAGCCCCCTAACTTCACCAGCAGAAAAACAGACTGAGAGAAGGAAGACATTTCCAAAAACACATCCACTGGATGGGAGGGTGAGGGCTCGGAGCATGGACACAGCCAACGGTTTCCAACTGCTCCTCATTCCGACCAAGCTCAGTGGGAGTCAGAGAGCTGCTGGGTAGACTGACCTGTGTTCCTTCTCAAGCCACCAGCTCAGACACCTTGTGAGGGCTTCATCTTAGGCCACAAGAAATAGAAATGACGCCAGCAGCTCCTAAATGCCACAGTGGCCTCACTCGAAGGCCTCATTGCCACCTACACCTTTCTCTTGATCTGACAAGGGGGATGTAGGAACGGAGCCACCAAGGGTAACTCTGGACTGTGCAGGGGGCGGCCAACCCACGTTTGTTCCCTTTAAGCTGCTATCCTGGCTGAGCAGCTGTACCCGGGCCAGGCTTTCAGTGTCCAGGAACCAGTGTCCTTTCCCACTCTGTGGGCAGCATGCCAAGGCCCCCAGTCCGAGGTCGGACCCTGCTCCGGTACCTGCAGCCCTCTGCCAGCACCTCACAGCCTGGAGGAGCCGAGTGGAGGTGTCCCCTGAGGTGGATGGACACCATGAGGAGAAGAAAGGAAGGAGTGCATGCGGAGGAGGCAGGGGTCACCAGCAAGTGGAGTCAGACCCCAGGCAGCTAGACATGTCCAGAAGCGTAAGTCTGTGGACAGCTAAGCAGCCCAGGAACCACCTGCACGTGCGAACAACTCCTGACCCAGGAAGACATCTGGACCCACAATTGACACACACACACAGTCTGCACCAAAGGAGGAAAAAAATCAACCTTATCAGTGACAAGTGTGGGGCAACCACCCTCCAGGCTGCTGTGTACCTGCATGCGAGTGTCCACCACAGCCCTCGGGTCTGAGGATGAGAGCGGCTACAGGGAGGGGACACTTCCCTGGCCGAGGGCAGGCTGCCCCTTCCAGGCCTGCAAACCTCCCCTCTTGGCCCATTCCTCCAGCACACGCAGTACTGGGGCCTTTTCCCGGGGATCATCAGTGTCTATCCAGCTGCACACTAACAACTGTGGGACAGGGACGGGTTTTCGTGGTTCCTGCTCATAGCTGGTGAGCAGCTGAGCTACACTGAGAACCGGGGACACACCGGGAGGTGCTCTGCTTCCCTCCCCGCCAAGCAGTCTGCTCCGGATTGAGTGGGTCCACAGGGCACCCAGGTCCCAAGTGCTGGCGCGGGCCAGGGCAGGTAGGTCCCTGTGTGGGCCCAGGAGCCAGCTAGAGAGAGGAAAAGGCCTGAGACCACCTGCCTAAAAGGCCACCTTGGCCCTGGGTGAAGGGAAGTACATGGGAGCCCAGGAGTGTCTCAGCAACACTCTTGGTTTACAGTGAGCCTGAAACTAACGTCTGCCAAGGCCTCAAGATGTGTGTAGTCTGGCGGGTCTGGTCTTCAACTAGGATCATATGGCTTCTAGGAAACGTAGAGTTTCCGCCCTGTGAGCCTGTGTGCACTAGTATCTGCACAGGCACACATGCCTTAAACGAGGTCAACAAGTTGTGAACAAGTGCTCCGCAGGGGCGTGCTGAAATAGCGTCTGCTTTGGGGGCCCAGTTTTGTCCCTGCATTACGAACATCCCCAGGTCAGAGTAGATTTGTTCAATAGAAAGCAGTGCCTGGAGGCTGTAGATTCATGTCCCACACCTGGGAGTGTCACCCTTTAGGGCTTGGCACAGTGTCTTCACTGACAGAACAAGCGGGAAAAACGCAGGGGAACCCCATTCCTGCCACCACGGGAGGACAGAGAGAAGGGCGGCGGCGTCAGGAGGCAGCGGTGCGCTTAGGGCTCCGCAGCTGCTGGTCCAGGAGACCAGGCACAGGCAGCCACGGTCCACACTCGCACCACAGGGTGTGCTGGGCCCGCCTGAAAAGGAGTGAAAATTAAGGGAGTTATCAGCTGTGGAAGTTTATGTACCTTTTTGGGAGAGACACCCTCTGGATCACCCTCAAAATACCTGCATTTCACAAGTGTGCACAAACCTCTGTAATATAAGAAATGCGGTTACTATCCCAAGGAGTTATTCAGAAATAAGAAGTCAAGATCTCACCCACGATGGGGACACTGGGGACCTACACCCACTCCCAGATCAGGCGTGTACCTCATCTCGGACACACTCCCCTCAACACACTATGTACACTTGCTGGGGTCTGCCCAGAGACAGGCTCTGGGGAGGCTGGGTCTTCCTCAGGGGGTGCGGGGTGGGGCCTCGGCCTCAGCAGGTCTCACGGTGGGCTCACACAGCCCTGGCTTCAGCAGCTTCCCCTCGGAGGTGCTGACAGCCATCTTCATGGTGGAGCCGCAGAGCTGGTGGGCATCCCGGCCCCTTCTCTCCTGGTAGGGGTCTTGGCTAAACTCTAATGGTTGGGAGATTATTGGCCTTCCTCAAGAGGTCACTGAGCAGGTCATCCTGGCAGCTGGGAATGTCCTACAGAGAAGAGAGCAAGAAGTGAAAGGCCCGAAAGAGGGCCACGAGGGTCCTTAAACAGCCCTCTTTCACCCAGTATGTCCCTGATGCAGGCCACTTGGCCAGAACAGAACTTTCCCGCTCCTGTTGGGCCTTTCACAGCCTAGCTGGGCCCCACCACACACAAAGCCCTTGGTTGAGATGCTGAGGCCGGGGCCACACATGGCTCAGGGAGAAAAGCCATGTGTCACTCCAGCAGCCCCCAAACTTCACCAGCAGAAAAACAGACCTAGAGAGGGAAGCCGTTTCCAAAAACACATCCACTGGATGGGAGGGTCGGGGCTGGGAGCCTGGACACAGCCAACGGTTTCCAACTGCTCCTCATTCCGACCAAGCTCAGCGGGAGGCAGAGAGCTGCTGGGCACATTGTCCTCTCTTTCTTCTCAGGCCACCAGCTCAGACACCTGGTGAGGGCTTCATCTTAGGCCACAAGAAACAGAAAGGATGCCAGCAGCTCCTAAATGCCAGACTGACCTCACTCGAAACCCTCACTGCCACCTACACCTTTCTCTTGATCTGACAAGGGGGATGTAGGAACGGCGAGGTGGGCCACCAAGGGTAACTCTAGACTGTGTAGGGGACGGCCACCCTACAATTGTTCCCTTTAAGCTGCTATCCTGGCTGAGCAGCTGTATGTGGGCCAGGCTTCCAGTGTCCAGGGAACCAGTGTCCTTTCCCACCAGGTTAGCAGCATGCCAAGGCCCCCAGACCAAAGTCTGACCCTGCTCCGGTACCTGCAGCCCTCTGCCAGCACCTCACAGCCTGGAGGAGCCGAGTGGAGGTGTCCCCTGAGGTGGATGGACACCATGAGGAGAGGAAAGGAAGGAGTGCATGCGGAGGAGGCAGGGGTCACCAGCAAGTGGAGTCAGACCCCAGGCAGCTAGACATGTCAGGGAAAGTCAGTCTGTGGGACAGCTCAGCAGCCCAGGAACCACCTGCACCTGCCAACAACTCCTGACCCAGGAAGACATCTGGACCCACAATTGACACACACACAGTCTGCCCTAAACGGGGAAAAAAAATCAACCTTCTCCGTGACGAGTGTGGGGGAAACACCCTCCCGGCTGCCCTGTACCTGCATGAGTGTCCACCACAGCCCTCGGGTCTGAGGGTGAGAGCGGCTACAGGGAGGGGACACTGCCCTGGCCGAGGGCAGGCTGCCCCTTCCAGGCCTGCAGACCTCCCCTCCTGGCCCATTCTTCCAGCACGTTCAGTATCAGGTCCCTCTCCCCGGGATCATCAGTGTCTATCCAGCTGCACACTAACAACTGCAGGACAGGGACTAGTTTCCACGGTCCCTGCTCACAGCTGGTGAGCAGCTGAGCTGCACTGAGAACCGGGGACACACCCGGAGATGCTCTGCTTCCCGCCCCGCCAAGCAGTCTGCTCCGGGTTCACCGGGTCCACAGGGCACCCAGGTCCCAAGTGCTGGCGGGGGCCACAAACAGCAGCAGCTGGAAAACACCAGTTAGCAAGGGCATGTGGGGTGAGCCACAAATACTCGGTTTTCCTGAAGGCACAAAAGCAGAACAAGTCCCCTCTTTGAGAAGGGAAAACTTGAACTAAAAAGCCACCTCTGCCTTTGAAAAGGATGTGTCCCTAAGAGGCAACTGCGATACAAATCAACGGCCTCCACACCACCCCCGTATCCTGGAGCCCTCGCTGCACACTCCTCGCCTCCTCCTCGGGAAGAGGAGCTCGAGGAGCCAGAGCCCTCAGGAAGGAAACCCTCTCGTCCGAGGGTGAGCCTAAGTCGGGCTGCCAGTGAAACTTCCAAGAGCGGTGGCCGACCCCTCCTGTCGTCATCCTCCCCCAGGGCGAGGAGAGAGGGCACCGCGGGTCCAGCTGTTTCACTCCAGCCCTGTCTCCACCCGTCAGCTGGAAGCTTCTATGTCTGTGGGGATCAGTGCCAGCACCATTCAATATTTTACGCAGTGGAGAGGGCAGGAGACCACCCTCACTCCTACACTTACTGCTGATCAGTTCAGAGACTGGGTCCCATTTGAACTCCCTCAGTCTTTGTTTTAATTAAAAATTGAGTTTCCCACCATTCTAGGAGCTTGTGTTTCAGAAATTACAAAAACCCAGAGCAACTTTTAATTTTTGAGAGGGGTGGCATAATTCACGGTTTCCCTTCTGTAGACATTTGTAATAGGCCTAAATCAGATGCAAGTGTTTCTAACAATCTCTGAGATGAAATTTACATCTTGGAGCTGCTCTGGGCAAGTAACCTCCAGGTGAGGACAGCGAGACCTTCCTGCAATCAGTGCTCTCTGCATGGGTCGCCAGGCCTTCCTTCAAGCAAGGACAGCCAGAGCCTCCAGAAGGAGGGCACTCCATAGGTAGTGACTTCCCCATCACTGGAGGTATGTAAGCAGAAGCTGCATGTTTAGGCCCCTCAGAGGGCAGGGAAGGAGTGTGGAGGAACTGTGGGTCCCCCGTTCCCACTCTAGCATTACAACTCTACTTGTACCCATTGTGTCAGTGGAACTTCCACACAGGAATTAACAGGAAGGACAAGTCCTGTGAATGAAAACAGGCATGAGAACCGAGGCTTAAGGGCACAGCACACCACCCACTCACCATGCTGCCTGCAGTTGGTGAAGTCGAGCTCCAGGAAGCGCTCACAAAGCTGTCATCTGAAGTCTAGCCTATGGTGAAAATACGGCTGTGAGACAGGGGACCGGGGATACCCATGGCGAAACAGGCCTTTTGCCAAACGGCCACCTCTGACTCGGCCCAGCGCCTGAGTGGTGGTGGGGTCCAGCACCTGGAGGAGGGGGGACGTGTGGACCGTCCCTTAGGACCTGCCTGTACTCTCCATCCCCCCATTTCTCCTGCTGGGACAGCCTCAGTCTCCAGACTTCTATTTGACTTAACTTTAAACCAGGCTTCTGCCTGTGCAATGACTGGGACTCCAAACGGAGGCAGAGTCCAACCTGAGGGCAATGCACCAAAAGCAGAGGTGCTCCCCGGGGCCTTGTTCTCTCAGGGGCCGGAGGAAGGACAAGGAAAGAATCCAGCACCTGCGAGAGGAAGCTGACTCCCTAGAGACTGAGCCCTGCACCAGCAGCTCCTACCAGGAACAGCGCACAACCCCTGGGCCACCAGTCACTACTCTTTCCCCGAGAAGGGCTACAATTCCCTGGGCCTCAAACGTGCTCTTTTCTCTCTGACAGCAGCCCCAGATCCCTTTCAAAATGACTCTAGGGCCTTCCCTTAAGCTGCTCAGGACCAGACTCTAGACAGTGACGTCATGTGTCCAAAAACAGTTGCAGGCAGAGCTGAGTCGGAACCTGTGTCTGTGTGATGCCAGGGCCTTTCCACAGCTGAGCCTATCTGCTGACCACACCTTAGTTTCAGAGGCCCCTCCTGCTTCCAAGACTAGGGATCCCCAAGGACCCTGGGCTCCAGACGCTCATCCCTTCGGGTTTGGACGGACCCATCACTCACCTGGGGTGAGGCCTGGTGCCAGGAGATAGGGTGTAGTGATGGCTGTAGACAAACAGGTCTGGAAGCCCAGCTCTGATGACCAGGACTTCATGGCTGGGCAGTGGCCGCCTCCATGTGGTCAAGGCTGCCTCCACGCAGGAGCCTCGCTTTGGTATTTGGTCCCGAGGGCCTGAGGCAGAGAAGGACAGTGAGAAATGGAGCTGCAGGATGCCATGCCATGGCGAGGCTGTCACACTGAGGCCTAGCAGCATGGGCAGCGAGGCACACGCACCACAGGAACAAAAGCTGAGCTCGCGTCTCGCAGGCTGTGCTCTGCAAAGGAGCTGTGTGGACATCAGCTCTGGAGATTTGCGTCCCTCCCACCACAGACACGATCCGTGAGGCTTCTCATGCTAAAGTGACTACATTGTTCTGGGACAAAACTACCACAACACTGCCTGGGTTTGCATTTTCTACTTGATTGGTAACATACCTAAGGAGGCGGAGGTGTGTGCATGGAGCATGCCCCCTTCAGGCTCCTACACACACGTGTGCACATCCAACACTCCTTCTGGCTGGTTCTACCTTCCCAGGAGGGAGACCGGAGATCCCACCCTTTACTACCCTCCTGCAGCCAGTCGCCCTCCTACCTTTCCTGGGGGCCTGCTGTGGGCGTACTGGTCTTTGACCATTGGGAGCAGGATGGGATGGGCTCCCGGGGATCCAGTGGACAGGCACCTACAATCGATACCTCTCCTTTTCTCGATCCCCTTTTATTCGTTTTAAAAAGGTTGAGGATCCATTTGGGTCCAATCCAGCATTTTTTCCTAGTTTGAAGGAGATTTTTAGGGCACAGTTACACTCACTGCCCCCTCCAGCAGGTTTCGGGTGCCCTACCGTGACCTGGGATTTCCATCACTTGCCTGTGAAGTTGCCCATTAACTTGGGGATCAGAATTATTTTAGGGGAAGCTCTTCAATTTTCCATTAGCGAGGGTTAAGAAACATAAGCATTCCTCTGATTTACCATTGTTTAAATGGTTTTATTGATTTCAGAAATGAAGGGAGAGGGAGAGATAGAAAAATCAATGATGACAGAGACTCACCATTGGGCTGCCTCCTGCAAGCCCGCTACTCGGCATCGAGCCTCAAACCCGGGGATGTGCCCTGACCATGTATCCAGCCATCATCTCCAGGTTGCCATAGCGATGCTCAACCACTGAGCAACACTGCCTGGGCCTACTTACCGCTTTTTAATGTAAGAATAGTATTCTAACAATGTTATAGAAGTGGTAGAAGTACCCCACTCTGTTAGCTCAAAGCTAAGCCCAGAAACAATGAATGTAATAAATTTACTTAAACACTGTGATCATAATTGTATTAAAACTACTTAATTAGCCTTGGCTGGTGTGGTTCAGCAGTTCAAGCATCGGCCCATGCAATGAAGGGTCTCAGGTTCAATTTCTGGTCAAGGGCACGTACCTGAGTTGGGGATCCCTCCCTACCCCCAGTCAGGGCTCGTGTGGGAGGCAACAAGTCCATGTATGTCTCTCACATCCATGTCGCTCTCTCTCTCTCTCTCTCTCTGTCTCTCCCACTCCCTCCTTCCCTGCCACTCTCTTTGAAAAGTAATGGAAAACATATCCTTGGGTGAGAATTAACAAAAAACAAAACAAAATTTAAAAAAAAAATCAAAATATCTACTTTATTATAATGTGTACATATATTTAAATAAAAATAAAAGGTGGTATATCTATAATTCACTTATTTCTTCTTAAGTATCATGTAAACTTAAATTACTATCCACCTAGAAACTGAAAGTAGCAATTCAAGTATGTGTAGACCTGCAAAAAATTGCTCTTTCCTGGCAGAGCGTTATTGCATAGCTAATAAAAATCATATAACAGATGTCATAATTTCTCTGCTTCCTCATTTCCATACTAAATGCTAATTTTGCATCAAACTACTGAAATAATGAAAGTTAAATAAAATTTACTTCATACAAATTTGTATATAAAAAGTGAATAATTTGAACATGGTTGGACATGTTTAGACACAAAAAATGAGTGTATCAGAAAGCATTAATCTGTTCACTGAACTATTTAAAAAGATATACTACAAAATTACTTTTGAAAAAACCACCAAACTGGTCACCAGGCGTGGCTGAGCGGTTGAGCATCAAACCCATGACCCAGGGGACTGGGGTTTGATACCCAGTCAGGGCACAGGGCTGGGTTGCAGGCTCGATCCCCAGCAGGGGGCGTTCAGGAGGCAGCCCATCAGTGACTCTCATCACTGATGTTTCTCTCTCTCTCTCTCCATCTCCCTACCTCTCTGAAATTTAAAGGCAAAATTAAAAATTAAAAAACAAAAAAAAACAAAACTTCATAAAACTGGAGTTTAATGGACAAAGCATCCAGAAGGCTGCTTGCTCTGGCAGAAGTCTCAGGGGATGCCATCAGCTGAAGCACCATAACGACTTCCCTGGAACAAGTCATTTCTGGCCTCCTTCATGCCATTAGTGAAGATTTAAGTGAGAAGTGCACCAATAACCTCATACCTCCAAGTCCAGTACATTCCTGACATGCTGTAGGTGCTTGGGGTCTATGGCTTTTGCTACAACTCTGTGATATTCTGTCCGAGCCAAACCATGTGGTTATAGAGGATCCTGGTGTGGCACAGGAGGACTGGGCGGGGGGCTGGGAAAGCCCTGTAACAGCGCCGAGTTGTGGCAACACAAGGAACGAGGAACAGTGCCCACGGCTCCATCACACTGCAGGGAAGAGTGGGACTCGGCTCTGTGTGAGGGTGAGCGTGCCTCTCAGAAATAAAACCCTTACTGCGAAGGCTGACTCCCTAAGCAGCGGGTGCGTGCAGGGCCGGGAGACCCGAGGAACAGAGGACCCAGGGCCTGAGCCTGTCCTCTGTCCCTGCCCCCAGTGCCCAGTATGACCTGCACTTTCCACTTGCCGGGCAGAAGGTAACTAACTAACCTGTAATGAGCTCCTGAGGACACTGGCTACTTGCAAAACTCACTAGAGCAGCTGCAGAGGCAGAGGCCACCCGGTGGCAGCTGGAAAGTGGAGCCGAGCTGCAGACACACAGCGTCTACACCACACTGCTGTCGCTGGGGGACCCTCACACCACAAAGGAGGACTCATTTGGGCAAGTGCGTGCATCGGAAAGCACGAGTCCCATGTGTAAAAGCCTCAGTGAGGCGCCAGGCTGACGGGAGCAGGCGCTGGAGCAAGGACATGCTGGAAGGCCAGGCCAGTGGAATGAGCACCGGCCCAGGGGACGAAAACACGTCCCAGAGCCCTTCCACCGCCCATGGTCTGGGGACCCTCACACAGCTCCTCAGGCTTTGCTGAACTTGCAAGGTGGCGTTCAATCAACATCTGTCCTACTTACCGGGCTGGGAGACCGCGAGGACCGCCATGGTGACGACGTGGAGCCTGCGGACCACAAGGGCGGGGGACCTGCCGCACAGCTTTGTGGCCCGGCCAGTTCTCGGGAGTGGGGCTATCACAAGGCAAGAAACAAAACCTCACCATTAAGGTTCTGGACCATGTAAAGATCCAAAGGCATCCCCAAGTTCTTCCTCAAACAGCAATACCATCCGCTATGTAAGCGTCACTGGCTCACATGCTGACCATGCACCTCCCTTCGTCTACACTCCCCGAATTAGACCTGTTCCTCCAACAACCCTGGCATCAGCTACAAGGAGGGAGCAGATACCAACTGGAAAGGTCATGATCTCATCACAGCGGCCTCCCTGACGCTGACCAGAGAGAGGGTCGCCAAGCAAGGACAGACTACAGAAGAGGCGATAGTGTTCTGTTTTCATTTTTAAAAAATTTTTTTAAAGCAGTGCGTGGGGGGGTGACTACAAGGGGTAGTGGAAGAGCCTTGTGGCACTGGCCTGTTCTGTCCTGACTGTGGGGGACCATGCAGAGCTGCACACAGGCAGAGAGGGGAATGAGCCTGGGGATGGAGGACCATGCTCCTGACCCGAGGGCCACCTTGGGCCTCTGCAGGGAAGAGAGCCAGTTCTGCTCACCCTGCTCCTGGGACTTCGCAGATTAACCACGTGGGCACCTGCATTGCTTTCAAGCTCTGAAGGGCTCAATATACCAAAGAGAAAAGGTAGGCACCCTGCTCATCAGCGTCTGGGTCTGGCTGCATCAAGATGGGAACAGAAAGGGGCCAATCAGCAGCCACAGCTCGGCCCCCTTACTGGGCTTTAATTCCGGGGATAGTTTCTATATTTTTACAAAACAGACCATTTCCTTAAGTGACAATGTAACAGCGCTGCCACGTTACCTGTTCGTTAGGCCTTGGATATGCTCCTTTAGCCTGTCTCTCTTCCATTTTCTGGCATCCACTGTCTCCTCAGCTTGCTGCACGAGAGGCTGTTCACCAAGACTCTGCTGGAAAGGATAGATATAAATCACAAAAATCGACACTGAACAAATCCCACTTTCCTCTTGCTTTGTGCACCATTAGACGTTCAATCCTCAGGAACTGGCAGAGCTGAAACCACCGATTGTGGCGGCTTAATAGACATGGGGCACTTGCTGAGTGCCCACAACAGCCTGCATACACGCTCCCCTCAGGATCTGTGGGCTCACCATTTGCGTTGATGTCAATACACCTCCACATCCCGTTTTCCCCTCTGTAGTTCTGCGACTGGGCTGTGTCCCTCCTGGATCTGCTGACAGAGCCCCATATTCTACACGTTGCCCAGCTTTGCTTTCCTGGAGTACAGTGGCACAAACACCAAATGTACCACCAGTTTTTGGAGGGAAAGTGTCCTAAAATAATTTCAAACTTGTTGAAAACTAGTATCTAAATTTACATGCTAACATCAAAATCAATCCACTGCTCACTATCTCCTAGATTATCAACTGCAAGGATCACAAATTGTCATCACTGACCAACACTCCCTGGACACCTGAGTGACAGGCCTTTAGGGAACATTGGTAAGCGCCATCCTTGCTGTCAGGGACTTTAAACCTGGTTGGAGAAAGCACACCAGTGGACATGGAAACGGCTACTCTTGAGACACCCTTAGTTTACACTGCATGGCAGTTACCTCAACAGGCTGTGAAAGGAAACAAGGAAGAGTCAAAAAGAATGTTCTAAGAAAAACTAGAGCACTCAGGAATTGCTCACACAGTGCCGGGTGCAACGGCACCAGGCAGAGAAGTGAAGGCGGCTCCTTTACCTAAGATGGGAAGAGTCCGAGATGACTGACACGGACAGGCAAACACCACAGCGAGCAAAGGAAAAAAAGCCTTGGAAGCAGAAGTAATAGATCTAGAGGCAGAAGATAAAATACAGCAGCCCCCCTTTATCTGCAGGGGTCCATTCCAAGCCCCCATAGATGCCTGAAACTGTAGATAGTACTGAGATTTACACACAGACCATTTCACTTAAAGGAAGCACCTGACAGCTTCCTTTTGGCAGATCCAAATGGCCAGCTTACGTTTTAGGGCCATTAGAAGTGAAGTAAGGGCTATTTCAACACCAGCAGTGCAATGCTATGACAACTGGTCTGAAAACAGACGTCAAGAGCAGGTGGCAAGTAAAGCATCCTGGATGGAGCAGGACAGCCCGAGATTTCACCAGGCTTCTCAGAACATCGCACCATTTAAAACTTCTCAATTGTTTCTTTCTGTAACTTTTCATTTAATTATCTTTGCACCATGGCTGACAGCAGGTGACAATCCACAGACAGCAGAAGTGAGGTTAAAGGGGACCATGGTGGTGGGAAGTTAACAAGCAATTCCATTGGCTGCCTTCAAGGTGCCTGTTGGGGTGAAGGTGGATTCAGGGGCAGGGGAAGGCCCTGCAGGCCTGCACTGCTGTGTCCTGGCTTATGACCTTGACCTTCCATGTGAGGCTCTTCAAACCAGTGTTGCAGACTAGCTCAGTGCTTCAGAAAGACTGGCTCCAGGAGCAGGTGCACAGAAAAGGCCAAGGTAAGGGGAAGGGGTCCAGGACAAAGCAAGGGCGAGGGGAGTGGCAGTCAGGTTTGGAGCCTGAGGCAGTAAATGCCGAATGCAGGTGTCCCCTGAGGACAGCGGTGGGAATGGCCACTCAGTCCCCGGGATGAAAAGCCTCCAGAGCTTTCCCCCTACTCTTCATCATGGGAATTTCAAGACATGAAAGTAGGAGAATAACCGATTCACCACGCGCAGCTCCAACAGGACCCCACCACTGTGCCCCGTGTCCCGCCCTCTGTCCTCATCATTTTGCGGGAGCCCCTGGGGACTGAGGCCCTGCACAGGACTCCTGATCTGCGGGCAGCATCCTCCAGGAGTTTCACTCCTTCCCGCACCCTCCGCAGAGACTCTCTCCGGCTCCCCCCCCTCCGCCCCCCTTGTTCCTCCCACTTTCCTCCCTTCCTGGGCCTCCTGCTCCCCTTGCTCTGCGCTGGGTGCAGCCTCCGCTCGCCCTCCCGGGGCCTCCTGGGCGCCCGACTCCCCTCGTCCCTTTCATGGGCAGCCTGTCCTCCCTCCGCCTCCCCGCTGCTGTCCCACCAGCCACCCCCGCGCCCCCCCAGGGCTCCCAGGACACCGTGGGCCCCCCGCGGGGGACCGGAGCCTCTGGAACTGGCTCACCTTCCTCCAGGCTGTTGGCGCCCAGGCGGGATTCAGCCCCTGGACCTGTCGCCCCCCGCACCCCCCGGGAGCGCCCGTTTGGGGCGGCGGGGGGCCGGGGGCCTTTTGGGGGTGGCCCTGGATGGGGCAGAGCTGGGCCCTCGGAGGCGGTGGGGCCTGGGGTGGCCTCGGGGAGCGACTCTCGGGGCCCTGAAGGGGTCCGCTGTGCCTGGGCCCGCGGGCCTTCCTCAGCAGGAGCTTCTCCTTCCTAGGACCCGGGACGCTTCCTCCCACCTGCATGGGTCTGCTCCCCAGGTCCGCTCATGGCCTCGGAGGCAGGGGGACTGGCCCTGGGGGGTCGCCTGCAGAGCTCCCCCGGCTCCAGCTTCAGCTACTTCTGGCTCCACTGGCCCCTGCAGGCCCGCGCCTGCCCTGGAGCTTCCTGCAGCCCCTGCAGGCAGGAGGGCGGGAGCCAGGGAACCAGGCAGCCCCAGCACGTCCCTCCCAGAGATCGGTTCCCTCCCTGGGAGCTGAGCCCAGACACCTGCTCACTGAGCCCATGACACCCCCAGTTATGGTCAAGGGGCCTCTTCACCACCCGCCACAGGAGGAAGCCGCTTGTGTGCTGGGAGCCCGTGACCTGTCTGGACATGGTCCACCCACCTGAGGGTCTGCAGTCGGGGACTGACCCTCCCCGCAATTACCCTGGATGCTGGGAGCCGGCTACCTGTCTGGACATGGGGCATGGAGCCTGAGGGCCTGGAGCCAAGACTCAACCCTCCCCACAAGTTCCTGTGAGGAGCCGAAATAAAGGTAATTCCCAAGGTCTGGGCCCATGCAGGAGGCAGGATGTTTACTCTGAAAGTGTGTTTGTGCAGCTTGAAGGAACTACTTTGTATCGGCCTCACCTCCTTACCAGTTGTTTCTTACTCACTAGTAATAAAGGCCTTGGAGCCATTTGGGGCTGCACCTCATTCAGGGCAGTCCTCCTGATCCCATAACTTTGTTTGTCTCTTTAATTCCCCCCCCCTCAAACTCAGGTTTGTTCAGCCTTCAGGCTGCTTCCTGACATTTGTGGGCAGGGCGTGAATCTTTCACCAGTGGGTGCATTTACCTGGGTGGGAACCTACCCACGAGAAAATGTGCGGTGGTGTTTCTGGGTGTATTTACGGGGAATTTCATACTCAGCTTGCTGGTCTGAGACTGGTGTTTCTGCTCAGCCTGGGAGACACCTGGACCGATTTTCTCCTGCAGCCCAGAAGGAAGCCACCCTGCCCGCACCTTGATTTCTGGGAATGAGTATTTCACAGGCTGAGGTGGGAGCCCTGTAGGCTGACCAAGCTTCAGTGTGGAGAGCTCTGATCACTGCCCACCTGCCTGGCCAAGGTCTCCTAAGCCCCTGGAGAGAAGCAACAGGAGAGGAAGGGACCCCCAGCTGCAGCCCCCAGTCTTGGGGTGAGCAGCAGGAGGAGGGGGTGCCTGGGGCACTGGCCCATCCCCGCCTCCCTGGCCAGGGCTGATTTCGGGCCTGGGGCCCTGGGGGACCAGTGTGCAGCACTGTGCAAAGGAGAGGCAAGAGCAGGCATGACAGAGTTCGTCTTCTGTCTGTCCCCACCTCCTCCACGGCTACATATACTCAGCACCCCCACCACCCCCCACCCTAGTCTCTGCAGGGTCTGGCTTCTGTCGTTTCCCCTGGAGCCCATGCCTTTCTCTCATTCAATGATTTCTCTGGTGCAAATTGGGAAGAGGGAGTCAGTCACCCTTTCCACCACCCCATTTAACAGGAACCAAATGAATTAACTCCATTTATTCCCACAGAGCTGTGAGAAGGGGTCTGGCCTGGACAACTCTCCTCCCACCAGGGGCAGAGCTCCTAAGTCTGCCCCCCTGCAAACTCTGGGGTTCCACTTCTACCGCATTCACCAGATTCTTCAAACAAGACACGTCTCTTCTCAGAGGAACTCCAGTGTCAACAGTTAAGTTAATCTTTTCTCCACTGTACGAGTTACTACTTAGGTCTGTTACTGGCCAAGCCAAATCCAAATATAATTACACCAAGGTCCCATCCCTCCCTGAAGGAGTTCCCTGTGCTGGTCCTATGGCTCAGGAGGTGCCACTAGGAAATCCAAGTGGGCAGAGTGTGCCACTGAAGGGCACTGGTCCACAAAGGAGAAGCTGGAACAGGACCCCCAAACTCAGGATGAGGGATGGACAGTTGAGACTGGTGGAGACTGTGGCAAATCAGAGAGCCCGTGTTCCATCCAAAGAGGTCCAGCCAAATGCTGCCATGTGGAGATGTGGACCCAGCGGCCCCGTGTTCCATTCTGCTAGAGAGAGAGGAACTCTAGATTTTTATGTGAAATCTCTGAATTATTCAACTGTTGGCAATTAAACAAAAAATGTAACTGATATATCAATAGGGCAAATATAGCATATATTATCAACTAGCTGGAGTCCATAGACTGAGAGTCTGTAATTTGTGCCTTAGGAATCAGCTATAACACTGCTCCCTAATGACAACAATGGTCAAAGCTGGCATCTGCTTCCTGGGCACATGGCATGTGCAAGGCCCTATATGAAGCACCTCACAGTGGTCATCCTCCTGCACCCTGTCGAACCCAGAGAGGAAAATACTGCTCTCCCTGCAGGGTATGGAGGTGAACACAGGTCCAGGCCCCCACAGTCACTTCATAGGCATGATCCCAGACAGGTCCCCTTCCACATCTGAAAAGTGCTCCCTTGAAAACTTCCTGGGCCCCCTAGAACTCAGGCTCTTCTGCCTCCAAGTCGCCACATGAGATGTCCATAAATTCTGCCCCTTTTCCTTCCTGAGCCCGACGTGTGCAGCCACAGGTCTGGTGCAGTGATGGTTATAGGCCTTGATCCTAGGGACTGAACCTGTTAGGAGCCTGGGAAGCCCAGTGGCACCAGTGCAGCTGATGATTCCCCTGAGAGTGCAAGGAGTGAAGGGAACTTCACTGGCCATGCAGGGCTTTCCCAAGGTGGACAGAGAATTGCCACAAGAGCCTTAGGAAAACAGGGCCACTGGGAGCATGGATTTCCCTTTTCCATCATCCCTCATGCTCCATTTCAGGCCAGCAAGGCTTTCACCACAGAACCACCCACTCCACAGTCACCAACTCCATCATCACTGCCTCCCACCGCCACCACCAACCATCCCCTACCAGCCACCATTGTCCCGTTTAGAACCACAGTCAGCCACAGAGCCAGCTCTCCATGGCCACTCTCCTCCCCACACAGCCATCAACACCACCCTTGGTACCCATCACGGCCTGCACACTAGCATCACATCTGCCACCTCCCCGTTCTCTCCATCACAGCTACAGACATTAGCCCCATGAGCTGACACTGTTCCCCACCACCATTCCCCCATTACTGCTGTTACCACTAGCACCAAACAGCCATGGACCTTATCCCCATGATAAGCCAAATGCCAGCTCTGTCATTGCCATCAATCTATGCAAACAGTCACCATGACATGGTCCTCCTGACTACCACCTTCAAGAGTATTTTCAAAACCCAGCTGCAAGTGAAAAGTTTATCGAGGTAATTTTTTCTAGCTGCTCTGACAACCAATACACCCTGCTTGCCCAAAGGGAGGTTTGGTCCCCCTGACACCTTGGTGTGATCAGCGGTTCACAAGGAGGCCTTCCACAGGACTCCTGCCTCCTACTCAGCCCATTCTCTCAGGCCTGCTCTCTCTAGAGCCTTCTGCTGGGCTCCTGACTTCTTCTGGCCACTGGGTAAGCAGGGACAGCACAGACAAATGTCCACATGCTCAGGGCTAGGACTAGAAATGTACAGATGACCCTCACAAGCAATCATTGTCTCAAACCCAGTCTCGGGCGCCACAGCTGCAGGGGGGGCCGGGAAACATGGTCTTCCAGTGCGCCCAGTAACAGGCAGCAGGGGGGCATGTAGCAATGGTCGGCCCCCGGGGGTCTCTGCTAAGGTAATATGTGCCTCGTCAGAAACAGGACATGCCATAGCAAGGGCATTTGTGAAGAAATGGGCACTCTTAGGGGTCACATGCTGAGTCATGTCCCTGAGACATAGCAGACCCAGTTCCTAACACTGTCCATCTCGTGTGTTTTTGCACACACACTTACCCACACCTCCTGTGAGCAAAAATGAGTGCACACACAGACACGCACACACACACAGGTTTCCAAGGACTCCATGCTGACCCAGACAGGATCCCCACGGGTCCCAACACTGGCAATGTCTCATTAAACTAGATGAGAGCAAATTCTGTTTTGGGGCAAACATGCAGGGCAGCCCCTGTGTGTGCCTGAGGGCAAAGAGCAGGAGGCAGGCGGCTCTGTCCTGACTCAGCTCCGCCCAACTTGGGGACCAGTCTGGGGCCTGGGAACCTCCTAAGAGCAAAGTCTAACTTGACAGACACCCCAGCGTCTGACTGTCAGTTTCCTAAATGGCTCTGGAGCTGGCATCCTCATTTTAAACCACTCTCCATAATAAGCAGTGATGACACCACTTCAGGCTTGAGAAAATATCTCAAAACCTTGGGAGACTTTTATTTTTTAGGTAGGTGTCTAATAAAGTGGGCAAAATAAAGAGACAGAGCTAAACTATAGTACTTTTTAATTACAAATTTTAAAAAGGTACAAACTCTACTGATTCTAGTGGCCACTGCTATCACTTTGATGTGGACTCTTCTGGACATTTTCATGCAGTTATAAATATGTGTATGTACCACCAAAAATATGGTCATCTTATGGCAGTTTTCTACAGAAATCACACATTTATGTAATATTCTGAAGCTGGCTCTTTTTCCCATGGCCATGTAATTTAGAGATCCATCTGTCTCTCTGAGCCACCTCTCAACCTCCCGCCCTCCCTCTTTCTACCACAGGATCAGCACAGTATTTCACAGCATCATGTCCTGCAGTTTATTTATCCTTTGTTGACAAAGATGTAATTGCTCCGATGCTCTCCGTTACCAACAGTACTGAAGGGAACAACCTGTGCACCTGTGTGCATATTTTGCTAGACCACTAGTTCTCAAAGTTGGTTCCAGGAACCCCCGGGGTCCCTGAAACTCTTTCGGGGTCTACAAGTTTAAAACTATATTCATAGGACTGGGGACAAGGTGGCTATGGCATAAAAGGAGGCTGTGTGCCCTTCTCCCAGCCACAGACTGGATTTCCAGCTAAAATCTGTGCGGTCAGCTTGAAAAAGAGAAGTGTAACTCATTGGACATATTTCGTCTAAGGAGCACTGAAGAAAGAACGGAGAAAGTGGAAAGACAGAGGGAGTCCTGGAGAGGGGGAGCCCCCCTGTCGTTGATGCTTGGCTGAGAGGCCCCAGTGATATGGGGTGCAAAGCTCCCTCCCCTTGGAAGTGTGGGGTCACATCCCCACGCAGGGCTCCCAAACCCCGAGCAGCAGAGACTAGAAGGAGGGCCCCGTGGCATCGGGAGAGGGACCCGGGGACCTGTCTGTCTGGGCGGCCAGGTCCTTTCCTTCCCGGGAGGGAGTGCGCGGACTAAAGGCTGTACCCGGGGAGAGGCTCGCCCTGGGTGCTGGCTGCTAGAAAAGCTGCGCTGCAATGTTGGGGTCCGAAGAAAGAGGGGGGCTGACGGCTGCGCCCAGAGGAACTCTGAGAGACCCTCTGCTTTCCCGAAAGGCAATGTGCAGAGCCCCAGACACCGACTAAACCATGTTGCCTGAGGAAGGTGGAGGCAT
Organism: Miniopterus natalensis; assembly: GCF_054644295.1. Classification (NCBI taxonomy): domain Eukaryota; kingdom Metazoa; phylum Chordata; class Mammalia; order Chiroptera; family Miniopteridae; genus Miniopterus; species Miniopterus natalensis. The sequence continues at coordinate 73,362,075 of NC_142087.1, read as the reverse complement.
TACCCCACCTCCAGTGCAGGATTGAAGCCCCTTGCCCCACCTCTGGAGCACAGGGACTGATCCTGCCTGTGGAGGGGGTGCAGGGAAGGTGGGGGATTTTTGACTCACACTGAAGAGAGTTGGAAGTGAGAGCAGAGCAGAGACTCTGGGTCCAAGCTTCACTGTCACCAGCCAGCAGAGAGATCAGAGACCTGCCTGGGATGATTTTATAACCCCTTCTGCTTGCATCTGTGGCTCAAGGGTGCTGGATCCTCAGAGAGCAAGGGTGTGTTTTTTATTTTGTGTTGTTTCAGGCACCCCCCAGCATCCCTCAGGAAGGCTTATATTGGAGAGACAGATGAGTGAGAGTGGGCTTTGGGCCTGATTGTTGGGGGCCTGATCCCTGTGTCCTGTGAGTTCAGCCAGCCAGTGCCAGGAAGGAGGGGTGGAGCATGTCTCCACCTCCTGCAGGCTGGGACACCACCCCCATTAGGAAAGAGTTTGGATCAGCTCTCTGAAGCCCCAGATGCCGCAAGGGGCACAGACTGTGGGGGTCAGGAGAACAGCTCAGAGGAGAGCATTTCAAGAGTAAGACCCTCACAGGCTGTTGTCTGGGACAAGAAGGGCCGCAGAACCTCCTGCGGGCTGGGCAGGCACTGTTCTCAACCAGAATCTCTTTGGATCAGTCCCAGCAAGCCCAGGGCAACTGAAGCTTTTCCAGAAAAGGCAGGAGGCTGGATGCAAGCCGCCCCCGCACCAGGCCGCCTCAGGGGAACTGGATTGGACCATGAGGTGGACACTGAGCAGTTGCTCTTCGAAGTGCAGATTAATTACCCCTGGGGCCCTCTGGCCCTAGCTGGGCTGCCTGGCTCCACCCAGAAGGCTCTTCAGAAGGCACTGCAGGCCCAGGCCACCTCCAGGGCAGGTGGCTGGGGGGGGAGGCGACCTCAGAGAGCCTCAGACCCGCCTCAGCTACTGTGGGACACCCCGAGTCAGCCTACACAGCTGGGGACATTAGCTGAGAACAGCACCCCGGCAGGAAGCCTGAAATCAGCGCACAAAGCAGGGAGCCTCGCGCAGCAGGATCTGCCCAGATGACCTTTCCTGGGCTGCTTTGCTGCTGTTCTGTTCCAGTACTTTCCTCTGTATCGCGCTGGCCGCCTTCTCACTGGTCCTGCTTTTGCTCTTTTCTCCTTGTTCCTTTCCAGTCTCCTGCGGCCCCGTCCTCATCTTACTCCATCAGTTAGTTGCTTTCCCTTTTCCGTTCTTTCTTTCACTTTAGCTTTCTCTCTCTTCCTTTTACCTCTGCATAACTTTTTTTAGTAAGAAAATTATAGGCCAGTATCCCTGATGTATAGAGATGTTAAAATCTCAACAAAACATTAGGAAATAATATCCAGAAAGAAATTAATAAGATCATACAACATGGCCAAGAGGGATTTATTCCGGGGATGCACGACTAGTACAGTATTAACAAGTCAGCAAACGTGATGCATCACGTTAAGAAAATGAAGGGTCGAAATCACACGTTCATATCAATACATGCAGAAAGAGAATTCGATAAAATCTAGTACCCATTTTTTATAAAAACGTTTAGTAATGGGGGAATAGAGGGATCAGACCGCAGCATAATAAAGGCCATATATGGCAAACCCACAGCCAACATCATAATCAATGAGCAAAAACGAAAAGCATTTCCCCTAAGAACAGGAACAAGACAGGGGTGTCCGCTTTCAACACTTATTCACCATGGCACTGGAAGTGCTAGCCACAGGCATCAGACAAGAAAAAAAGAATAAACGCATCCAAATTGGAAAGGAGGAAGTGAAACTGTCACTATTTGCAGATGACATGATATTGTACATAAAAACATACAGAATCCACCTGAAAACTAACAGAGTAAATGAATGAATTTGGGAAAGTAGGAGAATACAAAAGCAACATCCAGAAATCGGTAGCGTTTTTATACACCAATAACAATCTCTCTGAAAGAGAAACCAAAAAAGAAATCTCTTTTACCACTGCAACAACAATAATAACAACAAGGTGCCCAGGAATAAACTTACCCAAGGCAGTAAAACACCTGTACTCAGAACACTATAGGACAGTGATGAGAGGAAAAGGGAGACAGAAACACGTGGGAGCAAGTTCCGTGATCACGGATTGGAAGAATCAACGTCATTAAAATCTCCACACTACCCAAAGCAACCTGTAGAGTCAACTCAATCCCTATGAAAATAGCAGTGGCATATTTCACAGATCTAGAACAAATATTTCAAACACTTATATGGAACCAAAAAAAAACCCCCGAATAGCCTGAGCAATCTTGAGAAAGTAAAACCATTTGGAAGTATCACACTACCTGATATCAAACTATATTACACGGCCATTGTAGTGAAAACGGCCTGGCCCTGGCATAAGAACGGGCATATTGATCAATAAAACAGACGAGAGCCCAGAGACAAAGCCACGCCTTTATGGCCAATTCCTGTTTCACAAAGGAGGCAAGAACATAGAAAGGAGTAAAGACAGTAGCTTTAATAAATGGTGTTGGAAAATTCGACAGGTATATATATTAAAGAAAGGAAATAGACCACCAACTTACACCTCACACACTATACTCAAAATGGGTAAAAATGTGAATGTCAGTTGATGAACCATAAAATTCCTAGAACAAAACACAGGCAGTAAAATATCTGACGTCTCTCGCGAGAATATTTTTGTAGGTATATCTTCTTGCGCAAGAGAAACAAAGGAAAAATAAACCAACGGGTCCACATCAAACTAAAAAGCTTTTACACAGCAAAAGAAACCATCAACAAAATGAAAAGGCAACCCATTGCACAGGAGAATATACTCACCAATGATACTTGTGATAAAAGGTTAATTTCTAAAATATATTAAAAATGTATACTACTCAATACCAAGAAGACAACTAACCCAATTTAAAAAATGGACACATGTTCAGACGGCCTGGTTCAAGGGTGAGCATCAACCTATGGTCCAGGAGCTCGCTGTTCGATTCCCGCTCAGGGCACATGCCGGGGTCGTGGGCTTGATCCCAAGCAGGGGACGTGCAGCAGGCGGCCAACCAATGACTCTGTCATCACTGATTTTTCTTCCTCTATCTTTCTCTCTCTTCCTCTCTCTGAAATCCTGGCTCTAGCCCTAACCATAACACTATAGCTAGTTCTCATTTTAACCCTAACTCTAGCCTTACCCGTAAACTTAACCCGAAACTTAGACCTAGCCCTAGGCCTACAACTAACTTTAACCCTAAACCTAACCATAACCTAGCTTTAACACTAGCCCTAACTTTAGCCCTAACCCTAAACATAGTCCCAAACCGAACACTAACCCTAATCCTAAACCTAAGCCCAGTTCTAGCCCTAGTCCTATCTTGAGCCCTAATCCTAACCTAACCTTTAGACCAAGACCTAAACCTAAACCTAGCCCTAGTTTTTGCCATAACCCTAACTGTAAACTTAGCCCTAACCTTAACACTAACCCTAACAATAGCCCTAGCCCTAGCCCTAACCCTAATTCTAAACTTAGCCCTAGAACAAGCCCTACCTCTAGACCTAACCCTAATCCTAAGGCTTCCCCTGCAAGGAGTCCTAAACCTACATTTAACCATAACCCTAATGCTAATTGTAGCCTTGTCAATAACCCTAACCACATGCATAGCCATAACCCTAGCCCAAACCATAACCCTGATGGTAACTCTAAACCTAACCCTAGAGCTACTCCTAAGTATGACCCAACCTTAACCCTACCCATACTCCTAACACTAAACCAAACCAAACCAAACTTTAACCATAGCCCTAAAGCTAACCCTAACCCTAACCTTGTATCCAATTCTTGTCCTACATTCGGCACCAGTCCTAGCTGAAAACTGATTCTAGACCTAACTGTGGCCTTGGGCCTAATCCTAACACTCTTCCTAAGCCTAAGCTGAATATTAAACCTAATTCTAAGGCTAACCCTAGCCCGGACCCTAAACCAAATCCCAAACCTAACTCTAAATTGATCCCTGCATCTAAAACTCATCATAAATTAACCATAACCCTAGACCTAGACTTAGGCCTAGTCCTAATTCTAACCAAAACCCTAATCCTAAACCTAGCTTCAATCCTAACCCTAACACTAGCTCTAGCCCTATCTTAATACCTAACCCTAACCCTAAATCTAGGCCTACATCGAATCCTAAGCCTGACCCTAACCCTAATTCTAACCCCAATGCTAGTACTAAACCCCAAAACTAATTCTAAAACTAGTTCTGGCACATGCCCCAGCTCGAAAGGGAAACCTAATCACAACATTAGCCTTAGCACTTACCCTAAACCGGAACAAATGCTACCCTAATGCTAATAACACCAAATCTAGCCCTAGCGAAAAACTCAAACCTAACCCTAAATGGAACCCTAATTCTAGCAATAGACCTATCTCTAACTTTAACACTAAATTGAACCCCAAACCTAGCCTTCTTCTTAAAACTAAACTAACCTAACCCAATCCCAAATGTGGGGAACCGCTGTGGCCCCAGGCACGGAGGAGCTGCCTGGGTGAGCTGCAGAGGTGCTCTCCTGCTCCCTGACCCAGTCCTTGAGGCACCAAAGCAATACTAATTTAGCTTGCGGCCATAAATTCTAGAAAGGCTAATTAGGAAGCTGGCCCTGGCCTGAAGGGTTAAGGGATAGTTAAACCACATACGAAGCCAAGGACTCAATCCTCCCCAAAAGTTCCCATTAGAAGCAGAGAGAAAGATAGTTTCCAAGGTCTGAGCTCCTGCAGGAGGCAGGGTGTTTAGTCTGAAAAAGCATTAGTAGGAGCTTGGAGGAATTACATTGTATCGGGGAAGGGGAAGAAATGCGGGGCTGGGGGCTATTCAGCACAATCAACAGTGCCTGTACATATTGAGCTGAGAAAATAAACTCGGGGCTGAGGCAGTTACAAGCTCCAGTCCTCCCGATCCCATCTTTTTTGTGTCTGTCTTTTCTCCATCCTCACCCCTTCCTCAGGACCGTTCGACTCTGCCAGCGGGCTCCGGCACCCAAATTGTAATGCTAAACTTTAAACTTACCTCCAAATCTAACCCTAACCTTAACCATAATTTTAGCTCTAACTATAACCCTAACACTAAAACGAAACCTAATCCTAACCCTAGATTTACCCTAATCCTAAACCTAACCATAATTTTAAAACTAGCCTCAGGTCTAGCCTTAATTTAACACTAACTTTAGCCCTAGAGTCAGCCCTAACCCTGATTCAAACACTAACCATAACCATGAACTTAACCAGAGCTTTGATTGAAAATATACCCCTCCACTAATCCTAAACTTAACATTAGCCATAGGCCTAGTCCTAAGGCTAACACTAAACCTAGCTCTAATTCTAACTCTAGCCCTAGCCCTAACTCGAACTTTAAACTTACCCGAGAACGAAACCTAGCTCGAACCCTAACTATAACACTAGCCCTAACTCTCACCATAGCCCTAACCTTAACCCTAACACTAGTCCTAGCCCTACCCTTTTTCCTAATATTAACCTCAACCCAAACCCTAACCCTCAACTTAACTGTAAAATTCACCCTAACACCTAACCCTAACCCTAACCATAGCCATAGGCCTAGCCTTAAACTGAACGCTAAACCTTGTCCCAGCCCTCTCCCTAACCCTAAACCTAACCTGGGCCCTGGGCCTAATACAAAAGGCAACAACCAACCACCAACCAAACCAACGGAAAAACTTAGCCTTAGTTTCTCCCTATACCTAACCCTAACGTAATTTACCCATTACCTTAGCCTAAACTTAACCCTAAACGTAACTTTGATCTTAAAACTAGCCCTGGACATAGCCTTAGCTCTAGCCCTGAATCTCACCTACAACTCGCCCGAGCCCTAGGTCTGCTTGACATGATATTGTGCATAAAAACATACAGAATCCACTAGAAAACTAACAGAGTTAATGAATGAATTCAGGAAAGTAGCAGGATACACAATCATCATCCAGAAATCAATTGGCATTTTTATACACCAATAACAATCTGTCTGAAAGAGAAACCAAAAAAGCAATGAATTTTAGAACTGCAACAACAACAACAAGGTGCCGAGGAATAAACTCACCCAAGGCAGTAAAACACCTGCACTCACAAAACTATAGGACAATGATGAGAGGAAAAAGGGAGACAGAAACACATGGGAGCATGTTCCGTGATCACGGATTGGAAGAATTAACGTCATTAAAATCTCCACACTACCCAAAGCAACCTATAGAGTCAACACAGTCCCTATGAAAATAGCAGTGGCATATTTCACAGATCTAGAACAAATATTTCAAACACTTATATGGAACCAAAAAAACCCCCGAATAGCCTGAGCAATCTTGAGAAAGTAAAACCATTTGGAAGTATCACACTACCTGATATCAAACTATACTACACGGCCATTGTAGTGAAAACGGCCTGGCCCTGGCATAAGAACAGGCATATTGATCAATAAAACAGACGAGAGCCCAGAGACAAAGCCACGCCTTTATGGCCAATTCCTGTTTCACAAAGGAGGCAAGAACATAGAAAGGAGTAAAGACAGTAGCTTTAATAAATGGTGTTGGAAAATTCGACAGGTATATATATTAAAGAAAGGAAATAGACCACCAACTTACACCTCACACACTATACTCAAAATGGATAAAAATGTGAATGTCAGTTGATGAACCATAAAATTCCTAGAACAAAACATAGGCAGTAAAATATCTGACGTCTCTCGCGAGAATATTTTTGTAGGTATATCTTCTTGAGCAAGAGAAACAAAGGAAAAATAAACCAACGGGTCCACATCAAACTAAAAAGCTTTTACACAGCAAAAGAAACCATCAACAAAATGAAAAGGCAACCCATTGCACAGGAGAATATACTCACCAATGATACTTCTAATAAAAGGTTAATTTCTAAAATATATTAAAAATGTATACTACTCAATACCAAGAAGACAACCAACCCAGTTTAAAAAATGGACACATACTCACCGGCTTGGCTCAGTGGTTCAGCATCAACCTATGGTCCAGGAGCTCCCTGTTCGATTCCCGCTCAGGGCACATGCCCGGGTCGTGGGCTTGATCCCAAGCAGGGGACGTGCAGCAGGCGGCCAACCAATGACTCTGTCATCACTGATTTTTCTTCCTCTATCTTTCTCTCTCTTCCTCTCTCTGAAATCCTGGCTCTAGCCCTAACCATAACACTATAGCTAGTTCTCATTTTAACCCTAACTCTAGCCTTACCCGTAAACTTAACCCGAAACTTAGACCTAGCCCTAGGCCTACAACTAACTTTAACCCTAAACGTAACTGTACCCTAGCTTTAACACTAACCCTAACTTTAGCCCTAACCCTAAACGTAGTCCCAAACCGAACACTAACCCTAATCCTAAACCTAAGCCCAGTTCTAGCCCTAGTCCTATCTTGAGCCCTAATCCTAACCTAAACTTTAGCCCAAGACCTAAACCTAAACCTAAACCGAGCCCTAGTTTTTGCCATAACCCTAACTGTAAACTTAGCCCTAACCTTAACACTAACCCTAACAATAGCCCTAGCCCTAGCCCTAACCCTAATTCTAAACTTAGCCCTAGAACAAGCCCTACCTCTAGACCTAACCCTAACCCTAAGGCTTCCCCTGCAAGGAGTCCTAAACCTACATTTAACCATAACCCTAATGCTAATTGTAGCCTTATCAATAACCCTAACCACATGCATAGCCATAGCCCTAGCCCAAACCATAACCCTGATGGTAACTCTAAACCTAACCCTAGAGCTACTCCTAAGTATGACCCAACCTTAACCCTACCCGTACTCCTAACACTAAACCAAACCAAACCAAACTTTAACCATAGCCCTAAAGCTAACCCTAACCCTAACCTTGTATCCAATTCTTGTCCTACATTTGGCACCAGTCCTAGCTGAAAACTGATTCTAGACATAACTGTGGCCCTGGGCCTAAACCTAACACTCTTCCTAAACCTAACCTGAATATTAAACCTAATTCTAAGGCTAACCCTAGCCCGAATCCTAAACCAAATCCCAAACCTAACTCTAAATTGATCCCTACATCTAAAACTCACCATAAATTAACCATAACCCTAGACCTAGACTTAGGCCTAGTCCTAATTCTAACCAAAACCCTAATCCTAAACCTAGCTTCAATCCTAACCCTAACACTAGCTCTAGCCCTATCTTAATACCTAACCCTAACCCTATATCTAGGCCTACATCGAATCCTAAGCCTGACCCTAACCCTAATTCTAACCCCAATGCTAGTACTAAACCCCAAAACTAATTCTAAAACTAGTTCTGGCACAAGCCCTAGCTCGAAAGGGAAACCTAATCACAACATTAGCCTTAGCACTAGCCCTAAACCTAAACAAATGCTACCCTAATGCTAATAACACCAAATCTAGCCCTAGCGAAAAACTCAAACTTAACCCTAAATGGAACCCTAATTCTAGCACTAGACCTATCTCTAACTTTAACACTAAATCTAACCCCAAACCTAGCCTTCTTCTTATAACTAAACCCAACCTAACCCAATCCCATAATGTCATGGTAAACTTTAACCTTACCTCCAAATCTAACCCTAAACTGAAACATAATTTTAGCTCTAACTATATCCTTAACACTAAAACGAAACCTAATCCTACCCTAGATTTACCCTAATCCTAAACCTAACCATACTTTTAAAACTAGCCTCAGCTCTAGCCTTAATTTAACACTAACCTTAGCCCTAGGGTCAGCCCTAACCCTGATTCAAACCCTAAGCCTAACCATGAACTTAACCATAGCTTTGATTGAAAATATACCCTTCCACCAATGGTAAAATTGACATTAGCCATAGGCCTAGTCCTAAGGCTAACACTAAACCTAGCTCTAATTCTAACTCTACCCCTAGCCCTAACTCTAACTTTAAACTTAGCCCTAGAACGAAACCTAGCTCGAACCCTAACTATAACACTAGCCCTAACTCTCAGCATAGCCCTAACCTTAACCCTAACACTAGCCCTAGCCCTACCCTTTTTCCTAGTGCTAATATTAACTTTAACCCAATCCTTACCGTAAACTTAACTGTAAAATTCACCCTAACCCTCACCCTAACACTAACCATAGCGATAAGTTTAGCCTTAAACTGAACCCTAAACCTTGTCATAGCCCTCTCCCTAACCCTAATCCTAACCCGGGCCCGAGTCCTAATACAAAAGGCAACAACAAACCTACCAACCGAACCAACCAAAAACTTAGTCTTAGTTTATCCCATACCTAACCCTAACCGTAATTTACGCATAACCATAACCATAACCTAAACTTAACCCGAACCCCAGCCCTAGCCTTTTCTCTAACCCAAACCCTAACCATAACCCTAAACCAAGCTTTAACCCTAAAACCTACACCTAACTCTAAGCCTAACCCGAACCCTACCCCGAGCAACAATAACAACGATGGTTCTGGCCTCACCTGTTCAAGGCCTGCAGGCAGCTCCAGTTGTGGCACCGACCTGGCCGCAGTGTCTGTCCCGCCGTCAGAGCAGCCACCCAGGAAACCCGTGGGGGAGCCTGAGCTCTTCTCGCCCCGCTGGGTGGACAGCTCTGGGGCTGCCCAGACAGCACGCGTGGTGGTGCCAACAGTGAAGACGTCACGTTGTGGGAACCATTCTTGTCATTCAGACCCCGGGCGGCATATACTCTGGTGCTCACGGCGCTTCCAGAGGCCCCGCGGGCTCGGCAGCAATCACCGGGCACTGACGGGCCACACACGGGACACGGAGGAAAACCCTGCGGGGCGCTGTGCTGGCCGCGTCTTTCCGCCTGTGCGGGCCCTGCCCCGCCTGGGGCTTCTGCTCCTGCTCCCGGGCCCCCTGCCCAGGCTCTGCCAAGGCCGCCCCTTCTTCTCCTCTGGGTCTCTGCTGACATGTCAGGTCTTCAGTGAAGCTTCCCGGCCCCGCACACACAGGATGGGGCTGCGCCCAGAACCCCTGCCTTTCCCGCTCTGTTTCCTCAAGGGCTGGTTTCCTGAGCTGCCAGCCTGCGGGGGGTGAGAGGGGCACTGACCTCTCCCTGGGCCACCAGCACCTGGCACAGTGACTGGCACAGGGCAGGCGGGATCCAGGCTGCGGACGGGCTGAGCTGGCGGGGCCCCCGGGGCGGTCTAGCCCTGCCCCCCGCCAGCCCAGCTCCCGCCGCGGTTCCTGAGCGGGGGCGCCCGGGCGGTGGGGAGACTGGAGCCGCGGGCTGGGGGCGCAGGGACTGGACCCAGACGGGGGGGGGGGGGGGGGGCGAGACCCAGGCAGCAGGCCCAGCCCCGCCCGCGACATGGCCAGGCCCGCAGGGCGGTGCTGGGGCAGCGTCTCCCCGCCCCCGGGGCAGGGGCGCAGGCTCCATCCTCCAGCTTGTTCCCGGGCTCAGAGCAGCTGCCCCAGAGGCCTTGGGAGGCGCGGCTTCCAGAAGGCTCCTGAGGGCCATTGCTCCCCCGGGGCCAGAGGGACCTGGGGTTTATGGCGCCCTGTTTACGGGGAGTTTGGGCGGCGGGAGGGGGGAGGGGGCGGGTCGGGGACAGTGCTGGTTACCCCCCCACCCCCACCCCCGCTCTCAGCCTGCAGCAGGAGCACAGGCAGCCCAACCGCAGGGGGCTGGGCCCTGAGCCCCACTTGGAGAGGGAAGGGGGTTTCTGAGCCGTGCTAGAGCCCCAGCCCTCCCCAGGCCCTGCCGGCCCTGCGGGGACCCTGCACCACCCCCTGGGGTCCACTGTGCCCCCCTTACAGATGGGGAGGCCGGGGCTTCCAGGGCCCACTCTTTCCGCTCTACCCCCTGGAAAAGGTCAAGGAGGGAGAGAGAGAGAAGCCCGGGCAGTCTCCAGCCTCCAGACAGCCCCTGGCCTCTCTGTGCCCTGTGTGGGGACAGCACTGCGGGGACACATTCCAGCCTGGACCAGGGGGGCAGCTCCCTAAAGCTCCCAGGGCCCAGCTGCGCTGCTCTTGGCGTCACCTTCCTCTTTGGCCCCTTCTTCCTTCTTGTCCTTCCCTTTAGCCCCCCTCAAAGGCGGGCTCCCCTTGCTGAGCCGGGGCCCCTGTGAGGGCACATCCCTGAGTTTCCAGGGACTTGGCAGGCCAGGCGTTAAACGCAGCCGCCGTCAACAGTGAACTGTGCGGCCCCGCGATCACATGATTGACAGCAAACACCTGCCGCCTGGAATTATTCTCCTTACCTATGCTCTTGGGGCTGTTTCTACCCATTGCATCTGCAGGGAGGGGATATTATAGAGCAGGTGACGCCACACTGCTCTTCCCATGGCTGTGGGGAGTGACACCATGTTGGCAGCTTGAAATGGGCCGTGGTGAGAATATTGACAGCACAGGAACTGGCAAATGTACCAAATCAGGGCTTGATTTGCTTTCCGCAGCGCCTGCTGTCTCCAGACTTAAGACAGTGATGGGGAAGATGTTAATAGCAGAGATTAAACTTAAGAGTGTGTCTTGGGTGAATATTATGGCATGTAAATTGTGTCTCTGTTTTTAAAAAACTGCCTGCAGCCATTACAATGTGAACACATTACAGGAAACTGAGGAATGCCATCTGGCATTCAGAAAACGAGCACCTGATAAGGAGCCACTCGCATCGTTAACGAGGGACTGACGTTCTCACAAACATCTTCAGCTTGTTTTCCTTGGTAACACAAGGAGAACATCACCCGACATTCCCGTTGGAGCTACACTCATCCGTCAGCTGAGGGCAAGCATAGGCGGCTATAAATACACCAGTTTGGCCAAATGCAAGGAGCGCTTCCTGAGGATCCATTGCTGTGCATAGACATGTATATGTGCATGTGTAGGTGCATGTGAATATGTATGCATGTGTACCTGTGTACGTACGTATGCATACATGTAAATACATTCCCTCCTGTGCCGCTGGCTGGTTGAGAAACATTTGGCTGGGTGCTTCCCAGGGTCCGTCCGACCTTTTCTAATATTCTCACGTGACTGTTCTGCCCAGGGTGAGCCCCTCCTGTCCCACAGCTGACCCCAAATCTCCCTCCAGGCAAACCTCAGCCCTGAGCTGTGGGCATGAATACCCAGCTGTCGCTTGGATATTTCCCACCCAGCAGGTCGCACACCTCCCAGGCCAGTGCAGAGAGGGGGGGCCCTGGAGCTCAGCAGAGTCATGATTTGGGGGCCCCCTCAGCAACAGGACCCGTGATACTGCTCAGGGGACCATCACCTGGGCTTGGCTGGGTGTGTGAGCAAGATGTCAGGGTTGGAACCAGCTGATGCAGTAATGGATAGGACACAGTGGGAGAGCGATGCCAAACATGGTCTGAATGGAAGGGGACAGATGTGATGAGATGAGGGACACAGCGGCTTGGGTGGAGGGAGGATGGTGAACCTCGATTTTGAGTTGGAGGTGTCTTTGGGACATCCAAGCTGGAAACAGATCTGGAGATTCCCGAGGAGAGGCTGGGGCTAGAGGTGTTGGAATCTTCTGGGAAGACTGCAATTAAAGCTCTGGGTGTGAGCCCGGCTGGCACGGTCAGTGCCTGGGCTTTGACCTATGAACCAGGTGTTCAGGGTTCAGTTCCCATCAGGGCACACGCCCCGGTTGTGGGCTCAACCCCAGAAGGGGGCATGCAGCAGGCAGCCGATCAATGACTCTCTCGTCAGTGATGGATCTATGTCTCTCTCCCTCACTCTTCCTCTCTCTGAAATCAATAAAAAACATCGATTGTTTAAAAGCGGTGGGCTTATTTGAGCTTGTCTGGGGTTGGAGGGGGGTGAGAGAGTGCAGGGTGCACCCCGACGTGAGCCATGTAGGGACCCTAGACCACAAAGGGATGGGTGTAGCTCGTGTGGAGGCTGAGGGAGGGGAATGTTCAGAAAGGAAGGTCACCCGGGGTGAACGCCTGACAGGCGTCATGGGGCTGAGAGGTTGTGTGAGGCAGGCAGAGCAGTTGACAAGCCCCTGCCAAGACGCAAGTCAGGCGAGGGGGGATGTCACCTAGGACAAGAACAGAAAGTTAAGATGACGTGGCAGGTTCCAGCCCATTCTCAGGATCAGGTGACATATCAAACGTGGGAAGTGGGGATAGGAGGGGTCAAGCCTCTACCACAGGCTCCTGTGCTTGACAGCTGCTGTCCTTGGATTAAGGGGGGAGCCCTGAGGAGCCAGGGGGAGGGGAGGAAGCCTGCAGTCCAGACAGGGGGCGTAACAGGCAGCGCACTTCAGGCCTGCAGCTCAGGAGAGGTCAGTGCTGGGGAGGAGGGTGGGGTCAGCCCTGAGGGGGGCATGGAGGGAGGTGCCTCAAAGGGGAACTCAGGAGTGAGCACACGAGCTTCCATGAGGGTTTGTGGGAGGAATGACTGACTGAGGGCCTGGCAAGTGTGAGCACTGGAGAGCTGTCCCACGGGGGAGAGAACCACGAGCCAGAGGCTGAGAGCTCCAAGGAGTGACTGGCCAGGGTCAGATCCTGCAAAAGCCAAGGGCCCAGGACACACAGCCTGCAGGTGCCGCTGCTCAGTTTGGCTCTAAGCATTGCGGGTGGCAGCTCCCACTGAGTGGTCGGCTAGGACAGGCTGCAGAGCCTGGGGAGCAGGGGACAGGAGGCTCGAGGACACACTTGTACAGAAGAGGTTTGGTGGGAAGGCAGGGCCATGGAGGCAGCAGCTGCACAGAAAACCATTAGAAGACTGGGTCAGGTGGGGACACTTCCATGCCTCCTTCCTGCCTCCCTCTCTCACCTTCCAGCCTCTAGTCTGAGGCCTCCAAGATCTAAACTCCAGATCGGGCTCTTCCTAGTGCAGTAGCCTTGGAAAAATCCAAAGGATCGCTGTAGGCTGAGCTCCTTTGTGATCTAAATCCCACATCAAAACGGGATTCAACTTATACAAACTTAACATAAATACAGGTCTGGAAAAAGCTGCTGCATGGTGAAGAGGAGCCAGGCTTTCCCAGTCTCTGACCTCGTGGCAAAGGGAGCTGTGGATTCCAGGGGGGGGGACTGGGGGGCTAATGCAGGGAACCCCGAGGGGCCGGCGCTCTTCAAGGCTGCCAGGGAGGAGCGGTGAAGAAAACTAGGACTCAATTCTACTCCAGCTCATTTTATTGCAACCCCATCCCCGTGTCCAGAATCAATGGCTATTTAATACACATGCAAAGCACTCCTAAAATCGACCACGTGAACATGCCCATTTCTTTACCAGTATATGAACTCAAAAGGGAAAAATCTTTATAAGACCAAAATCAACAGGTTTAGTACATCCAGGAAGAGCATCTTTAGTAAACAACAGGAAAGAAAATGTGTCAGGAACCAGGCCAAATACACAGAACAGGACGTGAGACTCCCATTGGCCACGATGACTCCCAAGGGAACATCAATATAGGGTGACCCCAAAAAGGTAGACAGACGTGAGACTCTTGATGGAACATAAACATAAGGTATTTCCAAAATGATATACCCATGGCAGATTATTGATAGAACACAAATATAGGTGTCCCCAAAATGGTACACACACGGGAGATTCATGATAGAACTTAAATATAGGTGTTCCCAAAACCGTACACACAGGGGAGATTCACGGTGGAACATACGTATTGGGTGTCACCACAAACGTACACACAGGCTAGACTTCCAATGGAACATAAATTTAGGTGTCCCCAAAAAGGTACCAATAGGGGAGATACCCGATAGAAAATAAATATAAGAAGGTGTCAACCGAAAGGTACACCAGGGAAGACTCCTGATGGAACATCAATACAGGGGTCCCCAAAGAGGTACACACAGGTGAGACTTCTGGTGTTACATATATATTGGGTGGCCCCAAAAAGGGACACAAGGGGAGATTCCTGATGGAACACAAATACACGGGGTCCCCAAAAAGGTACACAGAGGTGAGATTCTTGTTGTAACAAATACTGGGCTTCCCCAAAAAGCCACACAGAGGGGAGACTCCTGATGGAACATAAATATAGGGTTTTTCCAAAAAGGTACACACATGGGAGATTCGTGATAGAACATAAATATAGGTGTCCCCAAAAACGTACACACAGGGGAGATTATCGATGGAACGTACGTTTTGGGTGTCACCACACAGGTACACACAGGGTAGACTTCCAATGGAACATAAATTTAGGTGTCCCCAAACAGGTACCAATAGGGGAGATGCCCAACAGAACATAAATATAAGAAGGTGTCAACTGAAAGGCACACAAGGGAAGACTCCTGATGGAACATTTATACAGGGGTCCCCAAAAAGGTACACACAGGTGAGAATTCTGATGGAACGTAAATATTGGGTGGCCCCAAAAAGGGACACAAGGGGAGATTCCTGATGGAACATAAATACAGGGTGTTCCCCAAAAGTTACACACATTTTGACAGCTGATAACTCTTATTTTCACTCTCTTCAGGTTTAAGGAATTTGAAGCAATGGGTGAAGCCACACTAAGTTTTGAACAAAGAAAATGTATCCACTGGACTCTTTATGGGGATACGTAAAAGAAAGTCTACGGTACAAAAGCAACAACACTTGGGAACTGAGGGCAGCTACTGAAAGACAAGGCGCACAGATTCCCACAGAACAGGGTGATCCCTGAGGTTTGCGGGTCCTTTGCTGCGCATCAGCTCTGGCCTGGGCGCTCCGGAAACAGAAGCAAAGGAATCGCAAACATCAGGAACCACTTTGTTTGGCGTTTGTGCGCTTTCTTTCCACAGCTGCCCCCGATTCATTGACTGTTGCCGGGTTTGAGCCGTAAGCTTGATATTTTATGAATCCCCATAAGAGAGTTTAGTGGATAATTTTTCATTGTTCAAAGCTTAGTCTGGCTTCACCCATTGTTCCAAACTTGTTAAACCTGAAAAGGAGTGAAAATTGAGGGAGTTACCAGCTCTGAAAATTTACGTACATTTTTGGGAGACACCCTGTAGATCACCCTCAAAATACATGCATTGCACAAGTGTGTGCACACCTCTGTAATAGATTATAGGCAATGCGGTCACTATCCCCAGGACTTATTCATAAAGCATAAGTCAACATCTCACCCACGATGGGGACACTGGGGACCTACACCCACTCCCAAATCAGGCGTGTACCTCATCTCAGACACACTCCCCTCAACACACTATGTACACTTGCTGGGGTCTGCCCAGAGACAGGCTCTGGGGAGGCTGGGTCAGCCTCAGGGGGTGCTGGGTGGGGCCTCGCCTCAGCAGGTCTCAAGCTGGGCTTCACACAGGCCCTGGCTTCAGCAGCTTCCCCTCGGAGGTGCTGACAGCCATGTTCATGGTGGGGCCGCAGAGCTGGTGGGTATCCTGGTCCCTTCTTTTCTGGTAGGGGGTCCTGGCTAAGATATGATGGTTCGGGCATCATTGCCCTTGCTCAACAGGTAATTCAGCAGGTCATCCTGGTAGGTGGAATATCCTACAGAGAAGAGAGGAAGAAGGGAGAGGCGAGGGTGAGGGACACGAGGGTCCTCAGAGAGCCCTCTCCCGGTCAGGACGTCCCCTGTGCAGGCCACTTGGCCAGGACTGAAGTTTCCTGCTCCTGTTGGGCCTTTCACAGCCTAGCTGGGCCCCACCACACACCCGGCCCGTGGTTGAGATGGGGAGGCCGGGGCCCCACATGGGTCAGGGAGAAAAGCCAGGCGTCCGTCACTCAGGCAGCTCCCTAGCTTCACCAGCAGGAAAACAGACCCAGAGGGAGATGCCGTTTCCAAAAACACATCCACTGGATGGGAGGGTCGGGGCTGGGAGCCTGGGCACAGCCAAAGCTTTCCATCTGTCCTCATTCCCACCAAGCTCAGTGGGAGGCAGAGACCGGCTGGGCACATTGTCCTCTCTTCCTTCCAGGCCACCAGCTCAGACACCTGGTGAGGGCTTCATCTTAGGCCACAAGAAACAGAAAGGACGCCAGCAGCTCCTATATGCCAGCCTGACCTCACTCGAAACCCTCACTGACACCTACACCTTTCTTTTGATCTGACAAGGGGGATGTAGGAACAACGAGGTGGGCCACCAAGGGTAACTCAAGACTGTGCAGGGGACAGCCACCCCACCATTGTTCCCTTTAAGCCACTGCCCTGGCACAGCATCTGTGCTGGGCTGGCCTTCCCCTGTCCAGGGAACCACTGTCCTTTCCCACCATGCGGGCAGCAGGCCTAGGCCCCCAGACCGAAGTCTGACCCTGCTCTGGAACCTGCAGCCCTCTGCCAGCACCTCACAGCCTGGAGGAGCCGAGTGCAGGTGTCCCCTGAGGCGGATGGACACCATGAGGAGAGGAAGGAGTGCATGCAGAGGAGCCAGGGGTCACCAGCACATGGAGTCAGACCCCAGGCAGCTAGACATTTGAGGGACCGTCAGTCTGCGGGACAGCTCAGCAGCCCGACACACCCCTACACCTGCCAACAATGCCTGACCCAGGATTCTGACATCTGGACCCACAACTAGACACACACTCATCCCCAAAGGCAAAAAAAATCAACCTTCTCAGTGACGAGTGTGGGGGAAACACCCTCCCGGCTGCCGTGTACCTGCATGCGAGTGTCCACCACAGCCCTCGGGTCTGAGGGTGAGAGCGGCTACAGGGAGGGGACACTGCCCTGGCCGAGGGCAGGCTGCCCCTTCCAGGCCTGCAGACCTCCCCTCCTGGCCCATTCCTCTAGCACATACAGTATCCGGTCCCTGTTCCCGGGATCATCAGTGTCCATCCCGCTGCACACTAACAACTGTGGGACAGGGACGTGTTTTCGTGGTCCCAGCTCACAGCTGGTGAGCAGCTGAGCTGCACTGAGAACCGGGGACACACCCGGACATGCTCTGCTTCCCGCCCCGCCAAGCCGTCTGCTCCGGATTCACCGGGTCCACAGGGCACCCAGGTCCCAAGTGCTGGCGCGGGCCACAAACAGCAGCAGCTGGAAAACACCACTTGGCAAGGGCATGTGGGGTGAGCCACAAATACTTGGTTTTTCTGAAGGCACAGAAACAGGACCTGCTTTCCACAGTGACGTACAGGTCAGAGCCACCCACGGCCTTGCTCACAGCCTTGCTGAAGACCCTGCGTATGTCCATTAGGTATTTAATGCACCGGGATCTCCCTATAGAAATGGCTTCTTCTAGGCCTGACAGCTACAAGGAAACCCAAACATAGGCTATGGTGCTTCTCCGTGCTGGCTGTGTGGACATCAGCTCTGGAGATTTGCGTCCCTCTCACCACACACACGATCTGCGAGGCTTCTCATGCTTAAGTGACTACATTGTTCTGGGACAAAACTACCACAACACTGCCTGGGTTTGTATTTTCTACTTGATTGGTAACATACCTAAGGAGGCAGACGTGTGTGCATGGAGCATGCCCCTCAGGCTCCTACACACTCGTGTGCACATCCAACACTCCTTCTGGCTGGTTCTACCTTCCCAGGAAGGAGACCGGAGATCCCACCCTTTACTACCCACCTGCAGCCAGTCGCCCTCCTACCTTTCCTGGGAGCCTGCTGTGGGCGTACTGGTCTTTCACCATTGGGAGCAGGATGGGATGGGCTCCCGGGGATCCAGTGGACAGGCACCTACAATCGATACCTCTCCTTTTTTCGATCCCTTTTTATTGGTTTTAAAAAGGTTGAGGATCCATTTGGGTCCAATCCAGCGTTTTTTCCTAGTTTGAAGGAGATTTTTAGGGCACAGTTACACTCACTGCCCCCTCCAGCAGGTTTCGGGTGCCCTACCGTGACCTGGGATTTCCATCACTTGCCTGTGAAGTTGCCCATTAACTTGGGGATCAGAATTCGGCTTCTTTTTGCCATCACCAGGATCACTGGATCTGGGGTTCAGGAGGTAAAACAGAATTTGCAGTTAACGTGCACAGACTCGGGGATGGTAGAAGTGTCGGTCTTGGCAGAAGCCCACACTAGCCTTCGGGGAAACAGAACTTCAAATACCGCCCTCAGCCCGTGGCTGTCTGCCGAGCACAGGAAGCGGTGCTGCGCGAACCTAACCTATGTTTCCTAGAAAGTTCACATGAAAATGCCATTTTCAGGAAAAGCCAGGGACCTTCTCATTTTCTGCTAGAGTCAATAATGAGTAAAATAGGCTGGGATACTTTGCCATTCCCGGCACTGGGGAATCTGGGTGAGGGGAAGAGGGCAGGGCAGAGTGGGTCGTTTGAATGAAAAACACTGAGGCCTGGTCACTGTGGCTCTGTGCTTAGAGTGTCAGCCTGAGCACCAGGGTTGCAGGTTCGATTCCCAGTGAAGGGAATCGAACCTCTGTTGCAGGTTTAATCCCCAGCCCCAGTTAGGGCACATGCAGGAGGCAACCAATCGATGTGTCTCTCTCATATCCATCTCTCCCTCCCTGTCTCCCTCTCTCTCTCTCACACACACACACACACCCCTGCCTTCTTCCTTCCCTTCTACTTTCTATAAATCTCAATGCAAAAAATATCCTCAGGTGAGCATTAAAAAAATAAATAATAAAATGCATAAAAACAGTGAATTGAAAGGGTAAGTAGTATGTGTGGTATCCGAGCAGAAATGGAGGCATTCTAACCTAAGAGAAGAACCCCATCTGGGTTCTAATCTTGCCTCTGCCCTGAAACAGCACTGTGCTCACACAAATCACTCCAGTTCCTCATGGGTGACTCAATTCCTCGCAACAGAAGGGTCAGAGGGAGCTTCTGAAATCTTGTGGTTCTGTGATTTGAACAGGGAAGCCTTGCAGGATTCATGGGGATGTGACTTCAAGGCTGGGCTGGCGCAGGACAGCCTGAAGGGCCAGCTCCTGGGGCTCAGGCCCGGGACTAGGGGAAGCCCTGCTGAAGGGGACTTAGCCAGCCACCAACTGCAGCTGCTGCTCTCTGGAGAAGGGAAGTGGTTCTGCAAGTGCCTTGGGGTCCAGTGGCTCCAGAGGAATTTCGCCTGTGTTTGAAGACCATGGGTGCTGGTCTAGGTGTCTGATCCAAGCTTCCTTGCCAAGACAGAAGCATGGCTTCCTATGTCCTGAAATCTTCAGGCAAAACATGACCCTCCTGCTTCAATGGCTCTAAAACCAGACTCTCTGTGCCCTTACACAGGCTCATGGCCAGCTGTCATTTGCCATCCCTCATAGGATAACCCTGAGTCCAGAGGGCAGGACTGAAAGAAAATCTAAATTCTGTCCGTACTGGGAGGGACCTGCACACACATGACCTGCTCAACAGTGGAAGACACAGGCCCACCAACGGGCCCCTGCTCCAGGTGGCTACAGCCTTCCCTCCTCCTGAGAGAACAAGCTCTCTGTTCTCTTTCAGTCACTGAAGCTTAAGGCAACTCACTTCTTTGGACCAGGATGAGAGCGCTTGAGCGGAGCTTTGGATTTTTCTTTCAGGTTGTCATTTTCTCTCTGAAAGTCACTTAAGTCGTCTCTAAAAACAGAGGAGAAAGGATAAACAAGCTCGTTTTTTAAATGTAACATGTAACTTGTCCCTTCAGCCCAGCCCAGAAGGGTCGGTGGTTTTCTGGGATTCAGACATCACGGTGCTCACGAACATCGCGGTCGCTCAGGTGGGAATGTGTGAACACAAGCATTGGATGTGGGTCCGGGAACACTAACACCTCAAGGAGACCTGCGGAAGCACCTAGGACCAGGCTGTACATCATCTCAGGAGAGCAAACTCTGGTCCATCTGAAACTCAAGCCCAGAAACCCCAAGGAATTTCCGGCCAGGCCAATTCAGGACGGGAGGCTCTCGGGGTCAGACACAGGGCTAGGCTGGCTCCTGGGGGGCAAACTAACAAGACCCCCAGTGCTGAGGAGACATCTGCCTTCAGCGAGTTAGATGGGCATCAAGGTTTCAAAGTCACTTGAGCAAAGTCCGACCTCTGACATCCACCCATTCCATTGTTGGTTTTTGATAACACTTGCAGGGAAGCAAACTCTAAGCCTTTCAGGGCCCAGACAGAGAAAATCAGGAGCAAAGCTGGCCTGGAAGGACCAGAGGGAGTGGCCGGGCCTGGGGCTGCTGAGCGCATGGTGCCGCGGGGAACCGCACCGGGCCCTGCACACGGAGGGCTGCTGGCGAGGGGGTGGAACTTCTGATTGTTTTCCCAAAGGACCCAGAAACCCAGGTTGTGAAGCAAAATCTCTTAATTTCTAATTGTTGGAAATCAGTTCACATTTTGAAAACCACAAAAAGGACCCCAGAGAAACTCTTGAACCTCGGCCTCCAGAGGGCACCCCGACCTTGAGGAAAGGGCGCCTGGCCTTCCTGTGCCAGGGGCCTGCTTCTGTTCTCTCCTGGCCCCTAGGGCTGTGCTGGGTGCTCTCTATACAATGCTGCCCAGGGGGCCCGCTGGCTCCTGTCCTGTCGCTGCCTCTCACAGTGGCTGTGGCCTTGACAGCTTGATCCCTGGTTTCCTTGCTTGGCAATGAGTCCTCTGGATCCCGGCAGCTGCTCAGGCTCCTTGGCCATGAAGCTGCCGAGGTCCCACCTAAGCCGAGGGCTTTTGCGGGAGTTCACCGTGAAGTGGGGACCCAGGCAAAGTGCTAGCTTGCCAACCAGTAAGGCCCCAACCACTGCCCCTGCTCAACATCCCAGTGCCATCAGCTCAACATCTTTGATTCTAGACTTTGTGATTCTGCCCCCACAGCCGTGCTGCTTGGCCTTATGCTAGGGTGCTTTCCTGTCTGCATGTGCCCCCTCGTCCTATGCCAGCAGCAGAACCCAACTCCCAGCCCCATGCCTCCATCGATGCCTCCAGGGAGCCCCTCAACATCCGTGTGCTATGCATGTAGCTCTGCTCACATCCCATCTCCCCGACTAGTCCCTGCTGACCAGGGAACTGGTGCTCTGCACCTCGCGGGGCCTCCGCCGAAGTCCGGACCCTGTAGATATTGGCAGAGGGAGGGCAGCCACGCGCACAACAACCCACTCTCCAAGACAAACAAGCTCAGCCTTTGACCTGAATTCTTTCCCTGAGGACTTCTCTTTACCACTATCATATTTTTTTCAGTGAAGTTCATTCCAAAGGCAGATCAAGAAGTGTTTGGCAGTGGGCACTGTCTTTGAAAAGCAAACAAAGGCCAACCACCCTGCTTGCAGAAATCTAGAACCACCCCAGGGAAAATGAGAGGACATGCTGGTAAGGTGGCCTGTCCCCTCGCCCTGGGGACACCAATGTTCCCCAGGGCTTCTCTCCCCGAATGTTGGGCTCTAGGCTGCAGCTGGAAGCCAGGACCCTTTGTGGACAGGCGTCAGCCATCCCACACCCCTTACAGGGAATCCTCCTGCTCCTTGACGTTCCAGCACTGATCTTGGTAACACAAGTTCTGCTCTAGAAGCATCAGCTGGTCATGGTCCAAATTCTGGATCCGCTCCAACATCTCAACCCGGCCCGCAAGGTGGTAATTGGCTTCCTCCATGTTGCCCTTGAGTCGAGACAGCACCTAGAACACAGATGGACAAAGTCTCGACCACCCCAAGCCCTGCGATTCCACTGCTTCGAATCTAATTCCGAAGGAAGAAAAAGGCGACGGGCACACAGATGGCCACTGCGTTATTATCTAGACCAGTCGGAGTGACCAATACTGCCAATGTCATGGGGACGGCCAAGCCTTCTGCCACTGCTCCGTCTGATCAGGCAGCCACTGGCCACATGTGCCCACTGGGCACTGATAACTAGCCAGTGTGAGCTGAGTCGTGCCATAGGTACAAAAGAGACAACAGAGTCCGAGGAATTAATAACCATTTTTAAAAATATGATATATCTCATTAATTAGCCCGCTTCTTGGTGTGACTCTGTGGCTGAGCATCGACCCATGAACCAGGACGTCACTAGCTCCATTCCTGCTAAGGTCATGTGCCCAAGATGCGGGCTGGATCCCCAGTAGGGAGCCTGCAGGAGGCAGCCGGCCCAAGTTTCTCCATCATCAGTGATGTCTCTGTCTCTCCCTCTCCCTTTTATTCTCCCTGTCAAAAGAATCAATAAAAATATTTTTTTTTTCAAATAACTCATAAAATCTATCATTAAAATTAATCCCACCTCTTTCCTTTTACTGTTTGAATGTGGCTACTAGAAAATTTTGTATTACGTGGGGCGGCCTGCATTATATTCCTATTGGACACCTCTGCTTTACATGAGGGTTGGCACTTTTTCTGTCAAGGGCGAGATGGTGACTGTTTTAGGCTTTCCAGCAGGATGGTGGTCTCTGTGGCAACTATTCAACTCTGTTATTACAGCAGGCAAGTAGCCAGAGATAAAATGGACATGCATGGGTGTGGCTGTGTTAAAAAAGAGACAAAAAAACAAGTTTACTTGTGGACACAGACATCTAAGGTTCCTATTTCACTTGCCACCAAATATTCTTCTTCTCGTGATTTCCCCAACCTTTCAAAACTGTAAAAGGTATTATCGGTTCACAGACGTACAAAAAGAGGCAGTGAGTGGGGGATGGATCTGAACTTGGGGCTGAGGTGGACCAAGTCCTGCTCTAGAATATCATTGCGGTTGGTGCAGCAGGACAGTCAAAAGCTCCGGCTTCTATCAAACTGGGTCCCAAGGCACCACTTAAGAAGGACAAGGAAAGGAGCCCCGCTCACGAGGTCATCGTGAGAACTGAGTGAGAGGACCCCGGGGAGCACAGGGCAGAGTGCACAGCAGCAGGAGGGACATGAACAGGACTCGGCTGTTTCCACGCACCGCCCGACCCTGCAAAAGCCGAGGTCAGATGAAAGGTGCTTCCTG
The DNA here is from genome assembly GCF_054644295.1 of Miniopterus natalensis. Classification (NCBI taxonomy): domain Eukaryota; kingdom Metazoa; phylum Chordata; class Mammalia; order Chiroptera; family Miniopteridae; genus Miniopterus; species Miniopterus natalensis. Next base: position 73,338,357 of record NC_142087.1, on the reverse strand, counting down.
ACACATCCCTGACAGTCAGGGTGTTCGTCCCCTTCAAATGCCTCTGGCTTCCCCTCGGCCTCTGGGTGACATTCACATACAGTCTCTGAGCAAGGACGCCAACGAGGACCCATTTGGACCCGGCCCAGCCCAAGGCTCTCAGCCCAGGGAGCACCGCCCGCTGTCCTGGGCCCCCCAGGACTCACCTCGCACTGTTTGCGCAGCTGGGCCAGAGAGGCGCTGGCTGCCTGGTGCTCCTCCTCCAGCTGGCAGAACCGGGCCTGCCAGTGGTCCGCCTCCACCTGCATCTTGACAAGGGCGCTTCCCAGCTCCGTGCTGCGGGCTTGCAGCTCCTCCTGCTGCCCCTTCACCTGCTGGTGCAGGACGCTGACTCTAGGGGTGGACAGACACAGGGCCAAGGGCTCAGGAGCACTCCCAGGCTCTGTCCCGGCTCTGCAGCCTTAGCAAAATCACCGCCTCTCGGGGCATCAGCTTTCCCATGTGTAAGTGAAGGCTGAACAAAATCAGTAGTTCTCACACTGTGCCTGTTGGGTTCTATGAGGCTCCCCATGGCCCCCCACTGTGCGCTGGGGGGACAGGACAGGCAGCCTTGGACAAGACTTCAACAGAGCATCACTGTTAACATCCTTTATACTTATGGCTTTGCTTCCCTGCTTCCTTGGAAAAAAGGCTTCTTCTAGTAAAATACTTTCAGAAATCATTGAATCACAACATTTTGCTCTAAAATTCTATGCCTCTGCCCAGCTCTCCTCCTCAATTCCAAGCCCCTTTCTAATTTCAACTCTGGAAGGAAATATAACATGAGATTCTGGGGTTCTTGTCAATCCACTGAAATGATCGTCCTCACCATAATTACCTGATTGGGTTTCCTAAGAAATATTTATGCCAGAAAGCTCCAATTGCCAGAGGCTCATGGACTCAATGAGAACACAAATAGGTCTAGCTTGGCCAACACAGTTCTGTTTCTAAAATTAATGAGTATGTCATCATTTCAAAATGCTTAGGTTTCACATCAACATTCAGATGTCTCGCTTCTGAGAAGAAAGTACCCGCAACAAAAGATAACCAGGCGCCCCTGGATCCACCTCCCAGGTCATACCTTCAGATGCTGTGTGTTCTTTACCAGGGCCTGGTCTTTTACCGACACTCCTTCCCCACGTCCAGGGCCTGCCGGGCCACCACAGGCACCTGACTTTGCAGCCCCCCAGGACCTGCTAAAACAAGGCTGTGGGGAGGAAGGCTTCCTATGGTCACGCCTCTAGGTTGAGACAAGCCCTGGCCTCAAATCCTGACTATGCCACTCAGTAGGAGCACTGAGCTTCAACAAGGGTCTAAATCTCTCTGAGCCTGATTCCTCATGTGTTAAAGAAGTCAGTCAATTCCCATGATCCGCAGTATGTTCTATGGTCACAGGGAAGACGGAATCGGTGTACGCTGAACCTGATGCCAACGTTCTTGTGAGTCTCAGGCCACACTTTTGGCAACTGATCAAGACATAAAGATGCCTGTGTAACATCCTCAGAGCAACAGCACCGTGACTCCTGCCAGAAGGCGCCTTATCTACCACTTGCATACTCCCCGTGAGGCCCAGCGCAGCCCTGCACATGGGAACACTAGGGAGCACACAGCACGGCACGTGGGGGCCATTTCAAAGAGAGAAATCACCACCAAAGAGCACAAAACTAGAAAACCATGGCACCAACTGGGCCACAGGAAGGGTGCTCGTTTACAGCATGAGAGCTGGAACAAGGCAGGAGTCAAACGCCTCATTGACCGCAGATGCAAAAGTGCACATCAGATGACATCAGTATCCCGCACTCAGGGACAGTCCACAACAGGCCACACGTGCACATATGGGGGTTCCAAGTACATTTCAGCCAGTAGATGAGTCACAAACAAGGAATGCGTGAATGAAAATTGACCTTACCTCCACCACTGGTGTTAGGGGATGAAGGTGCCCGGACCCCATGCCATCATCACGATCGACAGTGCGGGAGGTGAGGCTATCCAAACCCAGACCGTGCACCATCCCAGGTGTCCCTAGTCCTTCCATCCCAGCTACCAGCTGCGGTCCTTTTACCCTATTCCCATCCTGCAGTTAACATGACAAGGTTTGTAAGAATGCATCATTGCCAGGGGACTCCCTTGAGTTTCACTCAGTGGGTGCTGAGTACGTTGGTCTGAATGACATCCTGGCAGATGCCGCTGCATTGGGGTGGTGGCGGTTACCTGTCCAGCTCTTCCCTCAGCTTCTGGTTCTCATTGGTGAGGATGGCGTTGGACCTCTGCTGTTCTTGGAGAGCCTCCCGCTGGGTGTTCAGGAGCTTTTCGAGCTGCTCCACTGCCTCCCTGTGCACCATCTTGTCTTCCTGCCTATGGGAGGGAAGACACCTGCTAGGAAGGGACACCCCTGAACACTGCAAAGCCTCCTCTGGGGGGCTGCTCTATGGAGAGCTGAAGGGGAGGGCGATGGGCAGGGAGTGGGCTGGACAGCTGAGAAATCGGAGAATGGCAGTTGGCACAGACATGGGGCTAGCTCTGGGGGATCTCCTCCAGCCACAGAGCCGAGTCCACCTTCCCCCATCCGATGTGTCTCCACAGTCCCTTCAATTCCCTGTCATTCCAGCCCTTCAAAATGACACCACAGCGTACACAGCTGAAGTCCACTCTACCAAACACTCTACTTCTGATTACAGTAGTCCCTTTAATATTTCTTGCAACAACATTTGGTGGTGAGAAACTTTTAGCCTTTTTTTTGTCTGGAAAACCCTTTATTTCACCATCTATTTTGATTGATAGCCTTGCTGGGTAAAGTCATCTTGGTTGCAGATCCTTGCTTTTCACTTCCTTGAATACTTCATGCCATTCCCTTCTGGCCTGTAGAGTGTCTGATGAGAAATCAACAGACAGCCTTATGGGAGCCCCTTTGTAGGTAGGTAACACAACGCTCTTCTCTTGCTGCCTTTAACATTCTCTCTGTCTTGAATTTTGGGCATTTTCATTAAGTGTCTAGGCCTGGGCCTCTTTGCAATTTTTGTGCTTGGCACTCTGTGTGCCTCCCAAATTTGTGTGACTTTCCTTCACCAGGTTCGGCAAGTTTTCCGCCACTATTTCTTCAAACAGGTTCTCTATCCCTGGCTCACTCTCTTCACCTTCTGGGACTCCAAGGATGTGAATACAGTTATGCTTCATGTTGTGCCACAGCTCTGTTAAACAATTCCCTTCTTTGTTCTTTCTGGATCTCTGATTCAGTATTTTTTCGACCCTGACTTCTAATTGGCTGATCTCATCCTCAGCTTACAACACTCTGCTGTTTATCCCGTCCAGTGTATTCTTTTTTGATTTAAATCCTCATGCAAGGATATGATTTCCATTGCTTTTCAGAGGAAGTAAGAGAGAGAGGGGGAGACAGACAGACTGACAGACATCAATATGAGACACACTGATTGGTTGCCTCCCACTCATGCTCAGAATGGGGCCGGGGATCCAGGCCAACACTGAGGTATGTGACCTTGGCCAGAATCAAACCTGAGGCCCTTCAGTCCTCATGCCAACTCTCTGACCACTGAGTCAAACCGGCTAGGGCCCAATGTAGTCTGTATTTCTGCTAGGTCAGTCTTAATAGCCTGCATAGTTTCCATATCTTTTCTTCTGCTGTTAGGGCAATCCTTACAACCATTATTCTGAACTCTGGATCTGATAAGATTGCGTATCTCCATTTCCTTTAGTTCTTCTTGTGGGGGCTTGTTCGTCTCCCCATTTTGGTCGCCTGTTAGGTTTTGTGTATATGTATTAGGTAGATGTGCTAGGAGTCCCATTCTTTTTGAAGGGTCTCTGGTGCAGGCCAATGTCAAACTCTCTTTGTGAATGGCCTTGGGTACTCTCTGTTTGGAGCTACACGTGATCCACAACCTGTGGCGGCTGGCTGTCTCTGCTGGGGCTGGGTGCCCCTGGGAAAAAACCAACATGCACACCAGGGTTTGATGTTCCAAACCCTGGGTCCAGAAGCAGATCAGGCAGACCAGAATCACCCACAGTCCACCTCTAACTGCAGGGTGATTGTTATTCTTAGTCTCTTAGTCAGGTTCAGGCTGTAGACCACAGGGTGGGGTGAGAGGATTGCCAAAGGGTGGGGCATTTGTCCCCCCCCCCCCCGCCCCAGGCAAAAGGTGCCTGGGAAGTACAGGTCTACCTGAGAAAGACAGCCTCTGCATCTGGGGGAATGACTCAGCACAGGAATTCAGATGGCCACCCTCCAGCTCTAGCCCCAGAGCTAGGAGTTTCCTAACACAGCTCTAGTCTACTCTGCCCTCCCTCCACCAGAGCTCCAAATGAGTAGCTGACACAAAACTTTGTGCACTGGCCTTTGAAGAGGCTGCTAGCATTTCCAGCCATCACTCCCTGGCACACAGAAATCTCGGTGCTTTTCACAGCTACATCGTATATGGTCACCTTTCTTACTTGTGCTGCTCTGGGCTGAGGAGCCCAGCTTCATGTTTCGAATCCAGACTTCACACTGGGAACACCCCACAGCTGAGATAGCCCTCCAGACCTCCAGCTATTGCCTCTGGGTGCGCAAGAAACCATTTCTAGCCTCCATACTTTCTACCAGTCTCTAGGCGCTCTCTGCTTTAAGTCCTTGGTTATAAGGGTGCTCTCTAGCTAGTCTTCCGTTGATTATTCAGGATAATTTTTTCCATATTTTACTTGGAATTCCAGTTATGTCCTGGGAGAGTGTCAGTGTAGCTTCCACTTAATCCATCGCCATCTTGGAATCCCCCACTTTTAATGACTCTTCTCAGACTACACCCACCAGACACTGAGTTTTCCTCTGATTGTGTGGGACAGGTCAGGAGACTCCAGGAGGCACTGTGCCACTCCAGAGTCAGGTAGGCAGTGAGGCCACCTGGCGGGGAGGACAAGAAGGGCAGCAGCCGAGATGATGGGCAAAGTGACATCACCAGCTTCAGGAAAGGGGAACAGGCTCACCAGATGGGGTGAGACACATCCTCCCTCTGGCCAAGAAAACCACCCCAGTGTGTCACCACTTGAGCCTCACACTACGCCTGAGGGTAAACAGCAGGAGGCCTCTCTAAGCCTATAGTGTCTGCACTGATAGGAGCCCTAAAGCACCAGAAGAAACCCTCCTGTGTGGACCAGGCTGGGAGTGGACTAGTCCAGGAACAAACAGGGATCAAGCTCAGAGCAGAGCCCAGGGACTCCAGGGTGCAAATCAGAGCTCTCCCGTCTGATGCAGCTCATGGCAATGAACCACATGTGCTAGAAATGGCTTGGTAACACGTGGGCGAAGAACAGAAAGAAGGGCCACAGGAGGACTCACAGCTCTTGGCTCACGAGGCACAGTCTGGCCTTGGTGTTCTCTAGCTCCTCGACCAAGTGCTGCTTCTCCTCCATGGAGAGGCTACTGGTCAGGCAGAATGTTGAGTCCGCGCTAGAGACCTGGAAAGGACTAGGCGGCTGTTGCACTTGGAGGTGTTCCTGCTCCTGAGACAGGTGGGCAGAGAGGGGGGTCTCATCAGCAGGCTCCTGTGCCCAGCACAGTGCCCACACTAGTACTTGGTGAAAAAGAACCAAAAGATGGAAAAATGTAAAAGAGAGGATGTCAGCTAAGACTGTAAAACCAGCAGGGAGCCAGGAGAATGGTGCTATGTTAGTGAAAACCAAGGATATAGTTAGTGAGACAAAAAGGGGAGTGTGAATGGAGCAGTGTCCCCAGGCTGAACTTCTACCCTGACACAGGTGTCTTGGAGGTGACTGTGCAGTGCAGGGAAAATCCCATGTCCTGACACCCGGGGCACATCCGAGAGGAGGACGGGGTGGTCTGCAGGATTCAGAGGGAGAGTCAGGATGACGGCAGCCGCCCAGCACTCGGGCCCCAGGCCCAGGCCCCTCCTCAACCTGTCCCAACAGGCCACTTGGCCATCAGCAAACACACCTCCTGGCACTGGTCTCGCTCACGTAGCAGCCTCTTCAGGAGAAGCAGCATGTTCCTGGAGAAGGCCGCTAACTCCTCTGGGATCACGTCTGCAAGTCTGAAATTCTGCAAGTCCAGCACATTCTCCGGACTGTGGGTCACCTGAGGGCACACACGGGTAGGGTGCTGCAGAGGCCGCACAGGGAGCAGCTCCAGGGAAACCTGAGAGCACCCACCCGCCATGGCCATGCCACGGGGCCTAGGCGCACTCTCCCACAGCGGACCCATGGCACTGACATTAACAGCTCTCAGCCACAAATTTCCAATGGCCGGCAGGGGGCTCCTGAACAAGTGCTTTCCCAGGCTCTACCCTCACAAACCACTTCTCCCTTCATCACCAGCTCAGAGAGGACACTGATGTTAACACCAGAAAGCTCCTTACAATGCAGTAGTTCCCTCCACAGTCCTCAGGTGTTCTCAGTGGAGCAATATCCATTTACCACACAAAGAAGGTCAATCTTGGGTGTGGGAGAGTCCAAGAGGAATACTATCTTAGTACGCAAAATCTAAGGCAAACATGGCCCCATATTAAAAGACTTAGGTCAGAATGTTGGTACACAACAATCTTCTGTTATTTTTCGGGGAAATATTTCATGATCTAAAATAATTTTCAGGTAAGCCTGTATCTCAGTCCCACTGGCCACTCGCACCACCTGCTTTTCCCCTTCAGTCGGCTCGGAACGCAGGCCCACGGCAACGGCCTTGCCGGGCCACCTCTCCATCGATTGCCAGCCTCTCCTTCTCAACCTGACCCCCCAGAGCAGCCAGAGGCACAAGGTCTCGTTCACGTCCTTGTCATCTCAGTTTGGGAAGATGACTATTCGAGGACTCACGCCACAAAAGGGGAAGACACTCAGGAAACGCACCCAAAAGTTCTTAACTATTAGAGAGGAGTAAATGGAGGTAGAGAATAACTTAAACAACAAAACCCACATGAAAACGGGGCCTTCCGGTTTCTCAAATGGCACCCACTTCCTTACTTCTCTCCACCTCACAAAGGAAAAGACGGGAGTCAGACGACCTCAGGGAATTAGGAGAAATCTCAGCCAATAATACGGGGCACCCCAAAGGCCAGGATCTGGGACTCAGGGGCTGGGTTCTAGGCCTGCTCCACACCAGGGTCTGGGAAACGCCCTTCCTGTCTGAAAAGGGGCTCCCGGGACACAACCCCAGCTGCACATCACTCAATCGAGCAGCTCAAATTAAAGGCTCATGTCGCTCCTCCCGAATTCTCACTCAGTGGGTCTCTTGTGGATCCTGGGCACCTGACTGCCTGAGAAGCACGCAACTAATTCTCAAGTCGCTGCAGCCAGCACTGAATCTGACCATCGCTCAGGATTCTTTCGGCTGCATTCCACCCCCTCTCATTTTAAATATCCTGCTGGTTGAGCAGGACAGACAGCGAGTGGCAAGGACCTAGTCCCCAGATACATACATTTTCAAAACATGGGGACACATAAGGAAAATCAAAAGGCAGAATGATTCTCAGGCCAAGAGGAGGCCACGCACTTACAGGAATGGCTGAGTGTGTTTCTGACAATGCTGAGTTTCCCCTCGACTGCAACAAGCCGCAGCCAGGTCCTGCTCCGGGGCTGACTCCGAACCCAGCCCCGTGGTGCCTGGAGGCCGGGGAACCATCCCACAGCCTGTCCCCGGCATCGGCGTGGGGAGCTCTGTTCACCTGACCCTGCCAGTCACACACCTGCTCCTATGTGCTCCGGCTCCCGTCCTTCTCATGCCTTTATCTAATCTGTCCCATCAGACTAAAGGCCGAACCACATCTCCTAAGACACTTAAACATACAAGGCTTCTTCTGGACGGAGGGTGGGGGAGGCTGTCAGGGAAATAAATTTTCAGGTCGGGGATTGCCCTCACAGGCCCGGTTTCTAGGGAAACCACTTCCCTGACGTTACCACCTCTGCCAAGGTCCATGTCAGAGGGGCTGTCCTCAGTACAGAGCCCTCCGGACCCAACCCCAGGGGCTGAGTCTGCAGTGACAGCCCTTCAGGGACCTGGTGCTTTCTCACTTCCTAAGTGGTGCCAGCTTGTTTCTCTGCCATGTCACCAACAGAAACAAAGAATCTTTCTCGAACATCAACCATCTGAAGCGGGGTGACATGTGCCAGAATACAGTCTGTAAAGGAAACTCTGAGCCCAAAGCACTTCAGAGTCATCTGAGAGCACTTAAAAGTAGTCTGAGTCCACATTAGGCAAGAAGACTAGGCAATGGCAGACTTGATGAAGGTGTTGTGAAGAAATTGTTTTCATTTTTAGCCCCATTTCATTTTAGCTTGCTAATGACTACCTGTGGGGTCAAGCAAGTGAGAATACACCCCAATCCCCCTCCCGGGCAGTGGAAAGGTGTCCGCCTGGCCAGCTGCCACGAGGAGCAGGGCACCACATACCCAAGGGTTTCCATGTCCTTGAAGGCTAACAAGCCTCACCAGGCTCTGCTTGTCCTGGGTCTGCAAGCAGGCCGTTCCCAGCATGGGTCCCTCCCGTCCCCTCTCTTCTCCTAGGTAAGGCCCTAGCCTACCCTGGCCGAGTGCAAGTAATAAAGGCGACATCTCTCCACGCTGCTCCACCGACTGCTGTTTGCAGACTAGCAAAGAACAGAGGGGCAATCTGGGGTTGGAGCTCCGACAAGACCCTACCTTTATAAACAGGGTCCATATTGCTGTGGTGTCTGAACCCTAAAATTAGTAAAATCACCAACAGGTGACATAGGCTTTAAACTTTTCCCTCGTGGAGACAGCCTGCCTCCTGGCTGCAATAGGAGTGGGGGTCCACGGCTCAGCCCCACAAAGCCAGCCACACACCTACCTCCATAATATGGGCCACGAGCCCGGCCTGGGTGGCCATGTCCAGCTCTTGGATCCGGTTTATATACTCCTCTCTCCTCTCGCACTGCAGAGGGGAACACGTGTTAATGGAAGCATTTGCCACTGAGGCAACCTGGGCCCTTCCCACCCACAGGAATAGTTTCCAAACGAACTGCCCACCCAGCCCCTGGCTTCCTCCTTTGTAACCAACAATTTGTCCCTTGTCCTCCCTACGGTCCCTTACCCTGGGGGTTTCTCTAGAACTTGCTCTGACCACCTACATCAGAATCACCTGAGGAGCCATCAGGCAGAAGACACTGGAGGTGAAACACAGAAATCTGCACCTGAAACAAGCTCTCTAGGGCATCTTAAACAAGTAAAGATCAACAACACCTAGTGTGCCTGAGCAACACGGTGCTGCTCAGTGCCTGACTGTTGTCCCAGGCACCGCAAGGTCTTGGGTTCAAATGCTGCTCAGGGCACACACCTGGGTTTCAGGCTCCATTCCCAGTAGCAAGCATGCAGGAGGCTGCTGATCAGTGTTGCTCTCCCATCCATGTTTTACTCTCTGTCTCCCTCTCCCTTCCTCTCTTTGAAATCAAGGAAAAAACACAAAAAGGAAATAAAATAAAATGAAGAACACCTGCTTCAAGCCAGGGTGTGGCAAACTATATCTTCACAGGGCTGCATGGTAAGAATATCTTAGAGTCTGCCGGCCATTTGGTCTCACCTGTGCCACTTTGGTGTGGGAGCAGCCAGACGTAACACACAGAGAAACAACTGAGGCTCTGTTCCTGTGAAAGCCTATTTTCTTTTTAATATTTTTAAAAATATACCTTATTGATATTGAGAGTGAAAGAGAGAGAAAAAAATATATCAATGGAGAGAGTCATTCATGCCTGCCTCCTGAATGCTCCCCACTGGCCATTGAGCCTGCAACTTAGGCAAGTGCCCTGACTGGGAATAAACCGCCATCTCCTGGATTATAGGTCAATGAAAAGCTCATTTCAAACACAGGGGGTGGGTCACACTCAGCCCCCAGGCTGTGTGTGGTTTCTGACCTTTGCTCTAGGTGTCCCCACACCAGGGACCATTTGCTAATGGCACCTTGGGCTGAGGAAACCCCACCTGCTTCTTGCCAAAGGTGCCCTGGGACAAGCAGTGGCTACCACCTAATGAGTGGTCCCTTTTCTCACGAAGCCAGGGATGAGTCACCTTGCGCTTCAGGCAGCTTCCCTCCTGCCTCACTAAGGTGGAGTCTAATCCCCACAAACCCCAACACGAGATGGCTGAGGGCAGGCCTCCTCCCCCCTTGCCCAAGCCCTACCTGCACAGCGCAGCCCAGCATCAGCACCAGCAGTTTCCTGACTTCCTCGATACTTCGGCCTACATTGAAAAAGCAACATATTTAATTAGGCTCATCTGATTATAAAATCTCACTGGTGAGACACTGGTTGGTTGTAGGGGGGAAAATCAGGTAAGAAAAAAAAAATCCTTTGTCTACTCAGTGCTTCCTACCTGTGTGCACACAATGCATCTATTTTCTACTTGTGCGTTTGTGTATTATTTAAGGCAAGCGAGAATTCTGTGCACAGCTTTCACTCACCAGATAGCGGATCTTTGCCAATCATCATGACCTTCGGTAAACGCATGACTACGAGCTGCTCGAGAACATCCTACAGAAACAAAGAGGAAAAGTTACCATTGAGAACAGGAAACAAAACTAAAGAGACATTAAGAAAATGACAGGATGAGCGTGCGGCCACTACACGGTCAATATGAGCAAGCCACGTGTGAGGAAGGAAAACTTAGTCTAGAAACCATGTGAAAAGTCCAAGCTAATTGCACTTCTGCCTGGATCAGAACCAAATACGCATCATGTCTGCTTATGGACAGAGACCTGGGGTCAAAGAAGATGTGTTAATGCCAGGACCAGAGGGTCAGCTGTGAGTGTCTTTTTAAAAGATGTCTTTATTTATATGCTATGGTTTGCTTGTGCAATTGAAAATACAGAATGAAAATGAAAGGTGCTGCTGGGTGTCTATAACCGATCATGCAGGACGCTGGCGCTCAGCAGGTCTCCGGGACACGATGTGAATCAGGAGGCTTCTCTCCTGTACAGCAGCCCCTTCCCTGGGAGAGGGATAAGTCACAGCTAATCTGCACCCATCGCAGAGCTGGTGTGGGAGACCAGCTGCCTTCTGGCCCTCAGACCAAGGGCCTTTGACAGCAGGCCCAGCCATCAGCCAAGCCCCTTGCCGGGGTGTCTCTGACAAGCCCTCCTGGCACTGTGGCAGCTCACACCCGCACCCACCCCTGCGTTCCCAGAGGGCCTCAGGCCAGGTCGTCTTCCCTGAGCAGATGGGACTTGGATCTTACAAATCAGAAGATACAAATTAAATTTTACGGAAGACGAGGAAGGAGGTAGGTTCCATAAGCATTCCTGGCCTCACGAAATTGGTTGTTATAGAAATCTTCACTGACAAAGCAACCTTAAACCTTTTAAAAACAGGTTTCCAAATTTTCTCAGGAGTCTCTCTATTGCATAGCTCGCGGAAACTCTATATTCAGTATCCTGCCAGCAAGCACTGATAAAGGAAAAGGGGATGATTACACAGCAGGGCCAATGGAACACCCTACAGTTTACTCTTGTCAACAATCTAGAGGCTCGTCGATGACCGCCCTGGCCCAACATAACCCTCGTGTGCTCCCATATCTCCTTCAACCCCTTGAATTGCTGCTGTACAAAGACTCGCTGAGCTGTGGCCAAGAACATCCTCCAGGTTCCCCACGAATTCCAGCCACTCCCAGTGTGACTGGTGCTGGAGGCCACACTGGCGACCCAAGGCTCATCTCTGGGGCTCTCACAGCACCAGACACCCGTGCTTTGCACACCACACAGCTCAAACAACATATGCTGGAAAAGTAAAGACATCGAACATCTGAACCTTCTCACAAGGTAAAAAGAAAAAGATGAAAATGACAAAAACACACCAAGTGTCAGCAAGGAGATGCCTAAATGTGAATACCATTTCCTCCAGGATTCCCGTGGGGAAAGGTTTGAGTGAAGACATTGCTAGGGGCAAAGAGCAACTGTTTGAGTGAAGTCGGTGTCAGGGGCACAGAACACCTGGGGCACCAAGAGCTGCCCTCACCTGGTAGAAGGTCTTGATATTTGTGACCAGGATGCTTAAGTTCTCAGTCCGGAGGTTAATATCACTGTTCACCTGCTGGTTGATGGGTTTATATCCAGGCCTGGGATCGCTAGGGAAAGAAACATGGCAATGGAAATGGCGTCTCCCCACATTGGCCACACCTTCCTTCCAGTGGCATGTAGTCCTCTCCAAGTCTAGGCTAGTGTGAGGCTGTAAGGAGTGTGGCTCAAAAACACAGGCGTCCTTACCGAGGAGGAAACCTTAGTCACTCACAGATGCTCCCGACCAACCCCTGACACATTTTGTAAGCAGACACTGTCCCTTATAGTTCCTTGATCCCCAAAAAGTGTGATTTGTGTTTATTTTTTTCATTTCATTGCTTAAACCACATGAAATAGCTGATTTTGAAGTTAATTGCACCATCTACAGTTCTAAATGTCCTTCATCAATCAAGCTACTAACACACTGTCCTGCAGTTCTTCCCACCCCAACGAAGGGTAGCAAAGGCCCTTATACTGAGATATCACTGGCCCAGGGGCAAGGATCCTCCCAGAGCAACTGCAGGTCTCCTTTTATAACCTGAAAACAAACTTGAAGACAACTTACATTTCTACCATGATCTGGTTAAGAAAGATGCCATCGACCAGACTCATGTAAACCCTCAGGTTGTCATCGTTGCTGCCTTCAAAGGGTCCCAAGGTTTTGACCTGCAAGGACCAGGATGCAGAAAGGCAGGAAAAGTCACCCCGCACACATTATGAAGCTCTTCAGGACAACCACGGCCTGCGGGCTGAAGGGTCACCCAACGCCCACCCATGCTTCAGTAGGCTCCAAGCCCACCTTTCTTCAGGGCCCCTCTCCCTGCCCTACTCCAGGCAACAGATTCGAGACAGCGGGAGGGAAACTTTCTCCCCACTTTTTCCCAGTGTCCCAGAACAGGAAAGAAATGAAAAATAAAAGGAACTTTTCAACAAATTACTCACATCTGATCTATTACAAATCACTGTGCCCACCGCAGATTGTATACATTCCCACTCAGACGTGCCCCAAGGCCCGCCCGTCACCACCATTCACCACCTGGACTCAGTTCAAAAACTACACAAGGATATTTTCTGGGGAGTCCTTTACGTGAATGGCCAAGCGACAGGCCTGGGGTGACCACTCAGACCTTGTCTCCTCCTGGAACGGCAGCCCAGCACCCTGATGGGAACAGGCCCACCCTCTCCCAGCCCAGGGCCGGGACGCTACAGGGGGCACACGCTCCCGAGTTGGAAACGCCTCCCGAACCCAGGCCCTGGTCTGGACCCCACACCTGCTAAGACCCCGGCGTGCTGGGACTTCCCCGGGGTCCCAAGGGGCAATAGTCGGGTCTGTAGGGACCACAGGCAGGCGGGAGAAGGGCCGGAGCACCAACGTAGTAGGGAGCCTGGCTACTCACCCACGCGATGAGGGGGCCGTGAAGAAAGAGCTCCAGGAGCTCCCTGCTCGCATCATCCATCCTCAGGCTTCGCCCACTGTGTTGGGCCCAAGGTCTCTGTACCAGAGTCTCTGCGCCCGACGTCTCTGCACCAACTGGCTCTGCACCGACTGGCTCTGAGCCCAACTGCTCTGTGCCCCACCTTCCACTGTTTCTATGGCCACTGTCCCCATGCCCGCATCCCATAAGCCTCTGCCCCCACATTCCGACTGGCCCTGGCACTCAATGCTGCCCGGCCCGGGCCATGGGGGCTCACGCCCCATGCTAAGCACCGTGGAGTACATAAAATACTGGGCTCTCCCCATGCAACTTAAAATCTATATGCGCACATAAAATACAAAGAAATAGAAAAATTATACATCTACATTATAGAATTATAAATGGACAATAGCCATTTAAACCTAATCTTGTCCATCCCCATTTTTAAAAATTATTTTTTCTATCAGCCGAATTACAGAAATGTGATCAGTTCCTTTAAGGCAAGAGTGTATTCATTTGATTTTGCTAAGTCTTGCTAGTATCTCAGCTTGGGCTTGCTGCTCCCCATCGACTGTGAAAGGGGACGCTCCAGTTAGTAGTTCATACATCGGACACCTAAACTCCACCAGTCAACTGCCTGCAAAACAACTTTATAGAATATTAATTAACATGCAATTTATAGGTAGAAAAATGAGCAAAATAAAGCTGCATATTTAGAAGATATTTTAACGAAAAGATTTTGTACATGGCTTTCTCTCCCAGGAGTATTAAATGAGCATAAGCAAGAGAAACATTTGGAGAACAAATATGCAGGTATCCTCAGAAAGGAATTTAAACATTTAGTCTGTCAATCAATGAGCTAAAAGTGTTGTCATTATTTTCTAAACTAGTAATGGTTCTCCTTTAGATAATTAAAAATGAATATTTTAAAAGTTTTTAATTGATTTCAGACAGAGGAAAGGAAAGAGCAGAGAGACAGAAACATCAATGATGAGAGAGAGTCAGTGAACCTGCACACCCCCTGCTGGGGATCCAGCCTGCAACCCAGGCATGTGCCCTGATTGGGAATCGAACCTCCATCTCCTGGATCAACCTCTGAGCCACGTTAATGAGACAGAAATATATATATTTTTTTCATTTAAAAGAAATTAAAATTTTTTAAGTACATCAAACCTTTGGACTCATGATGGGGGGAGGGAGGGAAGTACCGATTAGCATTTTTATTAATTATCCAGCTGCAATAAATATTATAAAATTATTTAAAGTCAAAGAACAGAAATGAAAATGTAAAAAATCCCACTTATAGGTGTTACTTTTTTCACACCAACCTAAATCAGTTCTTATAGAGCCTATCTCATGAACGGAATGGCCTTCATTTGCGGAAAGCATGCTGAGATTTCAAATAATGGAAAACAAAATGGGAACTACCTGGGAAACAAATTTATAAATGTAGTTACCAGGAATGAGAACTGAGCAAATTATATATAACTGAAGGAATCCTGATATACTGAAAAATACTTCTTTTATAATTATGCAAAACAAGATTTCAATAATGGTTGAGTATGTGAGCTCATGCCAGTGAGAAAATATTAACTGGATGCTAAAACATTATTTTATTTATCTATTTTTCAATATGTCTTTGTTGATTTGAGAGAGAGGAAGGGAGAGAGAGAGAGAGAGAGAAACATCGATGACCAGAGTCCCTGATCGGCTGCCTCCTGCACGGCCCCTGCTGGGGATCGGGACTGCAACCCGGGCATGTGCCCTGACCAGGAATCGAACCTGCAGCTCCTGGGTCACAGGTCGATGCTCCACTGCTGAGCCACGCCAGCCGGCCGGGCTCCATGCTAACATCTTCAACTCTCTGCTTCCAAATGTCAGGGCCAAGGCTTCAGAGAAATGATGCAAAACCCATGAGCCTAGACCTATTTTACAGAGAAAACATATCAATGACATAGAAAACAGGCTCAGGCCGACTGACCCACAGGAAGTGAGTGCAAGGCAGGCGCGGTGACAAGCGCGCTGCACACTGTGTGTCTCACGGAAGCAGCTCAGAGCCATCGCGGTGCTCCATGGGCTCCCCGTAACTTAGCTGTATTCTGGCCCTCAGTGTGCACAAATTCTAGGAGCAATATAACGTTTTCTTTCGTAAAAATGGGTGGCATGCCTTGGCCTGTGTGGCTCAGTTGGCTGGAACATCATTGCCTACACCCAAAGGTTGTGGGTTCAATTCCCAGCCAGAGCACCTATCTAGGTTTGGGTTCAATTCCCAGGTTGGGGTAAGTCCGGGAGGCAACCCAAGGATGTTTCTCTCTCGCATGAATGTTTCCTTCTCTCCCTTTCCCTCTCTCTTCCCTTCTTTCTAAACTTAACGAGCATATCCCCGGGTTAGGATTAGGAAAAAAATTGGTTCCATTAGGTCTTAGAAGGTAATTTTCCAAATTGAATAGTTATCAATTCTTACCAAATTTCCCAAGAGTTTCAAAGAATCCCTTGAAGCGAACTAAACCAACAATTGAATTATTTTCTTTATATGAGCACTTTTTCTCCCCAAAAAGGTACACACAGGGGAGATTTTTGATGGAACATAAATATAGGGTGTTCCCCGAAAGTTACACACATTTTGACAGCTGATAACATTATTTTCACTCTCTTCAAGTTTAAGGGATTTGAAGCAATGGGTGAAGCCACACTAAGTTTTGAACAAAGAAACCATGTCCACTAGACTCTTTATGGGGATACGTAAAAGAAAGTTTACGGTACAAAACCAACAACACTTGGGAACTGAGGGCAGTTACTGAAAGACAAGGCGCACAGATTCCCACAGAACAGGGTGATCCCTGAGGTTTGCGGTTCCTTTGCTGCGCATCAGCTCTGGGCCTGGGCGCTCCAGAGACAGAAGCAAAGGAATCGCAAACATCAGGACCCACTTTGTTTGGCGTTTGTGCGCTTTGTCTTTCCACAGCTGCCCCCGATTCATTGACTGTTGCCGGGTTTGAGCCGTAAGCTTGATATTTTATGTATCCCCATATGAAAGTTTAGTGGATAATTTTCATTGTTCAAAGCTTAGTCTGGCTTCACCCATTATTTCAAACCTGTTCAACCTGAAAAGGAGTGAAAATTAAGGGAGTTATCAGCTGTGAAAGTTTATGTACATTTTTGGGAGACACACTGTAGATCACCATCAAAGTACATGCATTTCACAAGTGTGTACAAATATATTTAATATATTGCCAGAAATTTGATTACTATCCCATGGAGTTATTCAGAAATCATGTCAACATCTCACCCACCATAGGGACACTAGGGCACTACACCCACTCCCAAATCTGGCGTGCACCTCATCTCGGACACACTCCCCTCAAAAAATATGGATACTTACTGTGGGCGGGTTGCCTTCTCAGTGCCCCACACCCCAGGCCTGGCATATCTAGTATTTGTAGAAAAGTGAGCCAGGGCAGGTAGGTCCCTGTGTGGGCCCAGGAGCCAGCTAGAGAGAGAAAAAGGCCTGAGGCCACCTACCAGGAAGGCCACCTTGGCCCTGGGTGAAGGGAAGTACATGGGAGCCCAGGAGTGTCTCAGCAACACTCTTGGTTTACAGTGAGCCTGACTCCAGGTTCTGCCAAGGCCTCAAGATCTCTGTATTCTGGCGGATCTGGTCTTCAACTAGGATGATATGGCTTCTAGGAAACATAGTAGAGTTTCCGCCCTGTGAGCCTGTGTGCCCTTGAGTATCTGCACACGCACACATGCTTTAAAGGTGGTCAACAAGTTGTAAACAAGTGCTCCGCAGGGGCGTGCTGAAATAGCGTCTGCTTTGGGGGCCCAGTTTTGTCCCTGCATTACGAACATCCCCAGGTCAGAGTAGATTTGTTCAATAGAAAGCAGTGCCTGGAGGCTGTAGATTCATGTCCCACACCTGGGAGTGTCACCCTTTAGGGCTTGGCACAGTGTCTTCACTGACAAAAGCAGGAGAAACGCAGGGGAACCCCATTCCTGCCACCACGGGAGGACAGAGAGAAGGGCGGCGGCGTCAGGAGGCAGCGGTGCGTTTAGGGCTCCGCAGCTGCTGGTCCAGGAGACCAGGCACAGGCAGCCACGGTCCACACTCGCACCTCAGGGTGTGCTGGGCCCGCCCGGCTCAAGGAGGAGCTCCAGCTGGCAGGTGTGCGGGAGGCTGGGGGCATCGTGGCTTGCTGGGGTCTGCCCAGAGACAGGCTCTGGGGAGGCTGGGTCCGCCTCAGCAGGTCTCACGGTGGGCTCGCACAGCCCTGGCTTCAGCAGCTTCCCCTCGGAGGTGCTGACAGCCATCGTCATGGTGGGGCCGCAGAGCTGGTGGGCATCCCGGCCCCTTCTCTCCTGGTAAGGGGTCCTGGCTGGACTCTAATGGTTGGGAGATCATTGGCCTTCCTCAAGAGGTCACTAACCAGGTCATCCTGGCAGCTGAGAATGTCCTACAGAGAACAGAGGAAGAAGTGAGCAGCCGGAGTGAGGGCCACCAGGGTCACCAGAGAGCCCTCTTTTGCCCAGGACGTCCCCTGTGCAGGCCACTTGGCGAGGACTAAAGTTTCCCACTCCTGTTGGGCCTTTCACAGCCTAGCTGGGCCCCACCACACACAAAGCCCTTGGTTGAGATGCTGAGGCCGGGGCCACACATGGCTCAGGGAGAAAATCTGGTGTCACTCAGGCAGCCCCCTAACTTCACCAGCAGAAAAACAGACTGAGAGAAGGAAGACATTTCCAAAAACACATCCACTGGATGGGAGGGTGAGGGCTCGGAGCATGGACACAGCCAACGGTTTCCAACTGCTCCTCATTCCGACCAAGCTCAGTGGGAGTCAGAGAGCTGCTGGGTAGACTGACCTGTGTTCCTTCTCAAGCCACCAGCTCAGACACCTTGTGAGGGCTTCATCTTAGGCCACAAGAAATAGAAATGACGCCAGCAGCTCCTAAATGCCACAGTGGCCTCACTCGAAGGCCTCATTGCCACCTACACCTTTCTCTTGATCTGACAAGGGGGATGTAGGAACGGAGCCACCAAGGGTAACTCTGGACTGTGCAGGGGGCGGCCAACCCACGTTTGTTCCCTTTAAGCTGCTATCCTGGCTGAGCAGCTGTACCCGGGCCAGGCTTTCAGTGTCCAGGAACCAGTGTCCTTTCCCACTCTGTGGGCAGCATGCCAAGGCCCCCAGTCCGAGGTCGGACCCTGCTCTGGTACCTGCAGCCCTCTGCCAGCACCTCACAGCCTGGAGGAGCCGAGTGGAGGTGTCCCCTGAGGTGGATGGACACCATGAGGAGAAGAAAGGAAGGAGTGCATGCAGAGGAGGCAGGGGTCACCAGCAAGTGGAGTCAGACCCCAGGCAGCTAGACATGTCCAGAAGCGTAAGTCTGTGGACAGCTAAGCAGCCCAGGAACCACCTGCACGTGCGAACAACTCCTGACCCAGGAAGACATCTGGACCCACAATTGACACACACACACAGTCTGCACCAAAGGAGGAAAAAAATCAACCTTATCAGTGACAAGTGTGGGGCAACCACCCTCCAGGCTGCTGTGTACCTGCATGCGAGTGTCCACCACAGCCCTCGGGTCTGAGGATGAGAGCGGCTACAGGGAGGGGACACTTCCCTGGCCGAGGGCAGGCTGCCCCTTCCAGGCCTGCAAACCTCCCCTCTTGGCCCATTCCTCCAGCACACGCAGTACTGGGGCCTTTTCCCGGGGATCATCAGTGTCTATCCAGCTGCACACTAACAACTGTGGGACAGGGACGGGTTTTCGTGGTTCCTGCTCATAGCTGGTGAGCAGCTGAGCTACACTGAGAACCGGGGACACACCGGGAGGTGCTCTGCTTCCCTCCCCGCCAAGCAGTCTGCTCCGGATTGAGTGGGTCCACAGGGCACCCAGGTCCCAAGTGCTGGCGCGGGCCAGGGCAGGTAGGTCCCTGTGTGGGCCCAGGAGCCAGCTAGAGAGAGGAAAAGGCCTGAGACCACCTGCCTAAAAGGCCACCTTGGCCCTGGGTGAAGGGAAGTACATGGGAGCCCAGGAGTGTCTCAGCAACACTCTTGGTTTACAGTGAGCCTGAATCTAACGTCTGCCAAGGCCTCAAGATGTGTGTAGTCTGGCGGGTCTGGTCTTCAACTAGGATCATATGGCTTCTAGGAAACGTAGAGTTTCCGCCCTGTGAGCCTGTGTGCACTAGTATCTGCACAGGCACACATGCCTTAAACGAGGTCAACAAGTTGTGAACAAGGGCTCCGCAGGGGCGTGCTGAAATAGCGTCTGCTTTGGGGGCCCAGTTTTTTCCCTGCATTACGAACATCCCCAGGTCAGAGTAGATTTGTTCAATAGAAAGCAGTGCCTGGAGGCTGTAGATACATGTCCCACACCTGGGAGTGTCACCCTTTAGGGCTTGGCACAGTGTCTTCACTGACAGAACAAGCGGGAAAAACGCAGGGGAACCCCATTCCTGCCACCACGGGAGGACAGAGAGAAGGGCGGCGGCGTCAGGAGGCAGCGGTGCGCTTAGGGCTCCGCAGCTGCTGGTCCAGGAGACCAGGCACAGGCAGCCACGGTCCACACTCGCACCACAGGGTGTGCTGGGCCCGCCTGAAAAGGAGTGAAAATTAAGGGAGTTATCAGCTGTGAAAGTTTATGTACCTTTTTGGGAGAGACACCCTCTGGATCACCCTCAAAATACCTGCATTTCACAAGTGTGTACAAACCTCTGTAATATAAGAAATGCGGTTACTATCCCAAGGAGTTATTCAGAAATAAGAAGTCAAGATCTCACCCACGATGGGGACACTGGGGACCTACACCCACTCCCAAATCAGGCTTGTACCTCATCTCGGACACACTCCCCTCAACACACTATGTACACTTGCTGGGGTCTGCCCAGAGACAGGCTCTGGGGAGGCTGGGTCCGCCTCAGCGGGTGCTGGGTGGGGCCTCGGCCTCAGCAGGTCTCACGGTGAGCTCACACAGCCCTGGCTTCAGCAGCTTCCCCTCGGAGGTGCTGACAGCCATCTTCATGGTGGAGCCGCAGAGCTGGTGGGCATCCCGGCCCCTTCTCTCCTGGTAGGGGGTCTTGGCTAAACTCTAATGGTTGGAAGATTATTGGCCTTCCTCAAGAGGTCACTGAGCAGGTCATCCTGGCAGCTGGGAATGTCCTACAGAGAAGAGAGCAAGAAGTGAAAGGCCCGAAAGAGGGCCACGAGGGTCCTTAAACAGCCCTCTTTCACCCAGTATGTCCCTGATGCAGGCCACTTGGCCAGAACAGAACTTTCCCGCTCCTGTTGGGCCTTTCACAGCCTAGCTGGGCCCCACCACACACAAAGCCCTTGGTTGAGATGCTGAGGCCGGGGCCACACATGGCTCAGGGAGAAAAGCCATGTGTCACTCCAGCAGCCCCCAAACTTCACCAGCAGAAAAACAGACCTAGAGAGGGAAGCCGTTTCCAAAAACACATCCACTGGATGGGAGGGTCGGGGCTGGGAGCCTGGACACAGCCAACGGTTTCCAACTGCTCCTCATTCCGACCAAGCTCAGCGGGAGGCAGAGAGCTGCTGGGCACATTGTCCTCTCTTTCTTCTCAGGCCACCAGCTCAGACACCTGGTGAGGGCTTCATCTTAGGCCACAAGAAACAGAAAGGATGCCAGCAGCTCCTAAATGCCAGACTGACCTCACTCGAAACCCTCACTGCCACCTACACCTTTCTCTTGATCTGACAAGGGGGATGTAGGAACGGCGAGGTGGGCCACCAAGGGTAACTCTAGACTGTGTAGGGGACGGCCACCCTACAATTGTTCCCTTTAAGCTGCTATCCTGGCTGAGCAGCTGTACCCGGGCCAGGCTTCCAGTGTCCAGGGAACCAGTGTCCTTTCCCACCAGGTTAGCAGCATGCCAAGGCCCCCAGACTAAAGTCTGACCCTGCTCCGGTACCTGCAGCCCTCTGCCAGCACCTCACAGCCTGGAGGAGCCGAGTGGAGGTGTCCCCTGAGGTGGATGGACACCATGAGGAGAGGAAAGGAAGGAGTGCATGCGGAGGAGGCAGGGGTCACCAGCAAGTGGAGTCAGACCCCAGGCAGCTAGACATGTCAGGGAAAGTCAGTCTGTGGGACAGCTCAGCAGCCCAGGAACCACCTGCACCTGCCAACAACTCCTGACCCAGGAAGACATCTGGACCCACAATTGACACACACACAGTCTGCCCTAAACGGGGAAAAAAAATCAACCTTCTCCGTGACGAGTGTGGGGGAAACACCCTCCCGGCTGCCCTGTACCTGCATAAGTGTACACCACAGCCCTCGGGTCTGAGGGTGAGAGCGGCTACAGGGAGGGGACACTGCCCTGGCCGAGGGCAGGCTGCCCCTTCCAGGCCTGCAGACCTCCCCTCCTGGCCCATTCTTCCAGCACGTTCAGTATCAGGTCCCTCTCCCCGGGATCATCAGTGTCTATCCAGCTGCACACTAACAACTGCAGGACAGGGACTAGTTTCCACGGTCCCTGCTCATAGCTGGTGAGCAGCTGAGCTGCACTGAGAACCGGGGACACACCCGGACATGCTCTGCTTCCCGCCCCGCCAAGCAGTCTGCTCCGGATTCACCGGGTCCACAGGGCACCCAGGTCCCAAGTGCTGGCCCGGGCCACAAACAGCAGCAGCTGGAAAACACCAGTTAGCAAGGGCATGTGGGGTGAGCCACAAATACTCGGTTTTCCTGAAGGCACAAAAGCAGAACAAGTCCCCTCTTTGAGAAGGGAAAACTTGAACTAAAAAGCCACCTCTGCCTTTGAAAAGGATGTGTCCCTAAGAGGCAACTGCGATACAAATCAACGGCCTCCACACCACCCCTGTATCCTGGAGCCCTCGCTGCACACTCCTCGCCTCCTCCTCGGGAAGAGGAGCTCGAGGAGCCAGAGCCCTCAGGAAGGAAACCCTCTCGTCCGAGGGTGAGCCTAAGTCGGGCTGCCAGTGAAACTTCCAAGAGCGGTGGCCGACCCCTCCTGTCGTCATCCTCCCCCAGGGCGAGGAGAGAGGGCGCCGCGGGTCCAGCTGTTTCACTCCAGCCCTGTCTCCACCCGTCAGCTGGAAGCTTCTATGTCTGTGGGGATCAGTGCCAGCACCATTCAATATTTTACGCAGTGGAGCGGGCAGGAGACCACCCTCACTCCTACACTTACTGCTGATCAGTTCAGAGACTGGGTCCCATTTGAACTCCCTCAGTCTTTGTTTTAATTAAAAATTGAGTTTCCCACCATTCTAGGAGCTTGTGTTTCAGAAATTACAAAAACCCAGAGCAACTTTTAATTTTTGAGAGGGGTGGCATAATTCACGGTTTCCCTTCTGTAGACATTTGTAATAGGCCTAAATCAGATGCAAGTGTTTCTAACAATCTCTGAGATGAAATTTACATCTTGGAGCTGCTCTGGGCAAGTAACCTCCAGGTGAGGACAGCGAGACCTTCCTGCAATCAGTGCTCTCTGCATGGGTCGCCAGGCCTTCCTTCAAGCAAGGACAGCCAGAGCCTCCAGAAGGAGGGCACTCCATAGGTAGTGACTTCCCCATCACTGGAGGTATGTAAGCAGAAGCTGCATGTTTAGGCCCCTCAGAGGGCAGGGAAGGAATGTGGAGGAACTGTGGGTCCCCCGTTCCCACTCTAGCATTACAACTCTACTTGTACCCATTGTGTCAGTGGAACTTCCACACAGGAATTAACAGGAAGGACAAGTCCTGTGAATGAAAACAGGCATGAGAACCGAGGCTGAAGGGCACAGCACACCACCCACTCACCATGCTGCCTGCAGTTGGTGAAGTCGAGCTCCAGGAAGCGCTCACAAAGCTGTCATCTGAAGTCTAGCCTATGGTGAAAATACGGCTGTGAGACAGGGGACCGGGGATACCCATGGCGAAACAGGCCTTTTGCCAAACGGCCACCTCTGACTCGGCCCAGCGCCTGAGTGGTGGTGGGGTCCAGCACCTGGAGGAGGGGGGACGTGTGGACCGTCCCTTAGGACCTGCCTGTACTCTCCATCCCCCCATTTCTCCTGCTGGGACAGCCTCAGTCTCCAGACTTCTATTTGACTTAACTTTAAACCAGGCTTCTGCCTGTGCAATGACTGGGACTCCAAACGGAGGCAGAGTCCAACCTGAGGGCAATGCACCAAAAGCAGAGGTGCTCCCCGGGGCCTTGTTCTCTCAGGGGCCGGAGGAAGGACAAGGAAAGAATCCAGCACCTGCGAGAGGAAGCTGACTCCCTAGAGACTGAGCCCTGCACCAGCAGCTCCTACCAGGAACAGCGCACAACCCCTGGGCCACCAGTCACTACTCTTTCCCCGAGAAGGGCTACAATTCCCTGGGCCTCAAACGTGCTCTTTTCTCTCTGACAGCAGCCCCAGATCCCTTTCAAAATGACTCTAGGGCCTTCCCTTAAGCTGCTCAGGACCAGACTCTAGACAGTGACGTCATGTGTCCAAAAACAGTTGCAGGCAGAGCTGAGTCGGAACCTGTGTCTGTGTGATGCCAGGGCCTTTCCACAGCTGAGCCTATCTGCTGACCACACCTTAGTTTCAGAGGCCCCTCCTGCTTCCAAGACTAGGGATCCCCAAGGACCCTGGGCTCCAGACGCTCATCCCTTCGGGTTTGGACGGACCCATCACTCACCTGGGGTGAGGCCTGGTGCCAGGAGATAGGGTGTAGTGATGGCTGTAGACAAACAGGTCTGGAAGCCCAGCTCTGATGACCAGGACTTCATGGCTGGGCAGTGGCCGCCTCCATGCGGTCAAGGCTGCCTCCACGCAGGATCCTCGCTTTGGTATTTGGTCCCGAGGGCCTGAGGCAGAGGAGGACAGTGAGAAATGGAGCTGCAGGGTGCCATGCCATGGCGAGGCTGTCACACTGAGGCCTAGCAGCATGGGCAGCGAGGCACACGCACCACAGGAACAAAAGCTGAGCTCGCGTCTCGCAGGCTGTGCTCTGCAAAGGAGCCGTGTGGACATCAGCTCTGGAGATTTGCATCCCTCCCACCACAGACACGATCCGTGAGGCTTCTCATGCTAAAGTGACTACATTGTTCTGGGACAGAACTACCACAACACTGCCTGGGTTTGCATTTTCTACTTGATTGGTAACATACCTAAGGAGGCGGAGGTGTGTGCATGGAGCATGCCCCCTCAGGCTCCTACACACACGTGTGCACATCCAACACTCCTTCTGGCTGGTTCTACCTTCCCAGGAGGGAGACCGGAGATCCCACCCTTTACTACCCACCTGCAGCCAGTCGCCCTCCTACCTTTCCTGGGAGCCTGCTGTGGGCGTACTGGTCTTTCACCATTGGGAGCAGGATGGGATGGGCTCCCGGGGATCCAGTGGACAGGCACCTACAATCGATACCTCTCCTTTTCTCGATCCCCTTTTATTCGTTTTAAAAAGGTTGAGGATCCATTTGGGTCCAATCCAGCGTTTTTTCCTAGTTTGAAGGAGATTTTTAGGGCACAGTTACACTCACTGCCCCCTCCAGCAGGTTTCGGGTGCCCTACCGTGACCTGGGATTTCCATCACTTGCCTGTGAAGTTGCCCATTAACTTGGGGATCAGAATTATTTTAGGGGAAGCTCTTCAATTTTACACTTACTCTTCCATTAGCGAGGGTTAAGAAACATAAGCATTCCTCTGATTTACCAATGTTTAAATGGTTTTATTGATTTCAGAAAGGAAGGGAGAGGGAGAGATAGAAAAATCAATGATGACAGAGACTCACCATTGGGCTGCCTCCTGCAAGCCCGCTACTCGGCATCGAGCCTCAAACCCGGGGATGTGCCCTGACCATGTATCCAGCCATCATCTCCAGGTTGCCATAGCGATGCTCAACCACTGAGCAACACTGCCTGGGCCTACTTACCGCTTTTTAATGTAAGAATAGTATTCTAACAATGTTATAGAAGTGGTAGAAGTACCCCACTCTGTTAGCTCAAAGCTAAGCCCAGAAACAATGAATGTAATAAATTTACTTAAACACTGTGATCATAATTGTATTAAAACTACTTAATTAGCCTTGGCTGGTGTGGTTCAGCAGTTCAAGCATCGGCCCATGCAATGAAGGGTCTCAGGTTCAATTTCTGGTCAAGGGCACGTACCTGAGTTGGGGATCCCTCCCTACCCCCAGTCAGGGCTCGTGTGGGAGGCAACAAGTCCATGTATGTCTCTCACATCCATGTTGCTCTCTCTCTCTCTCTCTCTCTGTCTCTCCCACTCCCTCCTTCCCTGCCACTCTCTTTGAAAAGTAATGGAAAACATATCCTTGGGTGAGAATTAACAAAAAACAAAACAAAATTTAAAAAAAAAAATCAAAATATCTACTTTATTATAATGTGTACATATATTTAAATAAAAATAAAAGGTGGTATATCTATAATTCACTTATTTCTTCTTAAGTATCATGTAAACTTAGATTACTATCCACCTAGAAACTGAAAGTAGCAATTCAAGTATGTGTAGACCTGCAAAAAATTGCTCTTTCCTGGCAGAGCGTTATTGCATAGCTAATAAAAATCATATAACAGATGTCATAATTTCTCTGCTTCCTCATTTCCATACTAAATGCTAATTTTGCATCAAACTACTGAAATAATGAAAGTTAAATAAAATTTACTTCATACAAATTTGTATATAAAAAGTGAATAATTTGAACATGGTTGGACATGTTTAGACACAAAAAATGAGTGTATCAGAAAGCATTAATCTGTTCACTGAACTATTTAAAAAGATATACTACAAAATTACTTTTGAAGAAACCACCAAACTGGTCACCAGGCGTGGCTGAGCGGTTGAGCATCAAACCCATGACCCAGGGGACTGGGGTTTGATACCCAGTCAGGGCACATGGCTGGGTTGCAGGCTCGATCCCCAGCAGGGGGCGTTCAGGAGGCAGCCCATCAGTGACTCTCATCATTGATGTTTCTCTCTCTCTCTCTCCATCTCCCTACCTCTCTGAAATTTAAAGGCAAAATTAAAAATTAAAAAACAAAAAAACCCCAAACTTCATAAAACTGGAGTTTAATGGACAAAGCATCCAGAAGGCTGCTTGCTCTGGCAGAAGTCTCAGGGGATGCCATCAGCTGAAGCACCATAACGACTTCCCTGGAACAAGTCATTTCTGGCCTCCTTCATGCCATTAGTGAAGATTTAAGTGAGAAGTGCACCAATAACCTCATACCTCCAAGTCCAGTACATTCCTGACATGCTGTAGGTGCTTGGGGTCTATGGCTTTTGCTACAACTCTGTGATATTCTGTCCGAGCCAAACCATGTGGTTATAGAGGATCCTGGTGTGGCACAGGAGGACTGGGCGGGGGGCTGGGAAAGCCCTGTAACAGCGCCGAGTTGTGGCAACACAAGGAACGAGGAACAGTGCCCACGGCTCCATCACACTGCAGGGAAGAGTGGGACTCGGCTCTGTGTGAGGGTGAGCGTGCCTCTCAGAAATAAAACCCTTACTGCGAAGGCTGACTCCCTAAGCAGCGGGTGCGTGCAGGGCCGGGAGACCCGAGGAACAGAGGACCCAGGGCCTGAGCCTGTCCTCTGTCCCTGCCCCCAGTGCCCAGTATGACCTGCACTTTCCACTTGCCGGGCAGAAGGTAACTAACTAACCTGTAATGAGCTCCTGAGGACACTGGCTACTTGCAAAACTCACTAGAGCAGCTGCAGAGGCAGAGGCCACCCGGTGGCAGCTGGAAAGTGGAGCCGAGCTGCAGACACACAGCGTCTACACCACACTGCTGTCGCTGGGGGACCCTCACACCACAAAGAAGGACTCATTTGGGCAAGTGCGTGCATTGGAAAGCACGAGTCCCACGTGTAAAAGCCTCAGTGAGGCACAAGGCTGACGGGAGCAGGCGCTGGAGCAAGGACATGCTGGAAGGCCAGGCCAGTGGAATGAGCACCGGCCCAGGGGACGAAAACACGTCCCAGAGCCCTTCCACCGCCCATGGTCTGGGGACCCTCACACAGCTCCTCAGGCTTTGCTGAACTTGCAAGGTGGCGTTCAATCAACATCTGTCCTACTTACCGGGCTGGGAGACCGCGAGGACCGCCATGGTGACGACGTGGAGCCTGCGGACCACAAGGGCGGGGGACCTGCCGCACAGCTTTGTGGCCCGGCCAGTTCTCGGGAGTGGGGCTATCACAAGGCAAGAAACAAAACCTCACCATTAAGGTTCTGGACCATGTAAAGATCCAAAGGCATCCCCAAGTTCTTCCTCAAACAGCAATACCATCCGCTATGTAAGCGTCACTGGCTCACATGCTGACCATGCACCTCCCTTCGTCTACACTCCCCGAATTAGACCTGTTCCTCCAACAACCCTGGCATCAGCTACAAGGAGGGAGCAGATACCAACTGGAAAGGTCATGATCTCATCACAGCGGCCTCCCTGACGCTGACCAGAGAGAGGGTCGCCAAGCAAGGACAGACTACAGAAGAGGCGATAGTGTTCTGTTTTCATTTTTAAAAAATTTTTTTAAAGCAGTGCGTGGGGGGGTGACTACAAGGGGTAGTGGAAGAGCCTTGTGGCACTGGCCTGTTCTGTCCTGACTGTGGGGGACCATGCAGAGCTGCACACAGGCAGAGAGGGGAATGAGCCTGGGGATGGAGGACCATGCTCCTGACCCGAGGGCCACCTTGGGCCTCTGCAGGGAAGAGAGCCAGTTCTGCTCACCCTGCTCCTGGGACTTCGCAGATTAACCACGTGGGCACCTGCATTGCTTTCAAGCTCTGAAGGGCTCAATATACCAAAGAGAAAAGGTAGGCACCCTGCTCATCAGCGTCTGGGTCTGGCTGCATCAAGATGGGAACAGAAAGGGGCCAATCAGCAGCCACAGCTCGGCCCCCTTACTGGGCTTTAATTCCGGGGATAGTTTCTATATTTTTACAAAACAGACCATTTCCTTAAGTGACAATGTAACAGCGCTGCCACGTTACCTGTTCGTTAGGCCTTGGATATGCTCCTTTAGCCTGTCTCTCTTCCATTTTCTGGCATCCACTGTCTCCTCAGCTTGCTGCACGAGAGGCTGTTCACCAAGACTCTGCTGGAAAGGATAGATATAAATCACAAAAATCGACACTGAACAAATCCCACTTTCCTCTTGCTTTGTGCACCATTAGACGTTCAATCCTCAGGAACTGGCAGAGCTGAAACCACCGATTGTGGCGGCTTAATAGACATGGGGCACTTGCTGAGTGCCCACAACAGCCTGCATACACGCTCCCCTCAGGATCTGTGGGCTCACCATTTGCGTTGATGTCAATACACCTCCACATCCCGTTTTCCCCTCTGTAGTTCTGCGACTGGGCTGTGTCCCTCCTGGATCTGCTGACAGAGCCCCATATTCTACACGTTGCCCAGCTTTGCTTTCCTGGAGTACAGTGGCACAAACACCAAATGTACCACCAGTTTTTGGAGGGAAAGTGTCCTAAAATAATTTCAAACTTGTTGAAAACTAGTATCTAAATTTACATGCTAACATCAAAATCAATCCACTGCTCACTATCTCCTAGATTATCAACTGCAAGGATCACAAATTGTCATCACTGACCAACACTCCCTGGACACCTGAGTGACAGGCCTTTAGGGAACATTGGTAAGCGCCATCCTTGCTGTCAGGGACTTTAAACCTGGTTGGAGAAAGCACACCAGTGGACATGGAAACGGCTACTCTTGAGACACCCTTAGTTCACAGTGCATGTCAGTTACCTCAACAGGCTGTGAAAGGAAACAAGGAAGAGTCAAAAAGAATGTTCTAAGAAAAACTAGAGCACTCAGGAATTGTTCACACAGTGCCGGGGGCAACGGCACCAGGCAGAGAAGTGAAGGCGGCTCCTTTACCTAAGATGGGAAGAGTCCGAGATGACTGACACGGACAGGCAAACACTACAGCGAGCAAAGGAAAAAAAGCCTTGGAAGCAGAAGTAATAGATCTAGAGGCAGAAGATAAAATACAGCAGCCCCCCTTTATCTGCAGGGGTCCATTCCAAGCCCCCATAGATGCCTGAAACTGTAGATAGTACTGAGATTTACACACAGACCATTTCACTTAAAGGAAGCACCTGACAGCTTCCTTTTGGCAGATCCAAATGGCCAGCTTACGTTTTAGGGCCATTAGAAGTGAAGTAAGGGCTATTTCAACACCAGCAGTGCAATGCTATGACAACTGGTCTGAAAACAGACGTCAAGAGCAGGTGGCAAGTAAAGCATCCTGGATGGAGCAGGACAGCCCGAGATTTCACCAGGCTTCTCAGAACATCGCACCATTTAAAACTTCTCAATTGTTTCTTTCTGTAACTTTTCATTTAATTATCTTTGCACCATGGCTGACAGCAGGTGACAATCCACAGACAGCAGAAGTGAGGTTAAAGGGGACCATGGTGGTGGGAAGTTAACAAGCAATTCCATTGGCTGCCTTCAAGGTGCCTGTTGGGGTGAAGGTGGATTCAGGGGCAGGGGAAGGCCCTGCAGGCCTGCACTGCTGTGTCCTGGCTTATGACCTTGACCTTCCATGTGAGGCTCTTCAAACCAGTGTTGCAGACTAGCTCAGTGCTTCAGAAAGACTGGCTCCAGGAGCAGGTGCACAGAAAAGGCCAAGGTAAGGGGAAGGGGTCCAGGACAAAGCAAGGGCGAGGGGAGTGGCAGTCAGGTTTGGAGCCTGAGGCAGTAAATACCGAATGCAGGTGTCCCCTTAGGACAGCGGTGGGAATGGCCACTCAGTCCCCGGGATGAAAAGCCTCCAGAGCTTTCCCCCTACTCTTCATCATGGGAATTTCAAGACATGAAAGTAGGAGAATAACCGATTCACCACGCGCAGCTCCAACAGGAAACCCACCACTGTGCCCCGTGTCCCGCCCTCTGTCCTCATCATTTTGCGGGAGCCCCTGGGGACTGAGGCCCTGCACAGGACTCCTGATCTGCGGGCAGCATCCTCCAGGAGTTTCACTCCTTCCCGCACCCTCCGCAGAGACTCTCTCCGGCTCCCCCCCCCCCCCGCCCCCCTTGTTCCTCCCACTTTCCTCCCTTCCTGGGCCTCCTGCTCCCCTTGCTCTGCGCTGGGTGCAGCCTCCGCTCGCCCTCCCGGGGCCTCCTGGGCGCCCGACTCCCCTCGTCCCTTTCATGGGCAGCCTGTCCTCCCTCCGCCTCCCCGCTGCTGTCCCACCAGCAACTCCCACGCCCCCCCAGGGCTCCCAGGACACCGTGGGCATCCCGCGGGGGAGCGGAGCCCCTGGAACTGGCTCACCTTCCTCCAGGCTGTTCGCGCCCAGGCGGGATTCAGCCCCTGGACCTGTCGCCCCCCGCACCCCCCGGGAGCGCCCGTTTGGGGCGGCGGGGGGCCGGGGGCCTTTTGGGGGTGGCCCTGGATGGGGCAGAGCTGGGCCCTCGGAGGCGGTGGGGCCTGGGGTGGCCTCGGGGAGCGACTCTCGGGGCCCTGAAGGGGTCCGCTGTGCCTGGGCCCGCGGGCCTTCCTCAGCAGGAGCTTCTCCTTCCTAGGACCCTGGACGCTTCCTCCCACCTGCATGGGTCTGCTCCCCAGGTCCGCTCATGGCCTCGGAGGCAGGGGGACTGGCCCTGGGGGGTCGCCTGCAGAGCTCCCCCGGCTCCAGCTTCAGCTGCCTCTGGCTCCACTGGCCCCTGCAGGCCCGCGCCCGCCCTGGAGCTTCCTGCAGCCCCTGCAGGCAGGAGGGCGGGAGCCAGGGAACCAGGCAGCCCCAGCACGTCCCTCCCAGAGCTCGGTCCCCTCCCTGGGAGCTGAGCCCAGACACCTGCTCACTGAGCCCATGACACCCCCATTTATGGTCAAGGGGCCTCTTCACCACCCGCCACAGGAGGAAGCCGCTTGTGTGCTAGGAGCCCGTGACCTGTCTGGACATGGTCCACCCATCTGAGGGTCTGGGGTCAGGGACTGACCCTCCCCGCAGTTACCCTTGAGGCTGGGAGGGGGCCACCCGTCTGGACATGGGCCATGTAGCCCGAGGGCCTGGAGCCAAGACTCAACCCTCCCCACAAGTTCCTGTGAGGAGCCGAAATAAAGATAATTCCCAAGCTCTGGGCCCATGCAGGAGGCAGGATGTTTACTCTGAAAGTGTGTTTGTGCAGCTTGAAGGAACTACTTTGTATCGGCCTCACCTCCTTACCAGTTGTTTCTTACTCACTAGTAATAAAGGCCTTGGAGCCATTTGGGGCTGCACCTCATTCAGGGCAGTCCTCCTGATCCCATAACTTTGTTTGTCTCTTTAATCCCCCCCCCCCCCAAACTCAGGTTTGTTCAGCCTTCAGGCTGCTTCCTGACATTTGTGGGCAGGGCGTGAATCTTTCACCAGTGGGTGCATTTACCTGGGTGGGAACCTACTCACGAGAAAATGTGCGGTGGTGTTTCTGGGTGTATTTATGGGGAATTTCATATTCAGCTTGCTGGTCTGAGACTCGTGTTTCTGCTCAGCCTGGGAGACACCTGGACCGATTTTCTCCTGCAGCCCAGAAGGAAGCCACCCTGCCCGCACCTTGATTTCTGGGAATGAGTATTTCACAGGCTGAGGTGGGAGCCCTGTAGGCTGACCAAGCCTCAGTGTGGAGAGCTCTGATCACTGCCCACCTGCCTGGCCAAGGTCTCCTAAGCCCCTGGAGAGAAGCAACAGGAGAGGAAGGGACCCCCAGCTGCAGCCCCAGTCTTGGGGTGAGCAGCAGGAGGAGGGGCTGCCTGGGGCACTGGCCCATCCCTGCCTCCCTGGCCAGGGCTGATTTCGGGCCTGGGGCCCTGGGGGACCAGTGTGCAGCACTGTGCAAAGGAGAGGCAAGAGCAGGCATGACAGAGTTCGTCTTCTGTCTGTCCCCACCTCCTCCACGGCTGCATATACTCAGCACCCCCCCCACCCCCCACCCTAGTCTCTGCAGGGTCTGGCTTCTGTAGTTTCCCCTGGAGCCCATGCCTTTCTCTCATTCAATGATTTCTCTGGTGCAAATTGGGAAGAGGGAGTCAGTCACCCTTTCCACCACCCCATTTAACAGGAACCAAATGAATTAACTCCATTTATTCCCACAGAGCTGTGAGAAGGGGTCTGGCCTGGACAACTCTCCTCCCACCAGGGGCAGAGCTCCTAAGTCTGCCCCCCTGCAAACTCTGGGGTTCCACTTCTACCGCATTCACCAGATTCTTCAAACAAGACACGTCTCTTCTCAGAGGAACTCCAGTGTCAACAGTTAAGTTAATCTTTTCTCCACTGTACGAGTTACTACTTAGGTCTGTTACTGGCCAAGCCAAATCCAAATATAATTACACCAAGGTCCCATCCCTCCCTGAAGGAGTTCCCTGTGCTGGTCCTATGGCTCAGGAGGTGCCACTAGGAAATCCAAGTGGGCAGAGTGTGCCACTGAAGGGCACTGGTCCACAAAGGAGAAGCTGGAACAGGACCCCCAAACTCAGGATGAGGGACGGACAGTTGAGACTGGTGGAGACTGTGGCAAATCAGAGAGCCCGTGTTCCATCCAAAGAGGTCCAGCCAAATGCTGCCATGTGGAGATGTGGACCCAGCGGCCCCGTGTTCCATTCTGCTAGAGAGAGAGGAACTCTAGATTTTTATGTGAAATCTCTGAATTATTCAACTGTTGGCAATTAAACAAAAAATGTAACTGATATATCAATAGGGCAAATATAGCATATATTATCAACTAGCTGGAGTCCATAGACTGAGAGTCTGTAATTTGTGCCTTAGGAATCAGCTATAACACTGCTCCCTAATGACAACAATGGTCAAAGCTGGCATCTGCTTCCTGGGCACATGGCATGTGCAAGGCCCTATATGAAGCACCTCACAGTGGTCATCTTCCTGCACCCTGTCGAACCCAGAGAGGAAAATACTGCTCTCCCTGCAGGGTATGGAGGTGAACACAGGTCCAGGCCCCCACAGTCACTTCATAGGCATGATCCCAGACAGGTCCCCTTCCACATCTGAAAAGTGCTCCCTTGAAAACTTCCTGGGCCCCCTAGAACTCAGGCTCTTCTGCCTCCAAGTCGCCACATGAGATGTCCATAAATTCTGCCCCTTTTCCTTCCTGAGCCCGACGTGTGCAGCCACAGGTCTGGTGCAGTGATGGTTATAGGCCTTGATCCTAGGGACTGAACCTGTTAGGAGCCGGGGAAGCCCAGTGGCACCAGTGCAGCTGATGATTCCCCTGAGAGTGCAAGGAGTGAAGGGAACTTCACTGGCCATGCAGGGCTTTCCCAAGGTGGACAGAGAATTGCCACAAGAGCCTTAGGAAAACAGGGCCACTGGGAGCATGGATTTCCCTTTTCCATCATCCCTCATGCTCCATTTCAGGCCAGCAAGGCTTTCACCACAGAACCACCCACTCCACAGTCACCAACTCCATCATCACTGCCTCCCACCGCCACCACCAACCATCCCCTACCAGCCACCATTGTCCCGTTTAGAACCACAGTCAGCCACAGAGCCAGCTCTCCATGGCCACTCTCCTCCCCACACAGCCATCAACACCACCCTTGGTACCCATCACGGCCTGCACACTAGCATCACATCTGCCACCTCCCCGTTCTCTCCATCACAGCTACAGACATTAGCCCCATGAGCTGACACTGTTCCCCACCACCATTCCCCCATTACTGCTGTTACCACTAGCACCAAACAGCCATGGACCTTATCGCCATTATAAGCCAAATGCCAGCTCTGTCATTGCCATCAATCTATGCAAACAGTCACCATGACATGGTCCTCCTGACTACCACCTTCAAGAGTATTTTCAAAACCCAGCTGCAAGTGAAAAGTTTATCGAGGTAATTTTTTCTAGCTGCTCTGACAACCAATACACCCTGCTTGCCCAAAGGGAGGTTTGGTCCCCCTGACACCTTGGTGTGATCAGCGGTTCACAAGGAGGCCTTCCACAGGACTCCTCCCTCCTACTCAGCCCATTCTCTCAGGCCTGCTCTCTCTAGAACCTTCTGCTGGGCTCCTGACTTCTTCTGGCCACTGGGTAAGCAGGGACAGCACAGACAAATGTCCACATGCTCAGGGCTAGGACTAGAAATGTACAGATGACCCTCACAAGCAATCATTGTCTCAAACCCAGTCTCGGGCGCCACAGCTGCAGGGGGGGCCGGGAAACATGGTCTTCCAGTGCGCCCAGTAACAGGCAGCAGGGGGGCATGTAGCAATGGTCGGCCCCCGGGGGTCTCTGCTAAGGTAATATGTGCCTCGTCAGAAACAGGACATGCCATAGCAAGGGCATTTGTGAAGTAATGGGCACTCTTAGGGGTCACATGCTGAGTCATGTCCCTGAGACATAGCAGACCCAGTTCCTAACACTGTCCATCTCGTGTGTTTTTGCACACACACTTACCCACACCTCCTGTGAGCAAAAATGAGTGCACACACAGACACGCACACACACACAGTCTTCCAAGGACTCCATGCTGACCCAGACAGGATCCCCACGGGTCCCAACACTGGCAATGTCTCATTAAACTAGATGAGAGCAAATTCTGTTTTGGGGCAAACATGCAGGGCAGCCCCTGTGTGTGCCTGAGAGCAAAGAGCAGGAGGCAGGCGGCTCTGTCCTGGCTCAGCTCCGCCCAACTTGGGGACCAGTCTGGGGCCTGGGAACCTCCTAAGAGCAAAGTCTAACTTGACAGACACCCCAGCGTCTGACTGTCAGTTTCCTAAATGGCTCTGGAGCTGGCATCCTCATTTTAAACCACTCTCCATAATAAGCAGTGATGACACCACTTCAGGCTTGAGAAAATATCTCAAAACCTTGGGAGACTTTTATTTTTTAGGTAGGTGTCTAATAAAGTGGGCAAAATAAAGAGACAGAGCTAAACTATAGTACTTTTTAATTACAAATTTTAAAAAGGTACAAACTCTACTGATGCTAGTGGCCACTGCTATCACTTTGATGTGGACTCTTCTAGACATTTTCAAGCATTTATAAATATGTGTATGTACCACCAAAAATATGGTCATCTTATGGCAGTTTTCTACAGAAATCACACATTTATGTAATATTCTGAAGCTGGCTCTTTTTCCCATGGCCATGTAATTTAGAGATCCATCTGTCTCTCTGAGCCACCTCTCAACCTCCCGCCCTCCCTCTTTCTACCACAGGATCAGCACAGTATTTCACAGCATCATGTCCTGCAGTTTATTTATCCTTTGTTGACAAAGATGTAATTGCTCCGATGTTCTCCGTTACCAACAGTACTGAAGGGAACAACCTGTGCACCTGTGTGAATATTTTGCTACACCACTAGTTCTCAAAGTTGGTTCCAGGAACCCCCGGGGTCCCTGAAACTCTTTCGGGGTCTACAAGTTTAAAACTATATTCATAGGACTGGGGACAAGGTGGCTATGGCATAAAAGGAGGCTGTGTGCCCTTCTCCCAGCCACGGACTGGATTTCCAGCTAAAATCTGTGCGGTCAGCTTGTAAAAGAGAAGTGTAACTCATTGGACATATTTCGTCTAAGGAGCACTGAAGAAAGAACGGAGAAAGTGGAAAGACAGAGGGAGTCCTGGAGAGGGGGAGCCCCCCTGTCGTTGATGCTTGGCTGAGAGGCCCCAGTGATATGGGGTGCAAAGCTCCCTCCCCTTGGAAGTGTGGGGTCACATCCCCACGCAGGGCTCCCAAACCCCGAGCAGCAGAGACTAGAAGGAGGGCCCCGTGGCATCGGGAGAGGGACCCGGGGACCTGTCTGTCTGGGCGGCCTGGTCCTTTCCTTCCCGGGAGGGAGTGCGCGGACTAAAGGCTGTACCCGGGGAGAGGCTCGCCCTTGGTGCTGGCTGCTAGAAAAGCTGCGCTGCAATGTTGGGGTCCGAAGAAAGAGGGGGGCTGACGGCTGCGCCCAGAGGAACTCTGAGAGACCCTCTGCTTTCCCGAAAGGCAATGTGCAGAGCCCCAGATACCAACTAAACCATGTTGCCTGAGGAAGGTGGAGGCATTACCCCACCTCTAGTGCAGGATTGGAGCCCCTTGCCCCACCTCTGGAGCACAGGGACTGATCCTGCCTGTGGAGGGGGTGCAGGGAAGGTGGGGGATTTTTGACTCACACTGAAGAGAGTTGGAAGTGAGAGCAGAGCAGAGACTCTGGGTCCCAGCTTCACTGTCACCAGCCAGCAGAGAGATCAGAGACCTGCCTGGGATGATTTTATAACCCCTTCTGCTTGCATCTGTGGCTCAAGGGTGCTGGATCCTCAGAGAGCAAGGGTGTGTTTTTTATTTTGTGTTGTTTCAGGCACCCCCCAGCATCCCTCAGGAAGGCTTATATTGGAGAGACAGATGAGTGAGAGTGGGCTTTGGGCCTGATTGTTGGGGGCCTGATCCCTGTGTCCTGTGAGTTCAGCCAGCCAGTGCCAGGAAGGAGGGGTGGAGCATGTCTCCACCTCCTGCAGGCTGGGACACCACCCCCATTAGGAAAGAGTTTGGATCAGCTCTCTGAAGCCCCAGATGCCGCAAGGGGCACAGACTGTGGGGGTCAGGAGAACAGCTCAGAGGAGAGCATTTCAAGAGTAAGACCCTCACAGGCTGTTGTCTGGGACAAGAAGGGCCGCAGAACCTCCTGCGGGCTGGGCAGGCACTGTTCTCAACCAGAATCTCTTTGGATCAGTCCCACCAAGCCCAGGGCAACTGAAGCTTTTCCAGAAAAGGCAGGAGGCTGGATGCAAGCCGCCCCCGCACCAGGCCGCCTCAGGGGAACTGGATTGGACCATGAGGTGGACACTGAGCAGTTGCTCTTCGAAGTGCAGATTAATTACCCCTGGGGCCCTCTGGCCCTAGCTGGGCTGCCTGGCTCCACCCAGAAGGCTCTTCAGAAGGCACTGCAGGCCCAGGCCACCTCCAGGGCAGGTGGCTGGGGGGGGAGGCGACCTCAGAGAGCCTCAGACCCGCCTCAGCTACTGTGGGACACCCCGAGTCAGCCTACACAGCTGGGGACATTAGCTGAGAACAGCACCCCGGCAGGAAGCCTGAAATCAGCGCACAAAGCAGGGAGCCTCGCGCAGCAGGATCTGCCCAGATGACCTTTCCTGGGCTGCTTTGCTGCTGTTCTGTTCCAGTACTTTCCTCTGTATCGCGCTGGCCGCCTTCTCACTGGTCCTGCTTTTGCTCTTTTCTCCTTGTTCCTTTCCATTCTCCTGCGGCCCCGTCCTCATCTTACTCCATCAGTTAGTTGCTTTCCCTTTTCCGTTCTTTCCTTCACTTTAGCTTTCTCTCTCTTCCTTTTACCTCTGCATAACTTTTTTTAGTAAGAAAATTATAGGCCAGTATCCCTGAGGTATAGAGATGTTAAAATCTCAACAAAACATTAGGAAATAATATCCAGAAAGAAATTAATAAGATCATACAACATGGCCAAGAGGGATTTATTCCGGGGATGCACGACTAGTACAGTATTAACAAGTCAGCAAACGTGATGCATCACGTTAAGAAAATGAAGGGTCGAAATCACACGTTCATATCAATACATGCAGAAAGAGAATTCGATAAAATCTAGTACCCATTTTTTATAAAAACGTTTAGTAATGGGGGAATAGAGGGATCAGACCGCAGCATAATAAAGGCCATATATGGCAAACCCACAGCCAACATCATAATCAATGAGCAAAAACGAAAAGCATTTCCCCTAAGAACAGGAACAAGACAGGGGTGTCCGCTTTCAACACTTATTCACCATGGCACTGGAAGTGCTAGCCACAGGCATCAGACAAGAAAAAAAGAATAAACGCATCCAAATTGGAAAGGAGGAAGTGAAACTGTCACTATTTGCAGATGACATGATATTGTACATAAAAACATACAGAATCCACCTGAAAACTAACAGAGTAAATGAATGAATTTGGGAAAGTAGGAGAATACAAAAGCAACATCCAGAAATCGGTAGCGTTTTTATACACCAATAACAATCTCTCTGAAAGAGAAACCAAAAAAGAAATCTCTTTTACCACTGCAACAACAATAATAACAACAAGGTGCCTAGGAATAAACTTACCCAAGGCAGTAAAACACCTGTACTCAGAACACTATAGGACAGTGATGAGAGGAAAAGGGAGACAGAAACACGTGGGAGCAAGTTCCGTGATCACGGATTGGAAGAATCAACGTCATTAAAATCTCCACACTACCCAAAGCAACCTGTAGAGTCAACTCAATCCCTATGAAAATAGCAGTGGCATATTTCACAGATCTAGAACAAATATTTCAAACACTTATATGGAACCAAAAAAAAACCCCCGAATAGCCTGAGCAATCTTGAGAAAGTAAAACCATTTGGAAGTATCACACTACCTGATATCAAACTATATTACACGGCCATTGTAGTGAAAACGGCCTGGCCCTGGCATAAGAACGGGCATATTGATCAATAAAACAGACGAGAGCCCAGAGACAAAGCCACGCCTTTATGGCCAATTCCTGTTTCACAAAGGAGGCAAGAACATAGAAAGGAGTAAAGACAGTAGCTTTAATAAATGGTGTTGGAAAATTCGACAGGTATATATATTAAAGAAAGGAAATAGACCACCAACTTACACCTCACACACTATACTCAAAATGGATAAAAATGTGAATGTCAGTTCATGAACCATAAAATTCCTAGAACAAAACACAGGCAGTAAAATATCTGACGTCTCTCGCGAGAATATTTTTGTAGGTATATCTTCTTGCGCAAGAGAAACAAAGGAAAAATAAACCAACGGGTCCACATCAAACTAAAAAGCTTTTACACAGCAAAAGAAACCATCAACAAAATGAAAAGGCAACACATTGCACAGGAGAATATACTCACCAATGATACTTGTGATAAAAGGTTAATTTCTAAAATATATTAAAAATGTATACTACTCAATACCAAGAAGACAACTAACCCAATTTAAAAAATGGACACATGTTCAGACGGCCTGGTTCAAGGGTGAGCATCAACCTATGGTCCAGGAGCTCGCTGTTCGATTCCCGCTCAGGGCACATGCCGGGGTCATGGGCTTGATCCCAAGCAGGGGACGTGCAGCAGGTGGCCAACCAATGACTCTGTCATCACTGATTTTTCTTCCTCTATCTTTCTCTCTCTGAAATCCTGGCTCTAGCCCTAACCATAACACTATAGCTAGTTCTCATTTTAACCCTAACTCTAGCCTTACCCGTAAACTTAACCCGAAACTTAGACCTAGCCCTAGGCCTACAACTAACTTTAACCCTAAACCTAACCATAACCTAGCTTTAACACTAGCCCTAACTTTAGCCCTAACCCTAAACATAGTCCCAAACCGAACACTAACCCTAATCCTAAACCTAAGCCCAGTTCTAGCCCTAGTCCTATCTTGAGCCCTAATCCTAACCTAACCTTTAGACCAAGACCTAAACCTAAACCTAGCCCTAGTTTTTGCCATAACCCTAACTGTAAACTTAGCCCTAACCTTAACACTAACCCTAACAATAGCCCTAGCCCTAGCCCTAACCCTAATTCTAAACTTAGCCCTAGAACAAGCCCTACCTCTAGACCTAACCCTAATCCTAAGGCTTCCCCTGCAAGGAGTCCTAAACCTACATTTAACCATAACCCTAATGCTAATTGTAGCCTTGTCAATAACCCTAACCACATGCATAGCCATAACCCTAGCCCAAACCATAACCCTGATGGTAACTCTAAACCTAACCCTAGAGCTACTCCTAAGTATGACCCAACCTTAACCCTACCCATACTCCTAACACTAAACCAAACCAAACCAAACTTTAACCATAGCCCTAAAGCTAACCCTAACCCTAACCTTGTATCCAATTCTTGTCCTACATTCGGCACCAGTCCTAGCTGAAAACTGATTCTAGACCTAACTGTGGCCTTGGGCCTAATCCTAACACTCTTCCTAAGCCTAAGCTGAATATTAAACCTAATTCTAAGGCTAACCCTAGCCCGGACCCTAAACCAAATCCCAAACCTAACTCTAAATTGATCCCTGCATCTAAAACTCATCATAAATTAACCATAACCCTAGACCTAGACTTAGGCCTAGTCCTAATTCTAACCAAAACCCTAATCCTAAACCTAGCTTCAATCCTAACCCTAACACTAGCTCTAGCCCTATCTTAATACCTAACCCTAACCCTAAATCTAGGCCTACATCGAATCCTAAGCCTGACCCTAACCCTAATTCTAACCCCAATGCTAGTACTAAACCCCAAAACTAATTCTAAAACTAGTTCTGGCACATGCCCCAGCTCGAAAGGGAAACCTAATCACAACATTAGCCTTAGCACTTACCCTAAACCGGAACAAATGCTACCCTAATGCTAATAACACCAAATCTAGCCCTAGCGAAAAACTCAAACCTAACCCTAAATGGAACCCTAATTCTAGCACTAGACCTATCTCTAACTTTAACACTAAATTGAACCCCAAACCTAGCCTTCTTCTTAAAACTAAACTAACCTAACCCAATCCCAAATGTGGGGAACCGCCGTGGCCCCAGCCACGGAGGAGCTGCCTGGGTGAGCTGCTGATGTGCTCCCCTGCTCCCTGGGAGATGTGGGTGAGCTGCTGAGGCCCCAGGCACAGTGCCTGGGTGAGCTGCAGAGGTGCTCTCCTGCTCCCTGACCCAGTCCTTGAGGCACCAAAGCAATACTAATTTAGCTTGCGGCCATAAATTCTAGAAAGGCTAATTAGGAAGCTGGCCCCGGCCTGAAGGGTTAAGGGATAGTTAAGCCACATACCAAGCCAAGGACTCAATCCTCCCCAAAAGTTCCCATTAGAAGCAGAGAGAAAGATAGTTTCCAAGGTCTGAGCTCCTGCAGGAGGCAGGGTGTTTACTCTGAAAAAGCATTCGTAGGAGCTTGGAGGAATTACTTTGTATCTGGCAAGGGAAAGAAACGCCGCACGGGTGCTATTCAGCACAAGCAACAGTGCCTGTACATACTGAGCTGAGAAAATAAACTTGGGGCTGAGGCAGTTACGAGCTACAGTCCTCCCGATCCCATCTTTTTTCTGTCTGTCTTTTCTCCATCCTCACTCCTTCCTCAGGACCGTTCGACTCTGCCAGCGGGCTCCGGCACCCAAATGGTAATGCTAAACTTTAAACTTACTTCCCAGTCTCACCCTAAACTTAAACATAATTTTAGCTCGGACTATAACCCTAATACTAAAACAAAACCTAATCCTAACCCTAGATTTACCCTAATCCTAAACCTAACCATAATTTTAAAACTAGCCTCAGCTCTAGCCTTAATTTAACACTAACTTTAGCCATAGAGTCAGCCCTAACCCTGATTCAAACCCTAAGCCTAACCATGAACTTAACCAGAGCTTTGATTGAAAATATACCCTTCCACTAATCCTAAACTTAACATTAGCCATAGGCCTAGTCCTAAGGCTAACACTAAACCTAGCTCTAATTCTAACTCTAGCCCTAGCCCTAACTCGAACTTTAAACTTAGCCTGAGA
Source organism: Miniopterus natalensis (assembly GCF_054644295.1). Classification (NCBI taxonomy): domain Eukaryota; kingdom Metazoa; phylum Chordata; class Mammalia; order Chiroptera; family Miniopteridae; genus Miniopterus; species Miniopterus natalensis. The sequence continues at coordinate 73,296,458 of NC_142087.1, read as the reverse complement.
ACGAAACCTAGCTCGAACCCTAACTATAACACTAGCCCTAACTCTCAGCATAGCCCTAACCTGAACCCTAACACTAGCCCTAGCCCTACCCTTTTTCCTAGTGCTAATATTAACCTCAATCCAAACCCTAACCCTCAACTTAACTGTAAAATTCACCCTAACACCTAACCCTAACACTAACCATAGCCATAGGCCTAGCCTTAAACTGAACGCTAAACCTTGTCCCAGCCCTCTCCCTAACCCTAAACCTAACCTGGGCCCTGGGCCTAATACAAAAGGCAACAACCAACCACCAACCAAACCAACCAAAAACTTAGCCTTAGTTTCTCCCTATACCTAACCCTAACGTAATTTACCCATTACCTTAGCCTAAACTTAACCCTAAACCTAACTTTGATCTTAAAACTAGCCCTGGACATAGCCCTAGCTCTAGCCCTGAATCTCACCTACAACTCGCCCGAGCCCTAGGTCTGCTTGACATGATATTGTGCATAAAAACATACAGAATCCACTAGAAGTCTAACAGAGTTAATGATTGAATTCGGGAAAGTAGCAGGATACAAAATCAACATCCAGAAATCAACTGGCATTTTTATACACCAATAACAATCTCTCTGAAAGAGAAACCAAAACAGCAATCTCTTTTACCACTGCAACAACAACAACAAGGTGCCAAGGAATAAACTCACCCAAGGCAGTAAAACACCGGCACTCACAAAACAACAGGACAGTGATGAGAGGAAAAGGGAGACAGAAACACGTGGGAGCAAGTTCCGTGACCACGGATTGGAAAAATTAACGTCATTAAAATCTCCACACTACCCAAAGCAACCTATAGAGTCAACGCAATCCCTGTGAAAATAGCAGTTGCACATGCCCGGTCAGGGCACATGCCCGGGTCGTGGGCTTGATCCCAAGCAGGGGACGTGCAGCAGGCGGCCAACCAATGACTCTGTCATCACTGATTTTTCTTCCTCTCTCTTTCTCTCTCTTCCTCTCTCTGAAATCCTGGCTCTAGCCCTAACCATAACACTATAGCTAGTTCTCATTTTAACCCTAACTCTAGCCTTACCCGTAAACTTAACCCGAAACTTAGACCTAGCCCTAGGCCTACAACTAACTTTAACCCTAAACGTAACTGTACCCTAGCTTTAACACTAACCCTAACTTTAGCCCTAACCCTAAACGTAGTCCCAAACCGAACACTAACCCTAATCCTAAACCTAAGCCCAGTTCTAGCCCTAGTCCTATCTTGAGCCCTAATCCTAACCTAAACTTTAGCCCAAGACCTAAACCTAAACCTAAACCTAAACCGAGCCCTAGTTTTTGCCATAACCCTAACTGTAAACTTAGCCCTAACCTTAACACTAACCCTAACAATAGCCCTAGCCCTAGCCCTAACCCTAATTCTAAACTTAGCCCTAGAACAAGCCCTACCTCTAGACCTAACCCTAACCCTAAGGCTTCCCCTGCAAGGAGTCCTAAACCTACATTTAACCATAACCCTAATGCTAATTGTAGCCTTATCAATAACCCTAACCACATGCATAGCCATAGCCCTAGCCCAAACCATAACCCTGATGGTAACTCTAAACCTAACCCTAGAGCTAGTCCTAAGTATGACCCAACCTTAACCCTACCCATACTCCTAACACTAAACCAAACCAAACCAAACTTTAACCATAGCCCTAAAGCTAACCCTAACCCTAACCTTGTATCCAATTCTTGTCCTACATTTGGCACCAGTCCTAGCTGAAAACTGATTCTAGACATAACTGTGGCCCTGGGCCTAAACCTAACACTCTTCCTAAACCTAACCTGAATATTAAACCTAATTCTAAGGCTAACCCTAGCCCGAATCCTAAACCAAATCCCAAACCTAACTCTAAATTGATCCCTACATCTAAAACTCACCATAAATTAACCATAACCCTAGACCTAGACTTAGGCCTAGTCCTAATTCTAACCAAAACCCTAATCCTAAACCTAGCTTCAATCCTAACCCTAACACTAGCTCTAGCCCTATCTTAATACCTAACCCTAACCCTATATCTAGGCCTACATCGAATCCTAAGCCTGACCCTAACCCTAATTCTAACCCCAATGCTAGTACTAAACCCCAAAACTAATTCTAAAACTAGTTCTGGCACAAGCCCTAGCTCGAAAGGGAAACCTAATCACAACATTAGCCTTAGCACTAGCCCTAAACCTAAACAAATGCTACCCTAATGCTAATAACACCAAATCTAGCCCTAGCGAAAAACTCAAACTTAACCCTAAATGGAACCCTAATTCTAGCACTAGACCTATCTCTAACTTTAACACTAAATCTAACCCCAAACCTAGCCTTCTTCTTATAACTAAACCCAACCTAACCCAATCCCATAATGTCATGGTAAACTTTAACCTTACCTCCAAATCTAACCCTAAACTGAAACATAATTTTAGCTCTAACTATATCCTTAACACTAAAACGAAACCTAATCCTACCCTAGATTTACCCTAATCCTAAACCTAACCATACTTTTAAAACTAGCCTCAGCTCTAGCCTTAATTTAACACTAACCTTAGCCCTAGGGTCAGCCCTAACCCTGATTCAAACCCTAAGCCTAACCATGAACTTAACCATAGCTTTGATTGAAAATATACCCTTCCACCAATGGTAAAATTGACATTAGCCATAGGCCTAGTCCTAAGGCTAACACTAAACCTAGCTCTAATTCTAACTCTACCCCTAGCCCTAACTCTAACTTTAAACTTAGCCCTAGAACGAAACCTAGCTCGAACCCTAACTATAACACTAGCCCTAACTCTCAGCATAGCCCTAACCTTAACCCTAACACTAGCCCTAGCCCTACCCTTTTTCCTAGTGCTAATATTAACTTTAACCCAATCCTTACCGTAAACTTAACTGTAAAATTCACCCTAACCCTCACCCTAACACTAACCATAGCGATAAGTTTAGCCTTAAGCTTAACCCTAAACCTTGTCATAGCCCTCTCCCTAACCCTAATCCTAACCCGGGCCCGAGTCCTAATACAAAAGGCAACAACAAACCTACCAACCGAACCAACCAAAAACTTAGTCTTAGTTTATCCCATACCTAACCCTAACCGTAATTTACGCATAACCATAACCATAACCTAAACTTAACCCGAACCCCAGCCCTAGCCTTTTCTCTAACCCAAACCCTAACCATAACCCTAAACCAAGCCTTAACCCTAAAACCTACACCTAACTCTAAGCCTAACCCGAACCCTACCCCGAGCAACAATAACAACGATGGTTCTGGCCTCACCTGTTCAAGGCCTGCAGGCAGCTCCAGTTGTGGCACCGACCTGGCCGCAGTGTCTGTCCCGCCGTCAGAGCAGCCACCCAGGAAACCCGTGGGGGAGCCTGAGCTCTTCTCGCCCCGCTGGGTGGACAGCTCTGGGGCTGCCCAGACAGCACGCGTGGTGGTGCCAACAGTGAAGACGTCACGTTGTGGGAACCATTCTTGTCATTCAGACCACGGGCGGCATATACTCTGGTGCTCAGGGCGCTTCCAGAGGCCCCGTGGGGCTCGGCAGCAATCACCGGGCACTGACTAGCCACACACAGGACACGGAGGAAAACCCTGCGGGGCGCTGTGCTGGCCGCGTCTTTCCGCCTGTGCGGGCCCTGCCCCGCCTGGGGCTTCTGCTCCTGCTCCCGGGCCCCCTGCCCAGGCTCTGCCAAGGCCGCCCCTTCTTCTCCTCTGGGTCTCTGCTGACATGTCAGGTCTTCAGTGAAGCTTCCTGGCCCCGCACACACAGGATGGGGCTGCGCCCAGAACCCCTGCCTTTCCCGCTCTGTTTCCTCAAGGGCTGGTTTCCTGAGCTGCCAGCCTGCGGGGGGTGAGAGGGGCACTGACCTCTCCCTGGGCCACCAGCACCTGGCACAGTGACTGGCACAGGGCAGGCGGGATCCAGGCTGCGGACGGGGCTGAGCTGGCGGGGCCCCCGGGGCGGTCTAGCCCTGCCCCCCGCCAGCCCAGCTCCCGCCGCGGTTCCTGAGCGGGGGCGCCCGGGCGGTGGGGAGACGGGAGCCGCGGGCTGGGGGCGCAGGGACTGGACCCAGACGGGGGGGGGGGGGGGGGGGGGGGGGCGAGACCCAGGCAGCAGGCCCAGCCCCGCCCGCGACATGGCCAGGCCCGCAGGGCGGTGCGGGGGCTCCGTCTCCCCGCCCCCGGGGCAGGGGCGCAGGCTCCGTCCTCCAGCTTGTTCCCGGGGTCAGAGCAGCTGCCCCAGAGGCCTTGGGAGGCGCGGCTTCCAGAAGGCTCCTGAGGGCCATTGCTCCCCCGGGGCCAGAGGGACCTGGGGTTTATGGCGCCCTGTTTACGGGGAGTTTGGGCGGCGGGGAGGGGGGAGGGGGCGGGGAGGGGGTCAGTGCTGGTTACCCCTCCCCCCCACCCCCCGCTCTCAGCCTGCAGCAGGAGCACAGGAAACCCAACCGCAGGGGGCTGGGCCCTGAGCCCCACTTGGAGAGGGAAGGGGGTTTCTGAGCCCTGCTAGAGCCCCAGCCCTCCCCAGGCCCTGCCGGCCCTGCGGGGACCCTGCACCCCTGCAGGCTCCTGCACGACCCCCTGGGGTCCACTGTGCCCCACTTTACAGATGGGGAGGCCGGGGCTTCCAGGGCCCACTCTTTCCGCTCTACCCCCTGGAAAAGGTCAAGGAGGGAGAGAGAGAGAAGCCGGGGCAGTCTCCAGCCTCCAGGCAGCCCCTGGCCTCTCTGTGCCCTGTGTGGGGACAGCACTGTGGGGACACATTCCAGCCTGGACCAGGGGCCAGCTCCCTAAAGCTCCCAGGGCCCAGCTGCGCTGCTCGTGGCGTCACCTTCCTCTTTGGCCCCTTCTTCCTTCTTGTCCTTCCCTTTAGCCCCCCCTCAAAGGCGGGCTCCCCTTGCTGAGCGGGGGCCCTGTGAGGGCACATCCCTGAGTTTCCAGGGACTTGGCAGGCCAGGCGTTAAACGCAGCCGCCGTCAGCAGTGAACTGTGCAGCCCCGAGATCACATGATTGACAGCAAACAGCTGCCGCCTGGAATTATTCCCCTTACCTATGCTCTTGGGGCTGTTTCTACCCATTGCATCTGCAGGGAGGGGATATTATAGAGCAGGTGACGCCACACTGCTCTTCCCATGGCTGTGGGAAGTGACACCATGTTGGCAGCTTGAAATGGGCCGTGGTGAGAATATTGACAGCACAGGAACTGGCAAATGTACCAAATCAGGGCTTGATTTGTTTTCCGCAGCGCCTGCTGTCTCCAGACTTAAGACAGTGATGGGGAAGATGTTAATAGCAGAGGTTAAACTTAAGAGTGTGTCTTGGGTGAATATTATGGCATGTAAATTGTGTCTCTGTTTTTAAAAACTGCCTGCAGCCATTACAATGTGAACACATTACAGGAAACTGAGGAATGCCATCTGGCATTCAGAAAACGAGCACCTGATAAGGAGCCACTCACATCGTTAACGAGGGACTGACGTTCTCACAAACATCTTCAGCTTGTTTTCCTTGATAACACAAGGAGAACATCACCCGACATTCCCGTTGGAGCTACGCTCATCCGTCAGCTGAGGGCAAGCATAGGCGGCTATAAATACACCAGTTTGGCCAAATGCAAGGAGCGCTTCCTGAGGATCCATTGCTGTGCATAGACATGTATATGTGCATGTGTAGGTGCATGTGAATATGTATGCATGTGTACCTGTGTACGTACGTATGCATACATGTAAATACATTCCCTCCTGTGCCGCTGGCTGGTTGAGAAACATTTGGCTGGGTGCTTCCCAGGGACCGTCCGACCTTTTCTAATATTCTCACTTGACTGTTCTGCCCAGGGTGAGCCCCTCCTGTCCCACAGCTGACCCCAAATCTCCCTCCAGGCAAACCTCAGCCCTGAGCTGTGGGCATGAATACCCAGCTGTCGCTTGGATATTTCCCACCCAGCAGGTCGCACACCTCCCAGGCCAGTGCAGAGAGGGGGGCCCCTGGAGCTCAGCAGAGTCATGATTTGGGGGCCCCCTCAGCAACAGGACCCGTGATACTGCTCAGGGTACCATCACCTGGGCTTGGCTGGGTGTGTGAGCAAGATGTCAGGGTTGGAACCAGCTGATGCAGTAATGGATAGGACACAGTGGGAGAGAGCGATGCCAAACATGGTCTGAATGGAAGGGGACAGATGTGATGAGATGAGGGACACAGCGGCTTGGGTGGAGGGAGGATGGTGAACCTCGATTTTGAGTTGGAGGTGTCTTTGGGACATCCAAGCTGGAAACAGATCTGGAGATTCCCGAGGAGAGGCTGGGGCTAGAGGTGTTGGAATCTTCTGGGAAGACTGCAATTAAAGCTCTGGGTGTGAGCCCGGCTGGCACGGTCAGTGCCTGGGCTTTGACCTATGAACCAGGTGTTCAGGGTTCAATTCCCATCAGGGCACACACCCCGGTTGTGGGCTCAATCCCAGAAGGGGGCGTGCAGCAGGCAGCCGATCAATGACTCTCTCGTCAGTGATGGATCTATGCCTCTCCCCCTCGCTCTTCCTCTCTCTGAAATCAATAAAAAACATCGATTGTTTAAAAGCGGTGGGCTTATTTGAGCTTGTCTGGGGTTGGAGGGGGGTGAGAGAGTGCAGGGTGCACCCCGACGTGAGCCATGTAGGGACCCTAGACCACAAAGGGATGGGTGTAGCTCGTGTGGAGGCTGAGGGAGGGGAATGTTCAGAAAGGAAGGTCACCCGGGGTGAACGCCTGACAGGCGTCATGGGGCTGAGAGGTTGTGTGAGGCAGGCAGAGCAGTTGACAAGCCCCTGCCAAGACGCAAGTCAGGCGAGGGGGGATGTCACCTAGGACAAGAACAGAAAGTTAAGATGACGTGGCAGGTTCCAGCCCATTCTCAGGATCAGGTGACATATCAAACGTGGGAAGTGGGGATAGGAGGGGTCAAGCCTCTACCACAGGCTCCTGTGCTTGACAGCTGCTGTCCTTGGATTAAGGGGGGAGCCCTGAGGAGCCAGGGGGAGGGGAGGAAGCCTGCAGTCCAGACAGGGGGCGTAACAGGCAGCGCACTTCAGGCCTGCAGCTCAGGAGAGGTCAGTGCTGGGGAGGAGGGTGGGGTCAGCCCTGAGGGGTCATGGAGGGAGGTGCCTCAAAGGGGAACTCAGGAGTGAGCACACGAGCTTCCATGAGGGTTTGTGGGAGGAATGACTGACTGAGGGCCTGGCAAGTGTGAGCACTGGAGAGCTGTCCCACGGGGGAGAGAACCACGAGCCAGAGGCTGAGAGCTCCAAGGAGTGACTGGCCAGGGTCAGATCCTGCAAAAGCCAAGGGCCCAGGACACACAGCCTGCAGGTGCCGCTGCTCAGTTTGGCTCTAAGCATTGCGGGTGGCAGCTCCCACTGAGTGGTCGGCTAGGACAGGCTGCCGAACCTGGGGAACAGGGGACAGGAGGCTCGAGGACACACTTGTACAGAAGAGGTTTGGTGGGAAGGCAGGGCCATGGAGGCAGCAGCTGCACAGAAAACCATTAGAAGACTGGGTCAGGTGGGGACACTTCCATGCCTCCTTCCTGCCTCCCTCTCTCACCTTCCAGCCTCTAGTCTGAGGCCTCCAAGATCTAAACTCCAGATCGGGCTCTTCCTAGTGCAGTAGCCTTGGAAAAATCCAAAGGATCGCTGTAGGCTGAGCTCCTTTGTGATCTAAATCCCACATCAAAACGGGATTCAACTTACACAAACTTAACATAAATACAGGTCTGGAAAAAGCTGCTGCATGGTGAAGAGGAACCAGGCTTTCTCAGTGTCTGACCTCGTGGCAAAGGGAGCTGTGGATTCCGGGGGGGGGCACTGGGGGGCTAATGCAGGGAACCCCGAGGGCCCGGCGCTCTTCAAGGCTGCCAGGGAGGAGCGGTGAAGAAAACTAGGACTCAATTCTACTTCAGCTCATTTTATTGCAACCCCATCCCCGTGTCCAGAATCAATGGCTATTTAATACACATGCAAAGCACTCCTAAAATCGACCACGTGAACATGCCCATTTCTTTACCAGTATATGAACTCAAAAGGGAAAAATCTTTATAAGACCAAAATCAACAGGTTTAGTACATCCAGGAAGAGCATCTTTAGTAAACAACAGGAAAGAAAATGTGTCAGGAACCAGGCCAAATACACAGAACAGGACGTGAGACCCCCATTGGCCACGATGACTCCCAAGGGAACATCAATATAGGGTGACCCCAAAAAGGTAGACAGACGTGAGACTCCTGATGGAACATAAACATAAGGTATTTCCAAAATGATATACCCATGGCAAATTATTGATAGAACACAAATATAGGTGTCCCCAAAATGGTACACACACGGGAGATTCACGATAGAACTTAAATATAGGTGTTCCCAAAACCGTACACACAGGGGAGATTCACAGTGGAACATACGTATTGGGTGTCACCACAAACGTACACACAGGCTAGACTTCCAATGGAACATAAATTTAGGTGTCCCCAAAAAGGTACCAATAGGGGAGATACCCGATAGAAAATAAATATAAGAAGGTGTCAACCGAAAGGTACACCAGGGAAGACTCCTGATGGAACATCAATACAGGGGTCCCCAAAGAGGTACACACAGGTGAGACTTCTGGTGGTACATATATATTGGGTGGCCCCAAAAAGGGACACAAGGGGAGATTCCTGATGGAACACAAATACAGGGGGTCCCCAAAAAGGTACACAGAGGTGAGATTCTTGTTGTAACAAATACTGGGCTTCCCCAAAAAGCCACACAGAGGGGAGACTCCTGATGGAACATAAATATAGGGTTTTTCCAAAAAGGTACACACATGGGAGATTCGTGATAGAACATAAATATAGGTGTCCCCAAAAACGTACACACAGGGGAGATTATCGATGGAACGTATGTTTTGGGTGTCACCACACAGGTACACACAGGGTAGACTTCCAATGGAACATAAATTTAGGTGTCCCCAAACAGGTACCAATAGGGGAGATGCCCAACAGAACATAAATATAAGAAGGTGTCAACTGAAAGGCACACAAGGGAAGACTCCTGATGGAACATTTATACAGGGGTCCCCAAAAAGGTACACACAGGTGAGAATTCTGATGGAACGTAAATATTGGGTGGCCCCAAAAAGGGACACAAGGGGAGATTCCTGATGGAACATAAATACAGGGTGTTCCCCAAAAGTTACACACATTTTGACAGCTGATAACTCTTATTTTCACTCTCTTCAGGTTTAAGGAATTTGAAGCAATGGGTGAAGTCACACTAAGTTTTGAACAAAGAAAATGTATCCACTGGACTCTTTATGGGGATACGGAAAAGAAAGTCTACGGTACAAAAGCAACAACACTTGGGAACTGAGGGCAGCTACTGAAAGACAAGGCGCACAGATTCCCACAGAACAGGGTGATCCCTGAGGTTTGCGGGTCCTTTGCTGCGCATCCGCAAACAGAGGCCTGGGCGCTCCGGAAACAGAAGCAAAGGAATCGCAAACATCAGGAACCACTTTGTTTGGCGTTTGTGCGCTTTCTTTCCACAGCTGCCCCCGATTCATTGACTGTTGCCGGGTTTGAGCCGTAAGCTTGATATTTTATGAATCCCCATAAGAGAGTTTAGTGGATAATTTTTCATTGTTCAAAGCTTAGTCTGGCTTCACCCATTGTTCCAAACTTGTTAAACCTGAAAAGGAGTGAAAATTAAGGGAGTTACCAGCTCTGAAAATTTACGTACATTTTTGGGAGACACCCTGTAGATCACCCTCAAAATACATGCATTGCACAAGTGTGTACACACCTCTGTAATAGATTATAGGCAATGCGGTCACTATTCCCAGGACTTATTCATAAAGCATAAGTCAACATCTCACCCACGATGGGGACACTGGGGACCTACACCCACTCCCAAATCAGGCGTGTACCTCATCTCAGACACACTCCCCTCAACACACTATGTACACTTGCTGGGGTCTGCCCAGAGACAGGCTCTGGGGAGGCTGGGTCAGCCTCAGGGGGTGCTGGGTGGGGCCTCGCCTCAGCAGGTCTCAAGCTGGGCTTCACACAGGCCCTGGCTTCAGCAGCTTCCCCTCGGAGGTGCTGACAGCCATGTTCATGGTGGGGCCGCAGAGCTGGTGGGTATCCTGGTCCCTTCTTTTCTGGTAGGGGGTCCTGGCTAAGATCTGATGGTTCGGGCTTCATTGCCCTTGCTCAACAGGTAATTCAGCAGGTCATCCTGGTAGGTGGAATATCCTACAGAGAAGAGAGGAAGAAGGGAGAGGCGAGGGTGAGGGACACGAGGGTCCTCAGAGAGCCCTCTCCCGGTCAGGACGTCCCCTGTGCAGGCCACTTGGCCAGGACTGAAGTTTCCTGCTCCTGTTGGGCCTTTCACAGCGTAACTGGGCCCCACCACACACCCGGCCCGTGGTTGAGATGGGGAGGCCGGGGCCACACATGGGTCAGGGAGAAAAGCCAGGCATCCGTCACTCAGGCAGCCCCCTAGCTTCACCAGCAGGAAAACAGACCCAGAGGGAGATGCCGTTTCCAAAAACACATCCACTGGATGGGAGGGTCGGGGCTGGGAGCCTGGGCACAGCCAAAGCTTTCCATCTGTCCTCATTCCCACCAAGCTCAGTGGGAGGCAGAGACCGGCTGGGCACATTGTCCTCTCTTCCTTCCAGGCCACCAGCTCAGACACCTGGTGAGGGCTTCATCTTAGGCCACAAGAAACAGAAATGACGCCAGCAGCTCCTATATGCCAGCCTGACCTCACTCGAAACCCTCACTGACACCTACACCTTTCTTTTGATCTGACAAGGGGGATGTAGGAACAACGAGGTGGGCCACCAAGGGTAACTCAAGACTGTGCAGGGGACAGCCACCCCACCATTGTTCCCTTTAAGCCACTGCCCTGGCACAGCAGCTGTGCTGGGCCGGCCTTCCCCTGTCCAGGGAACCACTGTCCTTTCCCACCATGCGGGCAGCAGGCCTAGGCCCCCAGACCGAAGTCTGACCCTGCTCTGGAACCTGCAGCCCTCTGCCAGCACCTCACAGCCTGGAGGAGCCGAGTGCAGGTGTCCCCTGAGGCGGATGGACACCATGAGGAGAGGAAGGAGTGCATGCAGAGGAGCCAGGGGTCACCAGCACATGGAGTCAGACCCCAGGCAGCTAGACATTTGAGGGACCGTCAGTCTGCGGGACAGCTCAGCAGCCCGACACACCCCTACACCTGCCAACAATGCCTGACCCAGGATTCCGACATCTGGACCCACAACTAGACACACACTCATCCCCAAAGGCAAAAAAAATCAACCTTCTCAGTGACGAGTGTGGGGGAAACACCCTCCCGGCTGCCGTGTACCTGCATGCGAGTGTCCACCACAGCCCTCGGGTCTGAGGGTGAGAGCGGCTACAGGGAGGGGACACTGCCCTGGCCGAGGGCAGGCTGCCCCTTCCAGGCCTGCAGACCTCCCCTCCTGGCCCATTCCTCTAGCACATACAGTATCTGGTCCCTGTTCCCGGGATCATCAGTGTCCATCCCGCTGCACACTAACAACTGTGGGACAGGGACGTGTTTTCGTGGTCCCAGCTCACAGCTGGTGAGCAGCTGAGCTGCACTGAGAACCGGGGACACACCCGGACATGCTCTGCTTCCCGCCCCGCCAAGCCATCTGCTCCGGATTCACCGGGTCCACAGGGCACCCAGGTCCCAAGTGCTGGCGCGGGCCACAAACAGCAGCAGCTGGAAAACACCACTTGGCAAGGGCATGTGGGGTGAGCCACAAATACTTGGTTTTTCTGAAGGCACAGAAACAGGACCTGCTTTCCACAGTGACGTACAGGTCAGAGCCACCCACGGCCTTGCTCACAGCCTTGCTGAAGACCCTGCGTATGTCCATTAGGTATTTAATGCACCGGGATCTCCCTATAGAAATGGCTTCTTCTAGGCCTGACAGCTACAAGGAAACCCAAACATAGGCTATGGTGCTTTTCCGTGCTGGCTGTGTGGACATTAGCTCTGGAGATTTGCGTCCCTCTCACCACACACACGATCTGCGAGGCTTCTCATGCTTAAGTGACTACATTGTTCTGGGACAAAACTACCACAACACTGCCTGGGTTTGTATTTTCTACTTGATTGGTAACATACCTAAGGAGGCAGAGGTGTGTGCATGGAGCATGCCCCTCAGGCTCCTACACACTCGTGTGCACATCCAACACTCCTTCTGGCTGGTTCTACCTTCCCAGGAAGGAGACCGGAGATCCCACCCTTTACTACCCACCTGCAGCCAGTCGCCCTCCTACCTTTCCTGGGAGCCTGCTGTGGGCGTACTGGTCTTTCACCATTGGGAGCAGGATGGGATGGGCTCCCGGGGATCCAGTGGACAGGCACCTACAATCGATACCTCTCCTTTTTTCGATCCCTTTTTATTGGTTTTAAAAAGGTTGAGGATCCATTTGGGTCCAATCCAGCGTTTTTTCCTAGTTTGAAGGAGATTTTTAGGGCACAGTTACACTCACTGCCCCCTCCAGCAGGTTTCGGGTGCCCTACCGTGACCTGGGATTTCCATCACTTGCCTGTGAAGTTGCCCATTAACTTGGGGATCAGAATTCGGCTTCTTTTTGCCATCACCAGGATCACTGGATCTGGGGTTCAGGAGGTAAAACAGAATTTGCAGTTAACGTGCACAGACTCGGGGATGGTAGAAGTGTCGGTCTTGGCAGAAGCCCACACTAGCCTTCGGGGAAACAGAACTTCAAATACCGCCCTCAGCCCGTGACTGTCTGCCGAGCACAGGAAGCGGTGCTGCGTGAACCTAACCTACGTTTCCTAGAAAGTTCACATGAAAATGCCATTTTCAGGAAAAGCCAGGGACCTTCTCATTTTCTGCTAGAGTCAATAATGAGTGAAATAGGCTGGGATACTCTGCCATTCCCGGCACTGGGGAATCTGGGTGAGGGGAAGAGGGCAGGGCAGAGTGGGTCGTTTGAATGAAAAACAGTGAGGCCTGGTCACTGTGGCTCTGTGCTTAGAGTGTCAGCCTGAGCACCAGGGTTGCAGGTTCGATTCCCAGTGAAGGGAATCGAACCTCTGTTGCAGGTTTAATCCCCAGCCCCAGTTAGGGCACATGCAGGAGGCAACCAATCGATGTGTCTCTCTCATATCCATCTCTCCCTCCCTGTCTCCCTCTCTCTCTCTCACACACACACACACACCCCTGCCTTCTTCCTTCCCTTCTACTTTCTATAAATCTCAATGCAAAAAATATCCTCAGGTGAGCATTAAAAAAATAAATAATAAAATGCATAAAAACAGTGCATTGAAAGGGTAAGTAGTATGTGTGGTATCCGAGCAGAAATGGAGGCATTCTAACCTAAGAGAAGAACCCCATCTGGGTTCTAATCTTGCCTCTGCCCTGAAACAGCACTGTGCTCACACAAATCACTCCAGTTCCTCATGGGTGACTCAATTCCTCGCAACAGAAGGGTCAGAGGGAGCTTCTGAAATCTTGTGGTTCTGTGATTTGAACAGGGAAGCCTTGCAGGATTCATGGGGATGTGACTTCAAGGCTGGGCTTGCGCAGGACAGCCTGAAGGGCCAGCTCCTGGGGCTCAGGCCCGGGACTAGGGGAAGCCCTGCTGAAGGGGACTTAGCCAGCCACCAACTGCAGCTGCTGCTCTCTGGAGAAGGGAAGTGGTTCTGCAAGTGCCTTGAGGTCCAGTGGCTCCAGAGGAATTTCGCCTGTGTTTGAAGACCATGGGTGCTGGTCTAGGTGTCTGATCTAAGCTTCCTTGCCAAGACAGAAGCATGGCTTCCTATGTCCTGAAATCTTCAGGCAAAACATGACCCTCCTGCTTCAATGGCTCTAAAACCAGACTCTCTGTGCCCTTACACAGGCTCATGGCCAGCTGTCATTTGCCATCCCTCATAGGATAACCCTGAGTCCAGAGGGCAGGACTGAAAGAAAATCTAAATTCTGTCCGTACTGGGAGGGACCTGCACACACATGACCTGCTCAACAGTGGAAGACACAGGCCCACCAACGGGCCCCTGCTCCAGGTGGCTACAGCCTTCCCTCCTCCTGAGAGAACAAGCTCTCTGTTCTCTTTCAGTCACTGAAGCTTAAGGCAACTCACTTCTTTGGACCAGGATGAGAGCGCTTGAGCGGAGCTTTGGAGTTTTCTTTCAGGTTGTCATTTTCTCTCTGAAAGTCACTTAAGTCGTCTCTAAAAACAGAGGAGAAAGGATAAACAAGCTCGTTTTTTAAATGTAACATGTAACTTGTCCCTTCAGCCCAGCCCAGAAGGGTCGGTGGTTTTCTGGGATTCACACATCACGGTGCTCACGAACATCGCGGTCGCTCAGGTGGGAATGTGTGAACACAAGCATTGGATGTGGGTCCGGGAACACTAACACCTCAAGGAGACCTGCGGAAGCACCTAGGACCAGGCTGTACATCATCTCAGGAGAGCAAACTCTGGTCCATCTGAAACTCAAGCCCAGAAACCCCAAGGAATTTCCGGCCAGGCCAATTCAGGACGGGAGGCTCTCGGGGTCAGACACAGGGCTAGGCTGGCTCCTGGGGGGCAAACTAACAAGACCCCCAGTGCTGAGGAGACATCTGCCTTCAGCGAGTTAGATGGGCAGCAAGGTTTCAAAGTCACTTGAGCAAAGTCCGACCTCTGACATCCACCCATTCCATTGTTGGTTTTTGATAACACTTGCAGGGAAGCAAACTCTAAGCCTTTCAGGGCCCAGACAGAGAAAATCAGGAGCAAAGCTGGCCTGGAAGGACCAGAGGGAGTGGCCGGGCCTGGGGCTGCTGAGCGCATGGTGCCGCGGGGAACCGCACTGGGCCCTGCAGACGGAGGGCTGCTGGCGAGGGGGCGGAACTTCTGATTGTTTTCCCAAAGGACCCAGAAACCCAGGTTGTGAAGCAAAATCTCTTAATTTCTAATTGTTGGAAATCAGTTCACATTTTGAAAACCACAAAAAGGACCCCAGAGAAACTCTTGAACCTCGGCCTCCAGAGGGCACCCCGACCTTGAGGAAAGGGCGCCTGGCCTTCCTGTGCCAGGGGCCTGCTTCTGTTCTCTCCTGGCCCCTAGGGCTGTGCTGGGTGCTCTCTATACAATGCTGCCCAGGGGGCCCGCTGGCTCCTGTCCTGTCGCTGCCTCTCACAGTGGCTGTGGCCTTGATAGCTTGATCCCTGGTTTCCTTGCTTGGCAATGAGTCCTCTGGATCCCGGCAGCTGCTCAGGCTCCTTGGCCATGAAGCTGCCGAGGTCCCACCTAAACCGAGGGCTTTTGCGGGAGTTCACCGTGAAGTGGGGACCCAGGCAAAGTGCTAGCTTGCCAACCAGTAAGGCCCCAACCACTGCCCCTGCTCAACATCCCAGTGCCATCAGCTCAACATCTTTGATTCTAGACTTTGTGATTCTGCCCCCACAGCCGTGCTGCTTGGCCTTATGCTAGGGTGCTTTCCTGTCTGCATGTGCCCCCTCGTCCTATGCCAGCAGCAGAACCCAACTCCCAGCCCCATGCCTCCATCGATGCCTCCAGGGAGCCCCTCAACATCCGTGTGCTATGCATGTAGCTCTTCTCACATCCCATCTCCCCGACTAGTCCCTGCTGACCAGGGAACTGGTGCTCTGCACCTCGCGGGGCCTCCGCCGAAGTCCGGACCCTGTAGATATTGGCAGAGGGAGGGCAGCCACGCGCACAACAACCCACTCTCCAAGACAAACAAGCTCAGCCTTTGACCTGAATTCTTTCCCTGAGGACTTCTCTTTACCACTATCATATTTTTTTCAGTGAAGTTCATTCCAAAGGCAGATCAAGAAGTGTTTGGCAGTGGGCACTGTCTTTGAAAAGCAAACAAAGGCCAACCACCCTCCTTGCAGAAATCTAGAACCACCCCAGGGAAAATGAGAGGACATGCTGGTAAGGTGGCCTGTCCCCTCGCCCTGGAGACACCAATGTTCCCCAGGGCTTCTCTCCCCGAATGTTGGGCTCTAGGCTGCAGCTGGAAGCCAGGACCCTTTGTGGACAGGCGTCAGCCATCCCACACCCCTTACAGGGAATCCTCCTGCTCCTTGACGTTCCAGCACTGATCTTGGTAACACAAGTTCTGCTCTAGAAGCATCAGCTGGTCATGGTCCAAATTCTGGATCCGCTCCAACATCTCAACCCGGCCCGCAAGGTGGTAATTGGCTTCCTCCATGTTGCCCTTGAGTCGAGACAGCACCTAGAACACAGATGGACAAAGTCTCGACCACCCCAAGCCCTGCGATTCCACTGCTTCGAATCTAATTCCGAAGGAAGAAAAAGGCGACGGGCACACAGATGGCCACTGCGTTATTATCTAGACCAGTCGGAGTGACCAATACTGCCAATGTCATGGGGACGGCCAAGCCTTCTGCCACTGCTCCGTCTGATCAGGCAGCCACTGGCCACATGTGCCCACTGGGCACTGATAACTAGCCAGTGTGAGCTGAGTCGTGCCATAGGTACAAAAGAGACAACAGAGTCCGAGGAATTAATAACCATTTTTAAAAATATGATATATCTCATTAATTAGCCCGCTTCTTGGTGTGGCTCTGTGGCTGAGCATCGACCCATGAACCGGGACGTCACTAGCTCCATTCCTGCTAAGGTCATGTGCCCAAGATGCGGGCTGGATCCCCAGTAGGGAGCCTGCAGGAGGCAGCCGGCCCAAGTTTCTCCATCATCAGTGATGTCTCTGTCTCTCCCTCTCCCTTTTATTCTCCCTGTCAAAAGAATCAATAAAAATATTTTTTTTTTCAAATAACTCATAAAATCTATCATTAAAATTAATCCCACCTCTTTCCTTTTACTGTTTGAATGTGGCTACTAGAAAATTTTGTATTACGTGGGGCGGCCTGCATTATATTCCTATTGGACACCTCTGCTTTACATGAGGGTTGGCACTTTTTCTGTCAAGGGCGAGATGGTGACTGTTTTAGGCTTTCCAGCAGGATGGTGGTCTCTGTGGCAACTATTCAACTCTGTTATTACAGCAGGCAAGTAGCCAGAGATAAAATGGACATGCATGGGTGTGGCTGTGTTAAAAAAGAGACAAAAAAACAAGTTTACTTGTGGACACAGACATCTAAGGTTCCTATTTCACTTGCCACCAAATAGTCTTCTTCTCCTGATTTCCCCAACCACAGACGTACAAAGAGAGGCAGTAAGTGGGGGTTGGATCTGAACTTGGGGCTGAGGTGGACCAAGTCCTGCTCTAGAATATCATCGCGGTTGGTGCAGTAGGATAGTCAAAAGCTCCGGCTTCAATCAAACTGGGTCCCAAGGCACCACTTAAGAAGGACAAGGACAGGAGCCCCGCTCACGAGGTCATCGTGAGAACTGAGTGAGAGGACCCCGGGGAGCACAGGGCAGAGTGCACAGCAGCAGGAGGGACATGAACAGGACTCGGCTGTTTCCACGCACCGCCCGACCCTGCAAAAGCCGAGGTCAGACGAAAGGTGCTTCCTGACACATCCCTGACAGTCAGGGTGTTCGTCCCCTTCAAATGCCTCTGGCTTCCCCTCGGCCTCTGGGTGACATTCACATACAGTCTCTGAGCAAGGACGCCAACGAGGACCCATTCGGACCCGGCCCAGCCCAAGGCTCTCAGCCCAGGGAGCACCGCCCGCTGTCCTGGGCCCCCCAGGCCTCACCTCGCACTGTTTGCGCAGCTGGGCCAGAGAGGCGCTGGCTGCCTGGTGCTCCTCCTCCAGCTGGCAGAACCGGGCCTGCCAGTGGTCCGCCTCCACCTGCACCTTGACAAGGGCGCTTCCCAGCTCCGTGCTGCGGGCTCGCAGCTCCTCCTGCTGCCCCTTCACCTGCTGGTGCAGGATGCTGACTCTAGGGGTGGACAGACACAGGGCCAAGGGCTCAGGGACACTTCCAGGCTCTGTCCCGGCTCTGCAGCCTTAGCAAAATCACCGCCTCTCGGGGCATCAGCTTTCCCATGTGTAAGTGAAGGCTGAACAAAATCAGTAGTTCTCAAACTGTGCCTGTTGGGTTCTATGAGGCTCCCCATGGCCCCCCAATGTGCGCTGGGGGGACAGGACAGGCAGCCTTGGACAAGACTTCAACAGAGCATCACTGTTAACATGCTTTATACTTATGGCTTTGCTTCCCTGCTTCCTTGGAAAAAAGGCTTCTTCTAGTAAAATACTTTCAGAAATCATTGAATCACAACATTTTGCTCTAAAATTCTATGCCTCTGCCCAGCTCTGCTCCTCAATTCCAAGCCTCTTTCTAATTTCAACTCTGGAAGGAAATATAATACGAGATTCTGGGGTTCTTGTCAATCCACTGAAATGATCGTCATCACCAGGATTGCCTGATTGGGTTTCCTAAGAAATATTTATGCCAGAAAGCTCCAATTGCCACAGGCTCATGGACTCAGTGAGAACACAAATAGGTCTAGCTTGGCCCACACAGTTCTGTTTCTAAAAGTAATGAGTATGTCATCATTTAAAAATGTTTAGGTTTCACATCAACATTCAGATGTCTCGCTTCTGAGAAGAAAGTACACTCAACAAACATAACCAGGATCCCCTGGATCCACCTCCCAGGTCTTACATTCAGATGCTGTGTGTTCTTTACCAGGGCCTGGTCTTTTACCGACACTCCTTCCCCACGTCCAGGGCCTGCCGGGCCACCACAGGCACCTGACTTTGCAGCCCCCCAGGACCTGCTAAAACAAGGCTGTGGGGAGGAAGGCTTCCTATGGTCACGCCTCTAGGTTGAGACAAGCCCTGGCCTCAAATCCTGACTATGCCACTCAGTAGGAGCA
Organism: Miniopterus natalensis; assembly: GCF_054644295.1. NCBI lineage: Eukaryota > Metazoa > Chordata > Mammalia > Chiroptera > Miniopteridae > Miniopterus > Miniopterus natalensis. The sequence goes on along the minus strand of NC_142087.1, from coordinate 73,277,603 downwards.
CTGAGCTTCAACAAGGGTCTAAATCTCTTTGAGCCTGATTCCTCATGTGTTAAAGAAGTCAGTCAATTCCCATGGTCCGCAGTATGTTCTATGGTCACAGGGAAGACGGAATCGGTGTACGCTGAGTCTCAGGCCACAGTTTTGGCAACTGATCAAGACAGAAAGATGCCTGTGTAACATCCTCACAGCAACAGCACCGTGACTCCTGCCAGAAGGCGCCGTATCTACCACTTGTGTACTCCCCGTGAGGCCCAGTGCAGCCCTGCACATGGGATCACTAGCGAGCACACTGCACGGCACGTGGGGGCCATTTCAAACAGAGAAATCACCACCAAAGAGCACAAAACTAGAAAACCATGGCACCACCTGGGCCACAGGAAGGGCCCTTGTTTACAGCATGAGAGCTGGAACAAGGCAAGAGTCAAACGCCTCATTGACCGCAGATGCGAAAGTGCACATCAGATGACGTCAGTATCCCGCACTCAGGGACAGTCCACAACAGGCCACATGTGCACATATGGGGGTTCCAAGTACATTTCAGCCAGTAGATGAGTCACAAACAGGGAATGCGTGAATGAAAATTGACCTTACCTCCACCACTGGTGTTAGGGGATGAAGGTGCCCGGACCCCATGCCATCATCACGATCGACAGTGTGGGAGGTGAGGCTATCCAAACCCAGACAGTGCACCATCCCAGGTGTCCCTAGTCCTTCCATCCCAGCTACCAGCTGCGGTCCTTTTACCCTATTCCCATCCTGCAGTGAACATGACAATGTTTGTAAGAATGCATCATTGCCAGGGGACTCTCTTGAGTTTCACTCAGTGGGTGCTGAGTACGTTGGTCTGAATGACATCCTGGCAGATGCCGCAGCATTGGGGTGGTGGCGGTTACCTGTCCAGCTCTTCCCTCAGCTTCTGGTTCTCATTGGTGAGGATGGCGTTGGACCTCTGCTGTTCTTGGAGAGCCTCCCGCTGGGTGTTCAGGAGCTTTTCCAGCTGCTCCACTGCCTCGCTGTGCACCATCTTGTCTTCCTGCCTGTGGGAGGGAAGACACCTGCTAGGAAGGGACACCCCTGAACACTGCAAAGCCTCCTCTGGGGGGCTGCTCTATGGAGAGCTGAAGGGGAGGGCGATGGGCAGGGAGTGGGCTGGACAGCTGAGAAATCGGAGAATGGCAGTTGGCACAGACATGGGGCTAGCTCTGGGGGATCTCCTCCAGCCACAGAGCCGAGTCCACCTTCCCCCATCCGATGTATCTCCATAGTCCCTTCAATTCCCTGTCATTCCAGCCCTTCAAAATGACACCACAGCATACACAGCTGAAGTCCACTCTACCAAACACTCTACTTCTGATTACAGCAGTCCCTTTAATATTTCTTGCAACAACATTTGGTGGTGAGAAACTTTTAGCCTTTTTTTTGTCTGGAAAGCCCCTTATTTCACCATCTATTTTGATTGATAGCCTTGCTGGGTAAAGTCGTCTTGGTTGCAGATCCTTGCTTTTCACTTCCTTGAATACTTCATGCCATTCCCTTCTGGCCTGTAGAGTGTCTGATGAGAAATCAACAGACAGCCTTATGGGAGCCCCTTTGTAGGTAGGTAACACAACGCTCTTCTCTTGCTGCCTTTAACATTCTCTCTGTCTTGAATTTTGGGCATTTTCATTAAGTGTCTAGGCCTGGGCCTCTTTGCAATTTTTGTGCTTGGCACTCTGTGTGCCTCCCAAATTTGTGTGACTTTCCTTCACCAGGTTCGGCAAGTTTTCCGCCACCATTTCTTCAAACAGGTTCTCTATCCCTGGCTCACTCTCTTCACCTTCTGGGACTCCAAGGATGTGAATACAGTTATGCTTCACGTTGTGCCACAGCTCCGTTACACAATTCCCTTCTTTGTTCTTTCTGGATCTCTGATTCAGTATTTTTTCGACCCTGTCTTCTAATTGGCTGATCTCATCCTCAGCTTACAACACTCTGCTGTTTATCCCGTCCAGTGTATTCTTTTTTGATTTAAATCCTCATGCAAGGATATGATTTCCATTGCTTTTCAGAGGAAGTACGAGAGAGAGAGGGAGACAGACAGACTGACAGACATCAATATGAGACACACTGATTGGTTGCCTCCCACTCATGCTCAGAATGGGGCCGGGGATCCAGGCCAACACTGAGGTATGTGACCTTGGCCAGAATCAAACCGGAGGCCCTTCAGTCCTCATGCCAACTCTCTGACCACTGAGTCAAACCGGCTAGGGCCCAATGTAGTCTGTATTTCTGCTAGGTCAGTCTTAATAGCCTGCATAGTTTCCATATCTTTTCTTCTGCTGTTAGGGCAATCCTTACAACCATTATTCTGAACTCTGGATCTGATAAGATTGCGTATCTCCATTTCCTTTAGTTCTTCTTGTGGGGGCTTGTTCGTCTCCCCATTTTGGTCGCCTGTTAGGTTTTGTGTGTATGTATTAGGTAGATGTGCTAGGAGTCCCATTCTTTTTGAAGGGTCTCTGGTGCAGGCCAATGTCAAACTCTCTTTGTGAATGGCCTTGGGTACTCTCTGTTTGGAGCTACACGTGATCCACAACCTGTGGCGGCTGGCTCTCTCTGCTGGGGCTGGGTGCCCCTGGGAAAAAACCGACATGCACACCAGGGTTTGATGTTCCAAACCCTGGGTCCAGAAGCAGATCAGGCAGACCAGAATCACCCACAGTCCACCTCTAACTGCAGGGTGATTGTTATTCTTAGTCTCTTAGTCAAGTTCAGGCTGTAGACCACAGGGTGGGGTGAGAGGATTGCCAAAGGGTGGGGCAATTGTCCCCCCTTTCCCCAGGCAAAAGCTGCCTGGGAAGTACAGGTCTACCTGAGACAGACAGCCTCTGCATCTGGGGGAATGACTCAGCACAGGAATTCAGATGGCCACCCTCCAGCTCTAGCCCCAGAGCCAGGATTTTCCTCACACAGCTCTAGTCTACTCTGCCCTCCCTCCACCAGAGCTCAAAAGGAGTAGCTGACACAAAACTTTGTGCACTGGCCTTTGAAGAGGCTGCCAGCATTTCCAGCCATAGCTCCCTGGCACACAGAAATCTCGGTGCTTTTCACAGCTACATCGTATATGGTCACCTTTCTTACTTGTGCTGCTCGGGGCTGAGGAGCCCAGCTTCATGTTTCGAATCCAGACTTCACACTGGGAACACCCCACAGCTGAGATAGCCCTCCGGACCTCCAGCTATTGCCTCTGGGCGCGCAAGAAACCATTTCTAGCCTCCATACTTTCTACCAGTCTCTAGGCGCTCTCTGCTTTAAGTCCTTGGTTATAAGGGTGCTCTCTAGCTAGTCTTCCATTGATTATTCAGGATAATTTTTTCCATATTTTACTTGGAATTCCAGTTATGTCCTGGGAGAGTGTCAGTGTAGCTTCCACTTAATCCATCGCCATCTTGGAATCCCCCACTTTTAATGACTCTTCTCAGACTACACCCACCAGACACTGAGTTTTCCTCTGATTGTGTGGGACAGGTCAGGGGACTCCAGGAGGCACTGTGCCACTCCAGAGTCAGGTAGGCAGTGAGGCCACCTGGCGGGGAGGGGAAGGAGGGCAGCAGCCGAGATGATGGGCAAAGTGACATCACCAGCTTCAGGAAAGGGGAACAGGCTCACCAGATGGGGTGAGACACATCCTCCCTCTGGCCAAGAAAACCACCCCAGTGTGTCACCACTTGAGCCTCACACTACGCCTGAGGGTAAACAGCAGGAGGCCTCTCTAAGCCTATAGTGTCTGCACTGATAGGAGCCCTAAAGCACCAGAAGAAACCCTCCTGTGTGGACCAGGCTGGGAGTGGACTAGTCCAGGAACAAACAGGGATCAAGCTCAGAGCAGAGCCCAGGGACTTCAGGGTGCAAATCAGAGCTCTCCCGTCTGATGCACCTCATGGCAATGAACCACATGTGCTAGAAATGGCTTGGTAACACGTGGGAGAAGAACAGAAAGAAGGGGCACAGGAGGACTCACAGCTCTTGGCTCACGAGGCACAGTCTGGCCTTGGTGTTCTCTAGCTCCTCGACCAAGTGCTGCTTCTCCTCCATGGAGAGGCTACTGGTCAGGCAGAATGTTGAGTCCACGCTAGAGACCTGGAAAGGACTAGGCGGCTGTTGCACTTGGAGGTGCTCCTGCTCCTGAGACAGGTGGGCAGAGAGGGGGGTCTCATCAGCAGGCTCCTGTGCCCAGCACAGTGCCCACACTAGTACTTGGTGAAAAAGAACCAAAAGATGGAAAAATGTAAAAGAGAGGATGTCAGCTAAGACTGTAAAACCAGCAGGGAGCCAGGAGAATGGTGCTATGTTAGTGAAAACAAGGATATAGTTAGTGAGACAAAAAGGGGAGTGTGAATGGAGCAGTGTCCCCAGGCTGAACTTCTACCCTGACACAGGTGTCTTGGAGGTGACTGTGCAGTGCAGGGAAAATCCCATGTCCTGACACCCGGGGCACATCCGAGAGGAGGAGGGGGTGGTCTGCAGGATTCAGAGGGAGAGTCAGGATGAAGACAGCCACCCAGCACTCGGGCCCCAGGCCCAGGCCCCTCCTCAACCTGTCCCAACAGGCCACTTGGCCATCAGCAAACACACCTCCTGGCACTGGTCTCGCTCACGTAGCAGCCTCTTCAGGAGAAGCAGCATGTTCCTGGAGAAGGCCGCTAACTCCTCTGGGATCACGTCTGCAAGTCTGAAATTCTGCAAGTCCAGCACATTCTCCGGACTGTGGGTCACCTGAGGGCACACACGGGTAGGGTGCTGCAGAGGCCGCACAGGGAGCAGCTCCAGGGAAACCTGAGAGCACCCACCCGCCATGGCCATGCCACGGGGCCTAGGCGCACTCTCCCACAGCGGGCCCATGGCACTGACATTAACAGCTCTCAGCCACAAATTTCCTATGGCCGGCAGGGGGCTCCTGAACAAGTGCTTTCCCAGGCTCTACCCTCACAAACCACTTCTCCCTTCATCACCAGCTCAGAGAGGACACTGATGTTAACACCAGAAAGCTCCTTACAATGCAGTAGTTCCCTCCACAGTCCTCAGGTGTTCTCAGTGGAGCACCATCCATTTACCACACAAAGAAGGTCAATCTTGGGTGTGGGAGAGTCCAAGAGGAATACTATCTTAGTACGCAAAATCTAAGGCAAACATGGCCCCATATTCAAAGACTTAGGTCAAAATGTTGGTACACGACAATCTTATGTTATTTTTCGGGGAAATATTTCATGATCTAAGATAATTTTCAGGTAAGCCTGTATCTCAGTCCCACTGGCCACTCGCACCACCTGGTTTTCCCCTTAAGCCGGCTCGGAGCGCAGGCCCACGGCCACGGCCTTGCCGGGCCGCCTCTCCACCGATTGCCAGCCTCTCCTTCTCCACCTGACCCCCCAGAGCAGCCAGAGGCACAAGGTCTCGTTCATGTCCTTGTCATCTCAGTTTGGGAAGATGACTATTCGAGGACTCACGCCACAAAAGGGGAAGACACTCAGGGAAACGCACCAAAAAGTTCTTAAATATTATAGAGGAATAAGTGGAGGTAGAGAATAACTTAAACAATAAAACCCACATGAAAACGGGGCCTTCCGGTTTCTCAGATGGCACCCACTTCCTTACTTCTCCCCACCTCACAAAGGAAAAGTCGGGAGTCAGACGACCTCAGGGAATTAGGAGAAATCTCAGCCAATGATACGGGGAACCCCAAAGGCCAGGATCTGGGACTCAGGGGCTGGGTTTTAGGCCTGCTCCATACCAGGGTCTGGGAAACGCCCTTCATGTCTGAAAAGGGGCTCCCGGGACACAACCCCAGCTGTACATCACTCAATCGAGCAGCTCAAATTAAAGGCTAATGTCGCTCCTCCCGAATTCTCACTCGGTCTCTTGTGGATCCCGGGCACCTGACTGCCTGAGAAGCACGCAACTAATTCTCAAGTCCCTGCAGCCAGCA